>NC_088696.1:39419531-40057656 GCF_028017835.1 Emys orbicularis
CCCCTCCTCCTGCATCCCCCATGCAATCTTTTCCTACAGGTCCATGTTTCCATGGCTGGGCCTGCACAGCCTCTGCTCCTCACAGGCCTAGGAGAGGCAATACCTCCCATCTGCTCCAGGCCGGAGTGTGTCTAAAGCGTGGAGCTGGCGTGCTTGGTTGGGCAGTTGCACACAACAAGGGAGAGCTGCTCGGTGTGCTCGCCCCGCGGGGCAATCAGAAAAAAGCCTTTCAAAAATATGTGCGGTGTGTGTGGCTCCCAGGCTCTGCGAGCCTTGGGCAATGGAATTCACAAGTCACTCACAGGCATTCTGGGACAGCTGCTGGAGGACAGTTAGGGTCAAGACGGGTTAGGTGGTGTCTACATTCGCATCATGTCAAACACAGTCCGCTGCCCATGGCTCTGTGCCATTCAGGAGGTGGTTTTACCATGTCACCGTAACAGGGCGCTTACATTGCTGGGAGACAAATTTGAGCATAGACACATGCACCACGAAGGCGACGCATGGTGAATGATGTCAAGCTAACTCTGCAGTGTAGACCAGGAGTAAACGTTGAAATGTATAATTATTATTCGACTCTCCCCGGCAAAGAGCCGTTTATCACATCATTCACAAAAGCCAAGATTTAAAAGCAAGGAAATGATTAGTTAAGAGTCTCATAAATCTTCCAGTGCCGGCAGAGCAAACCCAAGTGCATTTTTCTTATCTAAAGAAAGGCCTGTTTCGTGGTAACATAATGCTCTTGGCTCGGACGCAGAATAAATATTAATTCGTTTCAGCAGCAATCTCCGCACGTAAATACAACACAAAGGCAGGCAGCTGGTTCTGAGCAGACACTGCTGCACCAGAGTTAAGGCTGCAATGTGGTTTCTGCGTAAAACTGATTTTGCCTAGTCTTGGATATCCCCATCAACAATCTGACCAGCCTGAGACCCGCTATGCCAGCTCTGGTAGCAAAACAGATTTTTGGGGTGCAAATTTGAGCTAATCTACTGTCAGGGTGCCTGCGATACAGACTATCCCCCCCCCCCCCCCGCCCCAGTTACCTGGCTTGAACATTTTGTGGAAGCAAAAAACAAACTAATGGGGATTTATAGGGGATTTTAATTAACAGTCCTCTGCATGAGCAAAAGTCAAGCTAGCAGTAACCCTAATAACGCAAGATTTGTAAAAGCGAGAATTGTGTAAGGCAAGTAAAAAAAAAAACGGTGTAAGAAGTTGTTGTGACCTTGTTAAAATAAGTATGAAATGTAAACTATAGTCTAAATAGTTAAAAGAAATAAAATATCAGAATAACCTATGTATAAACAAAATGCAGCTGTTGCCTATTACTGTATGTAACAAAAATATAAATGCTGGCTGTAATTGTTTACCAGTAGCGAGACCTGCCTAGGAGGAAAAAACCCTGTGTCCTAGTGCACTCTCTCCCTCTATGCAATTGCTTAAAAATAAAGTGTATCTAACTTGCTGCACCCAAACCAAAAAGTGAGAACTCTGTTTTTCTCCGACAATTTGAAATGTATCCTAGCATTTGGGATCAGACAGGGAAACAGCAGGGGTAGGACCCACCTTGGACCGACATTACGGTGCTGCCCTCAGTGCGAACTAGTGTCCGGCACCATCGATTTGGGGGCTCTCCCAGTCTGGAGCCCAGTGCTTGGCTTGGTGTTAATGTCTCTGGGGGCTGGCAGCGGGGCTGAGGCTCTGTCCTTTGACGACATGGTGGCCCTCCATCGAGCCATTGCAGCCTTAAGGCTCTCTCCAGCATCCCGGCTCCCAGGGTTCTGCTGCTGTCTAGGGAACAGCCGTGCAACCCAGCAGCACCGCCTGTGAGCCCAGGCAGGGGCAGCATTAGCAATACACAGCCTGGAACTGCTGCTCAGGTGGAGTTAGGTTGCAGGTAAGTTTTTGCTGAAAAATGAACCTTGCATCTTCTCTAAAATCTGTCAAGCCCCTGCAGGTCGGTGGTTCCAAGAAGTCCCGTCTAGCCCAGGCTTGACTCAAACTCTGCTTCCTCCTGTGGCCGAGCCAGCACCCAGCCACCTCACCGAAAGACTGGCAGACTGCACGTGCTCTGTGATGCTGACTCTACGCCTGCCCACCTCAGCAAAGCACAGGGAGACGGATTAATTTGCCGAGCAAACCGTTGCCTGGAATGAAATTTCGGTGGGGTGTCTGAGCCAGGGCACTGCAGGAAGGGCAAGGCTAGTTAAAGGCATGGCCTATAGCCCAGGAGAACCAGCTTTGATCCCTGGTGCTGCTACAGCTTTCTGGGCAAACCACATCAAGCAGCCTCTTTGGAGGTGCTGTCTAAGGCTCTGGTGAGGAGATTCATCCCGAGCCACGGCCGGGCTTTGGGGAGCTCTTGTTTTTTACACTGACAATAGTGACCATCATCCAGGTGTTTGTGGAACAGGCTCGCAACACTTCCATCTCTGGGCACTTGGTGGACGTAGGCACTGGAAGGGGCAGCTAAGCACCCAAGTGAATCTAGCCCCAAGGTGCTCATTTGACGATTTAAGGCAATCAAGGCTGGCATTGTTAGCAGGGGCCGAGGTCCTGAGAGCCCAGGAGAGGCGATGGGCGGGCAGAGCTAGGCCACAGAGGGCCTTGGCAGCGAAGACGAGCTCTTTGTGATGTGACAGAGAAGGGGGAGCTGGTGGAGGGATGCCCAGAGACATGAGCTGGTCAGAGCCAGGAGCCAGGAGACTGATGCAGCAGCTTTCTGGATGGGGCTTTGTCCAGGATGGAGTGGAGATGGGGCAGGAGCAGAGAGGTGAGACGAGGGTGGCCTGGACGAGTGGGGATGGAGAGGCCAGGCGGGTTTTAGAGCTGGTCTGTAGGAAGACGCAGCCTGGCTGTGTGAGGATCTAGTGGGGGCTGAGTGGAAAGGGGGGGTACGACACATGGAAAGACGTTCAAAAGCTGCTTAAACTAACCTGTGACACGACCACTGCACTGCCGCCAGCGTCCACAGGCAGCGCGCGAGTCCTCCGTTGGGGAGGTTCACACATGAGCGCCGGGTGGGGGAGGGGGGACACCAGTGCCATGACCGTGGCCCTGCCCCTGCTCTGCCTCTTCCCCCAAGGCCCAGCCTCTTCCCGCCTCCTCCCTGAGGCCCCACCCGCCTCTCACTCCTCTCCAGGGTGGGCCACGGCCCCATCACCTTTCCCTGCCTTAGGCAAGTACCGAGGGGGTGAGGGGCGGAGAGGAGTGAGCGGTGGGAGGCCGCGAGGGAAGAGGCAGAGTGGGGGCAGGGTGGAGTGCAGGTGGGACCCCATTTCTAAGGCAGCGGTGGGCCGGTGGGCGTCCAGAGGGGTCACCTTTGCTGCACCCGCGGCATTCCCCTATCTGGCCTCTCCTACGTGGTGCCCATGCCAGTGTCTGGTTATTTCTGAGTCACGGCTGGGCGAGTTCAACGCTGCTTATGCCACAACGGCGTTTCCTGCCGGATCATCTGCCGATTTCTTCCCAGGGTAACCTGAGCTCTGAATCCCCAGGTTCACCCCCGTGTTTGGGTGAAAGACCACACTCCTGTATTGCACCCGAGCGCTTCGTCTGGGAGCTGGCAATCGAGGCCCAGCCCTGCCACGCTCCCAGCCCGCGACCCAGCCCTGCCACGCTCCCAGCCCGCGACCCAGCCCTGCCACGCTCCCCCGAGCGCAAGAAGGGGACGCGCTGGCTGCGGAGTCGTTTATTATTTCCAATGCAAGCTACAAAATACTCTGCATGTCTTTTCACGAGAAAACAATATTCACTGCAATTAATAGAGTCATGCGTTCATCATTTGCTGCACCCATGAGTACAGAAAACACGACCGAGCTAAAGGCTTCATTATGGCCTGATCTCAGAAATCATCAAAGCCCCATATATAGTACGAGTAACGCAAACCAATGTAACCCCCTCCTTCCCTCCCCACCCCGTAAGCCAGGTACAGCAGCGCACCTCCACTGAGGACACCATGAAGCAAGCAGAGCAGACAGAAGGGCTCCAGAGACCAATGCTATGGGGCCGCCCGTGTCAGGACCAGAAAGGAACGAAATCTGCTCTGGGTTTGCTCGGTCTCTAGCCAGCCGGCTTAGAGCGGTTTAGGGGCCTGTCCCCTCAGCAGCTCCAGGTTATGAGTGGGCTATTACCTAACTGTACCAGAGCACCCAGAGCACAACCGAGAAATGGCACCAAACCCACTCACCTCCCAGCCTGCCATATGGGTTACTACTCCCAGGCAGCGCTCTGTGCAGGATGGGGGCAGGGGAGAGGACAGCTGGGGTCCTGTGGAAAGATGCTGTCTACCCTGGGTGGGCACCTGTGATTGAGAGCCCCTGGCCCAGCTGTGATGCTGGCCTGCTGCTAACTCCCACTGGCAGCACCTCACTTTCACCTTGCGGGACAGAGGCCTGTTTCTGGTGCAGTGGCTGCTGGGCTCCATTCCCGCTGAGGGCATGGGGCGCGCCACGCTTGGCACACGGGCTCTGCCTGGGGCCAGCTGCGAGGGGAATAAGCTGCAGCTGTAACGGAGCCTTTCCGCTTAGCCGGTACATTTGCGCATCAGCCCCCGGGGGCCGGCTCACTGATCACACGGCATTGCCAAGTGCAGGGCCAGAGGCTTCGAAGGTGCACCAGTGAGCCCTGACTAGTGCAGGGGCTGGAGCCCACGGCATGGGGCTGGAGGCATGCCTGAAAGCCGGGGGGGGGGATTCTCGGGGATGTAACGGTGCTGCTGCTCTCCCCCAACTCCCTGAAGGCGGCAGCGGGGTCTAGTGGTTAGAACCCCAGACTCTGGCGCTGGATGTGTGTGAGGTCAGGCTTCCCTCTCTGCTGTCAGGGGTGAGGGCGCAAGCTGGGGCCAGCTGGGAGCCAAAGGAGTAAGCACAACTCCCAACCTGCTCCAGAACCAAAGCTTGAGTGACCAAATGCCCCGGTACCAGGGCAGGGCCAGGGGCCAGCCTGCCCTCGTCAGCCAGAGCCCCTTTCCGAACAGGGACCAGGGATGGTCAGACCCCACCGGCTGAGTCCAGAAAGGGCTGAGCAAGCTCCGGGGGAAGAGGGAGCTATGGGAAGGGGGCTTGTGGCAAGGGGCAGGAAAGGGATGCCGGGGAAAGGTCTGTGGCTTTGGTCAGGGTACAGCTTCGTTCTGACGTCACTGGTGAGTTTCTGGCTTGAAGAATAGCCTGTGCCCCAAAGGGAGGGTGTGAGCAGACACGGGTGTGCGACAACTCCCCAACCTTCCACATGGGACCCGAGTGTAACTGCTGCACCGTCAGCCGGCATTTGCAGAGAGCCCGACACCAGCCCTGGGAGGCGGGAGCTGCCCTGTTCACCGCAGTGCGGGTTAACTCCAGTCCCCACTGGGGATGATTTAACTGCCAACTTGGTTAAGTCTTTCCCTGCTCATCAAAGCAGGTAAGGAAGGAGACAGGTGACTGTCTAATGAAGCTCTGCACAATCGAGCGGGAGCGACAGCTCAGTTCTGTTCCGCCAGCGTGCAGAGCTGGGCCGGGACGTTTCTGCTTTTCCTTAGTGAGGAGGAAAATAAGCAAAGCGCAAGTCGTCTCTCAGGGGCCAGCAGGGCATCCAAGCCCAGCGAGAGGGAACCAGGGGCTGGCGGAGCCCACACGAGCTCTATGCTGCCCCATCTGGCAGGAGTGTGTGCGTGCTGTCTCACGCGGGCAGAGCTGCGGCGTGTACCACTCCTTCCCCCCCTTATGTCTGCTTCCCCCACCCAGGGCAAGGTCTCAACCCATCTCCAGGGAAGATTGACTTGGTTTGACTGTGAGGGTATCTCAGGGATAAACCTGACCCTGACTCCCCAGGGACTGGGAGAGCCCCGAGTGAGGCTCCAGGGCGCTGGAGACAGGATAGCGTCAGTGCGGTGGAGATGGGAACATGCAGCCCCCTGCAGTGCCTAGTGAAAAGTCCCTCCCGCACCAACCCCGTCCCCAGTCAGGCTCGTCTACATGTGACCGTTAATTTGGATTAAGGGAGGGATGAGTTGAAAGCCCACTAGCTATTCCAGATTAACTGTGTGTGTAGACAGACCCTGACCGAACCTGCTCACAGATGTACCGGGTCCAAGTACTAAGCGCTGAGCGGGCAAGAGTGGAGCCCACTGGGCTGGGAGTCTTTTCGGTTAGTATACGTCAGTGCCCAGACACCCCGGTGAGGGGCATTTACACGGGTGATCTAAACACGCAGAGCTCCAGCAATCGCTGGGAAGAGGCAATGGAAGCGTCCCGACCTCTCAGCTCCCGGCTGGTGTTTGATTGCGGGACGCTCACCTGCACTTTATTTTCAGCTCCTTACCCAGGTAGGAGCTGGGCTGGTCCCTGTTGTTGCAACGAACGCCCAGTGCTGGGCTGATGTGTCTCTGCGGCGCCCTGCAGGCAGGGTGCGCCCCAGCCGCTCGTACTACGCCACTCGCCCGACATGGGACGGGCGCTCCAAGCAATGCCGAGGCTGGGGGCTCCCGCCGAGGTGCCGTTGCTCTGGAACCCTTCCTTGCTCCTGCTGCCGGCTGGGGAATGGGCAGCAGGGACTGCAGAGCACGCCCTGCCTGGGAGCTCTCACGATGCAGAGAGGGGGTGAGAAATCGGCTGTCGTGGGACAGCCAGGCCACGGACTGAGCCACCAAACAGCCAGGCGGGGAGGAAAGGGCCCCTTGTGCTTTAGGGTTTGGAAGGGCTGGGTTTAGGATCTGGTTAGTCCCACTGTGCGGAGGGACTGGGACAGGCACGGACACTATTACAGCAGGCAGCCAGCCCACCTGCTTGGAGTTTTGAACGGCCGACGCCTGCTGCTGGCCCAGTGCGAGCCCAAGCTCTGAAAGGCCTCCCCGTCCCCAAGCTCTCCAACCGCGCCTGCGCGTCCTCTGATTTACCAAGACAGCCCCCGCGAGGTTCGAAGCCAGGTGGCTAGCTCCAGGTGAGCGGCCGCGCTGCAGCGAGGGCTGAGCGCGCTATCCATCTGAAAATCTGGCGGGTCTGTTGAACTGAATTAGCCACCTGCTGTTGCTAGGTCCGGCAGACGTACTCATCCTGCCAGGCTCGTCCGGAGCCATCAAAGGCTGCAGCTCCGGCTGCTCCGTCCTTTCCGGGCTGCCGGCGCTCTGAGGCCTGCTGCTCCTCAAGAGAGGATTGGGGAACTGAAAGCAGGTGCGTGGCTCTGGCATCATCTGTCTCTCCTCCGGCGCCGGGCCAGCCACCGTCTTGGCATGCGGGCCTGGCTCAGCCCCGGGGGGGGAGGCGACGCTCTCCAGCGAGGAAATGCTTTGCTTCCACGCGGCCTGCATGTCGACTGGCACAATTTTGGTGGTTTCTGAGGAGATGTAAACAGCGAGGTCGCCCCGGTCACCCTTCCAGGGCAGCTCCCTCTCCGCCGAGGTGGGGGAGGGGGGGATGATGCGGGGGCTCGGGCAGACGTCCAGGCTGCCTGCGGGGACACGGGCAAAGGAGAGTGAAACAACTGGCTGCTAGAGCCACCCACCACCATCACAGGTTTGCTTTCGCCCTCACCACAATGGAGCGTCGGCTTTCCATTAGCGAGGGCTGCGGGGTGACTTTTTGTTTAACTGGTGTATGTAATTGTGTGGCGGCAGAGGTTTGAGAACCAGCGCTGCACTGAAAGCAGCCCCCCCTCCATGGACTTTATTCTTCACTGACCACCTCCGATTAACGAGATGGCTCACCCGCTCACTGAGCCCCACGGCCACCCCAGTCACTCAAGTCAGGGCATTCCTGCTGGGGCCGGAGACGCCAGGCCTAGCCTGGGAAGGAGGGGGTGGTCTTCTCTGCTCCTCGTCTCATGGGCAAACAAACGCAGGGAGAACAGCCTCTAACAGAGCTCTCCTATGAGGCCCGAGCTCCCCATCCGGCTCTGCCCTGAGGCTGGATTCCAAGCACAGCTGTGGAGCGTTCAGCACCCAGATACAACCCAGCGCTCCCTCCCCAGGGGCTGCCAGGGCTAGGTGGGAGGGTCAGACGAGCTAGCTGGGCCTAACAAAGCAGGTTTAGGTAACCGCACTCGTGTTTGTACCAATCCTTTACCAGGCGGAGGAGCTGTGTCCCCATTGACTTATTCCTGATGCCGCCTGACAAACAAACCAGTGAAGTTACCACTGCTTTGGGTAACGAACCCTGCAGTGATGGAAGCCCCCGGTACGGCCTGGCTCCTGGCTTGAGGCAGGACAGTTCCTACCTTCCTGGCACAGCGCCCTGAGGCAGCACCGCTGGCCTTTACCCCGCCAGCTGCCCTGTGGCACTCAGCGCAGGGCTCCCCGTGAGCCAGGCACGCTCTGCTCCTCACCGGCCCAGCCTCATTGCTGCCCATGCTGCAGCTCTCCACGCCAGCCCTGCAGCACTCGCCCCCTTGCAACCGCGGGGAGTGTGCCCCCTACCGGACGCCTTCTTGCCCTGCAGGATCGCGTCCGTCGCTCGAGCGATGAAGACGATCCCCTCATCCTCCTCCTTCTCTGTCTCAGAGCTGTCACTCTCCTCGTCGTCGGAGTCGACCGCCACTAGAACGGCAGCTGCTGGGAGAAAAGATGGGGAAGCGCGGTGGGTGCAGGTCAGTGCACCTACACACCCTGCCCGCCGCTGCAGCCTCCAGGGGAAACCAGCCCAGCCCAGGGACCATTTCCAGCTGCTCCGTGGCCTCTCCCAACCTTCTCCCCAGATCCCGGGCTTCCTGAAGCTCCTCCCTGTGAAGCTGCCACCCACTGGGGTTGGAGGGGCACAGGGTCTGCTGTAGCTGCAGCCTGGTCACAAGCAGCACAGTGCCAAGGGTGCCAGGGCCAAACCTGACTGCACACCCCCTGGCACCTTCTGGCTGGGATTTGGGGGGCCGACACCCCCACCCTGCCCTAGACGGGATGTGACGGCGCCGCCTCCAGCCACGGGAAATGCCCAGTGAGGCAGATGGCCCAGGACCAGCTTCTAATGAGCCCCCCCTTCCAGGGGAGCAGCACAGCCCCCCTGCCCACTGCTCCCTCCCAGCTTGTGCTGTGCCAGGCTGCTCAGGGGCATCGACCCCTGCTCTCCAGAGACCAGAGCTGGCAGGAGGCTGCAGGGAGAGCAGGGAAGGGGGCATGTTGCTTTCCTGTAGGCTCCTATTCTTACTGGTCCCTAAGGGGCTACCTCCTGGGAATGCATTGTGCAGAAAACCACAGGCACCACGTTCCAGGGGCCTATCCTAGTGGCACAAAAAGCCCACTGCCCTCCCCATGCCTGGCTCTCCCATGCCCCCCTGCTGCCCCTGGGCCTTACCCGTCTGCTGCCAGGTAACGCTTCTGGGTGGCTTTCCGTTGGGCAGCTCGGCATTTGCGGCACTCTTCTTCTGCTAATGATGAGAAAAGGCCTTGGGTCAGATCCCTGCTCGGGAGCCTGGGCTGAGTCCCCCATTCCCTGAAATACTGCAGAGCCGTGCTGCCCACGTGGCGCTCAGCAACTCGCCAGGGGCACCACTCCCAAACCACCCAGCGTTTGCTCTAGAGCAAACACAATGCTCGTGCACTCCCCCCCCCCCCCACAACACTCAAGTGTATGCACGCACACACAGACAGCACTCACGTACTGGTGCGTGAACACACACACACGGTCATAAATATAAAGGGAAGGGTAACAACCCTTATGTATGCAGTAGCATAAAATCCCTCCTGGCCAGATGTACTGAGAGGGTTAAGAAGCTCAAATAACCTGGTTGGCACCTGACCAAAAGGACCAATAAGGAAAGATGACACTTTCAAATCTGGGAGGGGAGGTTTTATTTGTGCTCTTTTTGTTGGTCCCTCTCTGGACGGAGAGAGAGACCAGGCAGGTAAAACATCTCCTGAAAACATATCTGAAATGATACTTACAATTTCTGTAATTTTAGAGGTAAGGGCAAGGAAATGCATTATCTTTTGTTTTAGCTTGTGAATTTTCCCTATGGTAAGAGGGAGTTTTATTCCTGTTTTTTGTAACTTTGAAGCTGATCCTAGAGGGGAATCCTCTGTGTTTAAAGCTTTTTATTACCCTGTAGAGTTACCTTCCATCCTGATTTTGCAGGTGTGATTCTTTTACTTTTTCTTTAAATAAAGTTCTTCCTTTAAGAACCTGTTTGATTTTCAGTGTCCTAGAGACAAAGGGTCTGGTCGGTGCTCACATTATTCTCAAGCCTCCCCAGGAAAGGGGGTGAAGGGGTTTGGGGGAATATTTTGGGGGAACAGGGACTCCAAGTGACCCTTTTCCTGAATTTTTGTGTAATTCACTTGGTGGTGGCAGCAATGTCCAAGGACAAGGAAAGGAATTTGTGCCTTGGGGAAGTTTTAACCTAAGCTGGTAGAATATAAGCATAGGGGGTCTTTCATCCGGGTCCCCACATCTGTATCCCAGAGTTCAGAGTGGGGAGGGAACCCTGACACACACGTTTAGCCCTTAGGGGTCAGATTCTCAGCACCACTCTAGCCCCTTTGCCATGCTCCGGTGATGTAAACAGGCTGGAAAGGCAGTTTAATTGGCTGTGACGGACTACACCCCTGTGTTCACACCCTACGTGCTGTTGTAACAATCATAAAACATCATCTGAAAACTCATAATTTGCTGATCAGCATTGTCCTGATAAAATGTGTGTGGTGAGACTGTATGTAAAGGGGTAAGATCCCCTGTGTGGTGTTATTAGCACATGTTCCAAACCCCACAGCCCAGCCCAGGCAGAAGTCGGCAAACAGGTCTATCCTAAACAAAGGAATGTGGCTTGCCTTAATTTGCATTTAAGCCGTAAACAGAGTCATCAAGCAGAAAGGGAAGACAAAGGAAGCTCAAACAGGTGACAACAACCAGCAGGGAACATCCTTTCACACAGACTCTTTGTCTCCTGGGTCTCAGCTGGAAATGCTTTTCAAAGAGGGACTAAAAAACTATAAAAAGGAGGGGCAAATCCCCAAGGCATCCCTCTCTCACCCTGCCCATCTCATTCACTGCGCCTGCGAAGACAAAGGGAGCAGCCTGCTGGACTCTGGGGGAGGGGTCCTGACCCAAGGAGTTTGGTCAGTGTTGCTGTTGGAAGCATGTGGTGGGAAACTTTGCTTGAATCTAATGGAGTTTGTTCAGTTAGGCACTAGGAAGAGTTTTATCTTTATTTTTCTTGTAACCAATTCTGACTTTTATGCCTCATTGCTTGTACTCACTTAGAATCCCTCTCTTTGTAGTCAATACACTTGTTTTATTGTTTTATCTAAACCAGTGTGGTTAAATTGAAGTATCTGGGTAACTCCATTTAAGGTAATAAGCTGGTATATTAGTCCCGTTAGGGAATAATGGATTTGACATATCTGGACTGTCCAGGAGAGGGCTGGGCAGTACAGGACATGCATTTCTGGGGGAGAGTTTGGGACTGGGAGTGAGCTGGGGTCACCCTGCAGTAGAACCAAGGCTGGTGAGAGACAGGGTGTGACTGGCAGGCTGCAGTTACACACAGACACATCGGGGGGTGACCTGGACACTGGCAGAGCAGCCCAGGCCGGGAGCGATAAGAGTACGGCATTGCAAGGCACCCCGGGTGACAGGGCAGGGGGAACACAACCCCCCCATGGGTCTGGATTGTACCTGGCCCGTCCCCCTGTTTCCAAAAGCGTCTGTGGCAGGCAAAGTGGACTCTGGTTGCCATTCTGAACTGAGTCATTGCAAAATTCAAAGCCATTTAGGCGTCACTGAAGCCAATTGCAGGTGATAACGAGGTGACAGCTGCGTCACACCCAGCGACTGTGGCACTGCTCCCACCTGATGCGGGGTTGGTTAAAGCGCTGAGAGCTGAGGATTACATGCACAGGTGCTGGGGGCACTGCCGCACCCCCTGGCTTGAAGGGGTTTCCATCATATACAGGTTTAGTTTGGTTCAATGGCTCTCAGCTCCCCCACTGTACAAATTGTTCCAGCCCCCCTGATTCCATGCGACTGTACGGTCATGTGTCACCCCTGAACTAGAGCCTGATTACGCGCCATGCATTGATGAGTCATTCCTGAGCTGGGCTCCAGCCAATCCACCATCCCAGAGCTGGTCTGGTGCCTCCCAGGGCACCTATATAAGCCTCACAGGAGAGACAGAAGCTCAGTCTGATCCACTTCATTGCATGGCTTGGAAATCTCCCCTGCCTGACACAAGCCATAGCCTGCTCCAGCCCCTGCCCCGGCCCTGTTCCTAATCCTCCTCCAGCCTCACATTCACTCCGGCCTTGTTCCAACGCTACTCAGGGCTCCCGATTTCGGCTCTGACCCTCTGGCTCTGACCACTAGGCTGGACCATCTCCATCGTGGTTTCTGACAGCAGAGCATGAAATACAAACACTGGAGAAGAGAGCCCTGCTGGGACTGTGCCTCTCACTCCTCCAGGCAGCCCTGAGGCCGAAAGGAAGCCGATGCCATGCTGGAGTGCGCGAAGGGGAGAGGGCAGCAGCTTATCTGTGTCACTGCGAGGGCTGTTTCCGCGGAGGGGATGCGAACAGACTTGGAGCCTTACAGGAGGGACAGGAATTGCCCCGTACACACTCAGCACAGGAGTTTGCTTCAGCGTAACAGCCCCAGGAGGGTGTCTTTCCAGGTGCGGACACTGGCCGGCTTTGTGCGTGGATCTCATTGCCACAGATCCACCATCCGCTTCCTGGCCAATCGGGATGGATTTCCTGGGACTGGGGGCGCTGGACATTTGAAGAAGGGGTCCCATAAGGTCACTAGAACCATAGGAAACCGTTGGCGACACATAACTCTCCTAGTCAAAGGCCAGATTCACGGACGGAGCCGCTCACGCCTGGTACCGACTAAATGGACGGCTTGGCAGATGGGCCAGCCCAGAGCCGCAGGCTCAAAGCACCTGAGCCAGGATCCTCAGGGCCTGCAGGCTGCCCGCTGTCCCGTGTGCTCTGGCTAACCCGAGGCTGGTTTCCACTCTGCTCCAGCCGGGGCACAGTGGCTGGCGGGGCTCCAGTAGCAGAGGGAGGTTGGCCCACGCAAGATGGGTAAGGCAGGTGGGGCGGCGCCACCCCCGGGGAACTCACCTTTTTCCTGCCATCTTTCTTCAGCCTGGCCTTGCTCTTGGCGGAGCAGACGTTGTGCTTCGTGGACTTGAAGGTTTCCAGCCGCCTCTTCATGTTCTGCTGGAATATCTCCTTGTCCTGCCGCTCTTGGGTACTCGGGGAGATGAAGTGGCGGCTGTAGCTGGCCTTGTACTAGCCGAGGGAGGAGGCAAAGAAACACAGATGGAGCCTCTGGGGAGGTGGGTGAGTGATTCATTCCGGGGCCATGAACCGCTCGTCCCTCCCCACCCACCCCAAGGTGTCTGCCCGCTGTGGCTGGCTTCTCCACAGGCCTAGTGCCGCGTGCCCCTCGAGCCCGGCCCACGGCCGCATGGCACCGTCCCAGTGACGGAGGAGAGGCAAGGACACAAGCTCCTTAGACTGCCATTCGGCGAGTGTTCACGCCCCACGGGACGAGATGGCCAAAGACAAACCATCCCCCGCCCCCGTTTCAGTGGGTGCCGTGCGCCTAAACCCCCTTGGCAGCTTTGAAACACTCAGCTGTTGATGTCATCAGTTCTCAGGCACGTTCTTAAAGTTGGGGCAAAGTTCATGCGCCTTGGCTGCAGCGGGACCTAGGCCCAGCAGCCCAGGGAAAGCTTGCGTGGCTGAGAGCGGGCAGGGGCCCCGAGATGCACCACGCTGGTTTTGTGTCCATGATGCAACCTGGGAGGTGACGGGCAGTGACAGCGGGGGCGTGTGGGCGTGTACGGGAACCATCGCCTGCTGGCAGCGGAGGGGGGGAGGGGGCCGTGCATGCGGGCGCCATGGGCTGCTGGCAGCGGAGGGGGGGGAGGGGGCCATGCAAGCGGGCGTCATGGGCTGCTGGCAGCGGAGGGGGGGAGGGGGCCGTGCAAGCGGGCGCCATGGGCTGCTGGCAGCGGAGGGGGGTAGGGGGCCGTGCAAGCGGGCGCCATGGGCTGCTGGCAGCGGAGGGGGGGGGAGGGGGCCGTGCATGCGGGCGCCATAGGCTGCTGGCAGCGGAGGGGGGGGAGGGGGCCGTGCATGCGGGCGCCATAGGCTGCTGGCAGCGGAGGGGGGGAGGGGGCCGTGCATGCGGGCGCCATAGGCTGCTGGCAGCGGAGGGGGGGGAGGGGGCCGTGCATGCGGGCGCCATAGGCTGCTGGCAGCGGAGTGGGGGAGGGGGCCGTGCATGCGGGCGCCATAGGCTGCTGGCAGCGGAGGGGGGGGAGGGGGCCGTGCATGCGGGCGCCCTGGGCTGCTGGCAGCGGGGGGGGGAAGGGGGCCGTGCATGCGGGCGCCATAGGCTGCTGGCAGCAGAGGGGGGGAGGGGGCCGTGCAAGCGGGCGCCATAGGCTGCTGGCAGCAGAGGGGGGGAGGGGGCCGTGCAAGCGGGCGCCATAGGCTGCTGGCAGCGGGGGGGGGAGGGGGCCGTGCATGCGGGTGCCATGGGCTGCTGGCAGCGGAGGGGGGGAGGGGGCTGTGCATGCGGGCGCCATAGGCTGCTGGCAGCGGAGAGGGGGAGGGGGCTGTGCATGCGGGCGCCCTGGGCTGCTGGCAGCGGAGGGGGGGAGGGGGCTGTGCAAGCGGGCGCCATAGGCTGCTGGCAGCGGAGGGGGGGAGGGGGCTGTGCATGCGGGCGCCATAGGCTGCTGGCAGCGGAGAGGGGGAGGGGGCTGTGCATGCGGGCGCCATGGGCTGCTGGCAGCGGAGAGGGGGAGGGGGCTGTGCATGCGGGCGCCCTGGGCTGCTGGCAGAGGGGGAGGGGGCTGTGCATGCGGGCGCCATGGGCTGCTGGCAGCAGAGGGGGGGGGCCGTGCATGCAGGCGCATTAGGCTGCTGGCAGCGGAGGGGGGGAGGGGGCCGTGCATGCGGGCGCCCTGGGCTGCTGGCAGCGGAGAGGGGGAGGGGGCTGTGCATGCAGGCGCATTAGGCTGCTGGCAGCGGAGGGGGGGAGGGGGCCGTGCAAGCGGGCGCATTAGGCTGCTGGCAGCGGAGGGGGGGGGAGGGGGCCGTGCATGCGGGCGCATTAGGCTGCTGGCAGCAGAGGGGGGGGGAGGGGGCCGTGCATGCGGGCGCCATAGGCTGCTGGCAGTGGGGTGGGGGGGTGTTTGCATCTGTCTGTCTGTGCATGCGCTTTAGCCCCATGTCCTGTCCCGGTGTGGCACTGCCTGCCATACTCTGCGATTCCTAAGGGCTGGCTGCGCTGGGGCATTCCTCCCTCCGGAGCACGGTGACTGTGGGCATCTGTCTACGCAGCATGACTTTGGGGGGGGCGTCTGCACTGCAGTGGGGGCAACCCCCCCAGCCGGGGTACAAGCACTCACACGAGCCAGCGCACCAAGAGGAGCCGTGTGGACACTGCAGCTCGGGTCGGAGCAGCAGCCGGGACCTGCAGTCACCACGCTTGGGGCAGGGCAGTGTGCAGACAGGGCAGCGGTGCAGACAGGACAGCGGTGCCCCTGGGGCAGGGTGCAGAGAGGACAGCGGTGCAGACAGGACTGCGGTGCCCCTGGGGCAGGGTGCAGAGAGGACAGCGGTGCAGACAGGACTGCGGTGCCCCTGGGGCAGGGTGCAGACAGGGCAGCGGTGCCCCTGGGGCAGGGTGCAGACCGGACAGCGGTGCCCCTGGGGCAGGGTGCAGAGAGGACAGCGGTGCAGACAGGACTGCGGTGCCCCTGGGGCAGGGTGCAGACAGGACAGCGGTGCAGACAGGACTGCGGTGCCCCTGGGGCAGTGTGCAGACAGGACAGCGGTGCAGACAGGACTGCGGTGCCCCTGGGACAGGGTGCAGACAGGACAGCGGTGCAGACAGGACAGCGGTGCCCCTGGGGCAGTGTGCAGAGAGGACAGCGGTGCAGACAGGACTGCGGTGCCCCTGGGGCAGGGTGCAGAGAGGACAGCGGTGCAGACAGGACTGCGGTGCCCCTGGGGCAGGGTGCAGACAGGGCAGCGGTGCCCCTGGGGCAGGGTGCAGACCGGACAGCGGTGCCCCTGGGGCAGGGTGCAGAGAGGACAGCGGTGCAGACAGGACTGCGGTGCCCCTGGGGCAGGGTGCAGACAGGACAGCGGTGCAGACAGGACTGCGGTGCCCCTGGGGCAGTGTGCAGACAGGACAGCGGTGCAGACAGGACTGCGGTGCCCCTGGGACAGGGTGCAGACAGGACAGCGGTGCAGACAGGACTGCGGTGCCCCTGGGGCAGTGTGCAGACAGGACAGCGGTGCAGACAGGACTGCGGTGCCCCTGGGACAGGGTGCAGAGAGGACAGCGGTGCAGACAGGACTGCGGTGCCCCTGGGGCAGTGTGCAGACAGGACAGCGGTGCAGACAGGACTGCGGTGCCCCTGGGACAGGGTGCAGACAGGACAGCAGTGCCCCTGGGACAGGGTGCAGACAGGACAGCGGTGCAGACAGGACTGCGGTGCCCCTGGGGCGGTGTCCTTGGGCAGATTTCTAGTCAGAGCCAGAATCTGCAGTGCCAAAAGCGGGAATTCGACAGGACCAGATGGCTCTTTGGAGCCGTGGCCCCGCAGCTGGGAGCAGGCCGCCACCCCGACCTCTACCAACGCCCATCAGAGCAGTGGCACCCATGCCCCCGGCTAACGCAGCAGAGGGAAATGTGGGGGAAGCGGGGCCAAAGGGGGTCAAACGCTGGCTGTAACTTTGAAAAGTGCTGGCTCCGCACGGCCCCAGACACACGGCTGGCCTAGGCCCCTGGGGAAGGGGCAGCTCCAGCAACCCACATTAGTAGCAGCAAGTTGCTCCCGGGACAAGAAGGAGCCCACGGCTCAGAGGGGTTTGGGAGATGCTGGTTGGGAGAAAGCCTCTGGAAAATCGAACCAGGGCCTAGTGACTTGTACTGGGTTCAGAGCCCCTTAAGAACGACCAGCAGGTGGGACTGATGCAACCGCTCCTGTTTAGGATGGGGCCAGCTACGGACAGGCTTCTCCTGCGTCGGTCCCGATCCCTCCCCTTGGCCCCTGCCCCAGGCCAATGCGGCCGCTCCGGGCACTACACAGGGCCTCTCCCTGTTTCATGTTTGGCTCTATTTCCCCTGTCCCAGGGGAATGATGGCTACTCAGCCTCCCTTGCCCGTTTAACTCAATGCCGCACCATCCTCCTGGGCACAGAGACACGAGCTGTGGGCGCGAAGCCCCGTCCAGCTCAGTGCTAGCAAACTCCCAGGGCTCCGGGACCAGGCGATTCTGACTAGTTCTGCTCACCACGACCCTGGGAAAGGACACGCCCAGGGGCCAGGCTGGTGCATACAGCGAGTGCTCGCCCAGCATTGGGCCAGCGCCCTGCTCCGGTGAGAGATACCAGGAGTGGGGAGGGCTGGTTTCTATGTCCCCCCCAGTGTTTCCTACAGCTCCTTTCGGTGCTGCAGAGAGGTGGTGACGGGGCCCAGGGACGCTCACCCTCCTGCGTGGTTTGTAGAGGCTCCCGCATAACACATGGTGCATCACGGCATCTTCCTTATCCCTCCTGCTCCTCACGGTGTCGATGACCTGCAGATCCAGACATGCGCCGCTGCCGCTTTCCCTCCTGTGAGGGAGACACGGGCAGAGCTCTCAGCGCCCCCCGCTGGGGCAGGCGGGGCAGAGCCAGAGCGTGGGCGTCGCACGGTCACTCTGCCAGCGCCAAGGTAGTGGGTGATTTCTGTGCGCCTCCGGGCCAGAGCCATCACAGCGCATGGCCTGGGGCATCGGCAGAGCTCGCTGGATCTCCACGCTCTGAGCTCCCTGCACGCTGCTCTCCAGCGCCCCCTCTGGCCAGTGCTCAGAGTTCGGCTCGGCCCTTCCGCAGGGAGAAAGCAGGTGTGCGTTTGTGTGCCGGGGTGCGCACCTGTTGTGTGTGCCTGTGCACACAGCCAGGGGCACGTCCTGGCTCCTACACACTCAGGGACAGGGCTCCTCGTAGCCTGGACACACAGCCCAGAGAGAAGCAATTCCCTGAGTCACGGGTACCTAGCTCAGCTCTGCCAAGGCCAGCCGACAGCTGGCCACATGCGCCAGCTCCTCGCCCTCTCTGCCACCACCCAGCCTGCCCCGTCCCTCGCAGTGCAGGGAGCAGTCCCCGCTGCTGTCCCCCCAGCCCCACCCCTCCCCGCCTCCCCCCATGCAGACGGGGGGCCAGAGAGCGACACTGCTCTGATGAACCTTGTCAGAGCCCAACCTTGCTCCAGCTGGAGCCCTGCTTCTCCCGTGCTCCCCATACCTCCCCAGTCGCCCCTCATCCCCTTGCCCCACACCTCTCCCCCTGCCCCTTGTCTCGGCCCCTTTTCCAGGGAAAGATCCATCCCCACCGAGGAGTGGAGAGGAGCCGGGAAGGGAGTGGAGTGCGGGGGAGAACGTGGGGGAGGTGTGCGAGGAGCCGCGGGGGCGTAGCAGATATCAGCGCTGGCTGACAGTGTGAATGCACCGTCTACACTTCCTCAAAACACCCTGGGAATTCACACGCCAAAAACGTTGTTAGCTTAGAGACGCTCCCATTTCCTACCCTTGCAGCGCACTGAACCATCCGGAAGTCACCAGTTACGGCAGCTTCACCCGTACCAACCTCGGCTCACGGGCCTGACCCCCAACCACACTCACTCGCTGCCAACGTATGGCAGCGGCCACGGGACACAGCGACTGCCCACAAGCGCAGGAGAAACCCAGCCAGAACTCCAGCCCCCCTTCTCCCTGTCCCACTAACGATGTGTCGGCAGGTGGGGTGCGGGAGGGAGCTAGCTGGCGGTGGAGCAGAGCAGACAGAGCGTGTGTGAGCCCTGGGGTTTTCGAGGGCGGAGGCGTCGGAGCAGTACGCGATGCAGTGAAGAGACCGACAAATCCCAACGCATGGCCTGCAGTCACCGCAGCACTCAATGCCCCAGAGGCGGCTGCAGATCTGCCACCCTGGGGCAGGACACGGCAGCCGCAGCCTGGACTGTTTGCAGGCGCATGGGAGGTTAGGGGGGGCTCCATTCCTCCCAGCAGCCACCGCTCTGCAGAGCCGGGGGCGGGAGGACCGGGAGCTCCCAGGGCAGCACATAGCCCGGCCGGGGGCAGCGCACTCACAGGAGGTTTGTGACCGACGACTCCGACATGGAGGTCCTGCTGGGCATGGAGGGCAGCGTGAGCCTGGAGGCGGAGAGCACGTGACCACCCTAAAGGGAGCAAGAGACCAGAGCAGCGTCAAAGCCCCCGCCTGCGCTCAGGCAGCCCCCCCCCGCAGAGCCGAGATGGGAGGTACCAGGGTTCTGCTGGCACCTTGTGTCCCTCGCCAGCCACCGAGCCGCCAGCTACCCTCTGCTGGCACTGCCTGCCCCTCTACCCGACCTGGGGGCTGGGCAGAGCTGGCTGCCAGGAGCAATTGCTAGGTGCCCTCAGAGATATTTGGCAGTTTGTGTTTTTTACTATTGATGGGCCACTCAGGGGCAGTGCCCGGGGGCCCCGGCTGGGGGGGGAGGCAAGCACTCGGGGGGCCCGGCTGGGGGGGGGGCAGTGCCCAGGGGTGGTTAGCCAGGGGGGAGGGGGCAGCGCTTGGGGGGGCCCGGCCGGGAGGGGGGGCAGCACTCGGGGAGTCCCACTGGCCCCGCTTTCTACCCCTGGCCCCAGGCTCACAGGGGCTGCCAGCTGTCCCTAGGGGACCTGCTCTGGCCCGACAAGCTGCGACTGCCACGGCCCTGGCGGGGGTGGGCTGCCAGCACGGGAGGACTGGCTGGCCTGGGAGCCGGGGCAGAGCTGGTCCCTGTGCTGGTGGGGAAGTGCCCCCAGCAGGGTCGGTTCATCCAGGAGAGCTGCAGGGGTCAGGCCCCGCCGTTCCCCAGCAGAGCGGCGATTTAGCTGCCGCCGGGCAGGGCGTGCGGTAGCTGCTGGGGGCTGCGCCGGTACCTGATCCACAAAGCTGATGGCATCGCGGATATTCAGCTTGCAGTAAACGTCCCAGATTTCGTCTTTGAGCCGATAGGCCGATTTCCGCATCAGGAGCTGGCTCAGGTACCTCTTGTCGAACTGCTCCCATCTGGCACAAGAGGGAGGAAGAGGTGGTGAGCTCCCGTGTGCAGGACGGCAGCCCCCTCGCCCCGGCACACCTGGGATCCCAGCCGAAGGGGCAGGTTAACAAGGCGTCTCCTCTAACGTTCCGCCACATTCCCTGGAGACAGGTCCAGCAGCAATCGAGCTGCGATTCCCAGTGGCGTGGGGGTGAGACTATTCCATGGGGGTGGGGGCAATGCTCATTCGGGGGCCGTGAGGGGAGGGGGTGGGGCGAGGGCAGCCCCAGCAGTCGCTGGCACGAGGAAGCAGCTATGCAGCCGCTGGGGGAGGAAGATCTGGCCGCTAGCGCGCGAAGCTGGCCAGGAGCGGCCCCCTGTGCTGAGAGCACCACGGCTCCGTATGGCAGGCAGGGGGCTGAGGGGCGGGAGGGCAGAGAGAGCGTCCTGTGGGAGGAGGCGGGCGGCAGGAGGGGACCCCGCAGGGACTGCGGCGGGCGGGCGAGTGGGGCAGGGCAGGCTCTCCCGACCTGGAACCCCCCCCCCCATCAGGAAATGGACTCAGGGCTGTGGTGCCTCATGGGAGCTGTAGCTCCAGAGCCCTCGTGCCCCACGTCATCCAGGGGGCTCGTGCCTGGCTGGACTCCACCTCCCATGGAGCCCCGTGGTCTCTCCCCGTGGCCAAGCGCCACGGCACATCGTGGACTCTCACAGAGCATGGCAGAGGCCCAAGACTGGCATGAGGGTGCACGCCATACGCTTTCTAAAAATATGTTTCTAAGTGTGACTATGATGTAACTGGAATATGCTTCATGCAAAAGGTCTCTTGTAAGGTATCATTACAAAGCTTATGATCTACTGAGTGTGATCATCCTATTTGTATAAATGTACCACTCTTGTATCTGAAACTAGAAATATGAAATAGAACTCTGAGGGCCTATTGTAATTATGCAAAGTGTGGGCCATTAATGGTGGTTTAGAATCTTGATGGCTCCCATTGACTAGGACAATTGACTGTAAATGGCTGTTTACCTGCACACCTGTCTGTACCTGTAGGCCAGCCTGTGGGTAATGAAAAATGGGGTCTTACAGTGACATGTGACCATGTCACCTGACACTGGGATCCATCTTAAACCTGGTGCTTTTCCATTTAGAAGGGGGGTGGGGACCCAGACAAAGGATTCCCTCCTTGTGCCAAAGCTATAAAAGGGGGTGGAGCAGGACAAGGGGGTTCCAGTCATGAGAAAACCCCTAGTTTCCACCTAAGATGCCTGCTGGAACTAACAAGGGCTGTACCGGGGAAATGATTGGGCCCAGACTAGGAAGGAATCTCGTCTGTGAAAGAAGCTTATTGGAACATCTCTGAGGGAGAGATATTACCTGTAATCAGTTTCTTAATGTATTAGGCTTAGACTTGCGTGTTTTGTTTTATTTTGCTTGGTAATTCACTTTGTTCTGTCTGATATTACTTGGAACCGTTTAAATCCTACTTTTTATACTCATAAAATCACTTCTGTTTATTAGTAAACCCAGAGTAAGTGATTAATACCTGGGGGAGCAAACAGATGTGCATCTCTCTCTATCAGTGTTATAGAGAGCGAACAATGTATGAGTTTACCCTGTATATGCTTTATACAGAATAAAACGGATTTATTTGGGGTTTGGATCCCATTGGGAGCTGGGTGTCTGGGTGCTGGAGATAGGTGACCTGCTGAGCAGTTTTTGGTTAAAGTCGGCAGCTTTGGGGGCGTAGACCTGACACTGGGTCTGTGCTGCAGCCGGCTAGCGTGTCTGGTTCAACAAGGCAGGGCTCTGGAGTCCCAAGCTGGCAGGGAAAACGGGCTCAGAGGCAATCTCAGCAATCAGGTGACAGTCCCAAGGGGGTCTCTGTGACCGAACCCATCACAACTGGCCCTTCCCACCGGCCGGGCTTGGTGCTGAGCAGGGGCTGAGAGAGGAGGGCACCATGGATTTAAAAGTGTGCTGAGCAAGCCCATCTTGCATCTTCCTGGCCCCAAGGTCACATTGCAAGAAGCCGGGAGGTCAGGGCGGGTGTCAGGGTTGGGGGCTGGGTGGGAAGGGTTGAGGCTGGGACCACGGTGGGTGGAGAGATGAGGAAGTTGGGGGTTGGGGCGGGGAGAGAAGGTGGTTGGAGCTGGGGTGGGCGGGGAGAGGAGGAGGTTGGAGCTGGGGTGATGAAGAGGTCGGGGCTAGGGCGGGGTGGGTAGAGAGGCAGTTCGGGGTCAGGTTCAGAGCGGATGGGCAGATGAGGGGATCGGTGTTGGGGTGGGGATGGGTGTGGGTGGGGCGATGTGGGTGTCAGGGGTTGGAGCAGGGGTGGGGTGGTCGGGGCGATGAGGGTGTCGGGATGGGGGTGGGGAGTTGAGATTGGCAGGCGTTGGGGTGGGGGTGGTTGGGGAGATGAGGGTGTCAGGGTTGTGTGGGGGAGAGCAGAGTGATGAAGAGGTCGGGGCTAGGGCGGGGTGGGCAGAGAGGCAGTTCGGGGTCAGGTTCAGAGGGATGGGGAGATGAGGGGGTTGGGTGACATGCCACATGAGGGGGCCGGGGTGGGAAGGGGCGAGCCCCCCCGGGGCAGGCGCTGTTGGCTCTCGGGATGCGATCACGGGACCGGAGACCTGCTGGGCTGCACCGTTCCCCTCAGTCCCAGGGAGCAGGGCCGTGGCGGGGCCCTGGGGCAGAGAGCAGCACTGGGCCGGCCTGCCTCCCACCAGCCTCACGTTGCCCCGCTCAAGCCTGCAGAGCGAGGGGCCCCCACTCAGTGCCCCACAGCTGGCACGTTGCCATGTGCATGGGCCCAGGGAACACACAGGGCCAGAGCGCGACGGGGGAGGCAGCCGTGGCGGGGGGGGCCAGGAGCGGGCGAGGGGGGGCAGAGGCCTCTAGCACACGTGGGCACTCACCTGTCTCGCCAGTAACGGTAACCATGGTGACCGACCACATCCTCCACCGCTGCCAGAATGTGGTCAAAGGCCTTGGAAAGAGAAAACACAGTGAGTGAGTGCTGGGGGGGTCCGAACTGGCGCCCCATCCCTGCTGGAAATTGCCCCTGCCAAAAGGAGAGCTGGGGCAGGGCCCATGGCACGCAGGGCTGGGGAGACGCCGGCCATCCCGGCTTGGCCCCACTACCTACGTGCTCGTGCAGTTCCTCGTTCAGCGTCGGCTTGTGATGGTCGCTCCGCTTTACCTTCAGCCACTTCACCAGCGGCTTGATGGTCAGACCCTGAAACGGCAGAGCAAGGCTCCGTGGGCACCGAGCCAGCCCCAATTCCCCCCAGCCTGGGCGGCATCTACCCTGGGCCTTTGCCACTCCACTCTCCCCTCCTCTGAGTGCTTCCCTGGGGGAGCCCGCCGAGCCATCCGCCCAAGTACACAGGCAGACGGGGCTGCTGGGCCAAGATGCAGCACAAGAAAGGAGGTGCTGCCCCAAGGCCTTGGCACCAGGAGACACGTGCCTACAGCGTACCAGGGCCTCGATGCCTCTCGCACGCCGGTGTCAATCAGAAGTGGCTCCGGTGCCATCCAAGTGACACTGGGGGCAGGGAGAGGAGAATTGGGCCGTATGGCAGGGGCAGGGACCTCAGTATGGGCTGATGTGCTGAGCTCCTCCAGAAGCTGCCTGCTACAAGCAAAGCTGACAGATGCCTGGTTTCTCGGGCAGGGACGAAGCCCTTGTTAGAGCGGCTGCTGGAGCAGAGCAGGGGAGGGGACGCTTGGGACCGGCAGCCCCCAGCCAGGCGGTTAGCTACCAGCCGGCGCGGTGAACCACCCAGTCATTCAAAATCCCGGAGAAGTGCAGAGGAAGCAGAGACCAGGGCACAATGCTCGAGGCAAGGGAAGGGGAAACCCCCGCATGGCTAGACATGATGGAACAAACATGCTGGGGCTAAATCCACCCCGGGGCAATTCCAGCAAAGGCAGCGGAGTCACACCGGGGTGGGCTTGACCCACTGACGTCAAGGCGATGAGTTCCGGTCTCCGCAGGAATCACAGAACCGCGGCAGTGAGCAGCGCGGGTTTACAAAGCACACAAGTCTCGCCAGCCAGGCTCGGTTGCTGGCTTTGGGGCGGGGCTGTCGGAGTTCCGTACTCGTGTTTCACGAGAGCGAGTGAGAACGTGCCTCACTGAACGCTACCCGTACACCATCTCTATTGTCACGGCTAGAACAACCTGTGGCTGAAGATGTACAGCACCTGGCACCGTGGGGTCTAAGCTCAGACAACACTTAGGATGCAGCCTGTGAATTCAGCACCAGAGGGCTTCCCCCTCCCTTCCTCCAGGGGGCGGGAGGCTCCATACTGCCCTGAGCCGGCTAGTTCTGCAGCATCTGTTGTATTGCATGCTGGAGAGCACCGGTGCCCCATGCCCGTGTCCATAAGCAGAATGCAGCAGGGGGCTCCCGTCTCCCAGAGGGACTGGCTGCCAAGGACTGGCAGAGTAAAGACCTCCAGCCTCAGAAACTTGCCAGATTTCCAGAGATGCCTCAGCACCTGTTGAGGGGTGGGAGTCACCCCAGTCGGACCATGCGCCTGGCTCAGGGGAGGGACACAGCCTTGCTGACCCCAGCACTGAACACAGCAGCTCACAACGGCCTCTTCTGTGAGCTCCTTGGTCCTCGAGTCTCCGCAGCGCCAGCCCCTCAGGCTCACACATGACGGGGATAGCTAGGGCCCTGCCTGGAGGACGTGGCAAACTCAAGAGGCAACAACCGCTGCGGTTCTGGGGCAGAAGAGAGGCTGCTCCCGGGTCCCTTCCTGCCTGGGCTGAGGCAGCAGCTTCTTTGCAGAGCTGACAGCCCGGGGGCTCCTCCAAGCCCCAGGGCCCGTGGGGGAGAGCCCTGAAGCTGGAGGATTTACCTGCCTTCCAAGGCTCTTTGGTGATTGTTCTAACAGGCCCGTCTCATTATCCATATGAAGGGCCAGTCTCCCTATGGAGCCTGCTAAGATCTTGGGCTTAGCAACTTCCTGTGGCAGTGAGTTCCACAGGCCAATGGTGCACTGTGGGGAAGCGTTTAGCTCAGTTAGGGATTTGCGGCCATGCCGTTCCAATGCCCTTGCCCCTGTTCCCTGTGTGTGACACGGTGGGGAGCCAAGGCAGCAAGCGGGAGGCTACACCCACAAAGGCTGTTTCATCCCATCTACTTCTTGCCTAGCAGAGCTTCTTCTGCCTGCCGCGTACCCAGTCTCCTCGAGAGACGGGATCCCTGGGGGCAGGCGCTGCCTTTAACTGGAGGGGGAGCAGGCGGGCTGCCCCCGTGCGGCCTTCAGGAGACTGCAGGGCTCACACCCGGGCTGGCAGGGCTGGGCGGGCAGAGAGCAGCACAGGGCAGGGCACACCCGGGCTGGCACGGCTGGGGAGAGGCACAGAGCAGCCCAGGGCAGGGCACACCTGGCCTGGCACACCCGGGGCGGGCAGAGAGCAGCCCAGGGCAGGGCACACACCCGGCCTAGCCAGGGACTTCGCCTAGCCAGCATTTTCACGAGGTCACAGTGCCACCTAGTGGCCACGCCTGAGTCTCACCCTGGGGACCGTGGGGGAGACAAGCCCAGGGCCCATGTTGCTGTGTCTGCATGTGCAGGCGGATGGGCTCTGGTCTGGCCTGCTCACAACTAACCCAAACGACCTCACACGCGTGTGCCGGTGGCACCCGCCCGAGCTGCAGGGTCTGACACCCGACTCCGAGGCCCAGGCCTGAGCAGACCCGCCCACAGCCGGAGAATGAGGGCCGCTCACTAGTACTCACGAGCAGCACAAGGGGAGGCACCGCTGGCACCGTGAGCACTGCTGCCCACCGACCGTCTGGGCGGACGGCGGGGCCCCGGGGCCTCGCCCTGCGCTGCACGGACCAGAGCCTGCGCAGGGAAAGCAGACGGGGCCCTGGCCAGCAGGGGGGCCGGGACTCACAGGTGCAGCTCTCCACTCCCCTCCTGCCCCCAGCTCTGTGCAGGCTCTGCCTGGCAGGGCCGTGTGGCCCGGAGCTGCCCTGAAGGGGCAGGGGCAGGAAGGGGCTCTGTCTGGCGGGGGGGTCAGCACTTCCAGTGGGTAGCCTCCCCCCTCGCAGAGTCTCTGCCAACATCCCCAGCAGCAAGAAATCCCCCTGGCGAATGTAGGGGAGTCTTGCTGCTGCTGCTAATACTGGGGGGGAGGGGCGGGGGGGCTAAGAAAACAGTCCCCCATTGGCGGCCCTGCCTGGCAACCTTGGAGCAGCTTCTCCTTAGGCTGAACTGGGTGTAAGTGCCAGGCCTCAGGAGCAAAGCGAGGGGGGAAACACGGGGGGGGGGGGGGGTGGTCAGGCACCAGCCAGCCAGCTCCCCTTTTAGCAGCCGAATGCCTTTTGCTCCCTCTCCTGCTGCCCCCTGGCTCTGCGCCCCAGGGCTAGTGCGTGTGCCCAGCCTGTGTGCCGGGACCAGCGAGAGGAGCCGGCTGGTGCCAGGCAGAGCAGGCGGGAGGGGAGCTCCCAGCCCCGTCTCTCTATGGCATGTTTTGTCTAAGAGGGAGAAGCAGCTGCCCCACTCAGAGAACTGTTCTGGGCCCTGCGATGCCCCAGAGGGGGCAGGGCTGTCTGCCCATATCCCAGCAGCCCCCTGCTCCAGTCCTCGGAGTCCTGGAGTGCTACCTCCAGCCTCCTCCACCCCAGCCTCGTACCTCCCCATGAGCTGCCTCCGATGCCAGCCCCCTGCAGCCGGGCAGGAGCACCACAGCTAGCCCTGCTCTCCAGCACGGAGCCAGCCTGGAGGTCTGGTGTGGTTGGGGACGGCCGGGCCCTGCCTTGCTGACCTGCACGAGGACGGTGAAGAAGACCACCACGATGGTCGTTGCCACGAAGTAGTCCTTGGCTCGCACCTTGGCTCCGTCCAGCAGGATGACCAGGGCAAAGGCGACGGCCCCCCGCAGGCCCCCGTACGACATCACCACCTGGTCGATGCGGTCCAGCGGCGTGAGGCGGAAGCGGTTGAGCACCCAGGTCTGGAGGATGACACCTAGGGGCGAAGGGGAGGGATGCGGATGAGGGCCTGGCCCGGGTGCGTGCTCTGCAGGATGCAGCCGGGGACAGGGCTCTTACAAACCCTCTGCAAGCGCCCCCTGGTCCCACCCCTGGCAGATTGCCCCACATCCCGGGGACAGGGGCTGAGAGCTGCAGACCGCACAGGACAGGAGAGCGACTGACCCACGGCCCGGAAGAGCAGGATGAAGAGCAAGGTGCCCAGCACCAGTGCCGTGTCCCACGCCCACTTGGAGGTGTCCACGGCGGAGATGCCCAGAAACATGAAGATGACGGTCTCGGAGCTGCTGGCCAGCGTTTTCATGGTGTACTTGACAGTGGTGCGGGATTTCCGGGAGATGTTGGCTTCCACGTATTTCTTACAGCAGATCCCACAGAAGGTGACCCTAGGGGACGGCAAGAGCTCGGGATAGACACGGGCAGGGCCATGCTGCCCCCGGACACAGCTGCCCCCTCCCCACTCCCTTTGCACTGCCCGGCGAGTGGCAGGGGCCCTGGACGCTCACTGTGACGAAGTGGGACTGTTCTTAATGTTTCCTCTGAATACTGTGTAGGTGCCTGTTTCCCCTATGCATTTCTTAAGTCTCCAGTGTGCATAAATGGCCAACAATCTGTATCCTAGCAACAAATGGCCAGGGCCCCCCCCCCGTGCAAGGGAATTGCTAAAGGTGAACAAAGAGATCAGGTGACCTCCTGGCCTGGGAAAGAGACAAAGGCCAGAAAGGAGGGGCTGGAGAGGGTTTCAGTTTGGAGCTGGCTGGGGACAGAAAGTGAGGGCAGATGTGGGTGTCTGACTCGCTGGGCCCCAGAATGGACCCGGCTGAGGGGTCCCGTTCTTTGTACCTACAAGCTCTGTTTTAGACTGTGTTCCTGTCATCTAATAAACCTCTGTTTTACTGGCTGGCTAAGAGTCACATCTGACTGCGAAGTGGGGGTGCGGGACCCTCTGGCTTCCCCAGGACCCCGCCTGGGCAGACTCGCTGTGGGAAGCGCACGGAGGGGCATATGCTGAAAGCTCCAAGGAGAGACCCAGGATGGTGAAGCCGTGTGAGCTTCTTGCCCTGAAGACAGTCTGCTCCAAGGGAGAGGAGGCTCCCCAAAGTCCTGACTGGCTTTGTGGGGAGCAGTTCCAGAGCATCGCCTGGGGACTCCGTGACACTCCCCACAGTGGGACCCACCTCTCCCGGGTCCCCCGCCTGCTGCTCTCACTCAGCTGAGCCAGAGGGGCCGAGTCTGCGTGTGCAGCAGGGGAACCAGCCCTTCCCCACTGGGCGGCCCCAGCCGTCGCTCGGGCGGTGCTCCCGCCCCATGTGGCAGCCTGCAGAGCCCAGTGCCATGTGATAGTCACGCCCGTCTCATGTCCAGCTCCAAGGTGCTGCTGTCCGGCATCGTGTGGCTGCCCACGTGCCCCGGCAGACAAAGGCCCGGCCATGGGATCTAGAGACAGGGCATACAGCACCTGCAGCGTGTCACAGACAGCGTCAGCGACTCACCAGGCGCCCGGTGCAGAGCTCAGAGGCCCACGCCCAGAGAGAAGGACAGCAGAGCCCACCAGCACACCAGGGTTTGCAAACTGCCCGTGGTTCTCCACATACCATGCGCCAGGCGCGCCAGCTACCGCGGCTGCTCTGCCCTCTGGGCTCTGAGAATGGACAGAGTCAGCCTCACCCGCCACCACCCTCTGCCCGCCCCCAGCTGCTGGAGCTCCAGCCTCAGGCCCTAAAGCCAGGCTGGGCAGAACTGGCTTCTTCCTAAAGCCCCCCTGCTTCCCCCGGAGCACTGCCTGCCCTTCCCTGCCCTGCCCCAGGGAGAGCCCCTCCGAGCCCCCGAAGGGCCAGCTCTTCAGTGGCAGCTACAAACGGCCCTTCCTCATTCAGTCGCAGCTTTCTCCAGGCTCTGCCAGGGCCCTTACGTGGTTCTCCCTACGTGTGGCCTGGGCCCTGGAGTTCCTGCTCATGGCCAGTGACTGAACAAAGCGAGAGGGAAGCGGCCGGATCAGACCCTGGGGCACTTGGCTCCAGGATGTTCCCTGACATGGGCTGGGCAGAGACCGCCGTACACGGAGCCCCTCGCGGATGGCAGCACCCCGGGCAGTGCCTCCGACAGGCAGGTCTCTGGGTCCAGGGAGGTTCCATTTGGTCTGAGCTGGTCAATCCGGGCGCAGAACGTCTCCGAGCAAGCCCGGACGCAAGCTTTCTCTGCGCTGCAACTGTCACCGCCTTGGGCTGCTTGTCGAAACGCCGCCGGGGGGTCAATCCGCCCAGGGACGGAGCTTTCCCGGGGTAGCATCCGGGCAATTTACCCGCAGACAGGAACAGCGTCAACACCTCTCAGCAGCTCCCGTCTGGCCCCAGCTGTCTGCCCTTGCCCTGACGTCCCTCCCCCACAGCCTCTCCTCTGTCCCGCTGGGGAAGCGCTGAGAGGCTCCCAGAGGGGGAGAGGGGGAGCCTGCCACTACGGGGCGGGGGGGGGGGGGAAGCTTTGTCCCAATGCTGCCATCTCTGCTCCTTCAGCCGAGTCCCCGGGAAAGGCCCTTTCCCGAGTGACAGGAGTCTAGCTGCTGAACCTACAAAATGAAACCAGTTTGGCCTCCGAACCCACCCGGCGACCAGGAGATCACAGTAATGACGTATGCGATCCAACGCCCGGCTCCAGGGCACCGGCTTTGCAGCCCATGTGTAGCAGCAGCTCCTGGGGAGAACGGGCCGGGCACCCCCAGCTCAGTTCCTAGGAAAGGGCCCCAGCGACTCGAGCGGGGCCGGGGCGTCTCAGACGGAGCACGCGGGGTCCGGGAGAGAGGCGGAGACACTGAATGCAAAGGGAGCCTGGGAGTCCCACCGTCTCCTCTCGCTGTCTCAGCCCAGGCCAACAGCAAGAACTGAACCACGGCCCCCTACGGGGTGGGGGGGTCCACGCAGAGCAGTCATTGCTGCCCCTTTCGGCACAGGCTGGGGTGTGGGGAGAGGTGCCATCTGGAATTCGGCCAGGGTGGCTATTTCCTTGCCACTGACTGGTCCATTTACAATCTCGTGGGCCTCCTTGGCGGGAGCGGGGAGGTTTGTGGTGATGGGAGGGGGCTGAAGTTTCTTTGCTCCTGCTGGTTGGTGTGTCAGAACTAGAGCAAGCTCAGCTCAAGGTTTTCGAGGTTCGGGGCCTCGGGGGGAGAGCGCTGAGCGCTGGCAGCAGAGCAGCCAGGGCCTGGAGACGGTCAGCACCTCGGGTGGGAAAGCTAGTGAGGAGTGGTGGAGATCAGCTCGGTGGGGGCGACGCCCGGAGATCCCCTCGCAAGCAATTAACCCGTCTATTGGGTGACTGGGTCAGTGCCATTGTCTGGCCTGGCTGAGCGGGTGGCACAGGACGGAGTTAACCCTTAGTGCTCCAGAGAGCTGGGCCCACTCCACCAATCAACAGAGATCCAGGATATTCACAGCGCTCAGACTCTGCCCCGCTCTTCACACGAGACCTTAGACGGAGAGCTCAGAGGCTGCAGGTGTGGCGGGGGAGGAAGGGTCCCTGGGGCCTGGGCCAGGGCAGCGGGGTGGGGGGGCAGGAGGCGGCTCAGGCTTTGTCTGTCAATGGTGTTAAAATACAACTGAAAAAACCTCCCCCCTCCTCCCAGCACAAGAATCTCATCTGTCACTGGGGCCCCTGGACTGCGAAAATCTCCATCCCGCCCCAGTGCTCAGAGACCCCTCCCCCACCCATGGCACTGGGGCTCCTCCAGCCCCCCACAGCTGCTGTGCAGGGACCTCTGCCTGGCTCTGGAAGGGGCTCAGCTGGGGGCTGTGCAGCGCCTGGCACAACTGCGCCTGCAAGTTGGGATTGAGGAGCAGCGTGAACAGGGTGAGGGTTAGTGTCGGGATTCAGGCACACCGAGGTTTGGAGGGGGCCACGAGTCAGAGCTGAGAAATACCATGAATAGAGGGGGCTGCGGGCGGGGATCGAGGAGCAGTGTGAAGGGGAGGGGGCTGCGGGCGGGGATCGAGGAGCAGTGTGAACGGGGGGGGCTGCGGGCGGGGATCGAGGAGCAGTGTGAACGGGGGGGGCTGCGGGCGGGGATCGAGGAGCAGTGTGAACGGGGGGAACAAGGGGGGGATCGAGGAGCAGTGTGAACGGGGGGGGCTGCGGGCGGGGATCGAGGAGCAGTGTGAACGGGAGGGGGCTGCGGGGGGATCGAGGAGCAGTGTGAAGGGGAGGGGGCTGCGGGCGGGGATCGAGGAGCAGTGTGAAGGGGAGGGGGCTGCGGGCGCGGATCGAGGAGCAGTGTGAAGGGGAGGGGGCTGCGGGTGGGGATCGAGGAGCAGTGTGAACGGGAGGGGGCTGCGGGTCGGGAGTGAGGAACGACGTGAAGGGGAGGGGGCTGGGGTTGAGGAGCAACATGGAGGGGAGGGGGCTGCGGGTGGGGATCAAGGAGCAGTGTGAACAGGAGGGGGCTGCGGGTGGGGAGTGAGGAACAGTGTGAACGGGGGGGCTGCCGGTGGGGATCCAGGAGCGACGTGAAGGGGAGGGCAGGGGCTGCGGGAACCTGCTCCCACAAGGATGCGCCATGCCCACCCCACGGGGCCCGGCATTCCTCCCGCGCAGGCCGGGGGAGGCCGGCTCTCGCTCGGGGAAGAGCCCGGCGAGGGCTGCGTGTGCCAAGCGCGCGGTACTCACGCGAGGATGGAGGAGAGCGAGACCATCTCGGCGGCGAGGTACGCCATGTACGCCAGCAGGAAGACGAAGAGCGGCTCGATGATGCGCACGCGCTTGGTGAACCTGGTGATCAGCGCCAGCAGGAAGGCGAAGAGCAGCCCCACGGCCGCCCCCCCGAGGCTCACCACGAAGAAGGAAGCTGGGGGCACAAGAGCAGAGCCCCACGGAGTGAGTCTTGCTGGCTGCAGCCTGGGCAGAGGGCAGCTTGTACCTACCACCAGAGGGAGCCCGGAGACCTGCCCGCTGAGCCTGCCTTTGGAGAGGCCTCTACTGAACCCGGCTAACTGCAAAGGTGGGACGCGCTGCACAGGGGTTGCTCGTTGTTCCTTACTGACAAATATGGAGAGATACCTATCTCATAGAGCTGGAAGGGACCCCGAAAGGTCATCGAGTCCAGCCCCCTGCCTTCACTAGCAGGCCCAAGTACTGATTTGGCCCCAGATCCCTAAGTGGCCCCCTCAAGGATTGAACTCACAACCCTGGGTTTGGCAGGCCAATGCTCAAACCACTGACCCTGCTCCGCCCCCTTCCCCAAGGCTCTGCCCTCACTCCGCCTCTGTCACTGTATTTTTAACGGGCACGTCGCTTGTCAAATAAACCCCCTTCGGAGGAAAAGCGATGTGCCCGTTAAAAATGCAGTGACAGAGGCGGAGCGAGGGCGGAGCCTTGGGGAGGGGGCGGAGCAGGGGCAGGAAGAGGCAGCGCCAGGGCGGGGCCTTGGGGGAGGGGGCGGAGCAGGGGCAGGGAGAGGCGGGGCAAGGGCAGGGCCTTGAGGGAGGGGGTGGAGCAGGGGCGAGGGCGGGGCCTTAGGGAAGGGGGTGGAGCAGGGGCAGGAAGAGGAGGGGCAAGGGCGTTGCCCTCGGGGGGGAGCACCCCGGGAAAAACTAAAAGTCAGCACCTGTGTCTCCGACTCTCTCGCACTCTGGCCCGTGCGTGGACCGCGGAGTGCTGGCCTGGCACAGATATGGAAAGCCAGCGTACGCAGCGTAGTGAAATAGGGGGCAGGGAGCAGTTCTCTCTTAGGACAGAGAGCGAGGCCTGGGCCTCCTCAAGGGACACAGACCTGAGGCGCGGCAGCGTCTGATGAGGAGGCCTCCAGCGGAGACAAAGGACCCCCCTGGGAACATCTCGGTACTGCCTGGCGTGGCAGAGTGGGAGATATTGGACAGTCCACTGGGAGTGAGGCGTTCACCTCCTGATTCCAAACGCCGCCTCCTCTGCCTGCCGGGGGAGGCAAAGGGGAGCTGCGGCCCCTCCCCAGGATCAAAGGCAGCCACCAGGCCCCAGGGAACAAAAAGCAAAACCGTCTCCTGTGCTTTTCCTGGGGGCCACCCCCTGCAGCCTCCACCCCCACTCCATCCCCTAGCTGCCAAACCTCCCACTCGCCCCCCACAGCAGCTACGCAGACAGCCCACAGGGGCAAACCGAACATTTGGGGGCAGCAAAAATCAATGGAATTGAATCTATAAATAAATACCCCAAGAATTACAGGATTGGACAGGGGATCGGCGAGGGACGGGGGGGGGGGGTGCTGCATAGGTCACACACCCACAGATATATCCCAAGGTGCTAAACTATTAATTTTTAACAGACTGTAAAAGGCAGCCAGAGACTGAACACCTTTTATAAGCATTTGTAAATATCCAACTCTGATGTTTCACTCCATATTCTTTATGAAAATACACCTATGATATGACTGTGACGTAACTGAGATGTACTTTATGCAAGATGGGTCTTGTAAGAGATCATTGGAAAAGTTATAATTTACTGAATGCGATTATCCAAGGTGTGTGCCTGTATCATTTCTGTATCTGAAGTTAGGGATATTGACCATGTATCTGTATTTCAGCTATGCTACTTTGGGTGACGTCACTGCCAACACTTCGGGTACAACAATGGAAAAACCAGACAGGGCGGATGGCCCATCAGCGAGGATGATGGACTGTGAAAAGCTAGGCCTTCCTGGGGACACTCCACACTGCCCCTGACTCATGGACTCTGTGATCCTACAGAGTCAGGTGGTCTTGTCACCTGATACTAAACATTACCTGGGACTTCTTGTAACTTTCCACTGGAAGGGAAGGGGGGGGGTCAAGTTTGGGGAACAAAGGATTCCCGCCTTGTGTAAATCCTATTGAAGGGTGGGGAGGAAGGCACACGGGTCTCCTCCTCCTCTCCATGGCCTGTCTGCCCAAGAAGAAAGACTGGTAAAGCTGCCTGAAGGGAAGGCGGGGGGGTGGGGGAGTCCAGGCTGAGACAGGGTCCAGTCTGAAAAGGAATAGAACTGGAACTCTGAACCACAGAAACTTTGCAACCTGCCTAAAATAACATTTCGGGTGAGAATTTACATTGTGTAACCTGTTTCTTAAGTCTATTGAGCTTAGCTTGCGTATTTTGGTTTATTTGGTCAGTAATCCGCTTGGTTCTGTCTGTTCTCTCTTATATTCACTTACAATTCACCTTTTGTCGTTACTAAACTTATTTTTTGTTTATAATATCACCCCAGTTTCTGTAATTTCTAACAGGGAGGAGGGGGAGAAGTCGTGCACATCTCTCTTCACATTGAGGGAGGGGGCGAATTTTATGAGCTTGCGCTGTACAAATATTTCTATACAGCGCAAGACAGGGTTATTTCGGGTTTGTCTCCCAAAAGGGGGGTGCACGTGAGTGCTGGGGGAGCCCCTCACACAGAGCTGACTTCAGCAGAGTGTGGGTGTGTCAGTCAAAAGGCTGGCGAGCCTAATCCAGCAAAGCAGGGAGAGGGGCTGATTGAGCAGGGGAGGCTCAGTGAAACCCCAGCACATTAGGTGGCACCAGAAGGGGGGTCGAACCCATCACACCAACCAACCAAAACAAGCCCCCACCTATGGCTGGAGACCAGAGGCTGATGTTCGCTGCTGTATGATCTGTGAAATGGGACATGGGCACATGCTACAACAGGGCTGGGCAAACTTTTTGGCCCAAGGGCCACATCGGGGAATAGACATTGTATGGCGGGCCATGAATGCTCACAAAATTGGGGTTGCGGTGTGGGAGGGGGTGATGGCTCTGGTTAGGGGAGCAGGCTCTGGGGATGAGGAGTTTGGGGTGCAGGAGGGTGCTCCGGGCTGGGATCAAGGGGTTTGGAGAGCAGGAGGGGGGATCAGGGCTGGGGCAGGGGTGCGGGAAGGGGTGCAGGCTCTGGGGTGGGGTTGGGGATGAGAGGTTTGAGGTGCAGGAGGGGGATCAGGGCTGGGGCAGGGGGTTGGGGCGTGGGGAGAGACTCGGGTGCAGGCAGGAGCGCCGGAGTGGGGCCAAGCCACTGGCAGTTTGCCCACCCCTGTGTTACAAGCTGGCCCCTCACAGCCAGATGCTCGGGGCGGGCTGGGACTGGCCTCGTAACCTCAGCCAGCTCATCTCCTGACCAGAGCTCTGAGCCAGGCAAGCTTGGTTAAGGTGTGTTGGGCTTGTATAAAATCATAGAATCACAGAACTGGAAGGGACCTCGAGAGGTCGTCTAGTCCAGTCCCCTGCCCTCCTGTCAGGACTGAGTACTATCTAGACCATCCCTGACAGGGGTTTGTCCAACCGGCTCTTAAAAACCTCCAATGATGGAGGTTCCACAACCTCCCTAGGCAATTTATCCCAGTGCTTAACCACCCTGGCAGATAGGAAGTTTCTCTGGCTTTTGGTCCCCATCCCCTGTCTGTCTCTGTCTGTCCATCCACAGAGCTCCTTGGGGGCAGGACTGCCTATGCGGCAAGCGGCCTGCACACCGGGGCGCTGACAGACACAGCCAGCCAGCACGGACATCTGGCCAGGTCTATGCACAAAGCCAACGGTTAGCGGCTGCGCCCTGGCCGTCTGGAGCTGGCACCTGAGAGCCGCTTCTACAGCCTCCATTTAGACTCACTTGACTCACCCAGTTTCTGGCTTGCAGCCACGAGAGCTGGGAGAGAGCTCCTGGGTCACACCTCCCCCGTCTGCCAGCCGGCCACGGCTGCTCAGAGTTCGTGGTCCCGTCCAGTTTACACATCCCAAGCGATGGGACTTCCAGCACCTCCCCTGGGAAGCCAGTCCACCGCAGTCCCTTCCAATGGCACGGCATCTGCCCAGCTCACCCGCCTGCCCGTCCCCTCTCCTCACGGCCTGCTCCTCCAAGGCGTTCCCTTAAACAGCCCCCCGGACACACAGCGAGCTGGGAATGTCTGGTCCTTTCTAAGCCTGTCACGGTCTCTTAAGGACTTGGGATCTTCAAGCATTTCACCCTGGAGACCGGCTGTGTGCATGGCCCGGCACTCCAGCGAGCTGCCCAGTGGGTTGTACAGGGGCAGGGCAGGCGGGCGAGTCCTTTACAATGCCCTGGAGGGAACGTCATCCTGTATGGCCCACCATGCACACGTGACACCGGCTGTCAAAGCAGCTGCCCACCTGTCACCGGCCCCGGGCTGTATGGAGGGCACTTGTCTGCACGCAGTGCTCCCCAGTGCCAGCCAGTCTCGTCTCCCCAGCAGGGGGCGCTGGCAGCCACGCCCGCGCTACACACCCTCCAGCAGAGAAAGCAGGCCCGGGCACAGCGTGGCTAACAGAGAGGGGCTGGAGACACACTCACCGACACCCTTCAGGTAGTCTGTGGCCTGGACATGCGCGGGGCCCATCTCCACAAAGGAGTTAAAGACTTTGTACAGCACCTGCAAGGCAAAGCAACGGGGTTAGCCCAACGCCTGGGCCCGATGGACCAACAGCCCCTTCTTGACTCTAGCCTGCGCTGTCCTGGGAAACGTGCGGATGTGTTTCTCCTTTTGGGCATGTGATGCCTGCCCCTGCAGACCCTGGGCCGTACTCACCACGGTGACGGCGTCGTTCAGCAGGGACTCCCCGAACACGATGATGAAGAGGGTCTCGTTGATGTGGACTTCCTCGAAGATGGCCAGCACCGCCACAGGGTCCACGGCCGAGATGAGGCTGCCGAAGAGCAGGAAGTCCATCAGGCCAGCGTCCACGCCCGCGTCTGCCAGGACAGAAACACACCGCTCAGGGCACCTCGGGAGGGGGCGTGGACTGGGCCTCAGCCTCCTGTATCTCCAGCTGCACCCGCCTCACGCTGCCCAGGGGAAGCAGACCAGGCTCCACGCCCTAAGGGCCCAGCCAGACACACCAGGGAGCGAGAGAAGCGAAGGAGGGAGCCCACCCGCCCTGCACAGAGCTGGGGAGGTGCCTGCGCTGGGGAGGCCGCTATCACGGCACACAGAGCAAGGCCAGCCTGGCAGGCCCTGATAAACAACCAGCCTCGTGTCTGCTCAGTGGTGACCATGGAGTGGGCAGGAGATGCTACGCGTCTGTGGCCTGGTCCCCACTAACCCCCCACTTCGGACTAAGGTACGCAAATTCAGCTACGTTAATAACGTAGCTGAATTTGAAGTACCTTAGTCCGAACTTACCGCGGGTCCAGACGCGGCAGGCAGGCTCCCCCGTCGATGCCGCGTACTCCTCTCGCCGAGCTGGAGTACCGGCGTCGACGGCGAGCACTTCCGGGATCGATCCCAGAACATCGATTGCCTGCCGCCGGACCCTCCGGTAAGTGTAGACGTACCCTGTCTCTGCACATAACGGGGCCCCTGCTGTCGGCAGCAGCTCTGCCAGAGGGCTCAGAAGGGACCCTCCCCTATTCCTAGAGAAATACTCCAGTCTCCATTTTGTCTGCTTGGTCTCAATTCTGAATAAGCAGGAGCCAGGCCACTCCAAGAGGAACTCTGCAGATCTGGAGTACCTCAGTGCTAACATAGGGTGGGTGAAAAGTTCAGTTAATTGGCAGACTGCCCAGGAGTGCTAAGATGGTGCCCTGGCAAAAGGCCCAGTAGGTGAGAGGCTTGGCAGAATCGTAACTCTGAAGGCAACAGCAACAGGGAGCATGTACAGAATGAAAGGGGTGACAGAAAGGTGAACAGCCTCAGCCTGAACTGACATGGGCCGGTTTGGGGCTGCTTCTTCTGGTAGCTGAAGATGAGGTGATGTGGGTTAGAACAGTATAAATACTACTGTGCTGACAGGCAGCCGGTCAGTCAGGAGCCGGCGAGGAGAGCGATCGGGAGAAGACGGAGTAAGAGTGAGGAGCCAGCAAGACGAACTGCTGGTGGAAGAGCGGCTGCTGGGAAAGGGAGATCGGAGAGCAGACAGAGGAACCACTGAAGAAATTTTGTAGCAGAGCGAGAGAAGCTGCCGAGAGAACCAAGGGTACGTCTACACTTACCTCCGGGTCCGACGGCAGGCAATCGGTGTTCTGGGATCGATCCCGGAAGTGCTCGCCGTCGACGCCGGTACTCCAGCTCAGCGAGAGGAGTACGCGGCATCGACGGGGGAGCCTGCCTGCCGCGTCTGGACCCGCGGTAAGTTCGGACTAAGGTACTTCGAATTCAGCTACGTTATTAACGTCGCTGAATTTGCGTACCTTAGTCCGAAGTGGGGGGGTAGTGTGGACCAGGCCCAAGTGGCAACAACTACGAATGGCGAAACGGAGCTGAGGGAGAGTGAATTTGGAACACTAACAGCAGCTACAAAGCTGTGACGAGAGAGTCAACGAGGAGTCCGGTGGCTAACACGGCTACCCCTCTGATACTTGAAGAGAGAGTGACAGCTTAAAATCCTGAGGAGAACCCTGTTGGGAGAAGCTGCTTCAGCAGCAAGTAAAGAAAGATGCCAAAGGATTTACAAAATAAGTTAGTTTTATTATAAGCATAGTGTAGGGTAGTATTTAGTGTGCGTGTGTTCACACTAATAAGAATGCATAAAATATTGTTATTAATTGAAATTTACTTATGTAAAATCTAAAGCAGGGGTAGGCAACCTCTGGCACACGTGCCAAAGGCGGCATGGGAGCTGATTTTCAGTGGCACTCTCACGCCTTGGTCCTGGCCACCGGTCCGGGGGGCTCTGCATTTTAATTTAATTTTAAATGAAGCTTCTTAAACATTTTAAAAACCTTATTTACTTTACATACAACAATAGTTTAGTTCTATATTATAGACTTATAGAAAGAGACCTTCTAAAAAGGTTAAAATGTATTACCGGCACGCGAAACCTTAAATTAGAGTGAATAAATGAAGACTCGGCACACCACTTCTGAAAGGTTGCCGACCCCTGATCTAAAGTATAATTGAAGAACTGCGGTCAATGATTGGTTACAGACTGGCCATTTGTAGAAAAGTGCTTCACTTAGAATCATTTGAACTGTATGCTATTGTGGTTTGAATGCTCTTTTAACTTGCAATAAGGGATGTGTGTCTTATTTAGGACTTTAGATTATATTGTATTGGGAATTATTAGTTACAAGAATACTCCTGTGCCAATCACTCTATCGGAAGGTTACGTCCGTGTCCTTCAAGTGTTTCCTTAACAACCCTGGAGACCCAGACCCCAGGAAGAGCAGATTGAGGGGGCAATAGGGTGGTAGTTTTAGGGGCACCCCAGAGTCTAAATTTCAGGGTAACACCCTGGCAGAGCTGCTAGGAGCTGCCCTTGACTGGGGCGCTCCCTCTCTTCCACATCACCATCCCCCTTGTCTGCCCACCCAAGCTTGCGGAGGTGCTGGAGCCTAGATGGGGTTCTGCTAGCAGTGCTGGGACCCCACCAGCTCCCTGCAGGAGGGCCAGGGCTGGTCTCTTCCCCCCAGCCTGGGGAGGATACCAGAGGAGGGGGTGGTGAGGAGGTTGTGGGCTGAGGGAGAGAGAGAATGAACGTGTGAAAACCTTGCCCTGGGGGCCAGGGGATGGCACTGGCTGGTCCTGAGGGAGCAGCAGCCTCAAGGAGTCACCGAGTAGCCCCTTGGGGAAAGGGGTGAGTGGCAGGGAGTGGGGGAGGACTATCTCTGGGACGGCGATGGCTCAGTCTGAGCAGTGACTGCCAGCCAATGCATCAGCCATGTCTGGAATGTGCTGCAGCTGCCGGGGCTGTAACGGGCACAGCACAGCCGGTGGCCACCCAGAGCTCAGAGGCACATAGGGATGAGGGGTCGGCTAAGAGGAGCTTCCCCACTAAAATCCCTGAGCTCCCCAATGGTGGGTGCGAACCATCCCTGGACTTTGCGGAGCTTCCGGCTGCAGGGCCATGCTGGGAGTACGCAGCACCCCTGCCCTTGCCCAGTTTTATTCCTTTCTCATTCCCTGGTTTGGTGTTTGATGAACCCCCAGATCATTTCACGGTGTCAGAGGTGCTGAGTGAGAGGGAGCCTGGGGTCAGTCTGAGGTTAACTCCTGGGCTTGAAGTGAAAAGCAGAGGCAAGGGGAAAAACATAGAGCAGCAAACAGAGAAGAGCAAAGGCCTTTGTATGTATTTTATGAGCACAGTCAAAGCTTGACTAGCTTAAGAAGGGGGAAAAGCCAAACGTGGATGACTTGCAAGCTCCATCCAGTCTGCAATTGCCAGGCAACATCGCAGACGACTGGAAAAAATTCCGACAGGGGTTTGAATTGTATTTAGCAGCCACAGGGGAAGAGGAGAAAAATGATAAAGTGAAATCAATCTTTTCGCATATTGTGGGGAGGAAGCATTGGATATTTATAACAACTTTAAATTTGAAGAAGATGAAAGCATGAAGTAAAATACTCACTATTTGAGGAGCACTGTGTGACATACTATACCTTGGGGGAGCACTCTGTAACTCTCATATTCCTCATTTATATAATTGTATGTATGCCATGTGAGGAATCAGGGGAAAGTTTATGATCTGCTGAAAGTCATTGTTCTAGCTAAATATGTAGATCATTAGTCCATATAAAGTTATGAGATTGTGTAGTATGGTTGTCACTAAAACATGCTATAAGTTGGGGAATCGGCCAGATATTCGCTCCCCAGAGACAATAGCAAGGAAAGTAACCAGCGCCCGGGCGGGGTGTGAAACAACCATCAACAGCCATTGTCCAGCAAGGAGCTACAATGCGATGACTCACCTGCATGAGGCCACCCCAGGGGAATCGCTCAACCTTGCCTGGGGACTCAGCAATGCCCCCAGACATGTTTTCCAAGCACATGAACTGAGGGTATAAAACAGAACACAGCGGCCCCATACTGCGCCTTTTCTTCTCTCCCCTTCCCACCTATGCTGCAAGCAACGAGGACACTGAAAAGACTGAAGACTCCAACAGAGGAGACTGGCCCAGGTTTCAGGTATGAAATGCAATATCCAGTGGGGTGAGAAAAACTGCTTAATCTAAATGTTGCCCAGTCTAATAGGGTTGAGAGTTGAGACTGAGTGCTTATATTTTGTTTTCTTTTGGTAACCACGCTGACTTTTTGCTTATCACTTATAATCACTTAAAATCTATCTTTTGTAGTCAATAAATTTGTTTTATTGTTTATCTTTACCAATGAGTTGCCTGAAGTGTTTGGTAAATCTGCTCAGGTTTTACAAAGGCTGGTGTCTGTCCACTTTCTATTGACGAAGTGGTGAACCAAGTAATAAACTTGCACTGCTCGTCTTGAGCAGTGCAAGACGGTACAGCTGGAGGGTGCAAGCCAGGGAGCTGGGGGGAATTGGGCTGGTGCCTTTCTCTGTGTGATTCGTGAGTGGCTCTGGGAGCATTCATGCAATCTAGCTGGGTGTAGGGCTTCACATCCTGCTGTGCTGAGTGATCACAGCGCCTGGAGGGGTTTGCTGCTTGTCACTAGCAAAGCATTGTGAGAGACAGCCAGGCTGGAGAGTTAAGGGGGCACAGCGGTCCCACAGTCCCAGGCTGCACCCCAGGGGTCCTGTCACATACTGCCTGCCAAAGGGGAATGAGACCTTTGAGATAGACACATTTTGTACATGCATGCAAAACTGATGACACCAGAGAGCAATGTCACAGAATTAAGGAGCATCACTAAGTGAGTTGACAGTGTCTCTGGTCAGAGATAGAATCATTTGTGGCATTACAGACAGTGTGCTGAGAGAGAGACTGCTCTGTGAAGATTTAACTTTAGAAAAAGCAGCTCTCTGGACAGGCAGGGCAGCAGAAACTGTGAAAGCACAAGCCAAAGCGCTGAATTCACCAGAAGGGGTTATCTGTGTAGTAAGTACAAAAGAATATAGCCAGAAAAGGTAAAATTGAAGTGTGGAACCACTCACTGTGAACACCACTGCTGAGGGGAGACTGGGTACAGCCAGCTACATGGAAAGTTGTGAGTCACAGCATGGCCCCAAACAGTGTGTTGTCTTTGGGAAACTCTATCATAAATGTGGGGGAAATAATCATTTTGCAAAATGCTGCAGATCCCCAAAGCAGAAAAGTGACGTGTGTTAAGTTGAAGACAACCTGGTTGAGGACTTTTACACACAAGCCTGATGAGAGGGACTGGATACTGCCCATGACAGCGAATGAAACAATTATTCCACCGAAACTGGACACAGGAGCTCAGGTCACTATTCTGTCTGAATAGGATTATGAGAGACTGAAGATAAGACCAAAACTGGGACCAACAAACAAAGTAACTGGTTATTCTGGAACAAATATACCAGTAAAGGGGAGGTGCATTGCTAGCATCAACCATAAAAACAACATGTACAGGCTCCTGTTCATTGTAGTGCCAAAGGACGCAACATTAATTTTAGGCCTGGCTGCCTCGGAAAAACTCAATCTGGTAAAACAGGTGCTCTCACTACAAGTTCATACTGATCCTGGCTACGGGGCACTCTTTTGGGAATATCATGATCTGTTCCAAGGGTTGGATTGTTCCAGGGTGAACATACGATCCGGATAAACAAGCAGGTCCCTCCAGTTTCCATCCATCTAGAAAGGTGCCATTTGCACTCCGTGATAAACTCAAGACTGAGAGCAATGCAAGTAATACAAAAAAGGGAGGAGCCAACGGAATGCGCGAGCTCCCAAGTCATTGTGGAGAAAAGCAACGGCCAGCTGCACATATGCTTAGATCAGCGAGACTTCAACAAGGTGAAAAGAAAGAGAGAACATTTCAAACTGCCAACCAGAGAAGAGATTATGGCTCAATATTTCAGCACGTTGGCTGCCTCCTCAGGATTTTGGCAGCTAAAATTAACTGAAGAAAGATCAAAACTATGCATATTGAATACCCCATTTGGAAGATACGGATTCTTACGCCTACCCATCAGCATAGCTTCAGCACCAGAAGTGGACCACAAAACCACACATCTGATTCATGAACATATTAATGGTGTCAACACCGCAGTGGCACGCTTGGGAAGCACGGGGGTCGAGAACGCAGTGTAGGTGTGTGCGCAGCTCACCGCAGACTCGCTCGTGGGTTTTTTTTATTCTTTTCTCATCCCGGCATGTTGTTTAATGAACCCCCAAATCATTCCAGGCCTCTCAGGCGTGAGTGGGATGGCCAGTGGCATGGCCGGTTCAGTTACCATCTAACTCCGGCTGCCCTGCCATCGGCCCCACGTGTTGTGAGAGAGGCAGATGTCCCGGGGCCCAGCTCACTTACCCATCAGCCCCGCTTGCTTCACGCCCCAGAGGGCGGCTCCGGTGGCGAAGGAATTCCACAGCGTGCCAATCACCGCGTAGGTCAGGATTGCCCCGAGGTTGTCAAAGAACAGCCGGCTAGGCATGAAATAGCCCGAGTCCAGGACGATGGGGGGCAGGAGGAAGAGGAAGAACATGCTGGGCTCCAGCTGGTACTCCGCTCTCTTAGCGATGGCCAGAACAATGCCCCCGAGGCCCAGCCCCAGCAGGATGAGGAGGCAACTCTCGGGGACCACGGACGTCACCTTCCTGGACAGCTGGAACACTGCAGTGCAGACAGGGAACAGGGCATCACTGCGGGGCCCCAAGCCCCAGCTTACAACACTCTGGGAGTGTGCCACCATCCCCAATGCACTGACACTGCAATAGGGCTTCCTCAAAGGACTACGTGGGGTCCAGGGTAATGAGGGAACATCCCAGCTGCCCCATGGCCATGTATGCACGGCCCAGCAGGGCACCGGTGTCCCAGCACATCCCAGCTGCCCCATGGCCATGTACACATGGCCCAGCAGGGCACCGGTGTCCCAGCACATCCCAGCTGCCCCATGGCCATGTACACATGGCCCAGCTGGGCACCGATGTCCCAGCACATCCCAGCTGCCCCATGGCCATGTACACATGGCCCAGCTGGGCACCGATGTCCCAGCACATCTCAGCTGCCCCATGGCCATGTACACATGGCCCAGCAGGGCACCGGTGTCCCAGAACATCCCAGCTGCCCCATGGCCATGTCCGCACGGCCCAGCAGGGCACCGGTGTCCCAGCACATCCCAGCTGCCCCATGGCCATGTACACATGGCCCAGCAGGGCATCAGTGTCCCAGGACATCCAGCTGCCCCATGGCCCAGCTGGGCACAGGTGTCCTGGCACTCTATGCAGCTGGCTATAGGGCACTCCTAGTTCATGCTCTAAAGAAGCAGAGACGTTTAAGTCCCTCTGTTCTTTCAGGCCCTCGTCGGCCGTGCTGAGGGTCAGTGGTGTGTTTATTATCTGACTTCTAGGTTCTTTCCATTTCCTGTTAACACCGAGTAATTCATTTTCCGTTATTTTCTTCCAAATTGTCACCTTTGGCATTGTTTAGAAACTGAAGACTCAATCGATCAGTCTTCCTTGTTGTCCTGCAGGCAGCCCTCTGTTCACCCCAGTCACTTCCCTGAGGAACGGTCAGCAGGACTAACGCCCCCTTCGCAGAGAACGGACTGGCTCTCCAAGCAGCCGCAAGAGCTTTCTCTGCAGCAGCCTCAGCCAGCAAAGGGGACACATCTGACCGATTGCTGCAGAACACACACTATCGAATCCCCAGACAGCGGCGCGCAGCTTTCCCCCAGAGTGACTTATGTGCAAACAATACAACATGCAAAAAAGGTGCCAGCGTGGCACTGGATTGAGAGGGTATTTCTAAGTGATTTATTCCATTTAGGGTCTGGGACTGAATCTTAAACGGCTACCAAACGGGACTGTTGGGCAAACAGCTCATACTGCAACGCCAATCCGCCAGCTGTGTGACAAAGGCAAACAGTGTGCACGCAGCAACGCCAGGCAGGATAGAAGGGTCCCCTTGGCGTCCCCTTTCTAGCAGGCCCATCTGGGACCTACCTACCCTCTGCCGCTGTCAGACCCCAAGCCCGGACTCCTGCTGCAGTACACAACGTTGCTGCATGCTGCTGACCTTGTCACACCCTCTGCCACCCAAGACGGTCTCCCCAGGAAACTACATTGCAGCACAGGGCCCTCCTGGCCAACCTACTGAAGACCAGTCATGATCTTCCCTAAGGAGCCCCCAAGCAAACAGGCACAGACAGTGACCTCTGCCCAAAGGATCGGTGCCGGGTCTGATAGTAAGTGCACTAGAGGTCTCAGTCTGGGTGCTACCGGGGCCATGTTGTTTGGGTGTTGGGAGCTTTTAGCTTTTTGAGCTTAAAAACAAGGAGGCCCGGAGCCGTGGCCAAGTCCGATCCCCTCCCTGGTCTGCGAGCACGTTACTGATCAACACTTGAAAACCTTGCAGCAGACGTTCACTGTTCGGCTCAGGGAGATGCCCAGCACATCTGAGGCTTGGCATGATGCGGGGCAGGGATCACGGAGCTTTGCCCGCAGCTCCAGGGTAGCTCCCAAAGCCTTTGAGCTCCGTGCCTTTGCTCTGTCTGCAGCAGGCCCTGCTGGCCGCTCGCACTGGCATGAGGATCCCTAGCCCCCAGCTCTGGCCCTGGCTGGGCGCTGGAGAAGGGCTCGCAGCAGTCGGTAGTAACAGGATCACTGAGCGAGCGGAGGCATCCTCAGTGAGCCAGCACTGCCCATCGGGACTCAGCCAGTCTCAGCTGCCTTGGGCCCTGCGGGTGGGATGGGACTTGCTGCCCCTGGCTGGGGCGTCTCTTTGGTAACATGGCACCTCCTCGCACACACACACGTGCTAACACAGTGGTCTCCCCATTACCAATCACTGCTGGGCAACCGTCTCCTGACTGCAGGTCGATCACCAGTGCCACCCCAAAATGCAGGCACACAAGCCTGTGCCCACTGTCTGCTGAGCGCTCACCCCCATGAGATCACGGGAACTCATGGAGAAACACGCTGCGGCATGGGAAACCAAACGTTCCCAGCACTGAACCACCTCCCATCGGCACGCAGGCTGTGTGACCGTCACTCTCAGATGGGCTCAGGGCACATGGCCTCTTCCCCCTCCCCAGGGCCTGCTGCAGGCCCTGCTGGAACCCCAAGGATTTCCCTCCCCACTTGGCAATTGTTGGGGGTTTGGTATTGGTGACTCAGTAGGGAGCGCTCTCCCCTTCAGTCAGTGCTGACCCCAATGCCCCAGCACGGTGCTAGAGGGCGCTATGTTGCAGGCAGTAGGGCGGGGGCTCAGCAGGGGGCGCTCTGTCCTCAGTCAGTGCTGACCCCAATGCCCCAGCACATACCTACGGGATTGTGCTGCCAGAGGTGCAGCTTTTGGAAGAGATGTAAAACTGAGTCATCTTCAGGATCACGTAGCCCGTTTCCTAAGACTGGGGCTACTAACCTCACTGTCTTGGCTAAATTCCAACCTGAGCAATTCAGTTCTGTTCATCTGACTTCTCCCTGCAGCTTTCATGAGAGGCCATAGTCTTCTTCACTGAATTAATCACAGCAAGAGACGCTTAGACAAAGACTCAGCCTATGCCCCAGACAGCACCCAGGGCCTGTCAGCACGGGGGTGCCTGGGAAAGACACCTCTGAACTGTAAGTGCTGTCAAGGGCTCCGCATGCAAGCTGAGTCCCGAGGGCAAGCAGGACCCGATGCTGAGGGTGATGCAGGCCACTGCTAGTCACCAGACCTGATTCTGATTATCCATATAAACATCCCAGCTGCTTGAGAATCCTACTACGCTCGTGACCTCACTGACATCTTGTGGCAGTGAGTTCCGCAGGCTGAATGTGTGTTATGTGAAACGGTTACTTCCTTTCATCAGTTTTAAATATGTTTCCTCTCTGTTTCATTGGGTGCCTTTTGTCCCCTCTGGAGTCTCCGCAGGGCTCCCTCCTTTTCTCCCCTCACACCTTTTCCCTAGGGGGTCTCACCCCTTCATCCAGCCTCAGCTACCATGTCCATGCTGATGGCACACACATTTACTTTTCCATTCGTGACCTTTCTCCTTCCACGCAGTCCCACATCTCCCCCCGGAGGTCTCACCAACTGCTGACTCCTCCCTCTCCCTTGCCCCACACGTCTAGGGCAGGTCAAGAGCTTTACACTTCTTCCTCCACAATGTGTCTAAGAACTAACTCTCACCCCCACCCCGTGACAACCTGCCCCAAATGCAGGTGCTCGGATCCTCCTGGACTGTCAACCTGACCCCATCCTCCTCTGAATGGTTTCCCCTACATCACCAAATCAACCATCAACTTCTCATCCTCACCTTCAAGGCCCTGACTAACACTGGCCCATCACCCCCCCAATGCTGGGTGTGCCCCTCACACTGTCTCTCACACAGCTGGCATGCCCGGCCATCACCCTCCCTGCACCTGCATCCCTTCCAGAAACCCTGCTCTGCGGCAACACCCCCAAGAAGTGAGTCAGAGATGTATTTATACCCAGAGACCGACCCTGCACCCCCATGCTGTGTGCTGGCCTGGCTGAGGGGCTGCGTGATCTCCCTGCGGTGTCTCCGGCCCCGCTCTCACTACCTCTCTGCACTGGGCCACTGCCCCCTCAGGGCAGCACGTCTGAAATGCCCTTGGGGACGTGGGGGCGACCTGCCTCGGACTGTACGGTCAGGTCCTGGCACTGGGAAGTACAAAGTGCCATGAACGGTGAGCGAGAGTTAACAGGGGCGCTGACCTCACCAGCTGTAATTCTGCACACGGCTCGCCTGTCCCCGCACAGTCCTCTCCTCTCTCAGGTAAACGTGCCCAAAGCCCCATTCGCCTCGCTGGGTGCAGTGCCAGGACTTAGAACATGGGACTGGCCCTTCTGCAGGGCACCATGGAGCCGCCGACGGAGCCAGGAGGAAAAACTGACCCCGGCGTGAGGGTTCGAAGGCCATTTCCTGCCGACTCTGGAACGCCAGGTAGGCGACGCCAATGGCCCTGGAGAGCCCACGGCAATTCCATGGAGGGCTGCAGATTGGCCCCCACAGCCAGCACGACAGGGAGGCTGGGCCACAGGAATCTCAGAAAGAGGAACGCAAACCAAAGCTGTTGTGGAGGAAAGGGTGTGCCAGGCTGGTCACGCCCGGGCCTCCGGCTCAGTGCACACCCTGCAGCTGGGCCCTGGGAGCAGCCAGTGACCGCAAATATCCCAGGGAGAAGCACGAGGGGCATGTGGCCCAGTCCTGACGTTACCAGCACAAGCTCTGAGAAGAGGAGGAAGGAGACAGACGAAGGCCCCAGCCAGCCCCTCCACCGAACCCCCGCAGGATCGGTATCTAGCGCCCTTTACACCCAGGGCGCAAACCCCGTGCAAAGAGCCACCTTCCACAGGGGAACACACCCTCCTCCATCCCCACTGGCCCCCGGCTCCCGAGGCTGAGAACAGGCTGTTTGCACGGGGCGGAGCTGGGCCGCCGGGCCGGTCTGACAGTCCGCAGCGCAGTTTGAGAGCGGAGAGGGATTTCACTGCTGAATCCGAATGCTCCTCCCAGCAGCAGTGGTCGTGCCCTGAGAGCAGCCCTCAGGCTAAGCCACAGACAGCCCTACAAGCCTCACCAGGTGAAGGGGCCATTCCGACCCCCGGCAGCCCCATGTCTGCAGATAGCTTCCACTAGCTCCTACACCCAGAGGGGCCAAAGAGCCCCGTGTGCGTGAGAGACGCAGCCCTGGGGAAGGCGCCGTACTCAGCTCACTGCAGGGGACAGAATCTGGGGCGCGTCCCCGAGGAGCTTAGGGGCTCCACCCCCAGGCTGGGGATCAGAGCGACAGGAAATCCAGCTCCTCCCGGCTCCCCCTGAACACCTACACCCCTCCCCCCCCAGTCCTCACAGCAACGCCAGGAGTCCCATCCCGCCTGCGCATGAGGGAGCAGGAAGCGCTGCTGCTAACAGGACACGGCTTCTCCTCCCGGGGCAGACACTGTATCTGCCCACGGGCCATAAGGCGCTAAGCTTAGCAGAGAGCTGTGCTCTGTTCAGTGTTCATTCCGTGCCATCTCCTGCCCGCCCTGTCCCCTTTATCCTGGCGTCATGTTATGTGCCTCAGGTGGCGAATGGGGGGACCGAGATGCATGGACGTGATGAGGGGAGATGTCCCAGATGATCCTGGCAAGTGACCCGCATCCCATGCCGCAGGGGAAGGTGAAACCTGCCCAGGTCACTGCCAATCTGACCCGGGGGAAATTCCTTCCTGACCCCCGTATGGAGGTCAGCTAGGCCCCGAGGTGGCAGCTGAGGAGCCGGGAGCCTAGAGTGGGTGCCCTCAAGGGCCCAGGGAGGGGGAACACAGGTGCCGTGGCCCTGAACCAGACCCGCTGCACACCCAGGAGCCTCCATTCGCTCCCTAGGGACAGGTGTCGCAGCTGGCTCAGAGCAGGGCAAGCACACTGCGAGGGGCCCGCAGGCTGAGCCGAGCCCGCCAGGCCACACAAGCTGCTCAGCACAGCTCGTCCCCACCCGGCTGAGGGGAGCGGGACGCCATTAGGAAGCGCTCTGATTAACAACGCCGACAGTCCTGTGGCTCCCTTTGGAGGTGAGGGAGACTCCATTACCTCCTGCCACGCCGGGCATTTTCCCAGGCCTGGGCACGGTTCTGATTTGTCTGCACATTCCCACGTGCTCGGGGCCTGACGCAGGCGCAAGGAGCTGGCTAGCACACATCGGTGCCTCAGTTTACCAATGTGTAACGTGCCTAGAGCAAACTAGCCACGGTGCTGAGGGAGAACTGAGGTGTAAAAAAACTCTCACAAAGTGCTAGCGTATTCATAGTGGGTTGTAGGCGGCCGTGTGCCACGCACTGTCACACAGCTACGCGTTGCACACCCGTTCATGGATGTTTTTATCCCTGTCACGCTCACTCACCCAAAAAGTTGAGACTTGCCTCACACGTTCCACTCTAGCTCCTTCTCTACTATCTGGTGAGCCCCAGCCATGTGCTCGGCCTTGTAACAAGCACATAATGGCGACGGGGAAGATCTAACTCTGCCACAGGCACTCATCCATAGATCTCCGGGCACTTCACAAAGGAGGTCAGGCTGATTATCCTCATTTTACAGATGGGGAAAACTGAGGCACGGACAGGCGAAGCTATTTGCCCACGGTCACCCACAGGCCGGTGTAGGGTGACCAGATGTCCCGATATTCTAGGCTTTGTTTTATAAAGGCACCTATTACCCCCCATCCTTTGTCCCAACTTTTCATACTTGCTCTCTGGTCACCCTAGGCTAGTGGCAGAACCGGGAACAGAACTGAGGTCTCCTGAGGCCCAGGACAGTGCTCAGAGGGGCCTCACTCCTCCCCCTTTCATCCAGCTTTATCAACGGATTCCAAACTGTAAAGACACGTCACCACCACCCCACACCGCCCAAACCGTAGCCTTCTCTGAGGTGCCACCTGCCACGCAGAGTAACAGCAACTCCGGGGCCTTCCTTCGGTCTCCCATGCAATTACCGACCCAGCCTAGCCTCATTTAGCTTGTACGGCCCAACTCTACAGGGCCTCTCTCTTCCTCCCGCAGTTCCTCTGCCCCTCTTCCTGGTCACGCTCCATCCTCCCAGAAGCGCAATCCCACACCTTTGGGGAGATGTTTGTTCCCCGCATCCGCCGACATCACTCTCCCCTGAGTTGTCGTTTCCTGTCGCAGGGTCTTAGAAACAGGGGCGCTTGCGCACGGTGGGGACGCTGGGTAAGGCGGCACAGCAGCTAAAGCCGCCTGGTACCGTCGGGGTGGCTAAAGAAGGGGCAGGGGAGCAAGGGGACAGTCGGAGCCGCTCTCGCCAGCTGCAGTCTGCTGATTTTTTGGAGGCGCCCGGGTGGGTGTGGGGCTGAGGAGGGCTGTGATGGAGGAGAGACCTGGGTGCCATGGACTAGCTCGGGGAGGGCGTGGCCTGACCGGGGGGGCGTGAAAGAACGAGCAAAGACACTTGTGGGAGAGGTGAACAAATGGGTGTCCGGGGCTAGTATTACTGGACAGGTCCCAGGCCACGTGATAAGAGACAAAGGGGATAAGTAGAGAGGAGCAGAGATGGGCAGGGCCCACAAGGGGAGGATGAAAAGCTTGACCCTGAATCAGAGATGGATTAAGGTCTCCTGGGGCCCCCAGCACCGGAACCATGGCCCTACCCCACCCCTTCTGCCTGTGGCCCGGCCCCGTTCCACCCCTTCCCCCCATGGCCCCGCCCCCATTCCGCCCCTTCCCCCCATGGCCCCGCCCCCATTCCGCCCCTTCCCCCGTGGTCCCGCCCCCGTTCCTGTGACCCCACCCCCGTTCTGCCCCCTTCCCCTGTGTCCCCGCCCCCGTTCTGCTCATGGCCCCGCCCAGTTCCGCTCCTTCCCTGCAGTCCTGCCCTCCATCTGCTCCTTTCCACACACCCCTGCCACTGCTGCAGTCCCAAGACCAGAGAAGCTCTATGCCCCCACCACAGCCCTGGGACCGCGGCAGGGAGTGAGAGGTCCTCCAGCCCAGGGGCTGTGGCAGGCGGAGATTTTTCCAGGGGGCCCAAATTGGCCAGGCCCCCTGGGCACAGGCCCTGGGGGCCCATGCGGGAATCCGCCACTGCCCTGATGAGGCCTGGGGGCAGAGACACGGTCAGGTCAGCGGGATGGCCGGGAGGGACCGAGGGGGGCGTCCGGAAGGCTGCAGGGGAGGAGGCGGCAGAGGAGCGGTGCATTCTGGACACATTCGAGAGGCACTGGCTCATTCTCTCTAGCTGAGAATAGCTCAGAGAGCAAAGGCCGCCCACTCAACCGGGAGGAGCGGTTCCCGTAGAGCTGCGCGGGGGCTGCAGCAGCAATGTGACAGGCGGTGAGGGCACCGGTTATTTGGGGATCGCGCTGACTGGAATATGACCAAACCCACCGCCGGCCTTGTCTTGCTTTTTGGCCCCTTTCTCCCCCACACCCACTTCTCCTGCCCGTGTCCATGACTCCTGTTCTCTCTCTCTCCTGCACACAGGGTTCCCAGCCCTCTCTCCATCTCGTCTCCTTCCCTTCCATCCCTGAGCCCCTCCTCTGCCTTCTCCCCTCCTCCATTTCCCCGGGCCAGGGTCAGCGTCGTCGGAAGGTCCAGGCACTCCCTGGCACAAACACGGCACTGGCTGGGCTCTGCGCCGCTGCCCGCTGACGTAGGGCCCGGAGCAAACGCGCAAGCCAAGTTCATGAGGAGCATATGCCGTTGCTCACCTCCGGCATGGACAAAGCACCAGCCACAGCCCAGCAGCAGCCACGGAGCACTCAGGGAGGGGACATGGACGACAACCAGGCTCGCCCCAACATCCAGCCCTTCAGATGTTTTAATCCGGCCCTCGAGTTCCTGCTGGGGAGCGGGGTCCAGGGCTTGCCCCGCTCTGGCACTCCAGCCGGGGGCTTGCCCCGCTCCGCGTGTGCTGTGATTCCGCGCAGCTCCCGGAAGCAGCGGCATGTCTCCCCTCCGACTCCTATGCATAGGGTCAGCCAAGGGGCTCCGCAGCTCCCATTGGCCAGGAACCACGGCCAATGGGAGCTGCAGGGGCGGCACCTGCGGATGGGGCAGCATGCCGAGCCACCTGGCTGCGCCTCTGCATAGGAGCCGGAGGGGGGACATGCCGCTGCTTCCGGGAGCTGCTTGAGGTAAGTGCCACCTGGAGCCTGCACCCCTGACCCCCTCCTATACCCCAACCCCCTGGCCTGATCCCCCTCCCGCCCTCCGAACCCCTCAGTCCCAGCCCAGAGCCCCCTCCTGCACCCCCAACCCCATCCCAGAGCCTGTACTCCCAACCAGAGCCCTCACCCCCCACACACACTCCTGCCCCAGCCCAGAGCCCCCTCCCACACCCTGAATTCCTCATTTCTGGCCCCACCCCAGAACCTGCACCTCCAGCCAGAGCCCTCAGCTCCTCCCGCACCCCAACCCCCAATTTCATGAGCATTCATGGACTGCCATTGAATTTCCATACCCAGATGTGGCCCTTGGGCCAAAAAGTTTGCCCACCCCTGCTGTGTGCCATGTGGCTGGATACTCCCTCCACGAGTGCCACAAAACCACCCACAACCTGTACAAACCAATGCAGAAATGCAAACTCCTTTGTAGTCATGGTGCAGCGATCGGGGGAGGGCGGAGAGCTCTAATTTTACACACAGAAAGCAGGAATTTGAGAAATTAAGGTTCCCACAGCAACTGTAACTTGGCCACCCGTAAATTAACTTCAGCGCCTAAGCACCGTAGACAGCATCCAAAATACCGTGCAGCGAGGCCGATTTGCAGTTGCTATGAGAGCTCTGATACACTGGTGGTTAAAAAAGGAGAACGTTGCTGACATGAAACCACAGAAAAACCTCTGAAAAACTCCTACACCCAGGAAATAAGAAGTGCCAACCTAGTGAGCGACGTGCTCAAATGCCCGTGTGTGAGTGCTTGGCCTTGCACAGAAAGCTGGCCTTCAGAGATGAAGGACAGGACAACCAGGAGACTGTTTATTCATTGTGAAAAACCCTTTGATTTTGTGCGACCTTGCCACAGAAATAATTCCGATCCGCCACTGTGGACAGACACGACAATTATAGTGCACAAATGCATCATTCCCAGAAAACTTCGGACAAGACAAGGAGCTCCTGCGACTTAAAAGCCTCCGAATGGAGCCCTGGCTTCAGCCTGAGCTCTGGCACCTCCAACAAATGTTGGAACAGGATGAAAATTCTCCACTGGACACAAGGCTGGTTGTCCTGACAAGGATGACCCTTCTCCTCACAGATTTCGGTCCATTCTTTTGCCTGTACAATGTTAAGCATCCCGCGAGAATGGCAATGAGCAGAGGTCCCTGAATGGGCCTCAGAAATTTCCCAAGTGGCCACCAGCGAGGAGCTCGCTCATAGACCGAGAAGTAATAAGACTTCCCCACACAGGCAGGTTCCGTGGCTAGACGCCGGTGTACAAGAGACCGCCTTTCAGTGTATTCCGGTGCTTGCGAAACGGGCCTGCGGCAGGGGAGCGGGGATCCGTGTGGGCTCTACCCACTGCAATAACTAAGTGTTTGGGGAGAAGACCTCTCGCTGTCAGTAGCACTTCAGCTATCACACACCAGGCCCGGGGGCCCTTTTACAGTGTCTCTGGTCGGGTACTTCTGAAAACAGGACTCTCTCCACCAGCCATGGTGGGCGTTGAACCCTCGCGTAGCTAACTTGACATCATCAACTGGGGGACTCAGCTACCTTCTGTCAACTCAGAATTCCTTCTCCCCTCCACCAAGGGAAGAGCAGAAGAACAAGTTGGCTGTTTGCTCACACTTCTCACGCAGATTTAACCCCCAGGCACATGCCTGACAAACATGCAGCCAAGGGATCCAGTTCCCTCCCCGGTTAGCAGAGCTCCAATTCTGCGGGGCCCGCGAGAGCCAGCAGCCGGGTAAGAGCGACTCCGGTGCTGCCCTTCAGGGCCCTGCAGCCACTCCTCCTGAGCATCAGGAAGCCTCCCTGCCAGGGGCGGCTCTAGCTTTTTTGCCGCCACAAGCACGGCAGGCAGGCTGCCTTTGGCGGCGCGTCTGCGGGAGGTCCCCGGTCCCACGGATTCGGCGGCATGCCTGTGGGTGGTCCCCGGTCCTGCAGCTTCGGCATACCCGCCGCCGAATTGCCGCCGAATCCGCGGGACCGGCGGACCTCCCGCAGGCATGCCGCCGAAGGCTGCCTGACTGCCGCCCTCGCAGGGACCGGCAGGGCCTGCCGCCCCAGGCACGCGCTTGGAGTGCTGGTGCCTGGAGCCGCCGCTGCTCCCTGCTAGCAGAGCTAAGAGCCACCACATAGGCCACAACTGTATCCACCCAGCCGACAAGAGCTGCTAGCACATGCAGGCAGCACCAACCCCCCTCCAGAGGCAGCTGCCCCCAACAGGGAGCGCAAGCTGCTCCTATCCAGAGCCACTCGGGCTCCTTCTAGCTTCTCTCTCATTCTACCTCAGTCACACGGAAATAGGACTCAGACCAGGGACAGGGTAGACTCCGTGGAGCCTGGTGTCACAATTCCAGGGCAGCTGCACCTGTATTCCCCATCTGGGGTCCCTTGAGGGCAGCCTCTTAAGGTTTCCAGCCCCCAGCTGCCCCCGCTCTGGGGCAGAGACCCGCAGGGGTTTTAAGGCTGCACGGCTCCCTGCATTACACTGCGCTATCCCCAGCAAGCCAGACTGCCCAAACAGACGCTTTGCTGTCTCTCGGAGGACTACAAGCAGCGTATCGCCAGCCCCTTCTCAGCAAACACATCTACTCTTAAGGTGAAAGCATTACAGAGAAACCATATACAAAGAATAAAAGAACTTACAAGCATGCTAAAAGCTTACCAGAGGTCAGCCTGCAGTCTTGTGGGGTCCTAGTAAGCCAGGGCCTTCCGACCCTTCCCCAAGAATTGGGGCCCCCTTGGACAGAAGGTCCTGTCCAATCACTGGATCAGAAGCAGGTCCTGAGTCAGTTTAAGCTCGGGCTATTGATCCAAAAGTCCTTTCCTTGTCTGGTGGCCTCTGGAGAATCCAGTTTGAACCAGTATGTGAGCCCGTCCAGGAAGGTGGTACCTTACGGGTGGGTTACAACCTGGCTGTTTTGCCTTAATCCCCAGACACAGGGTTTAGTCCCTAGAGGAGCTGTGCAAGCCCTCCCCCATGGAGCAGAACACAATCACACAGAAACCATTCATTTTACACAATGGACCCCAGAGATGCAGCAAGGGGTCGCCCTATCTGTCACACCTGTATGGCGACTTCGCCTTCGATAAAGCAATAGCCTGATGAGCTTTTCCCTGGCTAAGTGCGTTTGAGCTCTGCTGGCCCAGGGCAGATCTGGGTTCCACCACTGCTGAAGAGAACAGAACATACTGTCATTTCCCTGGTACCACAAAAACAAAACCACGTCCTTACGCACAATCTGGGAGCAACTGATCTAGCAGCCCCACACTCACCCTCCAGATGTGCCCCAGATCATTGTCACCCTGCCCGAGGGCCTGTATCACCAACACCTGCCCCTCCCTTACCATTCCCAAGGGGTTGGGACCCCCAGCTCCTCCTCCTCACCCAGTGCAGCAAGCGCTTCCCCTCAACCAATTCCTCTGTGCGTGCCTGGGTCACCTCTTGCCTGGATTATCATGACCTTCATCTCTCGGGTCACTCTGCTTCTCACCTCCCCCTCGGTCATTCTGTGCAGAATGTGGCTGTAAGAATCCCCGTCCTCTCCCGCTCTCCAGCCACGTCACCACTACAGCCGCTGGAACGTTTCCAGTGGAACATCTCTCCACCGGAAAACACCCAGGCAATGATCCATATGGATCAATGTTGTCTAATTTTTTGACAAGAACTTGTGAGAGGGTTTTAATTTGGTCATTTGAATATTCTGATTCAGGACAAAAGGAAATTTCAGAATATCAGAACAGAAATTCTGAGCTTCAACCAGCTCTGGTCACCACCTTCTCGTGTCCCTCCATGACCTTCTTGTCTCACACTCACCCTCCTCATCCTCATGGCTCTACAGAATTTTTCTGCTGTGCCAAGGGCTCTAGTCCTCACCCAGGACGAGGCATGTGGCGCTCTCCCTTTCACGCCAGCCAGAGTCCACCGGGGAAGCGTCTTCCTAACCCTCGTCAAGCCGAGCCTGCTTTATGGCGTGAGGCAGCAAGGTTTATATCGCTCAGATATTTCTATCCTATCTCATGTAATTGTGGATGTTCTCATTAACCCTCTTTGAATCCCGCGATGTTCTTGGCCTCAATGACATCTTGTGGCAATGAGTTCCACAGCTGGGAACTGTGTACAAATTTAACAGCTTTAATTTGGTGCCTTTGAATTTCATTGGGTGATTTGTTCTAAGGTGAATAGGAGCACCTGAGAGACCTCCTCTTGGTCAAAAAAAACGAGGAGTCCTTGTGGCACCTTAGAGATACAGACTAACACGGCTACCACTGAAACTCCTCTAGGTCATTCGTGACTCAGTCATAGGCCCTTTTATTCATCTCTCCTCTAAACTCTATTGCCCTAATCTATTTAACCTCCCTTCCCGCAGAAGTCTTTATATGCCACTAATCGCTACAGTCCTGCAAATCTGCGGATATCTGCAGACCATGTATGCGGCTCGGATGCGGATGCAGATTTTGTATCCGCACTGGGTTCTACTAATCACGTTTACTGCCCTTCTCTGGGCCCTTCTAGTCTGCTGTACCCTCTCTGAGGCAAGGTGACCGGAATTGTTGGAGGTTACCGGTGGTGCTCGGGTAGCACCCACAATGTGCTTGGCCCTGACAGGAAGACACAGCCCTGGCCTGACCAGCTCGTAGTCTGAGCACACGCTATGCCAGGGGAGAGAGGGCAGGGCACTGCCCGGATCACGGCATTATGAGCTAGGCAGGATTATTCTCCAGCTCCTCCTTTTCCAATCCCTCACCCCATGTTACAGGAGAAAAAAGCAGGGGGCCCTCCCCCCACAATGGGCAGGAAAGCCCCTGCCCGCTGCGGGTCACCCCAGATGGGAAGCCCAGCGCCATCCCCTTCGTGCATCACCCTTCGCACCTGCTTAGTGGCCGGGTGCCCCTTGGGGGCCTGCCGAGCTCCGCCGGCTGGGGGGCGGGGAGGGGGGGAGGCACCGGGAGTGCGGGGGGAGGGGGGCGACCCCCCCCTCCAGGCTCGGCACCGGGCTCGTTGAGGGTTACAGGTGCCCGCGCCCCCGAAAGCCGAGCCCGCTGCAGGGCACCTCCCGGGGGGCGCGGCAGCCCGGTGCCCCCCTTCCCCGGGACGCCTGGGTCCCTGCTCGGCCCGGCGCGGAGCCCGGGCGCTCCGGAGGGGGAGGGGGCGGGACCGGGGACGGTGCAGGGGGGTGGCCGGGGCGAGGCCCCAGGAGAGAAGCGGCAGGGATCGCGGGGCGGGCCGGATCCCGGGCTGGGGGGGTGCAGGGGGGGACTCACCGATCTTGGCCAGACTCGCCACCAGGATCCAGCCCGCCACCAGGCAGGGCGCCTGCACCTCCCGCCACTGCCAGCGAAGCAGCGGCGAGCCCGGGGCCGCCCCCGGCGGGCTCTCGGGGGCAGAGGCCAGCGCGGGGCCCGTGGGGGGCTGCATCGCGCCCGCTCAGCTCGCCGCGCTCCGCCGGGCTGCGGCTTCCCCCGGCCCCGGGAGAGCGGGAGGGAGCGTCACGTGCACGTGGGTCAGGAACGCCCCCGCCCCCAGCCCCCCCAAGCGCCACACCTGCCCCCGAGCCCCCCCCCCCAGTTCCACACCTGACCCTAAATCCCCCCAGCCCCACACCCGCCCCCGACCCCCCTCTGCCCCTAGCTCCACACTTGCCCCCGAACCCCCCAGACACCCCACCTGCCCCTGAACCCCCCTGTCTCCACACCTCCCGCTGAAATCCCCCCAGCTCCACACCTGCCCCTAAATCCCCCCAGCCCCACACCTGCTCCTGAACCCCCCCCCAGTTCCACACCTGCCCCCGAACCGCCCCCCCCAGCTCCACACCTGCCCCCGAACCCCCCCGCCCCGGCCCCAGCCCCACACCTGCCCCTAAACCCCCCTGGCCCAACACCTGCCCCTGAGCCCTCCAGACACCCCACCAGCCCCTAAACTCCCCTGGCTCCACACCTGCCCCTCAACCTCTCCAATTCCCAGACCCCCGCCAGCCCTGGACCCCCACCTGCCCCTGAACCACCCCTTCAGCTCCACCCTGCCCCCTGAACCACTCCTGCCCCTGAATCCCCACCTGGTCCCCTGAATTCCCATCTCCTGACCTTTCCTAACCCCCCCACATCTGCTCCCTGTTAATCCCCACACCCGCCCCCAGACAAAGGGCTCTGCTGACGGGTGTCACTGGCCCCTTTCCCAGGCAGTGTGGCCAAGCGCTGCTATCCGGCCTTTCTCAGCATATGCCTTTCAGAACCATTCCAGTGCCTTTGAGCAGCAGAGCATGGTGCTACACACCCCCCGCCCTATCACTCCTCCTCACCCCCTTTCACCCTACAGCTCGCCACATCTGTCCATCTTCTCCCCGCTCAACCTTCTTCCTCTTGGACCCTATGGCCAGGGCTCTCAGGAACATAAAAACATAAGAACGGCCACACTGGGTCAGACCAAAGGTCCATCTAGCCCAATATCCTGTCTTCCGACAGTGGCCAATGAACAGAACAGGTAATCATCAAGTGATCCTTTCCCTGTCGCTCATTCCCAGCTTCTGGCAAACAGAGGCTAGGGACACCATCCCTGCCCATCCTGGCTAATAGCCATTGATGGATCCATCCTCCATGAATTTATCTAGCTTTTTTTGAATTATGTTATAGTCTTGGCCTTCACAACATCCTCTGGCAAAGAGTTCCACAGGTTGACTGTGTGTTGTGTGAAGAAATACTTCCTTTTGTTTGTTTTAAACCTGCTGCCTGTTAGTTTATTTGGTGACCCCTAGTTCTTGTGTTATGAGAAGGAGTAAATAACACTTCCTTAATTACTTTCTCCACACCAGTCGTGATTTTATAGACCTCTATCATATCCCCCCTTAGTCATCTCTTTTCCAAGCTGAAAAGTCCCAGTCTTATTAATCTCTCCTCATACGGAAGCTGTTCCATACCCCTCATCATTTTTGTTGCCCTTTTCTGAACCTTTTCCAATTCCAATATATCTTTTTTGAGACCGGGCAACCACATCTGCACAGTGTTCAAGAAGTGGGCGTACCGTGGATTTATATAGAGGCAATATAGGGTGACCAGACGTCCCGATATTATTGGGACAGTCCCGATTTTAAGACATTTGTCCCGCGTCCCGACCGCACATCGGTCGGGACGCCCTTTGTCCCGATATCGGGGACCGCCCACCAGGGCCGGCTCCAGGCACCAGGCAACCAAGCTGGTGCTTGGGGCGGCACCTGGAGGGGGGCGGCGCGGCGCTCGGGCCGCCGGGGAGAGCGGGGCCACAGCCGGGCTCGCCGCCCTCCCCCCGGCGCTCTGGCCGCCCTCCCCCCGGCTGCCGGGGGGAGAGCGGCGAGCCCCTGCTGGGGCTCGCCTCCCTGTGCTCTGGCCGCCGGGGGGAGAGCCGAGCCCCCGCCGGGGCTCGCCGCCCTCCTCCCAGGGCTCCGGCCGCCCTCCCCCCCCGGCGCCCTGCCCCCGACCGCCGGGGGGAGAGCGGAGCCCCCGCCGGGGCTCGCCACCCTCGCCCCGGGGCTCCGGCCGCCCTCCCCCCGGCGGGAGAGCGGAGCCGCCCCCCCCCCCGGGCTCCGCCCCTCCCCCCGCGGGGGGGGGGGGGGGCGGCCGGAGGCTTTTTTGCCTGGGGCGGCAAAAAAGCCAGAGCCGGCCCTGCCGCCCACCATGAGTCACCGCCAAAGTCCCAGGGCTGGCATGGCGGCGCTTCCTGGGACAGCTCCCGGCGGCGCGCCCGCCCGCCCACCGGCAGGAGCCGGCAGTGCGGGCGGCCCCTAGGCACAGAGGCGGAGGGGGTCTCCGCGTGTTGCACCAGCTCCCTCCTGCCCAATCAGAGCTGCAGGGGTGGGGCTTGCAGGCGCCGGCAGTGGGCAGAGAGCTCTCTGCGCCCCCCCCCCACACACACCTGACCCTAGGAGCCATAGGGACCTGCAGTATGCTTCCCGGGAGCCGCCCCAGGTAAGCACCGCCGGGACTCCCCACCTCGCCCCCTGGCAGGTCCCTCTGGCTCTTAGGGTCGGGGCGGGGGGGCAGGTGGCTGTGCGCTGCCGGCACCTGCAAGTCCCGCTCCGCGGCTCCGGCAGCTCCCATTGGTGCTTTTCCCGGCCAATGGGAGCCACGGAGCTCGCGCTTGTGGCGGGCGCAGCACGCGGAGTGTCTGGAGACCCCCCTCACTGCTCTGACCCGAGGAGCCAGAGACCTCCCAGCAGGGCTGGTGAGTGCGGCCAGGGAAGGGGGCAGAGTGTGGTGGAGTGAGTGTCTGGGAGGTGTGCTGGGCTGTGAGGGTGTGGAGGGCGCTGGGCAGTGGGGAAGCTTTGTGTGTTTTGGGGTGCTAGACAGTGGGGGCCTGTTGGGGGGTGCTGGGCAGTGGGGGGAGATCTGTGTGTGTCAGAGCACTGGGGGTCTGTGTGGGGCATTGTGTAGTGGTGGTGGGGCTGTGGGGAAGGGCACTGGGAGGGAGGGAGGAGAAATCTGTGCGTATTGGGAAACTAGTGAGTGGGGGGTTCTGTGTGGGGTGCTGGGCAGCTGTGGTGGGGCTGTGGGCGGGGGGGGGCGCTGGGCAGGGGGGGTGGTGTGCACAGCACTGTGCATTTGTGGTGGAAATGTGAGGGGGTTGTGGGGGGGCTCTGGGCATAGTGGGGCGCTAGGCAGGGGAGCTATGTGGCGCAGCATGGGCCCACCCCCAGCAGAGTGTGTGCAGACTGGTCCACCTAGCTCATGGCAGAGCCAAGGAAAGGAGGCACCTGCCTTCCACCCAGGGCAGGCCAGGGCTGAGCACGGCTAAGCTGCTGCCCAGGTCACTTACCCACACTGGCAAGCAGGGATTGCACCTGGCGGCGTACATCTGCCCGCTGTACAATCGGGCGCTATTTGTCCGGATAGTCAGGTAAAATTTAAAATTTGGTAGTGAAATAGAAAATGAGTCGATTGGGAATGTCCCATTAAACCCGATTGGGATCTGTTATCTACTGGCAATTTTGGTTTTTTAGGTTGTTTTGAGGTGTAACACAATTTACAGTAGGGATTTGTAGTTTACAGTTCTGAACCACAGTGCATACCATAGGACAAACTACAGTGGGCCCGTAATAACACGTAAGAAGCACAGAGACTGCGCGGTTCTTTTCAGTGGCTAGCTAGCTAACGGTCTTCAGCCAAAAACCCCAGCTGAAATGGCAACGGCAAGGGAGGAGCCAACTACCAAAAAACAAAAAAGATAGTGCAGATACAGGACAGAATGGGAAGCCACTTACCCCTGGATTCGGAAATCCTACGAGGGTGATTCAAAAGCCTTTTGTAAAGCATGCAGGAAGGAATTTAGCATTTGCCATGGCGGTGAGTCTGATGTTAAGCATCATGCTGATTCAAAAAATCATGAACAAAACGCCAAGACTCACAAGAGCAATACCCTGGTCTCACATTTTTTCAGCAGGCCAAATGAATCCTTCAATAACAAGGTTATCGCTGTTGAGCTAACTCAAGTTTACCATACAGTAGTCCATCAGCACTCCTATCGCTCGTGTGACTGTGAACTTAAACTGGCACCTACCTTGTATCCAGATTCAACGATTGCGAGCATGTCAGCTGTGGCCAGACTAAAGCAGAGGCATTGATGAAAAATGTGCTGTCACCGCTCTCAACAGAATTTTTAAAAGACCTCAGCAAGCCAGATGGTCCCTATTTCTCAGTTGCCACAGATGCATCTAACAAGGGCAATGTGAAAACTTTCCCCTTATCGCTGAGATACTGGGCACCCGAACATGGGGTCCAAGATAAACTGTTAGATTTCTATGAGCAAAGCGAAGAAACTGCAGAGGCAATAAGCAACACGTTATTTGAAAAACTTGCAACACACAAACTAGACCTAAACAAAATGTCTTCCTACAGTGCTGATAATGCAAACATGAATTATGGAAAGCGACAATCAGTGTACCAGAATTTAAAAAAACAAAACGAAAATATCTTGCCTGCAAACTGCCCTGCCCATGTTGTGCACAACGCCGTGAAACGTGCTAGCAATACCCTACACGTTGACATTGACTCTGGTGATTAAGACATTTAGTCATTTCAGCAGTTCTGCTAAGAGAGTAGCAGCATTGAAGGATATGTTTGACTTTGTGGATATGGAGTATGTCACTTTACTGCGGCATGTTCCGACGCGCTGGTTGAGTCTTTTCCCAGCTGTAAACAGGCTTGTAAATATGTGGCAGGCTGTTAAGTGCTACTTTGTATCTCTAGGCAGTGAGAAGTGCCCAAAATCTCTATGGATGCTGTTCTCGGACATGGAAAATGGTGAACAAGGTGAGGGGCCAAGCAAAGTTGAGGTTCATCTGTTTTTCCTCCAGAATGTCCTGAAAATCTTCAATGATACTGTGCTCTGTTTGGAAAATGAGAGTATGACAGCATGTGAAGTGTACGCCATAATGAATACTCTGAGAATTCAACTTCAGCAACGGAAGAATGATAAATTCTTTGGCTCCAGAGCTGAAAATGCATTAACTGAGATGCTGCCTGTCACTGCTGCATGTCTCCAGAAAGACTTCATGACATTTTATGATGTGTCGATCCTATATTTGGAGAAATGGTTTGATTTTTCAACAACTGGCTACTTGTTCAAAACCAAGTGCTTGAACATCAAAGTTAATAGGGCATTCGAATACAAGGATCTGTCTGCGGCCGTGACAGCTGTAAACCTCCAGAAAACAGTGGATCTTGATCAGCTCTATGATGAGTACTGTATCATCAGACATCAACTCCAAGTTGGAGCCTGGAAACTACTCAGTTGGGGAACTCTGGTCTCAAGTGCTGAGAAACAAGGACGGTAGCACTGAATTCCTGAACGTGACAAAGCTGGTGTCATACGTGCTCAGTATACCAGTAAGCAACGCATACACAGAGTGTGTATTTTCAATCATGAAAGGTGCATGGACTGATGTCCGGAATCGAAGCAGCATAGACTTGGTGCGGAGTGAAACCCTTGTCAAAATGAATTTCCGGATGAGTTGCAAGGACTTCTACAGCTTTGTGATTGCCCAGAAGCAAGTCATGACTATGGCAAAGTCATCCAAGAAGTACTAGACTTCTGGCATGTCTGAGAGGTATGCAAATTGGAAAGTTGATTTATTGACTGAATAAAAAACCCGGCCCTTTACCCCTGTTGTTTGTTTAGTGTACAAATAAATCTGTAGGTTTAAATATGGATTACGGCTAAGTCTATAATTTAGTCAGGGGGGGCGTGACACTCACTGATTCCAGACCGCTGTGACTTAGTTTGCTTCAGCTGTCAGTGGCTGAAGCTGGGGCTGAAGGCGGGACTGGGGGCCTCCCCTCTGTGACTGCGGCTGGGGCTGGAGCCAGGGCTAGAACTGCGACCCTTCGTTCCCCTGCCCTGCAACTGGGTCTGACTTTGCAACCAGGATCTTGCGCCCCTGTCCTGCGGCTTCAGCCGGGCGCTGGAGCCGGAGCCCTGTGCCCCTGGCCCCGTGGCTGCTGCTGGGGGCTGGGGCTGGAGCTCGAGCCAGAGCCCTGTGCCCCTGGCCTTCTGCTGGGGGCTAGAGCTGGGGCCACGAGTCTTTGCCCTGTGGCTTGTGGTGCAGGCTGCAGCAGGGGCTGTACACCCCTCTTGCACTTCCTAGGGCGGTGCGCCCCCTCTCATGGCTCCAGTCGGGGCTGTGCACCTGTGGCTCCCCCACCCCCCCGCTCGCCCAATGTGTCCTGATATTTCACTCTTGCAATCTGGTCACCCTAAGGCAATATGATATTTTCTGTCTTATTCTCTGTCCCTTTCTTAATGAGGCCCAACATTCTGTTCGCTTTTTTGACTGCCGCTGCACATTGAGTCGATGTTTTCAGAGAACTATCCACAATGACTCCAGATCTCTTTCTTGAGTGGTAACAGCTACTTCAGACCCCATCATTTTATATGTATCGTTGGGATTATGTTTTCCAATGTGCATTACTTGGCATTTATCAACATTGAATTTCATCTGCCATTTTGTGGCCCAGTCACGTAGTTTTGAGAGATCCTTTTGTAGCTCTTCGCAGTCTGCCTGGGTCTTAACTACCTTGAGTAGTTTTGTATCATCTGCAAATTTTGCCACCTCACTGTTTACCCTTTTTTCCAGATCATTTATGAATATGTTGAATAGGACTGGTCCCAGTACAGACCCCTGGGGGACACCACTATTTACCTCTCTCCTTTCTGAAAACTGACCGTTTATACCTACCCTTTGTTTTCTATCTTTTAACCAGTTACCAATCCATAAGAGGACCTTCCCTCTTATCCCGTGGCAGTTTACTTTGCTTAAGAGCCTTTGGTGAGGAACTTTGTCAAAGGCTTTCTGAAAATCTAAGTACACTATATCCACTGGATCCCCCTTGTCCACATGCTTGTTGACCCCCTCAAAGAATTCTAGTAGATTGGTGAGGCATGATTTCCCTTTACAAAAACCATGTTGACTCTTCCTCAACAAATTATCTTCATCTATATGTCTGACAATTTTGTTCTTTATTATAGTTTCAATCAGTTTGTCCGGTACTGAAGTCAGGCTTACCTGCCTGTAGTTGCCGAGATCACCTCTGGAGCCCTTTTTAAATTTTGGCATCACATTAGCTATCCTCCAGTCATCTGGTACAGAAGCTGATTTAAATGATAGGTTACAGACTACAGTTAGTAGTTCTGCAATTTCACATTAACTCTTGGGTGAATACCATCTGGTCCTGGTGACTTATTACTGTTTAGTTTATCAATTTGTTCCAAAACCTCCTCTAATGACACCTTAATCTGTGACAGTTCCTCAGATTTATCACCTAAAAAGCATGGCTCAGGTTTGAGAATCTCCCTCACATCCTCAGCCATGAAGGCTGATGCAGAGAATTCATGTAGTTTCTCCGCAATGGCCTTATCGTCCTTGAGTGCTCCTTTAGCACCTCGATCGTCCAGTGGCCCCACTGGTTGTTTAGCAGGCTTCCTGCTTCTGATGTACTTAAAAATGTTTTTGCTATTACTTTTTGAGTCTTTGGCTAGCTGTTCTGCAAATTCTTTTTTGGCCTTCCTAATTATAATTTTTACACTTCATTTGCCAGAGTTTATGCTCCTTTCTATTTTCCTCACTAGGATTTAACTTCCACTTTTTAAAGGATGCCTTTTTGCCTCTCACTGCTTCTTTTACTTTGTTGTTTAGCCACGGTGGCACTTTTTTTGTTTCTCTATGTTTTTTAATATGGGGGATACATTTAAGTTGAGCCTCTATTATGGTGTCTTTAAAAAGTTTCCATGCAGCTTGCAGAGATTTCACTTTTGGCACTGTACCTTTTAATTTCTGTTTAACTAACTTCCTCATTTGTGTGTAGTTCCCCTTTCTGAAATTAAATACTACAGTGTTGGGCTACTGTGGTGTTTTCCCCACCACAGGGATGTTAAATTTAATTATATTATGGTCACTATAACCAAGCGGCCCAGCTATATTCACCTCTTGGACCTGATCCTGTGCTCCACTTAGGACTAAATCAAGAATTGCCTCTCCTCTTGTGGATTCCAGGACCAGCTGCTCCAAGAAGCAGTCATTTAAGGTGTCAAGAAACTTTCTCTCTGCATCCCATCCTGAGGTGACATGTACCCAGCCAATATGGGGATAGTTGAAATCCCCCACTATTATTGAGTTTTTATTTTAATAGCCTCTCTAATCTCCCTGAGCATTTCACAGTCACTATCACCATCCTGGTTAGGTGGTCGGTAATATATCCCTACTGCTATATTCTTATTATTAGAGCATGGAATTACTATCCATAGAGATTCTATGGTACAGTTTGGTTCACTGAAGAATTTTACTTCATTTGATTCTGCGCTTTCTTTCACATCTAGTGCCACTCCCCCACCAGCATGACCTGTTCTGTCCTTCCGATATATTTTGTACCCTGGTATTACTGTGTCCCATTGATTATCCTCATTCCACCAAGGTTCTGTGATGCCTATTATATCAATATCCTTATGTAATACGAGGCACGCTAGTTCACCCATCTTATTATTTAGACTCCTAGCACTGGTATATAAACACTTTAAAAACTTGTCACTTTTTAGCTGTCTGCCATTACATGATGTAATTGAATGGGACTTCTTTCATTTGACTGTTTCTCATCAGATCCTACCCATATTTTATCATCTTCCATCCTCTCCTCCTTACTAGGACATGGAGACTCTCCATTAATAGATCCTCCCCTAAGGGATGTCTCTGACTGAACCACATGCTCCTCTGCACCTGTCGGCTTCCCCCCAGCCCTTAGTTTAAAAACTGCTCTATGACCTTTTTAATGTTACGTGCCAGCAATCTGGATCCATTTTGGATTAGGTGGAGCCCATCCTTCCTGTACAGGCTCCCCCTTCCCCAAAAGTTTCCCCAGTTCCTAATAAATTTAAACCCCTCCTCCCTACACCATTGTCTCATCCATGCATTGAGACCCTGCAGTTCTGCCTGTCTAACTGGCCCTGCGCGTGGTACTGGAAGCATGTCAGAGAATGCCACCATAGAGGTCCTGGATTTCAATCTCTTACCTAGCAGCCTAAATTTGGCCTCCAGGACATCTCTCCCATCCTTCCCTATGTCACTGGTACCTACATGTACCACGACCACCGGCTCTTCCCCAGCAGTACACATAAGTCTATCTAGATGTCTCGAGAGATCCGCAACCTTCGCACCAGGCAGGCAAGTCACCATGCGGTTCTCCCGGTCATCGCAAACCCAACTATCTAGGTTTCTAATGATCAAATTGCCCAATACTAATACCTGTCTCTTCCTAATAACTGGAGTTCCCTCCCCCGGAGAGGTATCCTCTGTGTGACAGGATACCACATCATCATCTGGAAGGAGGGTCCTAACTATGGGATCATTTCCCTCTGCTCCAGTTGGATGTTCTCCTTCCCTGGGACTTTCATCCTCCTCAACAGCACAGAGGCTGCCAGACCGGGGTGGGACTGTTCTACTGTGTCCCAGACAGTCTCATCTGTGTACCTCTCTGTCTCCCTCAGCTTCTCCAGTTCAGCCACTCTGGTCTCGAAAGCCCGTACATGGTCTGTGAGGGCCAGAAACTCCTTGCACCGAATGCACACATACGCCACCTGCCCATAGGGTAGGTAATCATACATGCTGCATTGGGTGCAATAAACTGGGTAGCCCCCACTCTGTCACTGGATTTCTGCCTGCATTCTCTTCTTACTCCTGCAGCTTGTTCCTTTGTTGTTCTTTTGTTTTTATCAGGGGGTGGTTTTGGCTTTAAGTTTACAGCTAGCCCCCTCTCAGACTTCCCCTCTGAACTCCCTTGCAAAACTCCTGTTAGCTGCTCCTGTTCGCTAGGCCACCCACATAGCAGGCCCCAGCATAGAGGGCATAACTGGGGCTGGGGAAGAAGAGGGAAGGGGCATAGCCAGGGTGCACTGCACTCCAAATATTCACAGCTACCCACGGCTCCTAGACCAAGGCAGAAATTTAAGCGGCCCTAAGGCTGCTCTAACTTACCCCGAGGCCAAGCAAACCCCGAGTGCCCCTGGGATATGGGGAGCACATGCCCAGAGGTGGCTTAAAGCTGGGTGCTGGGAGAGAAGAGCTGAGAATCAGGGCCCAGGTCTCTATAGCTTTCAGACAGTCTTTGTGAGTGCCAGTTGCTGACTCCACAAGGTGCTTTATCTCCTCTTGTGTCTGGGAATGGGGCCCTTTGGAGGAGAGAAAGAGAGGACAGCTCTCTCCTCCGGCTTGCTACCCTCGGCCTGTCAAGCTGGTTATTGCCACTGGTGATGTGCCAGAGAGCTTAGCAGTGTGACAAGACCCACAGTGGGTGACACTCTTCTGATGGGCTGCTGCTCAGGGGCCCTTCCCCTGGGAAGTTCCTGGGTTCTCTTTGCTCCCTGATCTGGCCCAATTCACTCCACTGATCAGAGGGAGCAGCAAAATTTTAACAGAAGCTGCCACCTCCCTGCCAGTTTACTCTTTTCAGGAAAGGGAAGTGTTACCCCGCAGAAGAGACACTGAACCGCAGTACCTCTTCCTGTGCAACGCGGCGTGAACCATACCACAGCTGACTGGGGCCAGGGGGAACAAAAAGCCCATCCAACTGCAGTGCAACGTTGCCAGTGCCCATGAGCCTGTTGCAGGGGCACAAGTAAGACTCACACCTTGGTGGCTAGAATCACTTTTACAAATGCATTGTCAGTTGCTGTGGCCAGGGCCGGCTCTGGCTTTTTTGCCTAGGGCCTCCCTCCCCCCCCCACCCCCACCCCCCACCCCCCAGCACGGCAGGGGAGGGTGCCGAGCCCGGCCGTGGGCCCGCAATCCCCGACCGGCCGCAGCGCCGGGAGCAGGGAGGAGAGCCCAGCTGGGGCTCTCCGCTCTCCCCGACCGGCCGGAGCGCCGGGGGGAGGGCGGAGAGCCCCCAGCGGCCAGAGCGCTGGGAGGAGGGCGGAGAGGCCCCAGCGGCCGGAGCGCCGGGGGGAGGGCGGCGAGCCCGGCCGGGGCACTCCGCTCTCCCCGACCAGCCGGAGCGCCGGGGGGAGGGTGGCGAGCCCGGCCGGGGCCCCGCCGCGCCGCCCCCCTCCAGGCGCCGCCCCAAGCACATGCTTGGTGGGCTGGTGCCTGGAGCCGGCCCTGGCTGCGGCCTGACCTTACACCTCGTGACCTCGGGCCCGGGCAGCGTCGCCTTCACCAGGGAGTGTCGGGATTTGGATCTATTTTTCTACCTTTTTAATTGTTTCAAACATCAAACCTGAGCCATGGCAAGAGGCTTTGCTGAAGACCTGGCTTGCCAGCGTGATGCATGGTGCTTCCCTGCACACAGCGGCTCCAGCCGCCGTGGGCCCCTCGACCAGTTCTGAAGAAGAAAAGGTCGGCAGACCCCCCCACCCGTTTATTACTGTGTCATTTTAATATGTGCTCACAACTCATCCCCATGCCATGACCAATCACAGCTGAAGTAGTAATAACGTGGCACTTAGATTGTCAAATACAGCCGTCACTGCTTAAAGTGATCAGTTTGGTGCAAGACGGATGCCTTGCTAGCATGATTTAGCATCTTCCCATCCCTCCGTGGAGGTGCGAGGGTACACCTTGTTTCTTGCCTTCTCAAGCCAATGGAAAAGGGTCTCTTAACATCCTCACTTTTCCCATCTCTTTTCATTTTGGATGTTCCACAGGCTTCAACAGACTTCCCCGATTGTTCAAGAGTTTACAGAGAAATGGCTGAGAGATGCTGTGATGGGGCGTTCACCTCATACTTGCCCTGAAAGAGTTAAGGCAGATTGATAAGAGGGGGTGGGGGGTACTTAACCCAACAGGCCACAGTTGAGAGGAATCGGGGACTAAGCAATCCCCTGACTGAGGGCGGCAGCCCAGCTGGAGAGGAATGAGCTGGGTTGGGTTTATAAGAACAGGACATGGGGGGCAGAAGGGGGCGGCTGGGAAAGGCTGCAGTCTCTCCTTAGGTGAAGGGAGGTGTGTTTGGCGGTTACAGGACAAGTCGTCCTTGGTTGTACCCTGGGAGTGGGGAGTTAGGAGGCTGGCAAACCTGGAGAGGGCTCAGGGAAAAGTGGTAAGGTCTAGAAGGGAACAGACCTTGACTGCTGTCTAGAGGGTCCCTGAGCTGGAACCTAGGGGGCAGGCCTGGGTTCCCCGGTCAGCCACTGAGGGACAGGCACTATGAGGCAGTGAATGGGAAGAATGCCCAGGATTGTTGAAGGAGACTTTGGTACCCCGCAAGGAGAAAACATGTAGTGATCTGACTGGAGGACTGAGGCAGCAGCAGCTTGTGTCATGAGACGACTGCAGACCGAGTGAGAGAGGTGGAGAGAGATGGCGTACAACTGCAGGAAGGGGAGTTGACCTGGTGAGTTAGTCCCCAGAATGGCCAGGAGGAGGCGCTATCCTAGCAGTGAGTGGCGTACTCCTGTCACAGACACCATGTCTTGCAGCAGCTTCTCGTTAATGACTCCATGGATTACAAGAGCTGGTGATGCTGATAAACAGTAGCAGGAGAAAACTGTGTGTGGTGTAGTAGTTTGCCATGTTTTTGAATGGAATCGTTGAGGCTGTTTTGCGGAGGGTATGTTGAAATGGGAAGACTGACTGATAACAGTTTGAACCATAGGTGTGATTGGCCTGTGTCTTTATTTGGTTTTGATGGCCACCAGTTCAGAGTATCCCTTGCACTCAAGCAACGACAGTCAGGCGCTCCAGCACAGCATGCCCAGTCAACGCCGCACTTCTCAACAGACTGTTTTCAAAGATTTAAACATCTGCAGAGATTCAAGGGGCAAAGCTTCCCCAATAAGAAATCGACTACACACTGTCACATTCATACCTTCCATATGTCAACCACTTAGCAACGTTCCGCACCCCGGGCACTCATCTAACGGCAGAGCAAAGAAGTGGCTACAGCTTGTTCTAGCCTTGAATGGTTCGATGTTGTCTAATGTTCTTTTGTGTTCTGCGAGAAGCCCCATTATTAATAAAGGAAGAAGGTCAAATTATTGTTGCCTTTTCTCTCAACATGACTGACGTCATGTCCTCAGCCGGCAAAGCCTGCTTTCACAGGCTAGATAAGATGCTTCCAAAGCTTTTGAATGGTCATTGCCAAAAATACAGGCAGATTTTACAGTGTGTTTTATACACCCAGCCCTGCAAGTTTCCTCCGTCGCAGTTGCACAGCTATCTGCAGCTCCATGGTAGTGCTGAAGCCCCTAGCACTGCACGTTTTTTCTGCAGAAGTGGTCGGTGGCTCTCTGGTAGCACTGAAAGGATTCTGCTGCGAGCTTCCTCTGCAGCAGTGACAGACGTGCCTCCCTGCTCTATGGACTCACCAGAGCTATAACGCTGCGAGCTTCCTCTGCAGCAGTGACAGACGTGCCTCGCTGCTCTACGGACTCACCAGAGCCATGGCGCTGCGAGCTTCCTCTGCAGCAGTGACAGACGTGCCTCCCTGCTCTACGGACTCACCAGAGCTATAACGCTGCGAGCTTCCTCTGCAGCAGTGACAGACGTGCCTCGCTGCTCTACGGACTCACCAGAGCTATAACGCTGCGAGCTTCCTCTGCAGCAGTGACAGACGTGCCTCCCTGCTCTATGGACTCACCAGAGCCATGGCGCTGCGAGCTTCCTCTGCAGCAGTGACAGACGTGCCTCCCTGCTCTACGGACTCACCAGAGCTATAGCGCTGCGAGCTTCCTCTGCAGCAGTGACAGACGTGCCTCGCTGCTCTACGGACTCACCAGAGCTATAACGCTGCGAGCTTCCTCTGCAGCAGTGACAGACGTGCCTCGCTGCTCTATGGACTCACCAGAGCTATAACGCTGCGAGCTTCCTCTGCAGCAGTGACAGACGTGCCTCGCTGCTCTACGGACTCACCAGAGCTATAACGCTGCGAGCTTCCTCTGCAGCAGTGACAGACGTGCCTCCCTGCTCTATGGACTCACCAGAGCTATAACGCTGCGAGCTTCCTCTGCAGCAGTGACAGACGTGCCTCCCGGCTCTATGGACTCACCAGAGCCATGGCGCTGCGAGCTTCCTCTGCAGCAGTGACAGACGTGCCTCCCTGCTCTACGGACTCACCAGAGCCATGGCGCTGCGAGCTTCCTCTGCAGCAGTGACAGACGTGCCTCGCTGCTCTATGGACTCACCAGAGCTATAACGCTGCGAGCTTCCTCTGCAGCAGTGACAGACGTGCCTCCCTGCTCTATGGACTCACCAGAGCCATGGCGCTGCGAGCTTCCTCTGCAGCAGTGACAGACGTGCCTCCCTGCTCTATGGACTCACCAGAGCTATAACTCTGCGAGCTTCCTCTGCAGCAGTGACAGACGTGCCTCCCTGCTCTATGGACTCACCAGAGCCATGGCGCTGCGAGCTTCCTCTGCAGCAGTGACAGACGTGCCTCCCTGCTCTACGGACTCACCAGAGCTATAACGCTGCGAGCTTCCTCTGCAGCAGTGACAGACGTGCCTCCCGGCTCTACGGACTCACCAGAGCCATGGCGCTGCGAGCTTCCTCTGCAGCAGTGACAGACGTGCCTCCCGGCTCTACGGACTCACCAGAGCTATAACGCTGCGAGCTTCCTCTGCAGCAGTGACAGACGTGCCTCCCTGCTCTATGGACTCACCAGAGCCATGGCGCTGCGAGCTTCCTCTGCAGCAGTGACAGACGTGCCTCCCTGCTCTATGGACTCACCAGAGCTATAACGCTGCGAGCTTCCTCTGCAGCAGTGACAGACGTGCCTCGCTGCTCTACGGACTCACCAGAGCCATGGCGCTGCGAGCTTCCTCTGCAGCAGTGACAGACGTGCCTCCCTGCTCTACGGACTCACCAGAGCTATAACGCTGCGAGCTTCCTCTGCAGCAGTGACAGACGTGCCTCCCTGCTCTACGGACTCACCAGAGCCATGGCGCTGCGAGCTTCCTCTGCAGCAGTGACAGACGTGCCTCCCGGCTCTACGGACTCACCAGAGCCATGGCGCTGCGAGCTTCCTCTGCAGCAGTGACAGACGTGCCTCCCTGCTCTATGGACTCACCAGAGCCATGGCGCTGCGAGCTTCCTCTGCAGCAGTGACAGACGTGCCTCCCGGCTCTACGGACTCACCAGAGCTATAACGCTGCGAGCTTCCTCTGCAGCAGTGACAGACGTGCCTCCCGGCTCTACGGACTCACCAGAGCTATAACGCTGCGAGCTTCCTCTGCAGCAGTGACAGACGTGCCTCCCTGCTCTATGGACTCACCAGAGCTATAACGCTGCGAGCTTCCTCTGCAGCAGTGACAGACGTGCCTCCCGGCTCTATGGACTCACCAGAGCTATAACGCTGCGAGCTTCCTCTGCAGCAGTGACAGACGTGCCTCGCTGCTCTACGGACTCACCAGAGCTATAGCGCTGCGAGCTTCCTCTGCAGCAGTGACAGACGTGCCTCGCTGCTCTACGGACTCACCAGAGCTATAGCGCTGCGAGCTTCCTCTGCAGCAGTGACAGACGTGCCTCGCTGCTCTACGGACTCACCAGAGCTATAGCGCTGCGAGCTTCCTCTGCAGCAGTGACAGACGTGCCTCCCGGCTCTACGGACTCACCAGAGCTATAGCGCTGCGAGCTTCCTCTGCAGCAGTGACAGACGTGCCTCCCGGCTCTATGGACTCACCAGAGCTATAACGCTGCGAGCTTCCTCTGCAGCAGTGACAGACGTGCCTCGCTGCTCTACGGACTCACCAGAGCTATAGCGCTGCGAGCTTCCTCTGCAGCAGTGACAGACGTGCCTCCCTGCTCTACGGACTCACCAGAGCCATGGCGCTGCGAGCTTCCTCTGCAGCAGTGACAGACGTGCCTCGCTGCTCTACGGACTCACCAGAGCCATGGCGCTGCGAGCTTCCTCTGCAGCAGTGACAGACGTGCCTCCCTGCTCTACGGACTCACCAGAGCCATGGCGCTGCGAGCTTCCTCTGCAGCAGTGACAGACGTGCCTCCCTGCTCTATGGACTCACCAGAGCTATAACGCTGCGAGCTTCCTCTGCAGCAGTGACAGACGTGCCTCGCTGCTCTACGGACTCACCAGAGCCATGGCGCTGCGAGCTTCCTCTGCAGCAGTGACAGACGTGCCTCCCTGCTCTACGGACTCACCAGAGCCATGGCGCTGCGAGCTTCCTCTGCAGCAGTGACAGACGTGCCTCCCTGCTCTACGGACTCACCAGAGCTATAACGCTGCGAGCTTCCTCTGCAGCAGTGACAGACGTGCCTCCCTGCTCTATGGACTCACCAGAGCTATAACGCTGCGAGCTTCCTCTGCAGCAGTGACAGACGTGCCTCCCGGCTCTATGGACTCACCAGAGCTATAACGCTGCGAGCTTCCTCTGCAGCAGTGACAGACGTGCCTCCCGGCTCTATGGACTCACCAGAGCTATAACGCTGCGAGCTTCCTCTGCAGCAGTGACAGACGTGCCTCCCTGCTCTACGGACTCACCAGAGCCATGGCGCTGCGAGCTTCCTCTGCAGCAGTGACAGACGTGCCTCGCTGCTCTACGGACTCACCAGAGCCATGGCGCTGCGAGCTTCCTCTGCAGCAGTGACAGACGTGCCTCCCTGCTCTACGGACTCACCAGAGCCATGGCGCTGCGAGCTTCCTCTGCAGCAGTGACAGACGTGCCTCCCTGCTCTATGGACTCACCAGAGCTATAACGCTGCGAGCTTCCTCTGCAGCAGTGACAGACGTGCCTCGCTGCTCTACGGACTCACCAGAGCCATGGCGCTGCGAGCTTCCTCTGCAGCAGTGACAGACGTGCCTCCCTGCTCTACGGACTCACCAGAGCCATGGCGCTGCGAGCTTCCTCTGCAGCAGTGACAGACGTGCCTCCCGGCTCTACGGACTCACCAGAGCCATGGCGCTGCGAGCTTCCTCTGCAGCAGTGACAGACGTGCCTCCCTGCTCTACGGACTCACCAGAGCTATAACGCTGCGAGCTTCCTCTGCAGCAGTGACAGACGTGCCTCCCTGCTCTATGGACTCACCAGAGCTATAACGCTGCGAGCTTCCTCTGCAGCAGTGACAGACGTGCCTCCCTGCTCTACGGACTCACCAGAGCTATAGCGTTGCGAGCTTCCTCTGCAGCAGTGACAGACGTGCTCAGCAGCTGTGGAGTAGTGCCAGGGTGCCTGTCATGGGATGGGCAAGTTTCAATATTTCACCTTTTCTGGCCTGGGGCGGGGGGGGAGTACTAATTGGCTGGTCTCTACTTTTAACAAAGCAGCAGCAGCCCTCATTCTTTAAAGACTTGCTTGGTTAATTTTCAGCCAACTGACTGGCAGATCAGCCACTACTGATCTGCCAGCTGCTGGTGGCCGTGGACCATGACTTGGAAAGCACTGGCCGAGGAGGGATTTTCCTCTGAAATCCTGACAGCAGTTCAGGGGAAAGTAGCTTTGCCCTGTGACATGCTGGTGCTAATGAGCTTGCACATTGGGCCCCATACAGGGCATGGCCACGTTTCCAGAGATGCTGAGTGGCCAGTGTCATCAACAGGAGCTGTGGGCAGCTGCATCTCTGAAAATCAGACTCTGGGTCTTCCCCAGCCAGGCGCCACCAAACCTCTCCCATAGTTGGTCTCTGCAGCTGGCCTGAGAGAGAGGTGGCTCGTTCTTAGTGATGGGCTCTGGGGTTAATATCTTGCAGGAAGGAACTGGTTCTAATCTGGGGAAGGGAGGTGGGGAGTGATGACCAAGCAGCCACGGCAGTAGTTTGGCTACCACCAGGAGAGCAGAGGATGCTACTGTTTGACACTCCATGGAACAGCGGATTACAAAACAAAGCCTGTGAGGGCCCTGCGGCAGGGCGACGACTCACCGGCACGGCGCCTCCTGCTGGTCGTCCAGGGAATTAGCTCTTCTCCAGCTCGGGAGCGCCCTCTGCCGGCTGATGTCTCACCTGCCTCTGGCCCCCGTGTCCCTCCTGGACCCCGGTGCCCTTTCTCTTGGGGTTCTGCTCTCTGCAGTATCCCCACAGATTCTGGGTCTCCCCACCCAGGGGAGCCCCCAACCCTCTATCCTCCCCTTGCCTCAGTGGCTACTGCCAGTCACCATCTAGCCCCCGCTCCCTGGGAGAGACGGCAGTGTATAAACCACTCATCATCGGCAACAGGGGTTGGACCAGCGGCCTCTGCCTATATCTGGGCTGCCCCTCTGCAGCCCTGGTACCTTTTTGTGGGCCCTTAACTAGGCCTGGAGCCTTGCTAGGCTGGAGCTCCCCAGCTCCCTCTGCCCTTCCCCAGCACTGCTGCACCCTAGGTCCCCTCCTCAGCTTCCCAGGCAGCCGGGTCCTTCTCTCTCAATGAAGCTAGAGAGTGTCTCCTCTTGAGCGCCTGGCTCACAGCCCTTTTATAGGGCCAGCTGTGGCCTGATTGGGGCGTGGCCTCAGCTGTAGCTGCTTCGCCAATCAGTCTTTCCCCAGCCACAGCCCTCTCCAGGGCTGCTTTTAACCCCTGCGGGCAGGAGCAGGATGATTACCCCGCTACAGGCCCCAAGGAATGACCACTGCGGCCAGGCTAACCTAATTGGCACCAGCGTGAAGGGGGCCTGTCACAGGGTAGCTGAGAGGGGGTCAGGCACCCAGCCAAACTGTGACAGGGCCCCAGCAACCTCAGAGTGAGGGAGACGCCGGCTGACTCAGTAGCCGGCTCTGCAGTGGCCTGAGGGTGAATCAGGCCCACAGACCCCAAGCTGAGTTTGCAGGGCTGGTTGTCAGACCCCCATCTTTCCACGGGCACACCGAGCACAGGGGACCCAGAAAAGCAAGAGTCCCACAGTGCCACTGCTACAAAGACCCTTCTTGGAGTAGAAGTAAGAACTCTATTCAGGCAGCACAAGCCCAACCCTCAGGCACAAGGAAGATGAGCGCTGGGATATGGAGTTTGCTTAAAGTTTGGCCCCCCATTGCCCTGTATGGGGCTAGGCAGCCCTCCAGAGTATGCGAGATACAACCTCACAATGCTCTGCCCTCAGTCTTCAGGCTACTCTCACCTAAACTGTAGCTGCTCCATTTCCCAGACCTGAAGAAGAGTTCTGTGTAAGCGCCAAAGTTTGTTCTCTCACCAACAGAATTTGGTCCAATAGAAGATATCTCCTCCCCCACTTTGTCTCTCCAATAACCCAGCTACAACACGACTGCACGGCTCATTACTTAACAGAGACAGCTCAAGGAGGAAGAGCTGTTTGGGGACGAACAGGCCAAGGCTGAATGACGAACACTGCAGATGAATGGATAGTAGGACTGTGCACCCTGAGCCGTGGAATGCAGCCACTCCTCTCTGCTGTCACACTATTACCGCAGTCATCTGTACGACAGGACCCTCCTCCTGGGCTGGGCTGGGGTGGGGAGCCTCGCAATAAGTCTTGTGAGACTTTGTGTGTGTGTGTGTGTGTGTGTGTGTGTCCCCGTCCTATGCCAAGTAGCAAGGATTTGCAGGGGGAGAAGGGCGGCCGCTGAGCTCCATTCTCTGTCTCCGAGGCTGTTGTGTTGCCTACTCGCCCAAGGCTGTTGGCTCCCTGCCCAGCAGCAGCAAGACACACCTGGTCTCTGCAGACAAGGCGGGACACAAAGCTGCGTGGAAGCATCTAGTTACCTTTGTAATGTGCAAAGGTGCAGGGCTGTGGGCTTGTTCACCTGCCACAGGCCTCGGTTGATAGGTCCTTTATCTCCTCTGCTCCGTGTCCCTAGCAATGAGGGGCTGCTTCATTCCCCCGTATTCAGTCGCACCGGCCACTATAATCATCCCTACATCTTTTGAGGCTGCTCCTGGAGCTGCCCTGGGGGCCATTAACTCCCCCGTGCTTTTCCCCGGTCTCCCCTCGTCATAGACGTGCCTGCCTTGCAGTGAAACCCATCACTGCCTCACCTCAGTCCCCTCAGCCTTCCCCACGCAGGCTGGAGCTGATGCCCTGGCCAGGGATGTGGTTAGTGTAGGCCCATGGGTGCAACTGCACCCACAGAAATCAGACCCCGATTAACCAGTGTGCACTTGTGTAGGGCCCCCCTCTCAGGTTTGGCCCAGCTGTCCCTCCGTCATGATGGAGGGGCGTCCGGGCCAAACTTGAGCGAGTGGCACCGGAACCTGGCGCACAGGGTCACAGCACTGCTCAGGTTTGGCACCTGCCATCGATAGGATGGGAAGCAACTGAACCAGGCCCAGATCCCACCCTCGCCATTGCCGGCATCATCACACCAGGCCCAAGGTGCCCCGCCAGGCTGAGAGCCAGGAGGTCGGAGTGGGACCAGAGCGACCCCTTCCATTGGCAGCAGGGCTAGAGGCAGCACCGGGCACAGGCCCCACCCCCAGTTCTGCACAGGGCAAATCCCCCTCATCACTGCAGCGAGGGCAGCAATCCCACAGGCCTGGGCCTGCTCTGCCTTTAAAGGGCCAGGACCTAGGCAGTTTGGCCTAGCAGTCACCGCTGGGCTAAGGTCTGCCCACTGGGGACAAGAGTCACGGGGCCAGAGTAGAAGGAATCGCCAGGCCAGGTCCCATAAACAAGGGTCGGAGTCAGGCTGGGGTCAGAGACCGGAGATCAGAGGCAGTACCGGGCTAGAATCGAGGTTGAAGTCAGGCTGGGAAGTCTGGCATTGCAGCAGGGCACGTCTGTGTGGCTGCCCAGACAACTTCCTCGGGCAGCCCCTGGGGTTAAGTCGGGGCACTTGGCCAATCAGAGGGCTGCAGGATACTGTCACTCTGGGTCTCTTGGCAGGTACTTCCTGTGGCACCTACTCTCCACAGTGCTCCCTGGGTGTGCCGCTGCATAGCCTCCTGGTAGCACTGTTGCCCCAAGCTCTGTACACCTTGGGTCCTTATCCTGACCTCTAACGTGGCACCCATTGACTCAGGAGGCTACATCCACCTGTGCCTTAGCCTTCCAGCTAAGTCAATAATTAAAACTTCCCCCCATCTGGAATAACAAAAGTCTAACCCCACGAAGAGTTCTTTCATCCCACTTGGGCTCCCCTACAGCCTACCTTCTGGGCCCCTATGATGAATGTACCCCTGTAGTCACATGCTACTGTAATAAGCTTAGTACAAAGTATGCCTTGGGAGGTTTCGTTTGAAAACTAATAACTTGCTGGTCAGTTACATCATGGTGAAATGTATCTACACAACATTATATGTGAAGCTATGAACATAAGCTGAAACCATGGCTGACGTGTGTTTACCAGACAGGTCTAGGAAGTAGGTGAACCTGTTTCTCAGAGACAAAGGACAAGTCCAGCCAGGTGTTATCAAAGTTGATGGGCAATTGTCTATCCCAGGGATCGGCAACTTTGGCAAGCAGCCCGCCAGGGAAAGCCGCTGGTGGACTGGGCCGGTTTGTTTACCTGCAGCGTCCACAGGTTTGGCCGATCGCAGTTCCCGCTGGCCGCAGTTCGCTGTCTCAGGCCAATGGGGGCTGCGGGAAGGGCAGCCAGCACATCCCTTGGCCCACGCTGCTTCCCGCAGCCCCCCTTGGCCTGGAGTGGCGAACCGCAGCCAGTGGGAGCTGCGATCGGCCGAACCTGCGGACGCGGCAGGTAAACAAACCGGCCCAGCCCACCAGCAGCTTTCCCTGGCGAGCCGCGGGCCAAAGGTTGCCGATCCCTGGTCTATCCAGTGGCTATTCTTTGACAAGGAAAGGGGGCAGGAACAAAGAGATGTGATCTTAGCAAACATCAGCATAACACCTCTTCCCCACCAGACTCCATGTCTCCTTGCTCTCTGCTGGAGAGAACTTTTTCTAGGGGTCACTCTCAGGAAAATGCATTTCAAAGGGTGACTGAACTATAAAAGTGAGTGGCAAAAACATCCCAAGTTCTCTCTCCTTGCCCGTCTCTCTTTCACCCAAAACCAGCTGTTGGACATTGGGAACAGATCCTGGCCTGAGAGCTTAGTCAGCAATATTACTGGAACCTGTGGTAAGGGACTTCACCTTGAATCAAGTCTAGGATGTTAAGTTTAGAAAGCCTTTTATCTTTGTTTTTCTTGTAACCATTTCTGACTTCAATGTCTCATTACTTGTACTCACTTAAAACCTCTCTCTTTGTAGTTAAATAAACTTGTTTTATGCTTTAATCAAAACTAACTCAGCATTGTGAACTGTATGGGCAACTCCATTTAAAATGGCAAGCTGTTGTTTCTTGATTCCCTTAGAGGGGCAACAGACCGAATATATCTCAACTGTCCAGGAGAGGGCTGGGAGTGTGTTGGGGTCACTCTACAAGTAGTAACCAAGGCTGGTGGAAGCCAGAGCGTGACTGGTGTGTGCTGACAGGCTGCTGGGATCAGAGATGCTGGACCAGGCTGTGGCACAGATGCTCAGGGTGTGACTTGCTTGCTGGAAGGCTTTTTGAGAGCGACTCAAGCTGGAAGCTACACCAGCAAAGCATTGTGAGGCACCCAAGGTTACAGGGCACGGCTTACACCCCAGAATGTCATAGTTCCCTTTAAGTCTCTTTGCTTTGGGATTGAACGCTGACTACTAGGCTACTTCCCTGGAGTTTCCTGCTTGTTCTAGACCCTACTTCAGGGTTTTCCACAGAAGCCCAGCTCAGTCCTTGCTATTTTCCCCTCAATCTGATTTTTCTCCGTGCTTTTAAAAGGCCCAGCTGTTTTATCAGGCTGTCACCTGACCCCAGTTAGGCTGGGAGGATGCTAATTATGCCACAGGTGGGGCTGATGGAACAAGGATGGCTAGTCCAGGCCTCCTGGCCCTGCACTGGTAAAATAAGCACATCACACTGGATATTGTTTCCCCATGTCCCATACTCACCTAGCAGCTGTTAAGAAGGGGATGCAGAGTGTTCTTCATTTTTATTTTGGTAGATCTTGTGTTGTGCTCATTATAGACACTGTTAGGAATTCACTGACAAAAACAGCGTTACTGCAGAGTTAAATTTGTCCAGTGGCATCTCGTGCCCTTCCAGAACATTGAGCTACTAGGATGATCAGGGGAATGAAAGGCCTGTCTTATGAAAGGAGACTGGAAGAGCTTGGCTTGTTCAGCCTAGCCAAAGGAAGGCTGAGAGGGGATCAGATTGCTCTCTGTGAATACGTCAGGGAGTAAACACCAGGGAGGGAGAAGAACTATTGAAGCTAAAGGACAATGCTGGCACAAGAACAAATGGATATAAACTGGCCGTGACCAAATTCAGGCTGGGAATTAGAAGATTTCTAACCATCAGAGGAGTGCAGTTCTGGAATTGCCTCCCCACAGGAGTTGTGGGGGCAAACAACGTAATTAGTTTTAAGAGGAAGCAGGACAAATTTATGAGTGGGATTGAATGACAGGGTTGCTTGTGATGGGGGGAGGAGGGGGCAGTCAGGGTCTGGTTTATATCTTATGTTCCTAAAAGCTCATGCTTCAGGGTTCCAGCTGACCACTGGCAGGAGTCAGGAAGGGATTCCCCATCCAATGTAATATGGGGTGGGGGGGAGTCGATCTACCTTCCCTGAAGCCTGTGACATAGATGAGACATTGGACAGTGTGGGCCAGGCTCTGAGGCAGCACCAAACATTCTCTCTCTCAGGTGCTTGGCTGGCTGGTTCTTCTTCACATGCACAGGGTCTAACTGCCATATTATCCCCATACACTTCGTTATAGTGGGATGGGAATAATGATCGCGCTTTGAAGTTTTTGGCATGTGTAGTTACCAACAGGACCGGTGAAAGAAACCTCAGCTGTGGTCTATGTCCCAAACACTTAAGCATGTGAGAGAAGACTGGTGTGACTCTCTCCTTCTCCACCCTTCCCTCACCAGCCCCTGCAACATATAGCCCCCCTTCCTCACACACCATGTCCAGTTCACCCTCCCCTTTCCGTCCCATTCAGTAGTTAGCAATTTGGTAGAATTTGTGAATTTTAAGAAAAGCTGTTTTATTTAGGGGGCTATATTCTGGGAACATCTCACTCAAATAGCCCCAAATTTGGATCACTAACCCTACCCTGCACCCCTATGAACCACAGCAGATTTCAAGATAAGCTGAGGAAGCATGCCAATTTTAGAACAATTAGAAGAATCGACCTTTAAACAGAAAAGTCTTCTCAGTCTTAACTGTATCAGAGCTGGTGCTCCACTATAATATTGTATTAAATTAATCATCAGCAAGGGCTGTGCTATATATGGGGGGGAGGGATAGCTCAGTGGTTTGAGCATTGGCCTGCTAAACCCAGGGTTGTGAGTTCAACCCTTGAGGGGGCCATTTAGGGAACTGGGGTAAAAATGTGTCTGGGGATTGGTCCTGCTTTGAGCAGGGGGTTGGACTAAATGACCTCCTGAGGTCCCTTCCAATCCTGATAGTCTATATCCAGATCCCCAGCACAGGCCAATCCTGAAAGCATAGGAGGCTCAGGGAGGCGTGAAGTGGCCTATTCATCTCAATGGCATGGTCTCCCTTGAATGAGAACAGGTGGAGAGGAGGAGAGGAATACAGCCTGAAAAAGTGCTCTGCGATAGGTGAGCTGCTCCATCAATCGCAGTGGGTGTCCTTATTGACTCCACCCCCTGGGAAAGCCTGTCATATGCTTGTTCTGACCTCAGTCTCAGCAGTGTGTTCTTGGTGCATGTTCCCAGCATGCCTGTTCTCAGCTCCCCATGCAGAGAGGAAGGGCTTCCCCCTTTGCTGGATCACATGGGGGACAGGGAGATGGGCTCAGACGCTTTCAGAAGGAAGAGGGCCCTCAAATTCTGGCTCACAGAGAGAAGGGCTTATACACCCCCTGGGGGACAGGGGATCAGATCCCACATTGAGGGGTGGTCAGGGAAAGTGGCTTAGACACTCCTAGAGGGACAGGAGTCCCCAGGCTCAGGGGGAAGGGAGAGGGCTCAGACAATCGCAGAATGACAGGGACCCACTGATACCTTCTCATATGAGGGGGGGGGGAAAGGGAGAGGGGAACGGACCATGAGAATGGCAAGGCCCCCAGATCCCTGATGGTGGGGGTACGGAAAGGGGCTTAGAAACCTACATGGGAGGAATACTACTGCTCTGCTTTAATACCCAAACACTGAATATTTTCAAATATTTCTAGACTATTCCAAGTGAATACTTTAGCTGAATGGTACACCCTATGCACACCCTACTGTCCTGCGTTAGCAGGGGACTGAATGTGTAAGAACTGCTGCAGTGGAACAGACCAATAGCTCACATGGTTAGGTCTCTTGTTGCCCATGTTGGAAGTGCTAGGGGGAAAGTGAAAACCTCTCTCTAAGGAATCCGTTCAGTATCAGACAGTTTGGGGAGATTTCTTCCCGATGCTGGTGCTGAGCCGCTCACGTCCTGACTCAGGAAGGTTTAGAAGAGATACAACTAGATTATTTTCTTACATTTTGGAGACAGAACTCCAGGCATCCTTCCAGAAAGGCCAAACAGGTTCCTTGTCATCCCTTAGTCCAACCAACCTCAGCATTTTCTCATAGATCCTGATTCTCTAGCAGCTCTATTTACCCAGCACCCTTCGGTTTTCCTTGATCACTAGGGTGACCAGATGTCCCGATTTTATAGGGACAGTCTGGATTTTTGGGTCTTTTTCTTATATAGGCTCCTATTACCCCCCACCCCCATCCCAATTTTTCACATTTGCTGTCTGGTCACCCTATTGATCACTCTGCTTTTGAGGGTTGCTTGCTACTTCTGTTCCACTTTGAGCTGTCCAAGCAGACTCTAGCATTCCATTACAGCGGCTAAGCCAATCTGTATTACACTATTCAGCCACTAGGTAGCACTTCGTGCACAATATCTGATTTAAACAAACCTCACCCAACCGGGCAGAACATTAAAGGAATGTATGAACACAGGTGGAGTGTATAAGCAAGCTCCGTAGCCAGTCCACAGCCGGTAGAGGAGCATGACAGATGTCAGAAGTGAACTAAGAACAGAAACAGATGGAAAACAGCAAAGATTACAGACAGAAGGAACAGGATGCAGGATCTCATCAACATGCCACTCTTCAATGCCCCAGAGAATGTCAGCTTTGACAAACCTTCACAACAGACAGGCTGGAAGCAGTATTTTGCAAGTTTTTGAATTGCAATCAAATTCCACACACACACACAAAACACCCTGGAGATATACAGGTATCTAATGTATGCTATGGGGAAGCAAGGCAGAGAATATCTTTAAATCCTTTGACTTTACTGAAGACAGCCACAAAGACAACTCTGAAAGGGCTCTGGCTATGTTTGATGCATACTTTATACCTCAGAGAAATGTGGTTTAATGAAAGAGCATGTTTTCACCAAAGAATTCAAGAACCGGGAGGAAACGTTGAATGTTTTATAAGAGCTCTGCATGCATTGGCTTACAAAGACAAAAGCTTTGCATTCAGATTGTATGTGATCAAAGGACCATAGACCAACACCCTATGATGGGCCTAGTGAGAAAGATGGAAGAACTCGATGGAATATTTGGTGATATTGGACTTTTGACAGGAGATCCAGTACAAGTAACCTTGAGACAATGCTGCACCATATAGCGTACGTACACCTCACACGATTCCTATCCCACTGCTTCATAAAGTGGAAACTGCGTTAAAGAGAATAGAATGATTGGCTGCTGAGCCAAAAGCATGATGTGTCCCAGTGGTATCAGTTATAACGAAAAATGGAAAAATATGAATCCGTATGGATCTTAAAAAGACAATGAAGTAGTTGTGGGGGGGGGGAAAATGCTCCTAACACTGGCTGACTTGCTCCCCAAAGTGAAAAGAGATACAGTATTCTCCAAGCTGGATGCCTCAAAGGGATTCTGGCAAATTCCTTTAAACCACAGAAAGTGCTAAACTAACTCAATTTATCACACCCTTGGGGAGATTTTACTTTTGAGGATTACCAGTGCACCTGAAATTTTCCAAAGTAAGATGGCAGAACTACTAATGATCGCAGGAAGCCGTAGAATCTCCTTCAGGCCCTCATGCACCATCCAGACTTCTGTGATAAATGATTATTACCAAGAATCACAGACATTAGGTTTCAAGAATCAGGGGGTAGCCGTGTTAGTCTGTATCTACAAAAACAACAAGGAGTCTGGTGGCACCTTAAAGACTAACAGATTTATTTGGGCATAAGCTTTCGTGGGTAAAAACCTCACTTCTTCAGATGCACAGAGTGAAAGTTACAGATGCAGGCATTCTATACTGACACATGGAGAGCAGGGAGTTACTTCGCAAGTGGAGAACCAGTGTCAACACAAGAAGTGAGGTTTTTACCCACGAAAGCTTATGCCCAAATAAATCTGTTAGTCTTTGAGGTGCCACCAGACTCCTTGTTGTTTTTGACATTAGGTTCTTCCAGTTCCAAAGAACCAGACACACATTCCAGGTCATTTAGATTTCACCCAAACCCATGCTGGTAGCCAATCCTTTAGTAACTAAAACCTAAAAGTTTATTAATATACAAAAAAGGAAGAGAGTTATTAGAGGCTAAAATGAATCATATACATTACAGGTGGTTTCAGAGGTTGTAGATCAGGTTAATAGCAGTGATGTTAAATCTGCCAGTTTGTAATAAGTGGCTCTGGTTCATCCCAAATATTGGGGTCCTCAGTCCATTGTTCTAAACTCTTCTTTGTCAGAAATCATAATCCAGAGATGTGGAACAGGAAAGAGGCTAAGAAGTGACGTCACAGTCTCCACTTTTATATCCTCAACCTACGTGCATGGAAAGTTACTGGCACAAACATGAAATCTTGGATCATCTGTCCTTACATGCCATTGTTGAGTCATGGGTCACCCAGTGTCAGCATGCCTTCTCAGAGTACCTACTCAGGGTGGCTCACTGAAGAGTTGATTCTCTTTATGGGCCATAAACACATGGCTGACTAGCCTTGATGCAAATCTGTCTTGTGGGTGATATCCAGGAACACAACACATTTGAGATACAAACACATAGCAAAACTTCATAACTTCAGATACAATGATGATATATGGATTTAAATAGGAAAATAATACTTCGCAGCTCATAACATTTTCATGGATACCTTACAAGACATACTTGTATGAGATTTATCACAATTGTGCACCAATGGTGATACCTTAGTGTAAACATGGTCGTCTTTCTTTTTATACAATGTCACAACCATCTCAGACAAGCCCACGCAAAGCCTGGAGGTTATGGGATGGAAGCCCTTGGTGTCAGAAGGAAGATCTGAACAGCTGGTTCTGAGGCAAGCTTTGTCTCTATAGGCAAGTGTGTAATGAACAGGCTGGTGTGTGTATGCATGTACCTCTCATAGTTCCCCTGGCTGTCATGGGCCCTGCCTTGCTAACAGATAGCAGAGATTCTCCATTAGCTCAGGCGTCGGGGCCCTGTGCTTTGGTGCAGGTGATGGGGATTCTGCCCCAGCCACAGCTGTGAAGCTCTCCAAGTCTGTCATGTGCAACACAGAGGCACATGGCAGTTCCAACTGGCTGTGGAACTGGCACAAGAGAGCTGTACCTCCCCGAGTTACTCCTTCGCCATCCCAGTGATCTGTTCAATGCAGAGAAAAGGTTGTTACAGAATAGAACAGGGTCAAATAAAAGCTGGCCACTGTAATTTGCATGTGTGAGTGACAGGGGCCAGACCCCTCTGCTGGAATTCCAGCCTGGGACTCCCCAGGTCCATGGAGCTGAGCACATGTGAGTGCTGGGGTGCGCTTGCTGCCATGTGGGGCTCTAGGAGGCCTTTCCTCCTTGCCACCGCCGTGCAGTTGTGTCAGGGTCAAAGGCTGTCAACAGCCAAGGGGCAGAAATCAGCCCTGTGTGCGCCAAAGGCCCCAGGACAGCACCGACCATGTGAGTGGCCTGAGCAGTGCCCTATGGGTGTGTCAGTGCCATGTTCAGCCAGGCCTCGCAAGAGCCACAGCTGTGCAGCTAGCACGCTGGCTTGTCAACAGAGAACTGACGGCCAGGGATGAGTCTGTTTAAATTCCAAACACCCTCTAGTGGGCACATCTGGTGATTAGCAACTTTAATGAGAGCCTTAGCCCCAGGTGTCCTTTCTCTCCTAGTGCTGGGAAGGGCCAGGCCCCAGGCTGGCAACACGGTTCTGCCAGGGCTCAGACCTGCACACAGGTGAGGGAACCTGAGCAGAGCCAGTGGCGCATGGCCAGACAAGGGGTCTGGGGAAGGCAACAGCTCCATCCTGAGCTAACCGCCCACACAGTCCCGTACAGCAGCCCAGCTAGCACATTTCATGTATGCTCCATCACATGACCCCACTTGTGCACCCCTTACCCGCCTAGTGCCTATGGGGATGCTCACATATCCCCTTCTCTGCTAACACCTGTACCTCCCTCCTGCGCCCCTTCTCCTCTCCTTCCCCCTGCACCCCCTCAAACCCCCTCCTCCCTTTACCCCTGAACCCCTTCCTCCCCATGCCCCCTTCACCCCCTCCTCCCCTTTTCCATGCACCCCCTCAAACCCCCTCCTCCCCATGCCCCCTTCTCCCTGCACCCCCTCCTCCCCTTCCCCCTGTGCCCCTTCTCCCCTAACACCTGTGCCACTCTCCTGTGCCCCTTCTCCTCCCCTTCCCCATGCACCCCCTCAAACCTCCTCCTCCCCATGCCCCCTGCACCCCTTCCTCCCCATGTCCCCTTCACCCCCTCCTCCCCTTTCCCATGCACCCCCTCGAACCTCCTCCTCCCCTTCCCCCTGCACCCCTTCCTCCCCATGCCCCCTTCCCCCTGCACCCCCTCCTCCCCATGCACCCCCTCAAATCCCCTGCACCCCTCCTCCCCTTCCCCCTGTGGCCCCTTCTCCCTGCACCCCTTCCCGAGCCCCCTGCACCCCTTCCCCTCCTCCTGTGCCCCTTCTCCCCTAACACCTGTGCCACCCTCCTGTGCCCCTTCTCCTCTCTCCCCCTTGCAACACCTCCTCCTCTTTCCCCCTATGTCCCCTCCTTCCCGCACCCCTTCTCCGCTGCCCACTGCGCCCCTTCCCCTCCTCCTGTGCCCCTTCTCCCCTAACACTGTGCCCCCTCCCCTGCACCCCTTCTCCTCTCCCCCCTGCGCCCTCCTCCCACTGCTCCCCTGCCGCGCGCCCCAGGCACTTGGTGCAGCTGGTCCCCTACCTCCAGCAGCCGCACGGAGCTCGCCCGGCCCGGCCCCGAGCCCTGCCCGCGGCGGGGACAGCCTGCTCCGGCCGCTGGGGAGCGCTGGGCCCCCGGGCGGGCTCCGGCCGGCGCTGCTGCGCCTGACCCTGCGGGAGGGGGCTGAGACCGCTGCCCCCCCGTGCGCCGCCCCATTGTCACGTCCCCCCCGCCGCGGGGCCCGTTAGCCGCAGCGAGACAGAGCCTGCCCGGCAGCGCTGGCCAATCGGCTGCTCTGTAGTGGCCGGTTGTCCCGGTTACCGGCGAGCGATTGGCTGGAGGGCCGTAGCCCCGCCCCAGGCCGGACAGCGGGGCGGGGCGCGGGCTCGGCCTTGCGCTGAGGCAGGCGGCGCGCGGGCAGTTGCGCCGGGTGGGCGCGCGGGGAGCAGCGCAGCGCTGCGCCCATGGCGGCCGGGCCCGGTGCCGCGCTCTGCCGCCTGCAGTACCTGGATGACAGCGACCCCTTCTCGTGCGCCAGCTTCCCGGAGCCGCGCCGCGCGCCCGTCCACCCGCTGCCGGAGGCGCTGCCGCTGGGCGCGCAGCTGCCCGCCCTGCACCGCCTGCTGGGCGCGCCCCTGCCGGTGAGCGGCGGCCCGTGCCACTGTCCTGGGGCGGGGCGGGGCGGGGCGGGGCGAGCGCTGGGTGGGGGCCATGCGGCGGTGGGGGGCGGGGCTGGTGGAAGCTGTGTTGGGGGTGGGGCCTGCACAGAGGAGCGGTGGGGCTGGGGCTGGAGGAAGTGGGGTGGTGAGGGGAGTCGCGGGGGGCTGGGGGGCCTGCACTGGGGGGGGGGCCTGCACAGAGCACAGGCTGGGGCCTGCAGGAGGAAGCGGGGTGGTGGCAGGGGCGTGGGCTCGGTGAGGAGGGCTGGGCAGGAGGAAGTGGGGTGGTGGCAGGGGCGTGGACTCGGTGAGGAGGGCTGGGCAGGAGGAAGCGGGGTGGTGGCAGGGGCGTGGGCTCGGTGAGGAGGGCTGGGCAGGAGGAAGTGGGGTGGTGAGGGGGCCTGCAATGGGTTGAGGGGGTGCTGGGCTGGAGGAAGCGGGGTGGTGACAGGCCCTGCATGGTTGGGGGGGGTTCTGTGCGGGGGGGGGAAGGAAGTGGGGTTAGGGCAGGGCCTATGTATGGACTGGGCTTGTTGGGTGTGGACATCCCGATCTTGTGCAGCCCCCTAGCTGTCTCGGCACCTGAAGAAGTGGGTTTTTACCCACGAAAGTTTATGCCCAAATAAATCTGTTAATCTTTAAGGTGCCACCGGACTCCTCGTTGTGTTTGTGGATACAGACTAACACGGCTACCCCCTGATACTTTACAGAGTGTGTAGAACTTCCCCATTTTCCCCATCCCTGCTTCACTAGGTTGGTGCAGGTTTGTGCCTTGGGGATAGGCTTTTGGTAGGAGCAGGCCTTGGAGCTGAGCCATTACAGCGAATTGTTTGGGCAGTACCGAGGAGGGACCAGGGGCTGGGCCAGTGAGGATGGGGTGGAGGGATTTGTGCCCTGACCTCTAGTAGCTGTTTCATTATTCATGGAGGAGTTGGTTGGCTTGTCCTTTGGTTGGTTCGAAACGTTTAGTCAGGTGAAATCAATTCAGACTGGATTTCTCATTTCCCATGGAGACCTGGCAGCATCGGGCAACTGTACTGGGAGACATCGCTCCTCAGCATCCAAGCTCAAATCCATTCGATAAACCCCCCTATGCACACAAAGAATGGAAACGGTCAGCATAAGGTCTTGTATTTAAACATAGCCTATAGCTTGCTGGTTAGGGCCTGTGTCCGCTATTCCTGTGTAGCATAAACATTCCTCTAGCAGCGTATTCCTGGTTTAACAACCACAGTTTTAGCTGTATTCTGAAATGTCATCTCCAGTAGCACAGGGCCCCAACACCAAACTGATGCATTGACTAAGAACTGACTTGAAGGAAACAGTGATGTCTTCTGAGTCACCAGCACCGCTTCCTGCACCATCTGGAGTTTATATAACGTTTCTTATACACTGAGGATTCTGTTAACTGTGACTGAACAGGCAAAAGTGTCAGCCATTCAGGGTGCCACAATAGCTCTTACCCAGTCTGAAAAATCAGACCTGGTTTAATGAAGAGTGAGGTCGAGCAGGACTTCTGGGCTGTCTTCACACTCTTGAATAGTGGCCTGTAATTTTTAGCTTTCCCCCTGGGCACAAGTGGGAGGAAACTCCTCGGAACGATCCTACTTCTCACAGTGCAGCACCCTTTGACTGTTCTTCAGTGGCAGCTGTGAGGATGAGCATCAGCTCCTCTTTTTTTTTCCATATGCAACCTTGGACACTTGGTGCGTTAGCTGCCTCATCTGGAGTTTCTATCCTGTTGATGGGGTGACAAAACCCCTGAACTACTGGCTAATGGGGCATGAGTGTTAACTCTCCACATGTAGATAGCTTGACAAAGGATTGCATTTTTCTTTGGAGAACCTATGTATTCTATGGTATGTTTCCTACAAAGTGCATCCCAAAATGATCCAGAGCTAGATGAGACAAGAAATTATGAGGATAGGCAAAAAGTAGAGTCACAGCTTCAAAAATGGCAGAGGGATACAGTCAGAGCAGACAGGAGCTGCAAAGGAGGAGGCTCTTAGACCAGCGTTGACAAGGTTGTGTGTGGTCACAGAGCAGGCTGGTGCAAAGGGGAAGGATCTGGGTGGAGAGAAGAGAGGAGGTTTATGAAGTCTTCTATGGAGGGTTTGTAAATCAAGGCAAACTTTGACTTGGACTGGTCCCTGTAAGGAATGGGAACCAGCAGAAGTGTCTGAGGATGGGGTTGATGTGGTCATGCTTTGAATGTATGAGGAAATGGCAGCAGCATTCTGGAGAGCTGGAATGCTATGTGGGGGAGTGGCAGTAAGTAGATAAGGCAAGAGGTGCTGACGGTCTGGTTGCGCGTGTTGTCAGAGGTGGAGTTGGGGATAAGCAGATCTGCAAGCTAACAGTGACTGGCATATGTGTGCACATTGAGGCTTCGGAGGTTTCTGGAATGATTATCTGGGCCCTTCTGCAACGCAGGCTAAAATTAACTGGAAATTGTCTGGTTTCCTTCCCGGCACTCTTAAGTGGGTTATCTGGGAGGAAGCGGACAGGCGCTTGGAATGTTCTCTACTTCAGTGGGAGCAGGGCCCTGAACATGGCAGAAGGCTTTGTGCTCTTAGTGTGCAGTTACTCAGTCCGGCACTATTCAGAGATTCCAAGGCCGGAAGGAATCATTCTAGTCATCTAGTCTGACCTTCTGTAAACAGGCCTACGGCTGGTCTATGGGAATGAGCTGCTGGAATCTCAAATTGTCCCGCACATCATCGTTTCCATGTCCCATGGTATCTGTATAATTTGACTAATTCTGATCTTCGGTCTGCCTCTTCTGGGCCTGGATGCTGTAGCAGTCTTCTACTGGGGCACATCATGGCATGTGAGGTGGTGTGCTACCCGGCCTTGGGGGGCCTAGATTAGTGAGCTACTGTCTCCTTCCAAAGTGGGGAGCTGGATTTGGGGAGTTCAGGCACTTTGTTTTGTATTTAAGTGGTTCAAAATTCCAGTGAAAATCAGTAAAAACTGAATGATAGCCTTTGTAAAACCTGGGACATTTTTGATAAATGCCTTCCACATAGGGCATGGAAGGGGGTTAACATGCAGGTTGGGGTAGTGTGAATAGAGAACTCTGTAACTCAAAATGGAGACCACTTACGCTGTCCTATTCTGTGCTGCCCCACTTGGCAGCAGGGAGCTGTTTACCTTCTGTTAACAAAGAAACTACTTTGTGAGGCCAGCAGAAATAGCTATCCAGGTGGAACTTATTAACCAACAACCTGCTTTTCCTAGGGCAGTGAACAGCTAAGCAGGGAGTGCCTCGCCTCGCCTTTACTTGTTGGGGAGACGAATGCAGTTGTCTGATCCAGAGCACACAAAGGCAGAGACGGCATTAAGTGTCTGCTGGCTTTAAGGTGTCCCATCCGCAGTGGTACCACCATGCTTTTGTGAGGAACCCTTCCTTGGGATGCATGATTGTACCATGTCTTCTAAATGTCATTGACGTGTCTTCCCAACGTATTCAAAACTCTGGGGTGAAGATGAAAAAACACATTCAGTAAAACATCCCATAGATCCTTGTGAAATCTGAGAGGTGAACTAAAGAAATAATACTGGGAAGAGTAAATAAGTGAGAGATGGAAAACAGGGGAGTTCAATAGGGAGCACAAAATGATACGCGGCTCATTTACTGGTGATTCTAAACTTGCAAAGGTGCGATGGGCAACCAGAACAGCTTCCTGCTGCTATAACTAGCAGTGAATTGGCCTCCCAGTTAGAGGCTGGAGGGAGATCTCAGTCCTCTTTTTCTGGACACCACCCATTTTATTTGTGGGAAATGGTTCATGACTGGAGATGAGAGCAATGTGACATTGGGTAAGTACAAGGGAATGCATCTCAATGCTGCATTGTTCAAAACCCAGCCAAACGCTCAAGCAGCGGTAGGATAGCAAAACGCACAGAAAGGCCAGTGGAGGGAGAGGGGGAGGGGGAGGGGAACCTTGCAAGGTGCAGATTTTGGGATCAATTCAGATAAACACCCAGGGTTTAAATACTTATCTGAACTGTATTTGAAGCTCCATCCCTCAGTCAAGCTGGATGGCCATTCCTCTTCTTTCCCCATAATGCCTGGAACTATTCCAGTGGAGTTTGGCTTCCCCCACACTTTTTACCTTGGGGGGAGGGGCGAGCATTGGGTTTTCACTCACCTCCAATCTCATGTGAGCGGACAGCAAGCCTACTCTCCTCTCCACTGTTTTTGTGGCACTTCCACCATCTCTTCCCTTCAAAGGTTTCCTTTTCTCTCTCCTTCCACTCAAATTCCTATTGCTGTTATTTTTGTTTCCCCTGGAGGACCGGATTGCTTTCCCCCTGTGGCTCTAGGGGGCCAGATGATACTCCTCTCCCACCCCGTGATGGAGCAGGGCTCCTCCGGCTTCAGCCTGCCTTGCAGCCAGGCCTCGTGTGGAGGAGTGCCAGGGACTGGGAGGAGCAGAGGCAGAGCAGGATGCGCTCAGTCAGTCGCTCCAAAGGAGAAGAGGACTCGGCCTGCTGCCCACCACTGCAGCAGCCAGCAGTAGAGGCAAGGGGAGCGTCTCAATGCAGGAGGGCGGAGTAGGCAGGCAGGAAACACGGGCCAGATACATTTGACTCCCACATGAGCTTGGGAGCCTTGGCGTGTGTGGATAACAGAACTTGTTGTTAAACCTTCCTCTGACCCAGACACGTGCCCTTTCATCCACATCTTCATTTTTCTTGGACTGAACCAGTGTCATGTCATGAGATATTTTTTCAAGGGTGACTAAGTGGAGTTAATTTGGGAACAAACAACAAAAGCAATGCCTAACGAAGCAAACAGATCTCTGGCAAGGGTTTTCCTCTCTGAGCCGGACTCTGTGTGTAATAAGATCTTTTCTGTTGGACTGGAGGGGATGTTATAACGAGTGTGGCAGGAGAGATTTCGAGAAGGGATGTACATCTAAGTGGGGTAAGGAAGACTTGGAAGTCTGTCAAGGCGCATTAGGCTTTTTTAGAAAAATATCCCACAGGACCCTGGCAGTGATACTCTTCCCTTTGTCACATAACCTGAAATGTCACTGGTGAGCTGTCTTCCAGGGTTTTCAGTTTCATGTGCAATAGTCCATTGTCCTTAGCAAACTCTGTGAAGGGCGGTAGGACTCGGCTCCATGATTGCATGAAGGGGTCAACTCGCTGGCGCCGCCTCGTGGCCAGGCGTGGCAGCTCTCTCTCTCTGTTGGGGTCTCCTGCAGGTGGCTGCTCCACCTGTGCGGCAGCCTGCCTCTTCCTGTGCCGTGGCTCTCCAGCCAGGTCACTTTAAAGCCTCTCCCCTTCTGGGCAGCGTCTGATCAAAAAGCAAGGGGAATTAACCCAAATAACCTGAGTTAGCAAGGGAGAGAGGGGTACGCCTCCCTCTCGGGGCGTGTGGGGATCTGGCCCTCCCTCCCAGGCAGTGGTTGTCTGGGAAGCTCCTGCCTTCCCTCAGCCCTTTCCTCAAGGGCTAACAGTCTGTTCTTTCTCTGCTCTGACCATGTCGGCTGTTCTGCTCCCCTTTTATCTCCCCCGCCCCACCCAGCCTGTGCCTGCCCGGCAGGTGTGGCGGGGTGGGCCTGGCTCAGCCCAGAGCAGCTCCTTAACCCCTTGTTGACCAGTGTGGGGTTTCCATGCCCCATCACAGATTGCAACCCCCCTTTTTACCATATGCTGCCTTCATGTACTCCAGTCTTCTAGGTGTGCCCGCTGGAGTTTGTAAGCCCAGGGTGGACTCTTGAGCCCTACTAGCTGCCAGTATTCTGTCATTTGAGATCTTTGAGTCCTTATAGGGCCACAGTCTTGGCCTGGAAGAGCCATAATTTGTAGAGTGGCATCTTTTGGCAAGAAAGCAGCAGGGAGAGGGTGGCCCTGGGGCACCCTCCACCTTGCCTTGGAGGACAACCAGCGTTCTAAAGTGCTGGTTTTGGTCTTATCTTTAATACCATTCTGGGTGCAACACATCCCCTCTGAGCAAGCAGTAGTGAAACCTCCAGTAGACTAAGCCTGTTTAACTTATTCACAGCCAAATTTCTGGATCTCCTTTAAGAGCCTGTCTGCATTAGAGAAACTTGCACCAGTGTCGTCATGTCAACATCTTTACCCCAACGTAGACTCTCAGTACCTGCGTAAAGTGGGGCTCACTCGGATAATTTATCAGATTAAGTTTCCCAGAGGTGTCCCTGAGGAAATAGCTGATACTAAGCTTTCATTCTCTACATTGCAGCAAAACTGGGCTATCCAGCCCCCCAACACAAGTATTGTGGTACTCTCTTTCTTTTCACCAAAATGTAGTCCAGGTTGTATTTATCCTCTTTCAGAGACTGCTGTTGGGGAGGCAGCTGATGCAGCTTGGAAGAGGAGGTTTAGGCGCTTGTCTTCAAAACAGAAGCCAAGCTAGGGCCTGTTTATAAATCACAAATATAAACTGGGTACCAAATAAGGGTCCTGTGTATTTAGACCAGACGTGGGCCAACTACGGCCCGCGGGCCACATCCGGCCCGCGGGACCGTCCTGACCGGCCCGCGGGACCGCCCTGCCTGGCCCCCGAGCTCCCAGCCTGGGAGTCTAGCCCCTGACCCCCCCCCCAGCTGTCCCTCCTCCCCCGCAGCCTCACCTCAGCGCGCCCCCGCAGCACAGTGGGCAGGAGAGCAGGGAGGGAGGCTCACCCACAGCCTCTGGGGAGCAGATGGGCGGCGCGGGTGGCGGGAACGCAGCCGGAGGACTCAGGAGGACACCGGGCGGTTGTGCAGCCGGCTGGACAGGAGCGGCGGTTTCCCCTTCAAAGCACTGCTTCTCTCCGGCCGGCTGCGCGGCCACCCGGTGTCCTCCTGAGAGAAGCGGCGCTTTGAAGAGGAAACCGCCACTTTTCTCTGGTTGATGGCGGGGGGGGGGGGGGGTCTGGGAGGGGGCGGTCGGGGACAAGGAGCAGGGGGGGTTGGATAGGGTGTGGGGTACCAGGGGCCTGGCTGGGGGCAGGGGTGTGGATAGGGGTCGGGGCAGTCCGGGGACAGGAGCAGGGGGGGGTGTTGGATAGGAGGTGGGGTCCTGGGGGGCCTGTCAGGGGGCGGGGGTCTGGATAGGGGTTGAGGCAGTCAGGGGACAGGGAGCAGGAGGGGTTGGATAGGAGGTGGGGTCCGGGGGGGGAGTTAGGGGACAAGGAGCAGGGTGGGTTGGGGTCCCAGGGGGGTGGTTGGGGCAGGGATCTCGGGGGGGCAGTTAGGGGACAAGGAGCAGGGGGGGTTTGATGGGTCGGGGGTTCTGAGGGGGGCAGTCAGGGGGCAGGAAGTGGGAGGGGCCGGATAGGGGGCAGAGACCAGGCTGTTTGGGGGGTACAGCCTTCCCTATCCGGCCCTCCATACAGTTTTGGAACCCCAATGTGGCCCTCGGTCCAAAAAGTTTGCCCACCCCTGATTTAGACTGAAGTATGCAAGCAGGTCTGTCATTCTGATTCAGCAAATGCAAGCAAGTTGTCAACACCACCACTTGTTTCCATCTGTCAGTCAGCAAAGGATAAGTTACAATAACTAGTGACGCCAGAAAAAAATACCGTGGAGATGCACCAGTGTGACAATCTTAGGAGCTCTCTACTGTTGTCTGGTATTTCCAGCCTTCCTTTTAAAAAACAAACGGCTAGCCTTTCTGCTTGGGTAGAAAACCACTGTGACATAAACCAATGCAGGGCCTTCCGACTCTGCACGTGCACAGAATCAAACAAAGCCACAGCCGTCCCATTCATCTCAGCAGGGAGTGAATTCTGAAACCCAATAATGACAGTTTAAATGTCAATATTTTAAACTATTTAGTGTTGATGGCCATAGCAGAAACATCCACTTGGGTGCAGGGATTTCTTCAGAACCAGCTGGGGTGGCCAGGCGTGGAGCAAAGGTTGTGTTCTTTGTCTCTGTTCTGCGAGCCAAGTGCTTGTGGGCACTTGGGCATCTTGGGCATTGCTACTCGGCAATCACGGCATGGCAAACCTTGGGGATATATCTATATCTATATATCAAGTGATAGGTCAGAGTTTCTTTAAATGCACTGCGGGGGTTGAAAAATAAGAGCATTGGTGGGGTCATTAATAGCACAGAAGAGCTGGAAATTATTGCTAATTACTGAAGCAAATCACAGGAGGTGGAAGTGACTTCTTCACACCTGTGCTGGATAAAAAGAATATTAATGGCATGTCCATGCAGTGTGCCTTTGTGTGATCGAGGACAAGCCAAAGGAGACTGGAATTATGGTGGAAAGCCAGTATCTAGACAGAAGTGAGACAGGCAGAGGGTAAAGACAAGGTGATGCTCTTGGTGCTAGGAGGAGTAAATGGGTGAACCTTTAATAAGTTTTGGTAATGGAAAAGTACCCGGTGCTCAGAAAACAGTGACTCTTGTTCCAGTGTTCAGGAAGAGGCTGTAGGAACACCTGTATTAGGAAAGGGTTTTTAAATACTTGGGATATTGTAGCTTACAGCTACATTTGGAAAAGTACAGGCTAATAGGTATGAGTCAGCTTGGATTTGTGAAAGGCAATCATGTCCCAGATTGCTGTCTAAAATAACTATCCTCGTGAGGTTTCTGTTCCTAGATTCCACTATATACCCCTGATACTTGTAAGAAGCTTAGTCAGGTCCCTTACACACATGGTTCCATGTTTATTTGGGGAAAGGAAAAAGAGCAGAATTAGGCACACATTACATCAGGACAGCATCCAGCCTGGAACACGGGGGTCTGCCCTATGCACTGCAGTCACTGTACACGCACCGTCGTTAGGCATGAATAGTTAGCCTTTTCTCCTGGGCCACCGAAATAGGGTAAAAAGCTAACACGGGGGCTAAAACCACCCTTGTTGTTTGGGCCTGCGTAGAGAAGTTATGCCTCAATTTCTGTGTCCCATATAACCCTCCCCTTCACAGCACTGATTAACTGGGGAGAGAATAAAATGACGTTTTTCCAGATTTGGGGCCAGTTTAACTAAATGTGTGTGGGGGCGGGGGGGGGTGTTGATTTTTTTTAACTGATTTAGTTTAAACTGGTGCTAGCCCCTGAATGGTCACTCTTAATTCAGTTTAAGAGTGGCTGATTTTAGTTTAGCTTATGTCTATTCAATATTTCCTTTCGGAGTTTTACAGTTAGCAAAAGCATGCGTGGAAATGCCTGCTCCAGCCACTTAGAGCTTCCTGATGGGAGAAGGCAACACCATTGTCCACCGTGGAGTTTCCAGGGACAATTGGGGACACTTGAACCCCATAATCCAGGGGTTCTCAAACTGGGAGTCAGGACCCCTTGGGGTCGCAAGGTTATTACATGGGGGGTCGTGAGCTGTCAGCCTCCCCCCCAAACCCCGCTTTGCCTCCAGCATTTATAATGGTGTTAAATATATTAAAAAGTGTTTTTAATTTATAAGGGGGGTCGCACTCAGAGGCTTGCTATGTGAAGGGGTCACCAGTAAAAAAGTTGAGAGCCACTGCCATAATCTCTACTATCGCTCTCCCTAGTAAGACACCTGTGTGCTTGCAAAGTGTTAGCCTCCTTCCCAAATGGATATTATCACTTTAAACTACCCAGGCCATCCTGTCAGACTGGTAAAAGGGCCATGGTCAGAGCTTCGGCCCTAGGACTGACCTTCCCGTTTGCATCACTTGGCAGAGTCTGTGTGTAATTCCCCTGCCAGGATGTGTGACAGTGAGTGTGCCTCAAAAGCAATGTAAGACTCAGGCTGTGTTAAAAACAAGGTTTGTGAAGAATGAGAGAGTCCTATTACCAAAGAGAGTCCCCATCACAGAGCTAGTCTGATGCACCTTGGAAGCTAACCTACGTAGATACCAGTGTGGGATTGCTCCAGCCGGTCCTGGCCTCCCCAAGCCCTTAGCAGGGCAGTTTGTCAGAGATCCTTCATGGCATCAGGTGCCTGCTGCCAAATCCCCCTGGAGCTGGCCCAGTGTCACTTTCTAGGTTACTTTGCAGTCATGTGCAATCCTACTCACGGCCTTTCCAGGCCTCTCCCCCGGGTCTGTTTCGTGTATGTTTTCTGTAGTCCTTTCCTATTGGAATCAGTGCCTTTGATTAAACATTTCCCGTGTTCTTCTGGTTGTCTATCCACATAGTGGGTGTCTCAGTGCAAGGACGTGTCTTCGTACACAGGGACTGGATGTCCCATCCCTGCCACCCCTTCATGGCTGTTTCCTGTTCTAGTTTGCAGCAGCTCTTTGGAATGTTAATTGTTCCTGGCTTTAGGTGTTAATCTGAAGCCAGTTCAACATCCCCTTGAATAAACGGTTAAAGTGACAGGCCATTTTAAGATTATTTCACAGGTGAGTTCTTGACAGATTTAAACTGAGCTCTCACACTGACTCAGAGTAGAGACATGGTTCTGTCCCCCGGACGCCTCTCCCCGTTACAGCAGTGGGTGGCACTCACCTGACTGCTTCCAGCAGTGTTACAGCAGCATCTGGACTTCAGTATTTCTGGTCAGGGCTTTTGCTGCGAGTGTGTCCCAGAGCCTTGTTTGGGTGAAGGAAAGGAACCAAACCTAGACCCTGCCGTTTTCACTGCCCTCTCGTGCAGGAATTCCCTGTCATGGGAACTGCCTGTAAAGGGCTCGTGAGCCGACTGGAACAGCATGTCTCTGTCCCCAAGGGTTAGCACTAGGAGACAACATGTGCCTGGGGTAGAATCCAAACCACGAACGCTGCGGGTGGAGCTGCATTCCTGCCACGCTCACATGAGAAACTGGCATCTGAGTTCCTGCAGCAGCCAGTTGGCTGGCTCATGTAGTTAGGCCCCCTGAAGCAGGCATGGACATTGATGCTGACCTGCTTGCGATTTAGCAGTTAACGCACTGCGGGGTTGCTAGCGAGGCTGCCTGGGAAAAACGGGGGGCTTCCCCTGCTTACTCTGCGTCAGACGGGCGAGTTCCGTGTTTAGTTACAGCCCAGGGGCTGGGATGCGAACCTGGAGCCACTTACACCCCACAGTCTCCAGCACAACTCCCATAGTGACAGGGAGACGTTTGCACAGAGATCGAGAGTCGAATATGGCCTTTATGTAGGAAATAAATCTCTTCATCGGCACCTCATTGTCACGTTCTGCATGGGTCAGTGGGAAATGCTTGGCTTAGGGTGACCCGCTATTTCTGTGCTCTGTTTTTCTTCGGCCCTCCTCCCCATCCTGCCTTTCTCAGTTACCCTCCCTCTGCCCTGACTCTGTGTCTGCAGCAGCTCCCAATTTCCACCCCTCCCTTCTTCCCTGGGTTTCACTCCCAACCCCTTCTCCATTCCCTTCTCCGCTAACTTGATCAGCAAAGAACTAATGATTGCAGACATTTAATAGGTCCTCTCTACACATCAGAGTTAACACCCTAGTGAGAATCTGGAGAGTTTGTACCGCTCAGGCAGACAGTACGGCATTGGCTTCGCTGGGTTCCCATTTGAATGAGTCTATACTCTTTCTGCGTAACCAGGAAGGGATAGAAATGTGCCTCGTTAAGGGTATGTCTACACTACAGGATTAATCCGAATTTATATAATTCGAATTTAGGAAACCGATTTTATAAATTTGAATGTATTCGGCCACACTAGGCACCATTAATTCGGTGGTGTGCGTCCAAGCTACCGTAGTAGCATCGATTTCCAGAGCGTTGCATTGTGGGTAGCCAATAACATCTAATTGCCAATAACATCGAATTGCAGCCACACTAACCTTAATTCGGATTAACAATACCGATTTTGACGCTACTCCTCTCGTCGAGGAGGAGTACAGAAATCGAATTAAAGGGCTCTTTAATTCGAATTAAATGGCTTCGTTGTGTGGACGGGTCAAGCGTTAATTCGAATTAAAGCAGCTAAATCCGAATTAAAGTCGTAGTGTAGACCAGGCCTAAGTGAAAGCTGAGGTTCTGCAGAATCTGTATGTCGCGTGAGCCACACCAGTATTTCAGTGCGTCAGGTGACCCATGGGTTCGATACCAGCCGCAGAGTAAAGCCAAGGCTACATGGTTAATAGTAACACTCTTCTAGCACGTTGTAAATGATTTGGGGACCCCAGGGGATGCAAAATGGCATACAAACCACATAAGAATCCCATCAGCACCCAAGAGTGACGTAGCAGCATTGCCAGCCCCACATATTCGCAGACCATTCGTCAGGCCTTAGAAATTATGAGATTGGCTTAAAAGTCACAAGACCTTTCAAAAATGATACATTTGGGGCTTGCTTTGGCCTCTAGTTTTGAGCCTTTGGGTCGCGCTGGAGTCACATTTTCAAGCTTTTCTCTGCAAAGAGGAGGGCTAGGAACTTACTTGCATTTTTAAATTAAAACTAAGATTGTCATGTCATCATCTGTAATCACTCCTGGAGCTGGGGCTTAATTAAAACAACAAATATTACAAGGATCGCGACAAAATAGCCAGAGTTGGCAGCACTGCCAGTTTAGGTTGGAACAAATCAGTTGAACCGACTGGTGGAATTGACGTTGGCAGAAGGCCCCATCGCTTGCAGTGGAATTTGAGACGTCCCAGGGGAACACCCCCGAAGTGTTCAGTGGTTAGCTTTTCCATCACTCTAGCACTACATGAGTACATCAGTTGACAGGAGAGGAGAACAACTCCTCTTGAATCTCCACCACCACTTCCTTCCGCACCCACATGATCCTTGGCATTGCCTCCCCAAGTACAGGTCTGTCTCATCTTACGCTGGGGTTACGTTCCGCAGTCAGCGCGTAAAGCGAAAACCGCGTATAGTCGAAATTACATTGAGTTGAATGGCGGGCGGAATCGCCCGCACTACAGGTACAGTATTAAAATTGGTATTTCTCTCTTTTTTTTTTTGGTTTTTGCCAACCGCGTAAAGCTGAAATCGCGCATGTTAAATGCGCGTAAGATGCGACAGACCTGTACTGACCCAGCCTGATTCCTTTCAGCTGCATCACAGCTTGCAGCCAGTGGCAGCTGTTGACAGGTTACCAGATGCGACTCTTAGCCAAGAGGGGAATGAGTGGTCCCCGTGTGCAGATATTGTTGGGGGTCTGCCAGTTAGAACTTAGTCTCCAAAGAAGGGGATCAGTACTCGTGAGTTCCAGGCTCCTAGTCTTGTGCCCCATCCACTAGGCCATGTTTCTCCCCTCTCCCCCCCCCCCCCCCCCCCCCCGGCTATGGGAGGCACATTTTGGCAGAGGGCCTGTGATCCCAACTCTAGCTACATACTTCAGGCAGAGTGGTGAAAAGAATAGCCATTGTTGATGGAATCAGAGAGAGAGGGCTGGATGAGATCTTGAGAGGTCATCTAGTCCAGCCCCCTGCGATGAGACAGGACCAAGTAAACTTAGACCATCCCTGACAGGTTTTTTCCAACCAGTTCTTAAAAGCCTCCAATGACAAGGACTCCACAACCTCCCCTGGAAGCCTATTCCAGCGCTTAATTGCTCTTAGAGTTAGATGGTTGTTCCTAGTATCTAACCCTGCCTGCAAATTAAGCCCATTACTTCTTGTCCTACCTTCAGTGGACATGGAGAACAATTGATCACCGTCCTCTTTGTAACAGTTCTTAACATACTGTTATTAGGTCCCCTCTCAGTCGTCTTTTCTCAAGACTAAACATGTCCAGTGTCTTTAACTTTTCCTCATAGGTTTGGTTACCTAAACATTTTATCATTTTTGTTGCTCTCATCTGGACTCTCTCCACTTTCTTTCCTAAAGCGCGGTGCCCAGAATTGGATGCAGTACTCCAGCTGAGGCCTCACAGTGCCGCGTAGAGCAGGACAATTACCTCTCATGTCTCACATACGAGACTCCTGTTAATACTCCTCAGAATGATGTTAGCCTTTTTCGTAACTGCATCATATTGTTGACTCATTCAATTTGCGATCCACTCTTACTAAGGCTATGATTATGTCATGGAGGTCACAGAAGTCACAAAATTCGTGACATTTTCTGCCCTGGGGCTGGAGCTCCCAGCCAGCCCCACCCACACAGCTCCCAGCCCCCGCCCCTGTGGGCAGCTGGGGGGATCCGGGAGCCCCAGCAGCAGTGGGTGCTGAACCCACCTACCCCTTTTGCCAGGGATATTTTTCGTGGAAGTCAGGGACAGGTCACGGGCTTCTGTGAATTTTTGTTTATTGCTCGTGACCTGTCCATGACTTTTACTAAAAATATCTGTGATAAAAACTTAGCCTTATCTATGACCCTTAGATCCTTTTAAACAGTACTACCACCAAGTTACAGAGTAGCAGCCGTGTTAGTCTGTATCCGCAAAAAGAACAGGAGTACTTGTGGCACCTGCTTCAGGCAAATACTCACCAGCAACCACACACCACAGAACAAAAACACTAACCCAGGAACCTATCCTTGCAACAAAGCCCGATGCCAACTGTGACGGTGCTGCCCATGGGAGCCAGCTGAGGTCACTCAATCAGGGTGAACTGCAAACAAAACGGGGCAGACAAACCCCAAACGCTGGTGGATATTCCAATACTTAGGTTTACCAAGCCAGCACAAAACAGCTTCTGTAGTACCTCACTGGTTACTCAGAAGTTCAAACAACGCAGTTCCCTTAAAGTGCCCAGCCTCAGGCCTCCATCCAGACACACATGTCAGATATGATGATGATTACTGAAAATCTTACTTCATCATATAAAAGAAAAGGTTCTTCCAATCCCAAAGGATCAGCCATATACCCAGGTTCAATTATAACTTAGATCTTACCCAAAATACACACTATAGTCAATTCTTATTAACTAAGCTAAAATTTATTAAAAAAGAAAAGAGAGAGAGTGTTGGTCAAAAGATCAATATACATACAGACTTGAATTCAATTCTTGAGGTTCAGATGCATAGCAGAGGTGAGCTTGTAGTTGCCAAAAGTCCTTTTAGAAATAGTCCATAGGTTATAGTCCAATGTCCATATTCAGGGTGGCTCCAGTCAATGACTGGGGATCTCAATCCTTGTGGTTTAGGGTTTCCCCCTCTTGAAACCCAAAGCAGATGTGAGATCATATAGCATCATGTCCCAGGGTTCTTGTACATTTCCAGCAGCCTTTCGGCCTGAGAAAACAATAGGCTTAATTCTCCTTCTCTCAAACATCCTGGCAATTAGCACAAGGTAATCTATCCATTAAACAGTTCGGATACAGGTTACCACAACCTTCAAAGAGACATATAGACAATAATACTATTTCACTCAAGTATCATCATAAATGTTAATATTCCTTTTTGATCTTTGAATTAAAGTTATAGCAATAGACAAGACTTGTTTGCTCACATCACAAGACCTGAGCAAACATCTACCCTTGAGATCTCAAACAATGCAGACTTGCATTTCAAAGCTCTATTCATTTACATATCTTCCTAACCAGTTTCTACAGTTCACCCCTGGGTCAGGTCAGTCTGAGTTAATTAACTCTTTCTGGCCCTGTCATCTTTCAATGAAATATTATTTTACACTCATAACGTCACACCAACTCTGTCCACGTATCTATTCAAGTGACACCATCGTAGGACCTAATCACATCAGCCATGCCATCAGGGGCTCGTTCACCTGCACATCTACCAATGTGATATATGCCATCATGTGCCAGCAATGCCCCTCTGCCATGTACATTGGCCAAACCGGACAGTCTCTACGCAAAAGAATAAATCGACACAAATCTGACATCAGGAATCATAACATTCAAAAACCAGTAGGAGAACACTTCAGCCTCTCTGGCCATTTAGTAACAGATTTAAAGGTGGTAATTTTGCAACAGAAAAGCTTCACAAACAGACTCCAACGAGAAACTGCTGAACTTGAATTGATATGCAAACTAGATACTATCAATTTAGGCTTAAATAGAGACTGGGAATGGCTGAGCCATTACACACATTGAATCTATTTCCCCCATGTTAAGTATCCTCACAGCTTCTTGTCAAACTGTCTTAAATGGGCTATCTTGATTATTGCTACAAAAGTTTTTTTTCTCCTGCTGACAACAGTTCATCTTAATTAATTAGCCTCTTAGAGTTGGTTGGGCAACTCCCACCTTTTCATGTTCTCTGTATGTGTATATATATCTCCTTACTATAGGTTCCATTCTATGCATCCGATGAAGTGGGCTGTAGCCCACAAAAGCTTATGCTCAAATAAATTTGTTAGTCTCTAAGGTGCCACAAGTACTCCTGTTCTTTTTACCACCAAGTTAGTTATTCCCCATTTTATTTTTCCTTCCTAAGTGTAGTACTTTGTACTTGTCTTTATTGACTTTCATCTTGTTGAATTCAGACCAATTCTCCCATTTGTCAGGGTCATTTTGATTTCTAATCCTGTCCTCCAAAGTGCAAGCAGCCTTTCCCAGCTCGGTGTCATCTGCAGATTTTATAAGCACACTCTTCACTCCATTGTCCAAGTCATAAATGAAAATATTGACTAGTACTGCACCCTGGATGTACCCCTGCAGGACCCCACTAGATAGAGCCGGCTAGTTTGACAGTGAACCGTTGCTAACTACCCTTTGGGTATGGTCTTTTAACCAGCTGTGCACCCATTACTAGGCCACATTTCCCTAGTTGGCTTATGAGAATGTCATGTGGGACTGCGTCACAAGCTTCACTAAAATCAAAATATACCTTGTCTACAGCTTCCCAGGCCCACTAGGCCAGTGACCCTGTCAAAGAAGAAAATTAGGTTGATTTGGCATCTGCCGCTGAGTTCCAGAGTGTGAACAGGCCCCTCATATGGCTATCCTTGGTGCTCACCAATCATGCTGCAGCTATGGGCTTACTGGCATAGCTTGATGCCTTTGGCAGATGAGATCAGTTTGGGTCCGACAGCTTTTTATAGTGGCACGACAAGGCCTTACCGTTCCTTGCCGAAGAGTGCTAGGAAGTGCACCCCAATGTTGGCCCGTGGGCTGCATCCTGATGTTTCTGTGCTGCTTGGCACCTGGCAAAAGGAACAATAGGTATGTCTCGGCACTGACCAGCCTCCTTAAAATCCAGTTGTACTGGTAGCAATAAGTCCAGATACTGCTACGAGGCAGTGAACGGTTTTAGTTGCTACTCTGCACTTGGATTGTTCAGTGTTAAACTGAGATGCAGCCACAGATTTGCCAGTCTTATGTAGGGTCATATAGCTCACCCATATAGATAATAGGTGTGAGGGACCAATGTGATCAACTAGTCTGACCTCCTATATAGCACAGGCCAGAGAATGTCACCCAATGTTCCTGCAACCAGTCCATACTGTGCAGCTGATCTAGGGCAGGTTATGTTCAGAGAGGCAGCCAGTCGTGATTGAAATACCGATAGAACCACTGAGCTAGCTTGTGTCTTTTTTGCTCTTTTTGCCACACTGCCAATAGAAAGGAAGAAGGTGAGCGTGACTGGGTTCCAAATAAGCATTTAGAGCAAACGTGCCAGGCCTAGCTCTATGCTTAGGGTATGTCTACACTGACAGAGTGTTTGCGCTGTAAGTGTCACCGGTGACAGGGAACCGGTGAAAGTAAAGCGCTGGTTTGTGTCCTCACTCAATTCCTCAGGCGCCAGAGAGTGTTGACACTACCAGCACTTCCATCGCGGATGAGAGCAGTGCTGTAGGGCAGCTGTCCCACAGTGCAGCTCTCTCGATAGGTCCTGTGGGAAGGGGGGGGTGAGCAGAAGGCATTCTGGGTCCCTGCTTAGTGCCCCGTGTTGCCCTGCTTCATGTCCCAGCAGCCCCATTACTTCCTTGTTTCTTTCGTGGCATTTTTTTTACCCCCCCTGCTGTCTGGCTGCTTTCCCTGCCCCATCTACAACCAAAGGGAAAGGGAGTTTCAACTTCCCGGGGCTTACAGGGGGAGGGGCGGACATCCGTTTACTTGGCATCAGAGCAGCGGAGATGCTGGCCAGAGTGGTCACTTTTGGAACTGTGGGATATCCTTCGGAGGCCAAAAGGTGTTTACGCTGGTAGAACGTGTCTTCACTTTCACAACAGCGCAAAAAGAACAGCACAAAGGACTGTAGGCCTCTCGTGAAGGTGGTTTTCTTTTTGAAACTCAGAAGTTTCACCGCAAAAAGTCATTAACAAGTGTAGACGCTCCCGCGGTTTTAGCGCAAAACATGGACTTTTTGTGTTTTAAATGGTAAGTGTAGACACAGCCTTAGAGTTGCTCTGGCTAGGTTCTGGCGGTGTGTGCTGCCCACCACACACAGCTCCGCTGGAGGGCTCTCGGAGCATTTAAAGAGATACCTACCTCATTCCTGTATACTGCTGGCTAGAAAAGATGCATTAAAACTGTCCGCTTTTTTAGCGGGACCAGTGAACTCGGCTGACAGTGTCGTCACTATGAGAAGGATCTAACAAAGAATCAAACAGACGTAAATTGGCTTGTGACTTGCCATAGCAAGATACCAAGGCCAGTAAGGCCCTGCCTTCCAAAGGCCGAGCGCGAGGGCACGTAGTTTGATCTGCAGCATGTGGGGCCGGACTTGCAGAGGATCCACTCCCTGATGTCAGTGCAGAGTGAACCTTCCAGACCACGAGAAGGAGCTGTGATGTGGGATTTCCTGTCCGGAAAGAGCTGACACCCAATCCCTTCAGGCTCCCCTTTTACCCATGGATTGATTTCGGTGTGTCAGCTGAAATGGATGTTTGCCGCCGGTTACTGGTTGAAATCGAATGCTGCCAAGTCTATCTGTGTGTGCCGGAGCCAGATCCCAAGGTGTTCTACCTCCTGCTTCCCCTCGGTCTCCTGACGGTATCCCAGAAGGAAGTGCCTTGTCTGTCACAATGTGGAGAGCTGGGGTTGGGCCCCTGCCCTTTCCATGGAGGGTGCTTTGCAAGAGAGTCTCTGTGACAATCCCTGACCCCAGAGCAAGAGTTCCTGTCAGACATATCGGTACAGAATTCAGAACACCAGCGTGAGAGAAGAAGCTGGGCCAAGGGTGAAGCTGGTTCCAGCTGTGTGTCTGAGGGAGGTGGGCTGTGGGAGTCGGAGGAAGAGGCAGCGTTTGGGCAAGCGGCTCCAATTCTAGGCTGAACTGGCCGGGAGCTGCACTTTCCCCTCGTGCTGTTCAGGAAGGGAGCCTCCTTACGGTGGCTTTTCTGACTTTCCTCCACAGGGCTGAGATCACCAGTCCCTGCTTGGCACTCTCCCCATCGCCCTGCTGGAAGGGGGCATCCTCTCTTGTAGGAGAGAGGGAGGGATCTTACCGCTGTCCACCGCAGAGATGGCAGGCAGAGCCTACCTGGCTTGAGGCCAGGGCCACATGGCCGATCCCCTGGAGTGGTTGCATTGTGACTCAGGAGTGGCTGAACTTGTCGGGGTTGTGCTCCCCTGCTCGGAGCCCTGTATTTTGGGATGTGAATGCTGCACAGCCTGGAGGCTGTGATTTTCATGACCGTCAGGAAGCGGCCAGGCAGCGATGAGTCAGCGTGCAGGCTTTGTCAGGATCATGGTGATGGGTGAGTCACCAGTGCCTGTGTGTACGGAGGGTGTGTGCACATGTCCCTCTGCCATGACACCCTAGAGATGCAGCTGGCTGCGTCTCTAGGGTGTGTGTTGGAGGGATGGGTGGGGGAGAACTGCTAGCACCTAGTCGCTACTTTAGGGCTGGTATGGTGTCCTCTCCTCTCATCTCACCCCCACTGCTGAATTGTCCCTGCCCCACTGCTCCCCTCTATGGGTTGTCTTTATTCCCCGCCCCCTTTCCTTGGGGGCTCCTTTTGGGCCTCTTTCCTCACCTGCTGTCAGCTCCGTCAGTGGGCTCCGTAGCGCCGTGCTCAAGCGCTGTAGAGATGAGGGGACCAGTGCATTTCACCCAGCTGCCTGCACGGGACCGTGAGCTAGCAACGGAAGCAGTGACTCCGAAATAGATTCGGGGGGAGGGTGGATAATCAGCTGAACGGGAGCTCCCAGTGGGATGCTGTCACCAAAAGAGGTAATGTGATCCTGGGCTGCATAAACAGGGGAATGGTGAGTAGGAGCAGAGAGGTTATTTTACCTCTGTATTTGGTGCTGGTGCCACCACTGCTGGAATCCTGTGTCCAGTTCTGGGATCCATAATTCAAGACACATGTTGATAAATTGAAGGGGGTTCAAAGAAGAGCCCCGAGAATGATTAAAGGATTAGAAAACCTGCCTTCTAGTGATAGATTGAGCTCCTTGAGTCTATGTAGCTTAACAAAGAGAAGGTTAAGGGGTGACTTGATCCCAGTCTGAGTTGCTACATGGGGAACAAATAGTTAATAATGGGCTCTTCAGTCTAGCAGAGAAAGGTCTAACGCGATCCAATGGCTGGGTGTTGAATCTAGACAAATTCAGACTGGAAATAGGGCGTAAGTTTTTAAGCGTGAGGGCAATTAACTATTGGAACAATTTACCAAGGGCCCTGGTGGATTCTCCACTGACCATTTTTAAATCAGGACTGGCGGTTTTTCTAAAGGATCTGCTCTAGGAATGGTTTCGGGGCAGGTCTCTGGCCTGTGCATACAGGAGGGCAGACTAGATGGTCACAATGGTCCCTTCTGGCCTTGGAATCTCTGAATCTGGTGAGGGGAAGAGAAGACAGGAATGTGGAGAAATGGCCTGTGAAACCCCGAGCCCGGGGGTGGGATGGGACAGAATGCTGCTGCTGAGGGGACACGGAATAGGAGTTTCTGGACTCGTGAGTGACTTACACTCTGGCCCCCTAGAGCTGAACTAAAGTGCCTCAGTTAAATCCTCAGCGAGCCGTTTCCAAGGCGCCGCACGGCTGTGCAACCCCACAAAAGGGGATGGCAGTAGCTGGGCGTGAGGGAATGGCTAGGGAGTCGCATGGTTGAGAGGCGGGGGCAGATGGTCTGGGAGTCAGGACTCCTGGGTTCTTCTCCTAGCCCTGCTGCTGACTGGCTACTTGTCCTCTACAAGTGCAGAGTGGCAGTATAGTTCTTGGGGTGCCTCACACTGACCCTGCTCCCCACGACCTCGCTATGCATTCCTCCCTCCTGGTAGCAAGCACCATCACTGATCTGTGGGGGGTCCTTGTGTTTGCAGCTGGCGGACTGTACGCTGCAGGTCTCACCATCTGGACAGTACCTGGATCTTGATCTGTCCCTGCTGGAGCAGAAAGATGAGCTGGAAGGATTCTACGAGGAGATCAGGTGAGTTGCTGGAGTCGCAGATATACCTGTCTGAACCGAGGGAGTGGGACATGAGTCACTGTCTCCACTCAGGAGACTGCCCAGCCAGACGACATGACCCTGCTTCCCCCACCTTTGCCTTCTCCAGATGCCCCCATGGAGTGAGACGCTGATGCACGTTGCTCTTCTGCCTGCCCAGCAGGATGGAGCAGACGGTGAGGGGCCTGCGGGGGAGCAAGAATGGCTGGAATTGGGGCTGGGGCTGGTAGAGTCACTTGGGGGATTCACTCCTTTGCCAGCTACTTCCTGGATGTTAAACTGAGCCCCTGGGCTGAGGGCCTGGTGACAGGCCAGTTTTGGTCAGGCTCTAGGGCAGTCTGTGGGGAGTGAGGGACCTTGGACTTGAGAGCTGTGGGGGGAGATCAGGCCTGGAAAGCAGGAGCGGCCACAGATCAGGACAGATGTACGCTGGCAGAGGTGCGTGGAGGCCCCAGGACAGTGCACCAAAGAGCTGCCCGTCCCCCCCCAGTGTAACTGCGTAGATTTGGTTTCCTGAGGGTGGTTGTGATGATCTGGCAGGCCCCAGCAATAGCCGGGTGCTGCTGCTGTCAGTAACCTGTGGAAGTGGGGCATGGTGGGGGGAGGGGAGGAGCTGTTCTGGGGGAGAGGTGGCTGGCAGATCATTAGGGGAGCAGAGCTCTGGCTCTGGTGCTGAGTATGGAGGCAGGCTGGTGCCCATTGGTCGGCGTGGGTCTGGGCCTTGCTGACTTGTAGGTTCCCGATGGCGGTGCTGTGAGCAGGCCCTGGCTGCCCGCGAGCGAGGCTATTGGTGACATTTGCGGTGACTTACCTGCATTCCTCTCGTTCCAGCAAAGGGCGGCGGCCAACTCTGATCCTGCGCACGCAGCTCTCCGTCCGAGTCCATGCCATCCTCGGTGAGTCCCTGATAGCCAAGGGCTCTGGGCCCAGGGCCTTTGCCTTTAACTGGCCCAAGGCCACTCGAGCCAGGAGCACTGTGACACAGGGCTGTGTGGGGCCTGGCTACTCTGGCCCGTGGGTTAATTGCTGAGTGCTCCTGGGGGCTGGCTCCCGGCTCCCTTTCCCATGATCCTCTGAGCTCCAATGTTCTCTCCGGCTTCATGTCTCTGTCTGCCATGGCTGGGTTTTCCCAGCCCCTGTCACTGCCACGTCTGGAGATGAGCAACTGGGCAAGGAGGGGGGCAGGCTCTGAGGTGGCACGGAGCATTCTCTCTCGGGTGCTTGTCTGACTGGTTACTGCTCACATGCTCAGCATCTAGCTGGTTGCTACCACGTGGGGGGTCGGGAAGGAATTTCCCCTGGGTCAGACTGGCAGTGACCTGGGGAGGTTTCACCTTCCCCTGCGGCGTCGGGTGCGGGTCACTTGCCAGGATCATCCGGGATATCTCACTTCATCCTTTCCCTGCCATGGCAGGGGCCTCGGGCACCTAGGTCCTTCCTGTTCTCTCCATGTGGCGTGTAATAACCTGGTCTCCTGTGGGCTGTGATACTTGGGGGTTGGGTTCCGTGTGGGGGTGCTGGTGGGCTGTGCTGTGTCGGAGATCAGACTGGAAGACCTGGCCTTAAACTCTGACTCGGGTCATTGTTCCTCACGTGGCTCTTGGGGCTGAAGGGGTTAATTGTTTTCAGCACAAAGAGCCCAAGTACAACAATATTTTTGCCTGTGATACTGAAAACATGCCGCATGCTACAAATATTCCGGGTCGCTTAGGCAAGCTCTAAATATAGACTTGGAAAGTACAAACGACTGTCTCTCGTGGCCAAGAACCCCGATGGAGGGTCAGGCATCCAGTGCTGGGAACCAGCATGGCTCCTCGGCACTGGGTGTCTCCCCGTTCCTGAGCTTGGTGCGGAGATCACGAGTATTGCACAGGGGTGCTGTATTAACGAGATCTAGAGCGGCCGCCCCTTTGCTGCAGCCTGGGGCCCTCCTGCTGGCAGCCCGCGGGGAGCTGACATGGGGGGTCCTGCTCACTCGGCACGGGTCCAGCTACTAAAATGCATTCAGTCCTTTCCTTGCATCGCTCTTCCATGTGGCCAACGGCGGGAGGTAGGCCTGCACTGAGAAGGCTTGAGCCCCTGCTGTTCTGTGCAAGAGGAGCCCAGGTGATAACTGCTGAGTAGGTTACCGAGGAGCTCTGTCAGCCTAGACCAGCCTTTCCCAAACGGTGGGTCCCAATCCATTGGTGGATCCCAGAAGGGTTGAGTGGGGTTGCACATACCCTGGAGGCGCTTTCACTTCCCCTGGAGGAGTTTTTACCTGGACAGCGGGCCCAGGCCTGGGAAGGTGGAGCATCCCCCTCTGTCTTTGTGCCTGTAGTGTCTACCCTTTCCCTTCCCGTGTGCCTGCAGGTCTCTTAGGGACAGCCCCGCCCTGGGCTCCAGTGCCGTGTCAGCTAATTGTGCAATCCTTTCCCTGCAGAGCCGCTGAGGTCAGGGCTCTGCTGTCTGTTGGGGCTTCCCAGGCTCTGGCCGGGTTAGGGTCTGCTCTGCTGTGTGTCTCTGGTGCTCGGACATTCCAGCAGCTGGAGGGGGCAAAGGTCACCTGAACTGCAAGTTAACCAAAAGTCCTAATCAGCGTTCCTGAAATCTTCTCGGAAGGCTGCTGCTTGCCTCGTTAGAGCTTCTGACTGAGCCACCTCAGCATGCTGTAGAGATCAGCTGGATTGTGCTTTTAATACCTGCCTGTCAGACAGCAGGAATCAAGAGGCAACCAACAGTAGAAACTAACCCTAAACTAAACACCAAACCAGCAGAAACTTGCCAGCAAGTTAAAAAAATATGTATTGAATGAATGGACTATAAGGTGGATAGAAAGCTGGCTAGATCATTGGGCTCAACGGGTAGTGATCAACAACTCAATGTCTAGTTGGTAGCCGATATCAAGCGGAGTGCCCCAGGGGTCGGTCTTGGGGCCGGTTTTGTTCAACGTCTTTATCAATGATCTGGATGATGGGATTAATTGCACCCTCAGCAACTTTGCTGAAAGCAATGAACCCCTTCAGCCACTAAGCTGGGGGGAGAGGTAGATATGCTGGAGGGTAGGGATAGGGTCCAGAGTGACCTAGACAAATTGGAGGATTGGGCCAGAAGAAATCAGATGAGGTTCAACAAGGACAAGTGCAGAGTCCTGTACTTAGGACGGAAGAATCCCATGCACCGCTACAGGCTGGGGACTGTCTGGCTAAGCGTCAGTTCTGCAGAAAAGGACCTAGGCATTACAGTGGACGAGAAGCTGGATATGAGTCAGCAGTGTACCCTCGTTGCCAAGAAGGCCAACGGCATATTGGGCTGCATTAGTAGGGGCATTGCCAGCAGATCGAGGGAAGTGATTATTCCCCTCTATTCAGCACTGGTGAGGCCACACCTGGAGTATTGTGTCCAGTTTTAGTCCCCCCACTACAGAAAGGATGTGGACAAATTGGAGAGAGTCCAGCGGAGGGCAACGAAAATGATTAGGGGGCTGGAGCACATGACTTAGGAGGAGAGGCTGAGGGAACTGGACTTATTTAGTCTGCAGAAGAGAAGAGTGAGGGGGGATTTGATAGCAGCCTTCAACTACCCGAAGGGGGGGTTCCAAAGAGGATGGATCTCGGCTGTTCTCAGTGGTGGCAGATGACAGAACAAGGAGCAATGGTCTCAAGTTGCAGTGGGGGAGGTCTAGGTTGGATATTAGGAAACACTATTTCACAAGGAGGGTGGTGAAGCACTGGAATGGGTTACCTAGGGAGGTGGTGGAATCTTCTTCCTTAGAGGTGTTTAAGGCCCGGCTTGACAAAGCCCTGGCTGGGATGATTTAGTTGGGGTTTGGTCCTGTTTTAAGCAGGGGGTTGGACTAGATGACCTCCTGAGGTCTCTTCCAACCCCAGTCTTCTATGATTCTATGAGTACAGCTATAAACCCCCCAGCTGCATACACTATACTGCAGGACATCAGCCCGACACCATGTCATGGGTGCGTTGAAACAGCAGCGTTCACAAGTCAGCTCTGACAGCGATCAAGTGCAGGATTCCAGTCTGCGCTGGGCAAAGGCGTTGGTCTTGGCCAAACCAAACACATGAGCTGCACTGCTCTGGTGCAGCCATCCCTGTGGTCAGCGGGAGAGGAGCGTTAGCTAGAACCCTTGCTCCCTCCAGCCACTGTTTGCAGAGGAACCTTCAGGGTCAGGGCATCAGGATCTTCCTTTCTTTAGCTGGAAACTGGACTTGTGACCCAGGTGTGTCAGGCGTGCAATGTGCAAACCAGGCTGCTTACAGAGCAAAAGCTAGGCTGGCTGCTATCTTTGCACATAGACTTGCCGGGGGGCTGGCGGCTGGAGCCTGCTGCAGGCAGACCGTGCATGGCTGCTGCAGGGCTCCTAAACTACTTTCTGACTGTGATTCAGTCACACAGTCTTGCCCTCTTCCTGACTCGCCTTTGCAGCACTTCCGCTGTAATCAGATGGCTGATGAAACCTTATTTACCTGGATACATCATGGTGTGTTTGTTGCTCTTTGGGGGACACCCGTGAAACGCAAACTTTCTCCCAGACCTACCAGACGGGCTCTGGGGGAGACACCATTGAATGGGCCTTCTCTGGCTGCTGCTAGCAATGGTGATTTGCGTGATGTCTGCAGCAGGCTTGGCGCTGCTGGCACAGGAAGTCGCATGTGTTTTTCCTGTCCCTGACACATGCGGAAGGATGTGTCTGAACACCAAGTGCCTCCTTCACGTTCCTGCAGAGATGAGATTTGCCTACCGCTCTAACCCAGGAGGCCTGGCGAGGGAACATGCTAACTCTTAGATTAGTGGGGCGGGGGGGCCGAAATTTGGTTAACTTTTATTTTGCCAGCTTGGTCAGCAGTGTGACCTGACTGTCTTCTCGGTGTCTCCAGACCTTCGCCCCTGGCATCTGCCTTGCTTCCAAGTTTTCCATTAGATCAGCAGGCACGGCATGGCCCTCACCACCTCAGACTGCTGGGCATGCAGCATTTCTATTCGCTCCTGGCCTGCTGGAGATAGGTAGGGGATGGGGGAGAACCTCTCGGTCAGTCCCCTCTGACGCCACTCATGTCAAGCCCGACAGGCCGAGCAGTTTAGCAGTTGCTGCTTCAAGATGTATGTAAACCCCGTCCAGATCTCTAACCCCTCTCCCGCTCTGCTGGGTGTGTGAGGGAAGCAGGCCTGGCTCTACAGAGCACGGGGGTGAGGCTGTTTCTCAGTGTCAACAGATGTGGGCTGTTTTCTGTTCCCCTTTATTGCTCCCCCTGTGCTGTTTGACTCCTCCTGTGCTCCAGGGCAGTGCCGCTCCCCTATCCCTGGAGGCCCCTGCAAGTTGAGCCCATCTGTGCACAGGGTGTGGTCAGGGCCGTCCTTAGGATTTATGGGGCCCTCTGCAGTATTGTTAAACTGGTGCCCCTGTGCCGACAGCAGCCCGGGCTCGCATGTGTATTTTAGAGAAGGGGGGGGGGTCTTTTGAAGGATTTATTTTAAAAACTGTCTGAAGGTCCAAGCATTTAAGGCTAAAGATGAATCCTCAGATTGTGCATCTAAATATCTATGCGAGGGTTTTTTAGAGATGTGATTTTATCATCTTCACCATCACACTAATGAAATATTTTTAAAGCAGATTTTAAACTAAGGTCCTGTAGACTGACATGTCCTGAGTAAACATGACCGTGATGCACAACTGTTTCCGTCAGTAAATTCAGACAGTCTATACCTGGGGGTTGGCAAATGCCTGTTCAATGGCTCCATTACCCCGTGAATGGCTCGCTAACAGTTTCAGTGTTGTGCTAATAGGTCTGGCAGGCTGGAGGCTTTTTCACTTTTAAGTACTAGATCCCCTCTGGAGGAAGACTGGGGCGGCTGCAGCAGCCAGCTGTGGTGGGAGCCTGCAGGAAGGGTCAGAACAGGGATAGGAAAAGGCAGAAGGGTGGACACTAAGACCCAATAAAAAGAACAGGAGTACTTGTGGCACCTTAGAGACTAACAAGTGGGCTGTAGCCCACAAAAGCTTATGCTCTAATAAATTTGTTAGTCTCTAAGGTGCCACAAGTACTCCTGTTCTTTTTGCGGATACAGACTAACACGGCTGCTACTCTAAGACCCAATAGTGCCCCAAATTTTCGGGTGCCCTACACCAGGGGTTCTCAAACTGGGGGTAGGGACCCCTCAGGGGGTCACGAGGTTATTACATGGGGGGTCGCGAGCTGTCAGCCTCCCCCCCAAACCCCGCTTTGCCTCCAGCATTTATAATAGTGTTAAATATATAAAAAAGTGTTTTTAATTGATAAAGGGGGGTCGCGCTCAGAGGTTTGCTAGGTGAAAGGGGTCACCAATATGAAAGTTTGAGAACCACTGCCCTACACAGCCTTATATGCCTAAGGACGGCCCTGGGGGTGGTGCAGGGGGGAGGTAGATGCTTTCTGCCAATGCATGTTACCTTGGACATACCTGTGTGCCATCACCTGGCCCAACCTCCAGTGTGTCCAGGGCTAGCTGGGGTTCCTCCCACTCTGACTGACTGACTGCAGGGAGGAGACATTTCACCTCCCTCCCTAGTTTGTCTCTCAGCTGTGTAATGACAGCAGCAGGGCTCAGAGGGAGAAGGGGCCAGGGGCAGGAAAGCTGCCTCTTGGGTGTGAAAATCTGAGGGCTCTTGCTTGGGAAGGGTTATCCAGGGGCGCTCTCTTGCAGGGACTCCAGAAGAGGGGGGTGAAGGGGAGTGCGCCTTCCTCTTGGAGCATAGAAAGGGCTGTCTGGGGACTCGCTCCATAGAGCATGCAGATCTGCACCTGTTGTTCCTGTGCTCTGATCTCCATAAGGCAGTGAGCCTTGTGCCGCTGATCCATCGCTCTGGGAGCTAAGAGGGATAATCAGATCTCATGTTGCAGGACATCAGCTGATTGTGCCAAGGGTCAGGAAGGAAGCTGCCCCATGTACAGAATTGTACAGCTTGTCAGACGCGGCAGGAGAGGTTTTCACCTTTCTCGGACGCATGAGTCTCTGAGCGCTCTAGGAGGTGGGGTAGCAGACCAGACGGAGCAGTGTCTGACGTGATGTGGTGGATCCTGTGCTGCCTGGCTTTAGGTGTCTGCACTGTCCATCTGTGTCCCGCAACAATGACATGGACCCTCTGTGCTGAGAGCAGACGTGCTTGATTTTCTGCAGTGCCTTCCGTCCACGGGAGTGGGCGCCCAGCAGAGACTGTGCCGGTGAAGTGCTAGTGCTGCTGTGCTGGGCCGCCTGGCCCCTGGCACAGCCTGAGACACTAAGCCCTGATGGGCTGTCAGCCGGGATTCTGCCATTGTGTCCTAGGAGTGTCACCGTCCGCCTGGATGGAAAGAGCCCGCCCTCTCAGACTGCGGGGGAGAGCCGGCAGGGGCTAGCTACCTTGGGCTCCGGGCCAGGGGAGAGCAGGAGGCCATGCTTCTCATCGGAGTTCCTGTTTCTTCTCTGCGTAGGAAGCCAGAGGAGATATTTATAGCATTGTTATGCAAAAAGAAAAAAAGAAAGAAAACAGGAAATTGGCAAGTTCCAGATAACCCGCCATTGCCAGGCCGTAGCTGCTCCCTGGCTGCCAGGCCACGTGTCTGCTTCCCCCAGACCCCAAGGCTGACAGCAGGCCCTGGGGGCCACGGGCTCCTCTTAGTGCTCGAGGGAGGAGCCACAGCAGGGCCTGCCTGCAGCCAGGGGCTCCAGGAGCTTCGCGAGACCTTCCCAAACGGAGCAAACGGGCTGAGACTGAGCAGGGGCCCACACCTACTCCGAGCTGAAAGTAGCGGTTGAGAATGGAGGGAGGGAGCTCTTGTCTTAGCACCCTGCAGGTCCAGGGTTGGGAGCCGAGGTGGAGGGGAGGACGTGCACCCCTACGGGGGAGATTCATAGCTCAAGTGCAGCTTGCTGCTGGGGGAAGGATCTTGCACTCTGGCTTAGAGCCCTGCGCGGGACTATTGTTTTTAATCCCACTACCACCTGCTCCTGGGTTGTTTCTTGCATTTTTATCCCGCTCCCACCTGCAAAAATCTTAGATCCCGCACGAGAGACAGATTCCCCCATTCCCCCCAAAGTTCATTAACATATTACAGGGGGGCCAAACTGTGGCTTGCGAGCCGCATGCGGCTCTTTTACAGTTAAAGTGCAGGGCCCCCTGTTCTCCCCCCCGCGTTCTCCACCTACCAGACTGGGGGGAGGCTCGGGACTTCTGCCCTGCAGCTGGGTGGTGGGGCTAGGGGCTTCTGCCAGAGACGACTGGTGCCTGCTGAGAGTGGGGGTACAATTTAAAGGTTTGGGGCCCCCAACAGCTTGAGTCACACACACCCCCAGGCTGCAGGGTGGGGCCGCTGCTTTAGCTCCATGGGGAGAGGCAGCAGCAAAAGCAGTGGCTCTCCCTGCAGCTTCCAGCTGTTGCCACTGTCTCTCCCCATGGCCCCAGCAGCGGCCGGCCGTGCAAGGAGGAGGCCTGGTGACACCACGTGACCAAGTAGGACCAGCAAACCTTGGCAAAAATCTGGGGAGGCACATGACCCCACGTGCCCCTCCGCCGTGTGTTGCCTCCGGCTTCTGCCCCGCGGCTTTAGGCCTGCAGGGAGCTGAAGCCCTGAGCCCTGGCTGGCACCTCCCATGGGGCTGAAGCCCCAAGACCCCCCTCCCTGCGTGGCTGAAGCCCCGAGCCCCGGCAGGCGCCTCCCACAGGGCTGAAGTCCCAAGTCCCGGCAGGCGGGCCCCAGCTTTTTGTCGTATGCGGCTCGGGCGGTCAGTAAGTTTGGCCGCCCCTGGCATATTGTCTATATATACGGAATACAGACACAATTTTTACCACTAAAAGAATATAACAAATCTGGCTTTAAACCATGTTAAAAAAATACTTCAACTCCTGTTATAATAGACATCAAATCTCTTTCTATCCCTCACTTAAATTTAAGTATTAAAACCTTTATTTAAAAAAGAAAAACTTGCTTTACATTGCTGCACTTCTATGTATGACAAACTGCTGTCGTGTGTATATCCCACGGAATGTCAAAACAAATTGCACCACAGTTTTGCCTTAAAGACGCAGATGTTTCTAAAGATTATAATCATTAAGTTGTTTAAAAAATGTTGTAAACGGCTTAAGCATCGCTTTTAGAACTTTGAAACATACCTTTCCAGTTATTTATCTGTCAGGGTTATTACTGCTTTTTGGGAAACGTTTAATTGAAAAGCTGCTCACAGCCTAGGGTTTTGATAGAAATACATTTTAAAAAGAGGCTCAAACTAAGTGATCAATAGTAAGGTCAAATGAAACAGCAGGCATATGGGGGTGCAGTCTGTGGGTCTGGAGCCCAGGGAGTAGGTACAGGGAACGCTGGGCTGGGGGGAGGTGGTGGCGCTGGAGCTTATGAGGACAATTCAATTCTTAGGTTGTTCGGATGTCGGGCGCTTTCTGGCTGCCGTTGCCAGGGCGAGAGCACGGCGTAGCTTCTCATTGCACACCCTCTCAGCTGGGGGGCGGAGGGCGCTGTCCATGCTAGCCACGCTGTAAGCTGTCTGGGGGCACGGTCAGGCTCCCCAGCGGGAGCGCGGTGTCTGCATCAGTCTCCTCAAAGCATCCGCTGCAGCTGGCGGGCTCAGGAAGTGTTTGTTAGCCCTGGTTTCACGATTGGGTCATTTCCTACGTACAGGGTCTAGCTCGGCCCCGGGCTGGCATCCCGTCCGTGTCTGGCTGCCCCCGGGAGCAGGGTGGGTGGTCTCGTGGTGGTGCTTGGCCTGAGTGTGTGTCATTCTGCAGGGGTTCTCGCATGGCAGGTGCCGCCCTGACTCCCGAGGGCTGCAGCCTACAGAGAGCCGAGCACCTCCCTTCCTGGGGCGTGGGGAGCTGACCGGCTCAGGGAGTGGGACACAGGCCTTGCGCTGTGGGGCGGAGAATGGGATCTGGAGCCTTCTCCTGGTGGGAACTGGTTCCAAGCCGGCCCCAGCTCGGTCACTTGAAGGTTCTTGAGTCCTGTGCTAACCCCTCCTGGAGCGCATGGCACTGCCTAGCGTTCAGGCTCAGCACAAACCCGCTGGGCCGCGAGATGAGGGGTTACCACAGCATGCAGTCCTCAGCACGGGGAGGCCAAGGAAACTCACCCCATCTCCTCCCCTCCTCCCTGCTGCAGCACCCCGGGGTCCCAGCAGGCGGGCTTCTCTTGCCACCACCCCGAGGGGAGGAGATGGGTGCCTGGGACCCCTTGGGAGTCAGCTGAGGGGCGCCCGCCTGTACTGGGGGGGCAAATGGGCCGAGCCGGCCATCGTGGTAGGTGGCAGGCGCGGGGCTAGGCCAGGAAGCAGGGCTATCCTGCTGGGCAGAGCCAGGCAGCCTGCCCGCTGGAGCCCTCGAAGCCTCATTCCAGCACGGGCGCCCCTCGGCCCCTGGGTGGTTCAGTCCTGAGCACAGCGGCCACTGGCCCGCACGTCGGTATGGGCAGCCAGCCTGGCAGGCCCAATGCCCCAGCCCGTCTGTGTCACACCCCTTCCTTCCAGGGGAGGGGGTGTCCCCAGCTTCGATCCCTGCCCCGAGGTGAAAGTCATGTCAGCGGCACCAGCCCCCCTCCGTCCCCTCTGCAAAGGGAGAGGGCCTGGCCAGCGTGCGCTCTGCCCCTCTGCTCTGGCTGCAGAGGGGAGGGTTCGTGGCTTTCCCCATTGCTGGGGTATGCTCCAGGGTCCGTGTCTCCCACCCCCCTAATGCAGTGGCTGTGTTTCCTTCCCTTCCAGAGAAGCTGTACAACTCCCAAGGGCCGGAGCTGAGGCGCTCCCTCTTCTCCCTCAAGCAGCTCTTTCAGGTACGTTCCCCCAACCGCTCTGTGGGGCACCGTCCCACCCCGCAGCCTAGTGACCTCAGGCCCTGTGGGCCTGTGCCCAGGGCCATGAGCTGTGCAGGGCTCCGCGGGGGCAGCTGGTCATGGGGGGCCTGTGGCGTTAAGTGATGCTGGGGGATCCCATCAGCCCAGCCCCCCAGCTGCTGCTTTGGGTGATAAATTCCCCCGTGTATCCTGCCTTTCCCCCATGCCCGATTCCTGCTGCCCCCAGTTCGGCACTGACGGAGCTGCAGGGCTTAGCGCCTGGGGAGCGGGGGCTCTGGCCCAAAGCCAGGAGAGGTAGTATGGGGTTTGTTAACCCAGCCCCTGCCCCCTGGGGGGCTGCAGATTTGGGCTGGCGCCTTGAGCCTCACCTGTCAATCCCTGCAGCACCCCGCTGTGCCACGGCTTCTCACCGAGCAGTAACCAGTGGGGTACAGCACAGGCACCGCTGTCACTGCTATCTTCCCCCCTGCTGCTCTCCCTCCTTTCCCCATGGGGTACAGCACAGGCCAGCCAGCATGGTCCTTCTCCCCTCTCCCCCACACACCCACAGGGTTTCGCTAAGCCCCTTCGTTTTCAGTTTAAATCGATTTTTATTGAAAAATTCCCACGTTTTACAAAAAGTATTATTCGTTTTTTTCTGATTTTTCACCCTACTTTTGTGTCATTCAAATATATAAAAAATAACTTGCTTTATTAGGAAAATACAAACACATATCTTATGAAATGTAATTACGATAATACATTAGTCTGTGGGTCTATGCAAAGCCGTCTGTTAAAGTAAGGCTCTGTATTAGTCTAGAAGAGACACACAATAAACAAACAAGCACACAGGCAAGCTCTGAAGTGCGTGCGCATCTGAATGTCCTGATGAATCTCACGCCCACCACAGACATATTTCAAGCTGTTAGCAGATAACGGTTTAAAGATTTGACCCACTAAAATGGGAAGAAAACAAAAATCTGTGTCAGAATATGTTTCAGAACACAAGGAAGCATTTGAAAATTAATAAATTTAAAAAAAAAAACAGGAGAAAAGGATGAAGTTGAGTGTATGCGCTGCAAATGGTGTGGCCGAATTACTAAATGAGAACTATTAGCCTATAAATATTTAAATTCTACACTAGTAAACTCTTTATTCAGATGAAAAGTTTTATGTAGAGAGATTGTTTTCTTAAACTCAGAAGCGGCAGCATGTGTTCTGAGTCCTGTCCTAGTTCTGCAGCAAACCACACTGATGAATGGAATTCAGAGCATTAATTTACGGAATACTTTTTCCCCATCTTTCCATCCACCAAAATAACCCCCGATATTTACCCAGAAAAATGAATTGGTTTCTTTTGCACTGATTTTCCCCCTGTTCTTCTTGTGGTAATAAACACGGATCAATTCCTGAGAAAAATTAAATAAAATCAAAACTGAAAATGAAGGGGCCTAGGTACAGCACAGGCACCGCCGGCACCGGTCCCTTCACCCCCCCGCCGGCTCCCCCACCCCTCGGGTACGGCACAGGCACAGCCGGCACTGGTCCCTTCACCCCCCCAGCCGGCTTCCCCCCCACCCCCCCCCCGGGTACAGCACAGGCACCGCCGGCACTGGTCCCTTCACACACACCCCCCCCAGCCGGCTCCCCCCCCCCCCTCGGGTACAGCACAGGCAGCGCCGGCACTGGCCTCTTGTTGGACCACACCTCCCCTAGCTGTGGGGTATGGGCAGCCCTTGGGCTCTCCTGACCCCCAACACCCTTCTCTATCAGTCTTGCCCTGTCTGCCCCATCCCTGCCTTAGTGGGGGTATGACTAGGGCCTGTTTGGGCCTCCTGTCCCCCTGAAGCCGTGACTGGGGGGTCTGGACCCCTGCGGGTGGATCAGTGTGATCTCTGGTTTGTGCTGCAGGAGGATAAAGACCTGGTGCCAGAGTTCGTGAACTTGGAGGGGCTGATATGCTTGATCAAAGTGGGAGCTGAGGCCGACCAGAACTACCAGAACTACATCCTGCGAGGTTGGTGACAGGACTGGCCCTCTGGCCTGCCCTGCGGCAGGGCCCAGAGCCACTTGTCTGCCTATCTGGAGCCCCCTGGTTGTGTGTGTGTGTGTGGGGGAGATTTTGGGTCTAGAGCCCCCAATGGCGCAGACACCCACACATTGGGTGTGGGAGTCCCAGCTGGAGAGGGAGGACTGCTTGGGAGAGGTGGCAGGCATCGTAGGCTCTGCCCCTCTCTGAGCAGCGCCTCTGCGCCGGGCCCTGCCTGCGGGTGAGCTCTGAGCAGGGGCTGTGCGGGACGGCCCCCTGCACCGCGGGGCACGGCGGGTGCTGAGCTCTGCTGAGTCTTGGCTCTGACTGCTTGTGACCGGGGTCCTAGTGGGGGTCAGTTGTGGTCACTCAATTAGGGTGAACTGCAAAGAATGGAGCAGCCAAACCCCAAAACGCTGGTGGAGATTCCAATACTTCAATTCACCAAGCAGGCATAAAACAGCTTCTTTATTACCTCCCTGGTTACTCAGAAATCCAAACAACACAGTTCCCTTCAAGTGATCCAGCCTCAGGCCTCCATCCAGGTACCCACATCAAAAATGATGAAAATGTCTGTAAATCTTATTTCATCCTATAAAAGAAAAGGTTCTACCAATCCCAAACGATCGGACACATCACCTCCCAGGTTAATGAATGTTTCAGATCTTACCCAAATACACGCTACAGCCAATTCTTATTAACTAAACTAACATTTATTAAAAAACAAGAGAGAGAGAGTCTGGTTTAAAAGATCAATATACATACAGATTTGAGTTCAATTCATTGAGGTGCAGATTCATAGCAGAGATGGTGAGCTTTGTAGTTGCAAAGAGTTCCTTTAGAATTCAGTTCATAGGTTATAGTCCAATGTCCAAATCTCACATTCAGGGCGTACCAGCATAACTGGGACCGCAGTCTTGCGTAGGATGTCCAGACATCCCGATATTTAGGTATTTGTCCTGCGTCCTGATTGATCTTCGGTCGGGACTCTGCACTCCGCTTTTTTTTTTCCCTCCGCCGGCAGCACTCGGCTGTTCTCGGCTTTTTTTTTTTTTTTTTTTTCGTCTCCTCTGACTGCTGGCAGCACTCAGCTGTTCTCGGTTGGTTTTTCCCCCCCCCCCTCCTGAAAACCAGAGGCTGAAGGTATGCATAGCTAAGGGAGGGTGCATAATCTCCTCTGACTGCCCGCAGCACTCGGCTGTTCTCGGCTTCCCCCCACCACCACTGCCGGCAGCACTAGGCCACAGTAGGGAATTGGGAGAGGGAGCTGTTTGTGTCGTTACACCGGCAGCACTCGGTTTTTGGGTTTTTTTGCTCCGCCGGTGACCCCCCCCTTGTGTCCCGATATTTTCTTCCTGTCATCTGGTCACCCTAGTCTTGCGACTCAAACTTCCCCTGATGAAGTCTAAGCAGATCTGAGATGATGGAATCAGGACCCAAGGGTCTTTTATACAATTTCATGTCCTCTTTGACAAGTTGGGAGTTCCTCGGGGAACAAAAGGTCATTAGGATGACCATCACCGGTACTTAGCTATACAAATTAACATAAGGCCATTTGCTTGTTCCTCCACCATTCACAGTACATTTCAAAGAGAGATGAATACGAGATATCCCATATTTACAATTCATTTAAATGCTAGGATCTTCTTTTGACATCTGAATTATCAGAATACAGCACAGATAGGGACTGTCGATTATGTTGTGGACCCTGTTCATACATATGTAAATACACAAAAACACAGTCATGATCTCCCCATGTGTCTTTTGAGGGTTATTTATTTTGCAGGATGTTTAACCCTTTCTAGCCATGCGTCACACTGCTCTTTCCCTCCCAGCGCTGAGCCAGATCATGCTGTTCGTGGACGGGATGTTGGGCGTGATCACGCACAACGAGACCGTGCAGTGGCTCTACACGCTCTGCGGGAGCATGGTGAGTGAAACGGAGAGCACGCCCTGCCGCACCCCTTTGCACCGGGCCATTGCTGTCTGCTCCCGGCCTCCACTCCCTGCTGCTTTATTGCAGCTGGGATTTGTCAAGGGCAGGGCTTTCCGTGCACTGGCACTGCACTTTCCACGAGGAGCGTGCTGGGGGTGAGGCTGCTGAGTGCTCTGAATCCTCGCTCACCCCCAGTGCCAGGCCTGGGCCTCGCTCCCCGTCCAGCTGGGCTCTGCACATGCTCGCTGAGGGCAGGTTAAGCAATGCTCTGCTCCGAGCCATGTTTGGGGGCTTATTATCTATATACCTGTAGGGCTCAGACCTCACGCTGTGGCGGCTGCGCACATGTATTCCAGAGCAGTCCTCCTCTGAGCGCTGGTCCCTAGGTGTGTTCCACACGTGGGCACGCGTGCGCCATGCACCCGAGTCCGGCATTTCTTCAAAGCGGTGTCCATAGACTCGCCTCGTGCTCCCGACCGATGGTACCAGAGGCCAGTTCCTTCTTACCGCCGCAGGGCCTGAGTCCCGGGATTCAAGAACTGCCCTCGCTCCTTCTCCATCAGCGACGAGCATCACTGGTGCCGGTGCTGTCTGGGTGAGGCACGTCTCTCTGCCAAGTGCAGGGTGTGTAAATCCTTCCTGCCCAGAACTGGAGCTCCGAATGAAAAAGCTCCTGATGGAGGAGGCTATGCCCAGGCCCAGGAGACATTGTTGGTACCACCTCGTCTATGTAAAGACCGTCTGGCTGCGTCAGACAAGCCGGGCCCTTCAGGCATCTCTGCTGGAACTCCTTTGATTCCGGGTCCTGTGGTGACCTTTGTGACGTCGGAGGATCTCTTCCTCCCCTACCTGCAGTCTCCACTCCTGACCCAAAGCAGGAAAGATTCGACTAGACTCTGCTACCTGGCTAAATGGTGGCAGTTTTCGGCCTGGACGCGTCCCCACCAGCATGCGCTTGATACTGTGGACATGCCATTTATCCATGGCAGAAAGGTGGTGGGGACAAGCCGTATCCTCACAAGGGTTTCTAAGTCAGTTTCAGGAGGCATCTTAGAATGCTACAAAACAGCAAAGCTTCCCCGTCGTGGGTGTATCACAGCTCGCGCCGTGTGGGCACCAGCTGCCTCCCCGGCATCCTTCTTGGACATCTGCAGGGCGGCGATGTGGAGTTCCCTCTGTGCTTTCACAGCGCACTGTGCTCAAACAGTCAGCAAGAGCAGAGGCCGCCACAGGGACGGCAGCACCTCTGCTGCCAGCTTCCTCACACCCTCCTCCGGCCTGAGCCCTGCTTGTGCAATACACCTAGGGGCCAGCCCTCGAAGTAGTGGTGGTGGTTACTCACTGTAACTGGCGCTTCTTTGAGAAGTGTGGTCCCTATCTGTATTCCACCAGCCCACTCCGTCCCCTCTGCTTCGCATCCGGCCGGAGCAGCATCGACCTGCCCTGCCTCTTATACCCTCAGTCGGGAGCGCAAGGAGAATTACTGCACACGTGGGGGTCGACGGCCATGGCTTTGAAGACATTCCGGACTCGGGTGCATGGCACTCGCGTACCCACATGTAGGATACTGTCTCGAAGAACTTCCATTACCCCACTCGGTGCGTTTGAACAGCATGCCCAGGAGGGCTCGCTGGCACTCGGTCGTTTCCTACCTACCCAAAGGGATCCTGGTAAAGGGGGTCCCTTTAGGGGCCTTTCTCATTGAACCAGAAGCTGTAGAGATGCCCCCATTTCCTGCTGCGAGTGGAGTTTGACACTGCAGGGACAGAATGTGCCCAACCGCAGGCCAAGGGGGGCTGTGAACAAGGCTGGCCTCCCTCAGGGCACTTGGCAGAGCTGCCTGGCAGGTTTCAGAGTGGTGGTAGCCGTGTAGTAGTGGTGGTAGTGGAGGAGTCCTTGTGGCACCTTAGAGACTAACAGATGACAGAGACACAGCCAGGACTAGAAGTGCTAGCTCGGTCTGGGGGCTGCCTCTGCTCCGGCCGGCACCAGCCCTCGGAGTTTGTTCTCTGTGTGGCACAGCTTGCTGGCTGAAGTGTGGCCCTGATCCTGACCAGCAGCGGCCTGTCTGGCACCCAGAGCATTGTGTGCTGGGACCTGACCTCTCCCCTCTGCACTGAGGACCCGGGCAGCTGCTGTTGGCTCTGCTTTCTGTGACTCGAGTGCGGAACAGTGAGCTCCTCGCACGCCAGCCCTCTAATACGCCCCTCTGCCTCCCCAGTACCGCCTGGTGGTGAAAATGGCGCTGAAGCTGCTGCTGGTGTTTGTGGAGTACACGGAGTCCAATGCCCAGCTCCTCATCCAGGCTGTCAACACGGTGGAGCAGGCTAGAGGTGAGCGCGGCAACCCCCCGGTGCCTGGGGGAAGCCGCCTGGCAGGCTGTGAGCTGCAGTGTGCAAACACTCGGGATTGAAATAGGGGTGCCCTGGCTGGGTCCCCTCATGGAGTCCCCCCGCCCCCTGCAGGCCCCCTCCGTCACAGTAACAGCGCACACTCACGTCAGAGAGACTCAGGCCCTGCACGCTGCCCGGGCCAGCACTGGAGGGCAGGCCGGAGGCGCGGGGCGTTGCTGGTAACCAAACCCTCATGCTCCTGGGGCAGGGATTTGGGTGCATGCGATTCAGAAGGCTCGGCTATAAACGTCCCATCGGGCTGCACGCTGGCTGAGCCGGTAGAGGAGCACGGCGCCCCCAGGAGGCCCAGCGGCTGCGTGGCGCTGTGATGTTCTGGAAGCTCAGCAGCAGCTCTGTGCTTCAGATGGGAACTTGCTGCCCTCCCACCGTTCCCTCCCCAGCCTCAGCCCGCTCTGCCGCCCTGTCTCGGTGTGCTCTCTGCCCAGAGCCGGCCCTTGGGGCAGCAGTCCTCTCTCCTGGCAGCCCCCCGCTGCCCGGCCTGCGAGCTCCCCATCCAGCCTGAGCCTTGGCGTGCCGGGGGGCTGGGTTGTTCTTTTAGAAGATAGCTGCTGCAAGACAGGAAACCTGCCACCGTAACTCTGCAGCCTCCTGCCTGCGTGCCATGAGAGCCGTGTCTGTTCCCGGGGCACACCACCTCCGCAGCAACGCGCACCCATGCTGCTGCAGCAGCTGGCCCTCGCCCTGGCGAGCCGGGCCCAGGCTCTGGGTAGGACTGTGAGCCCCAAGGAGAGCGGGATGGTCCTGTGGGCTGCCCAGCCGCATCCTGCAGAGGGGGACTAGCCAGGGATGTCCCAGGCTAGGGGCAGGGTCTCAGGCTGGAAAGGAAGCTGCCAGTGCTCTGTGGGATTTACAGGAGACGCACTGTACTGGGAGGAAGAGGGGGTGCCGGTCTCTCTGGGCCCGGTGCTCTGTCTCGGAGAGCAGCTGGGCGGTGCTGGCCTGCATGTGGTGCTACAGCGACCTCTGCTGGCAGGTCAGGGTATTGAAGTGTCTGTCCCAGTGGTGAGTGGACCCTGTGATCAGGGCAGGGCGGGAGCCGCCACACTGCACCGCCAGGCTCCAGTTTCCTGGTCCGCACTGGTGCCGCACTCACCTGTGTGGCGCTGGGACTTCTGGGGTACGTCCCAGGCTGCTTTGTACTGCAGTGAGTGAGATGTTCCTTCCCAGGGAATTGTGGGGAACGTGTCTGTCTGGGCCACGCGGGGGGAATTGTGGGAAAGGTGGAGGACTGTCAGCAGTCACGTGGCTTAACCAGCCCCAGCGAAGGCAGAATTTGAGATCTAGCTACAGCCAGGCCAGGCCAGCTAGCCTGGGGTTAAAGCAGCAGCACACTGGAGTGAGAGGAGGATGGGAGGGGGCGACACCCTGGTCAGAGCCCGGGTTAACTCTGCCGTGAAGACAGAGGAGGAGGGGAATAAAGCTCGTGTAGGGATCCTCCTTCTGCATGTGGTATCTCCATGGTGCAGGCTGTGCTGGGTCTCTGGTAACAGATGGCGCTCGGGCGCCTCCGTCACACCAGGGCCGTGCATGTCCTGAGGGGGGCAGATGGGGGGCAGGGCCATCCCAGAGAACACCTCGGTCTGAACTGGCTGGCAGAGAGCCAGGTTCCAGCCTGGTGCGGCATGCTGCAGGGGCTGACAGCTCCGGAATTCCCACATTCGTCGTCTCCCCAGCACTTGGTGCGCGGTGTGCTGGCTGGACCAGTGGGCCTGGCTACTGTCCTCACATGGCAGTAAGCCCCACTCGGAGGCTCTCGGTGGATCTGTTAACACAGGATCCCCTTTCGGAGCTCCCACCTCCCTGGGCGCAAGCAGGCTGCAGCTCTGAGTCCTGGGTCTCAGGTGCAAAGCTCTGCACGGGACACGCAGTGTAACGAGCTGGTGGGGGCTCTGCCCCCTGACGCTTCCTCGGGGGGGAGGGATGGGGGAGGGAGTCCGGAAGTGGGCCGATCTGCCTGGCTGCTGGCTGATGGGGGGGGCACCAATCACGAGGAGGAAGCCTGCCCTGCTCAGGGACCCTGTTTGCCAGGCTTGTGGTGCTGTTTTCTAGGTGCGTATCCATGGTCCAACCTGGTTGCAATCTTAGAGGAGCGCAATGGGGCTGACACGGAGCTGCTGGTGTTTGCGATGACACTTATCAACAAGGTCAGTACCGCGAGGCAGAGCGGCCGCAGCTCGGCACATCCTGGGAGTGGCTCCCATGTTGCTCCTTCCTCCCACCCCTGCCCTTCACCTGTGCAGTCCTGCTCTGGGGCCTGGGCTGGGAGGTGTGGGCAAGAGGCCTGCTAGCCCCTGTGCCGCGGGCTGGCCTGACTGCGTCCCCTTGGTGTTACTCAGACGCTGGCAGCCCTCCCGGACCAGGACTCATTCTATGATGTGACAGACTGCCTGGAGCAGCAGGGGATGGAGTGCATTGTGCAGCGCCACATGCACAACAAAGGCCTGGATCCTGACGTGAAGCAGCAGTTTGCAATCTACGAAGTGAGTGCATTTCCTCTCTCCATGGGCCGCAGCCCCCTGCCCCTCCATCTCCCCTGCCCTCAGGTGCAGGCCAGAGGTTTGGAAGGACTCACCCCCCCCCCCTTACGCAGGGGGTTCTGGGATTGCCCTGGCCACACCTACAGGAGCATCCTGCCTGCAGGGAGGTGCCCCGGAGGTTGGACAGGAAAGTGAGGACCTGCCAGGTACTGACAGATGCTCCAGCCTCCGTGGGGCTGGGCAGGTCACTGGGCTGTTGGGAGAGGCCTAGCGCTGCCGACCCCCAGCATGTCCAAGGCTCCAAGCGCTTAGGCTCCTGAATGGCCTGGTGGAAATCTCACTGCTTCCCGGTGAGCCTGGGGTTGCTGCCCCACGCAGCAATGTTGTATCTCAGCCCAGCCAGGCATGATCCCAGCTCCCCTCCCCAGCCCGCAGAGGGGATGGAGAAGGTCTCTGGCTCGCAGAGGGGTTGTGCTGAGGCTGCAGTAGCTGCACTCTCCCCTGTTGTCACACTCAGCATCCCGTGGCTAGACGTTAGTTGCTCCCCAGTGAGGCCGATGGGTGCTGGGGGCGTTCACGCCTCTTGGAGCCGTTGGTTTAGGCTGTCGGCAGGCTCAGGCAGAGGAGAGCATCAACGCCGTAGGGACGGAATAGGTCAGGTGAGCAGGGGCAGGCAGGCAACAGCTGAGCCCGGTGGGCATAGGAGCCCCATGACAGCACGGGGTAACAGGGCCCTACAGCAGCTGGGAGGCAGCCCAGCGTATCCTGGCACCCTCTGCCCGTGTGCTGCTCTCCGCAGAGCTCGCTCAGACACGAAGACGGAGTGGAAGAGCTGCCGCTGGGGGCGCGCAAGGAGCGGCGGAAAACAGACGAGAACCGGCGGGGCCGGCGCTCCCTGGGTGGCAACGTAGATGCTGGAGCCGGTGCAAGCTCCCCAAGCCCAGCCGTGGAGGACAACAAGCTGCCTGAGCCCTCCAGCCCCCCGAGGGAACCCACTGCCGAGACGGGGACGGAGAGCAGCCCAGCTCCGTGAGTACTGGGCGTTGAGCAGGGATAGGCAGGCTGGCCAGTAGCTGTGTGCGGTGTGCAGGAACAGAGCTGGGTTCTGGGTGTTTGGGGCAGGACTGTTCGAAGGGTTTGGGTGGTACTGCAGAGGCTGGGGCAGACCTGAGGCCGTGGGCTGGGCATGCCCAGCCAGGGATCTGCATGTGGCGAGCTGTGATCTGCTCCATCTCCCACTCCTCAGGGCTGGCTTAGCCACGCTGGACCTGCAGGGCTCCTGTCCGGGCGCTTAGCCTGGTTGGGCACCCTGAATGAAGTGTCTGCGGCCAGGCCCCGAGTCTCCGTGTGCACCGCCTGCAGGTGAATGATGGGGTGCTGTGTGTGATCCATTGAAACGTAACAGCAAGAGCCCCTCTCGGTGCATGCCGGGCCCTGCTGGCCGCATGACTGCAAAGAGGGACTGGCTCGTGGGGCGTAGGCTGAGTCTGCGTTGCTGCCGTTTCAGGCCCTGCTTCGAGAGTGTTTACAACAGCACGTCCAACGTGCGGCTCTCTGCGCCGGCCTCCCCGGAGGAGAGGGAGCACCCCAGCCTGGGGGAGAGGAGCGTTTTCAAGTGAGTTGCCTCAACTTGGCGGGAACTGAGGAGTGTGTGCTGGCCCTGCTGGGGCATGGCGCAATACAGGCCTGGGGGAGGCTCTGGGCAGGACACTGAGGGAGCGTGAGTCTGAGGAGGGGCACTGCGAGGCCAGAGGGACTGTGAGGCAGACACACCTCTTCCCCACCTCCCCCCCCCCACTCCCTGTCCTGTCCCCTCTCAGCAGAGATACCCCAGAGTGCGTCTACACAGCAAAATAAATAAATAAATAAACCACCTGAGAGCCCAGGTCAAGTAACTCAGGCTGGGGCTGTGGGGCTGAAAACAGCAGTGTGGATGTTCCTGCGCGGGCTCTGAGACCCTCCCCCACTCAGACTTGGCGCCAGGGGTTTCCTTTGCAGTGTAGACGTCCGCACACTGACCTGAGCTGGGGCCTGTCCATGGTCTCAGGCGCTCTGGGTGTGTTTCCGGCAGTGGGTCGGTGGCGCTGTTTAGCCCCAGGGCCCTTCCTGTGGGAGACCAGGGGGAGCCCATCGACAGCCCATCCTCCTGGGCCCCCGGCCTGCGCAAGAAGGGCTGTGTGCGACAGGGAAGGCCGGTTGTGGATCCGGAATGGTTCCTAGGGCTTGGGAGCCAGCCCCCCTGTGGAGGAGCAGGGTTCCTTGGGAGCTCCAGGTGATGATGGGAAGGGAGCTGTGTGGAGGGAAGCTGTCCTGGTGTGCAGGAGGGGTGTGTAGCGGATGGGCTGGCAGCACTGCGTGAGAGGGACCCAGCCTACACGGTCCACACTCGCGGGGCGCTCTGGAGTCAGCATGCTGACGTACCCCGTGGAGACAGCACACTGAGGGGGGGGTTCCCAGCTGTTGGCCTCTGGGCCCTGCTCAGCTGGGTGGAGGCGTCTAGTGGGTGATCAGTACCCTCCCAAAGGGGGAAAAGGGGAAGGCCCTCCAGCATGCAGCCAGCGTGCTCCCCCCGCAGAGTGGGGTCTCTGCGAATAGCGGGATCCCAGCCAGCGCCATGGGAATGGCCTGCCCGCCTGCCCACTCCTCTGCTGGCGGTGCCCCCTCGGGCTCAGCTCAGGCAGGCTGTCCCCAAGTGGATGGGTGGCATCTCTAGCTCCAGCTCTCACACTCTCTGCTCCTTCTCTCGGCACTGATTCTCCTCTGCCTCAACTTTCTTTCCTTTTTCAGACTTCACCAAACTGCCCCTGTTTGGTAAGTGACACGGAGGCTGCGTGCGTGTGCATGTGACCCTTCCCGGCATGCTCCTCCCGCGTGCTGTGGCTAGTTTTCTCTCCCTGCCTGCGGCTGCTCTGTCCAGGCCACCTCTCCCGGCGCTCCATTAGGCTGGAGCGTGGGCGCTGCACTGGGGTTTGCTTGCATGCGGCTGCATCTGCTGCTTCCAGGCCTGGGTCTCCTCTGAGTGCTGGCCACACGATTCCGTCCCCATTACATGCTTCGCGTTGCCGGGCAGCACTTCCCGAAACTGCTTCGCTGGGCTGGGAGCTACGTTCCACTCAGCAATCAAGGTCCCATCTTTCCTGATCACTGACCACTGAGCCAGCCACACGAGGCTTTCTCCTAGGCTGGGGCCAGAGACCTCCTCTTGGCACTGAGCTTGTCCAGCCACCTCCACGACGACGCAGGAAACCCCCTGCTTGTCTCTGCAGCGCTTCCCCCCTCTGCCCCTGTCCTCTCTCTGCAACCTTGAGGGCCAGGAGAGCACCATGCAGCCTGCCCCACTTCCCCTCGCCAGCATGTTGGTTCTGAGTCAGCCATAACCCCAGACATGGTGCGCAGAGCGCGCAGCGAGCGACCGGCTAGCCCGCTGCTGGGGCGTGCGGAGCGGCCTGGTGCAGGCCCGTGAGGCCTGAGCCGCTGCACTCTGACTGCTGGGCTGGCAGTGCCATCCTCGGGGTTGGGGTCTCTGTGTGAGTCCCCCGTGCTGTTCATTTGGGCTGGCCCCTTGTTCTGTGCCTGGATGGAGGGGAGCGGGGAGCTGCCTGGTTATGGCCGGGTGCCCTTGGGGGTTCCAGCATCGGGTTCAGCAGCTGGGCCTGCCCCAGGGCGTCACTAGAACCCGCGTTCCGGAGGCTGCTGTGCGTGGCTGGAGGCCGGCTGTGTTAACTGACAGCTCATGTGCTGTGGGCGCCGAACTGGGTGTGAAAATGGCTGCCCTCCAAAATGGCTGCCCGGACACCCTCTGGTGGGCGTGGTGGGTGTGGGAAGGGTGGCAGCCCCCCACCCCTCCACGAGCCCTTGCGAAGGACTGGCCCGTGTGTGGAACCCCATTCCTTGCCCCAGGGACCTTCGCCACGGCTGCTCCTGTAACGGTCGTGGGGGGGGCACCTCTGCTGAGGGAGGGGACGACCGGACTGATGGTGGCAGCCTGTCGAGTGACCAGCGTGCGCTATGCCCAGGGGGCTGTCGGCTGGCCTGGGGGGCAGGAGGAGCACACAGGGGTGCTGAGCCCCTTGTCTCTGAGTGCAAGTGCCAGTTTGTCCCATAGTTAGTGGAACTTCGATTGGCCAGGGCTGCTGCATGGCAGGGATTTTCCCAGTCTGGTGCGCAACGGGCGCTCTCAGCAGAGGTGGGCCCAATGCAGCGGCCGGGGGATGTCCCTGGGCTGGACAAGAGGCTCAGAGCGGCACGGGGGAGCGCCGATTGTGCTGGCAGATGTAGGATATGTCGACACTGCGAGTTAGCCCAGGGTCAGTAGAACACGACGTAGCAGAGCTGGGGTTTGCTAACCTCGGGCTTCAGCATCTACACTCATTTGTAACCCCAGGTTAGGAGAGGTTGGGTCCCAAGCTGGGGCTCCAGCGTCTTGACTGCATTATGCAGGCCCGTGTCCAACCACCCGTATCCCAGGCTTCCCAGCATGTGACTGCTCTAGCCCTTTGCGGGGAAGACGTGACCGTCCACCAAACGTGACTGCCAAGCAGACAAGGAAAGTCGGGCCGTGGGATATTTTTTGCCGATGCCCAGAGCACAAGTCCAGTGGGGCTGCGTCTACCCTGCAAAGCAATAGGGGTCGGGCCCCGGGTCCTGGCTTGGACTCTGCTCCCTTGTGGGACCCTGGGCTTGCCTTGCAGTGTAGACATCCCCTTAGGGTGCGTCCACACTGGAGCTGGGGGTGTGATTCCCTGGTCCCCGTGCTAGCTCTGATCACGCTAGCCTGATCAAATAGTGTCGCCGGGAGGGGCTGTCTGCCCCCAGTACAGTGCCAGCCCAGATACTCCGCACGTACCCCTCACGCTGCTCCTAGCGCACTAGCTCGGTCAGAACTGGTGCTGTATGTCGCCCTGAGGTGGAGCGGACGCCTGCAGCCCAGATGTGCCCTTAAGTGGACTGGCCTGGAGAGCGCTGGGGAGAGCAGGGGCTGGCAGCACAGGGGGCAGTGCCGTTCGCTCTGGGGCGTGCTGTGCCATTTGTGCTCAGGCTGGAACCCATGAGGCTGCCCTGATGCAGGGCGCCGGCCGAGTGGAGCTGAGAGGCGGCTGCCGTGTGGAAAGCATGCGGAAAGCATGGGCCGCGCCGCGCCGGGCAGCGGTGCTAACTGCTCTTTTCTCTCAGGCGAGAGGAGAGCCCCCCTTTGCGTGGGGACAAGCCCGTTCTGAGGAAGTTTGAGTAAGTACAGATGTGGGCGCATCTTCAGATGTGCCCTGGGTCCCGCTGGAGCCAGGCCTGGGCGCCCCCGGAACAGAGCAGGGCTCAGGTGTTGTTCTCTAGGGTAAATGTCACATGGTCATGGGAGCTGGGGGCTGATTGTCTCCCACACATCTGCCTCCCCAAGGCGTGTGCGGCTGCACTTCCCTCTGCCGAGCTGGGGGACAGCGCCCGTCCGAGCCTGGCTTGGGTGGAGCGGTGCCAGGGCAGAGAGACTGGGCTGTGGAAAGAGGGGAGATTGGTTTCCTTGACTCCCTCCAGCGTGCTTTGTGGGTAACTCAGCCCCCACAGCGAGCGATAGACACACATTGGTCCCAGCCCTAGCAGGACCCTCCAGCCCTGCCTAGCTCCTTAGAGCACTCTAGCTTGGGAAGCCGCGAGCTTCAAGCCCGTGTGCTGGAAGATTTTTAGTGTTTCAACCTTTCCGGATGTCTGGGCTCCCTGGGCAGTGCCAGAAGCCAGTGGCTTTTGGAGCTAGAACCCTACAGAGTTCAATAGGGGCCCAGGTCCAAGTCTGCGAGAGCCTCTGCTGGGGAAGGTGTTTGCCTGGCGGGACTCCGGAGCTTTGGGGAGCCGGGCGCCTATGTCTGTAGGGGGCAAGCTGCACCGCAAGGGCTGACGTATAGCGCTGTGAATAGATTGTACCCTTAGCATTGCCTTTGAGGATCGAATCAGGCAGCGCTCGTGGCGTGAGCAGAAACCGACCTGCTGAATAGTAGGGAGAGCTGGCGCGGGCGTCCAGGCCAGCCGGGCACAGGCTCTGCGGCGGGGCCCCTGGATCCTTCAGTGCTGCTGTGCCGCCAGCTGCAGCATTGCGGTGGGTCCCTTTCCGTGGCAGACGTCAGAGTGTCGTGAATTACATCGGACAGGGGGTCGGTTGGTCAGACCAGCAGCCCCTGGGCTCTCAAGCAGGATGAGATTGCTCATTTTGCCTGGCCACCCCGTTTTCCATTCCGAGTGTGCTGCAGAGGTTTGCCCGAACAGCATAGGACCCAGACGTTGTCAGGGAGGCTGGAGACTATGGTTGCTGGCGCTTTTGGCACCAGCGAGTCAGTTTGGGACTGAGAGATGCACACATTAGCTGGGTATCTCTTGCTAATACGATCAGCAGTAAAGTAGTTAACTCTGAGCCCTAATGATGGCAGTTTAATTGTTAGCTCTGCAGTGAGGGGAAGGGGTGTCTCCCCAGGCTGAGCGGCTGTTTCAGGCTGAAGGCAGACTGGGGAGACGGCAATGGAGCTGCACCCGTTTCCCAGACCTCAGGGTGACATCACGGCCACTAGTGCTGGGGGCAGCTTCTTCCTCTAAATAAAAGCTGGGTTCCTGGAGCGTAATTTTGCAGTGAGCGGCACATTTCTCAGCGAGTTCTGAGGCTGCAGGATCCCCCAGGCCCTATGGGAACTGGCTCCCTTGTTTTCAGTTAGCCTGTGCCCTGGGTTTTGTTACATTCCTAGCTACCCCCAAGGCTGAGATTTAAAGCAAGCTCATGTAATGTCCAGGGAGCCCCGGAAACCTGAGAGGAGCCATTTTTGACATCTTTGAACTGCCCCCCCGTTGAACATTTTCCTGGGGAACTTCCCCAGCCTGCCCGGAGAAGGGGGGGCTGTCGATCCAGGACACCAGACGAAGGGAGAGTCCCTGCTCTGTTAAACTACCTTCAACACACTCGGCCACCCTAACTCTGGAGCCCTTCCCGTCTCCCCACTGGCCTCTCGCATGCCTGCTTTCCCCACAGCCAGAATGTGTCCGCCTCTGGGCTGTGGGTGGCAGCTGCCAGCAGCACATAGCAGCCTGGCACAGTGCTGCACATGAGGGTGGGGAGCGAAGGCAGCAGGATCTTAGCTGGGAACTGCAGTGTGACCCCGGCCCCGGGGACCACTCGAATCCCTAGGCAGGAAGACTGCACCATGCGTGTTGGCAGCTTTCGGGGGGGCTGCCCATCGCGTAATGGGGCCGGGAGTGTCAGAGGGGGCAGTGAGGTGATTTACAGGGTGTGTCAGAGCTGAGCGGATGCCTGAGTTTTCTCTGCCCCAGTGTGGGAAGGAGGAGCTGGGGACACCAGGGCTCCCTCATGCGCAGGTGCCCGGATGTCTGGCCAGGCTGTCCCGGCGGCGGGAGGGGAAGGCTGATGGACCTGGGTGGCTGTAGGCTGGTGCTGGCCTGACACACACATGGCTCCGCATACCGTGTGGTGGGGTGTGTGCTCTGACCCGAGAGGCGGAGGGTGTCAGGCATGCCAGCAGTGCTGTCCCGGGACACGGCTGCCTCTGCTAGACACGTGCACCGTGGCCCTGTGCCCCGCATGTATGCGGCTGGTCGCAGACATTCAACTCCCTTTTGCAGAGCTCGCTTCTTGGAAAACCTGGCTTCATCCCAAAAGGAGAAGCTGTCTGCGATGTCCAAGGGGCGGCTTGACGTCCTCGCCGAAGCCATTCCAGGGGGCGGCCAGCTCAGCCCAGAGCCACCCCCAGCAGGTACGCAGGTCCCGTGTGCCTGGTGTGTGCCATGCAGCCCAGAGGGGCGGTGTCACCCCCAGCAGGTATGCAGGTCCCGTGTGCCCAGTGTGTGCCATGCAACCCAGAGCCACCCCCAGCATGTACGCAGGTCCCGTGTGCCTGTGCGCGCCATGCAGCCCAGAGGGGCGGTGCCACCCCCAGCAGGTACGCAGGTCCCGTGTGCCCAGTGTGTGCCATGCAGCCCAGAGCCACCCCCAGCATGTACGCAGGTCCCGTGTGCCCGGTGCGCGCCATGCAGCCCAGAGGGGTGGTGCCACCCCCAGCAGGTATGCAGGTCCCGTGTGCCCGGTGCGTGCCATGCAGCCCAGAGGGGCGGTGCCACCCCCAGCAGGTATGCAGGTCCCGTGTGCCCGGTGCGTGCCATGCAGCCCAGAGGGGCGGCGTGCCACCCCTAGCAGGTACGCAGGTCCCGTGTACCTGGTGCGTGCCATGCCGCCCAGAGGGGCGGCGTGCCACCTCCAGCAGGTACGCAGGTCCCGTGTGCCTGGTGCTTGCCGCTGCCTGTCACTTCCAGCCCCTCCCTTCCCAAGTGACCGGGAGCCAGGCTGCAAGGTCTCATCACAGCCCCCTCCCTTCTGGGGCCCGTGAGCACCTGGGGGCAGGGATCCAGCTCCAATCCTGCTGCAGGCCTTGGCCCACTGGGCGTGTGCTCCGGACAGCTGGCAGGACGGCAGGACCATGGGGCTCTGCCTGGCTCCCGTGGGAGCGCGCACAGACGCAGCGCATGGGATGTGGGGCTGGCTGTGCAGGTACCAGCCAGGCCAGTGTCTGTGTGAGCAGCCGCCAGATGCCGGGAGCCCCCTCTCCCCCGGAGGAGTGGGACCCGCCCACTAGGGAAACTCCCCACCATTGCAGGGACTGCGCACACACCCTGGGGGCGGGGGGGGGCGGTGATGCCCCAGGGGCCAGCCCGCACTCCCCACCTTGCCCCTGCCCTGCCCAGCGGCGCCAGGCTGCCTAACGACTGCTGTGTCCGGGCTGCAGGGAGGCTGGCGCTGAGCGAGGAGAAGGAGCAGAATGAGACGGCGAACGAGCAGGAGCCGCGCCTGCCGTCAGTCGGGATCGCTCCGGGGAGGGACGAGAAAGGAGACGGCACATCAGGCAAGGACCCGCCCTGGGACACCCTTTGGCCAGATGCTCCTGCAACCTGAGTGACCCCCTGCTCCCCTGCCCCAAACGCGCCTGCTTCAGTCACTAGGGACCCAACCCCCCACCACCTTGAACCGCCTGGTGCCTCCCAGAGCCCCCTGCTGCTTGCCTTGGCTCTAGCATTCCCGCCCAGTTGTGCCAAGCGGCCGCCTGTCCTGCCACCCCAGAGAGGCATCTAGTGCCGGGGGTGGGCTTTGCTGCAGCGGGAGTCACTGACCTGGGGGGCCTGGGCAAAGGGGCTGTGGCAGTGAGAGCGGGGGGGCACAGTGGGCGAAGGGGCTGTGGCAGTCAGTGGCGGGGTCTGGGCAAAGGGGCTGTGGCAGTCAGTGAGAGCGGGGGGGCACGGTGGGCGAAGGGGCTGTGGCAGTCAGTGAGCGGGGGGGGCACAGTGGGCGAAGGGGCTGTGGCAGTGAGAGCGGGGGGGGGGCTGGGCATAGGGGCTGTGGCAGTCAGAGCGGGGCGGGGGGGTCCCTGGGCGAAGGGGCTGTGGCAGTCAGTGGAGGGGGGGCTCTGGGCGAAGGGGCTATGGCAGTCAGTGGAGGGGGGGCACGATGGGCGAAGGGGCTATGGCAGTCAGTGGAGGGGGGGCTCTGGGCGAAGGGGCTATGGCAGTCAGTGGAGGGGGGGCTCTGGGTGAAGGGGCTGTGGCAGTCAGTGGAGGGGGGGCACGGTGGGCGAAGGGGCTGTGGTAGTCAGTGAGAGCGGGGGGGCAGTGAGAGCGGGGGGGACACGGTGGGCGAAGGGGCTGTGGCAGTGAGAGCGGGGGGGGGGCTGGGCATAGGGGCTGTGGCAGTCAGAGCGGGGCGGGGGGGTCCCTGGGCGAAGGGGCTGTGGCAGTCAGTGAGAGCGGGGCAGGGGGGGCCTGGTCGAAGGGGCTGTGGCTGTCAGTGAGGGAGTGGGCACGGTGGGCAAAGGGGCTGTGGCAGTCAGTGGAGGGGGGGCTCTGGGCGAAGGGGCTATGGCAGTCAGTGAGAGCCGGGGGGGAGTGTAATGGAACTCCTGGATGCCGGGTTGAGCTCGCAAACTCAGAACGGCATGCCATGGAGGTGCCTGGTCTCTGCCCCCGCCCCATGTCCAGCGCTGGGCCTTGCAACGCAGGAGATCTGGGCCTCGGAGCCAGGACAGCCTGCAGGGAAAGGCGCCAGACCAGCTATAGCCCGACGTCTAGGGAAGTGCAGGTGAAGCGTGCTGGGGTGCAGGGAGGCGGTGGCACCGTGCCCGTGGGAAGGTGAATGCCCTGGACACGCTCTGTCCTCTGGTTCCTCCACAGGGCGCTGTGTCCCCCCGCAGGAGAGTGCCGATCCCTGCCGCTCCATCTCCTCGGACAAGAAGCTGATGCGCGACATACTGTTTGCCAAAAGCCAAGTGGAGCCGGAGCGGGACCTGCTTGTCCCTGAGGCGTCAGCCTCTGCCCAGCGCCACCGAGCGGCTGGGGACCAGCCGAGCCAGGCAGGGCTGCAAGGCAGTCAGGACCTGGAGAACGCCAGGCCCCATGGCAAGGCCCCTGACGGGCAGGTCTCTGGCGCCCGGACCCGGCTCCCGCGCACCCAGTCCAGCGTCGAGGCAGAAGCCAACGCTCAGAACGTGGAGCGGGCCCTCCTGACCCCGTTTAAAAAGGACTTTGAGTTCATGTGGGATCGTCTGGAGACCGGCCCCATGCTGCTGAAGATCAAAGACCTGGACTTCTCAGACCTGGGTGAAGAGGAAGATTTTGATGCCTTAGAGCAAGGGGCAGTAGGAAATGACTCTTTCCATGTGCCTCCTCCACCACCTCCTGGCACTGGGGCACTGACTGCAGGAGGCCTCCTGGCTCCCCCACCACCACCCCCTCCTCCTAGCTGTCCCCCACCCCCCGGCTGTCCTCCGCCCCCACCACCCCCTGTTCCTGGCTGCCCACCCCCTCCTGCCTTGCTGGGGCCCCCTGCGCCAGATGGCCATTCCCCTGCCAAGAAGAAGAAGACTGTGAAGCTCTTCTGGAAGGAGCTGAAACACCCCAGTTCCCGTGCTGGGGCTGGCCGGTTTGGCCGGGGCACCGTGTGGGCGTCCCTGGAGAGAGTGGAGATTGACGCGGCCAAGCTGGAGCATCTCTTTGAGTCCAGAGCGAAGGAAGTGCTGAGTTCCAAGGTATGCAGCAGGTCGGGGGCCAGCGGGCCAGTCCTGACAGCCTGCAGTGGGTGTTGGGGCACTGTGGGGTGTGGCCCGAGCACTGGCTGCCGTGGCATGCAGGGCTCCCTGGGACCGGCGGGTGTCTCAGGTCCGTAGAGGAATATTGCTGGTGCGTGGGAGGGGCCCAGTGTGGAGCAAAGGCCTGGATTAGCTGGGTTTTCCTTGTCACTCCCTTTCTCGTAGCGTCAAGAGGAGGATGGTCCTGCTGGACTTCCCGGAGCCTGGGGGGGTCACAGTCCCGGGCCCACAGTCCGAGCGATGCTCAGACACTGCACCCTTGGAGTGGTTCCTTTGGTTTGGTGCGTCGAACGTCGTAGGAAAGCGCCCTCCTGGGTCATGGATCCCGTCCCTGCTGGCATACGCAGCCTGTGGACTAGTAGCCCTTTGCGGGGAAAGTGGAGTGAATTCAGTTTGTCAGTTCCACTGGAAGGTCTCACCGAACCCTCCTGTCTGTGACTGGTCCCCTGCTGGTAGCATCCCAGCTGTCTTCCCAGGGCCGTGCTGGTCTGCACTGCTAAGGCAGCCCAGGCTTGAGGGTGGGAGACGGGGTGGAGGGTAGGGCAAAATCCAGGTTTGCCACATGCAAAAAGATAAACCCAGGAGCAGACCGATTCCACGTTTTCTCCCAGGGTGTAACAGCCGCCCCAGCCGAGTGTGCGGTCCGGGGTGGGAGGATTGTGTGGCTTCTCAGAGGAGCGTAATATACCACGAGAGTGGAGAATGAAATTCAGCTCTGTTGGAAGTGAGCTAGTGGATCCAGGCTGCCCTGCACAGCCAGATCCTGGCTCTACAGGACCCATTACAAGCGACGTTTCTGTAGCAGACAGTCTGTCTCCACGGCTGGTACCCAGTTTGGGGTGCATGCCGCTATTTCTTGGTAACTGACCCCAGAGAGAGGGTCCACTCTTCCTTGGGGCCAGTCGAGCCCGGGTGCATTAGTGTCCCCTCACTGGAGAGAGAAGGGGCCCCGTCTCTCCAGGCACAGCTCGTCTTGCACCTGGCATGGCCAGTGGCATCTCTGACAACCCGAGCCCAAGGAGGTGCTGGAGATGCTGGCTGTAGTGAAAGTGCAATAGCTCTGCTGTGACCCCTACCAGCGTGCAAGGCCGTGCTCTGAAATTGCAAGTTCTGTGGGGTAATCTCCTCACCCACGGGGGTCAGGAAGGACCTTTCTTCTGGGGATAGCACTGCACCATGGCCTGGGTGCATGGGAGGGTGGTGAGGTGGAGCTGCCTTCACCGGATCCTCTGTGTTTGAATAGCTCAGTGGCCTGCCGGGGAAATGTGGCTGTGTTTCAGGGTAGCCCGTGCGCTCCTAACCTGCCTTTCGGCCCCTTTTCTTCCGTTTCCCATTCCCCCCCCCACCGAAGAAAGCTGCTGACGGGAAGAAGTGCACGGTGGTCCTCGACCCCAAGAGGAGCAATGCCATTAACATCGGCCTGACGGTGCTGCCGCCTGCTCACATCATCAAGACGGCCATTCTCAACTTCGACGAGTTCGCCATTAACAAAGAAGGGATTGAGGTGAGGCTGCAGCGATTCCTCCCACGAGCCGTTTCTGGTAGTAAATCTTTCCGAGTAAAGAGCAGATGAGCTCCAGCCCTGGAGGGTCACCCTGCCCAAAGCGCGTCTCAATCCGTACTGGGTTTCTCCTCAGCACCCCTGTCTCTTGTCCCTGCCATGCACAGAGAGGCTAAGGGACTGGCCCAAGGCTGTCTGTGGCAGAGCAGGGCGTTGAACCGTGTCCACTAAATCCTAGACTAGTGCCCGGACACTGGACTGGCTCCTGGAGAGGCCAGCCGTCCTCCCTAGCCTGTAGTGTTCTCCGACAGCACTCCGGCTCCAGGGCTGCACATGCCACGCGGGTTTTCACAGACCTGCACAGCCCAGGCCAGAGCATTTCACTGTGTGGTTCTGCCTCGACTCAGCACCCTCTGGAGCACAGCTCTTAGAAAGAGAGGCCCAGGTTTGATTTAAAGGCTGCAAGGGACAGGGAATCTGCCCCAGCGCTAGGTCACCTGTTCCAAAGCTTCATTATCTTCATTGCTAAAAAGGTGCACCTGATTCCGGTTTGGCCAGCTTCCAACCACTGGATCTCCTTCAGTTTTTATCTGTTCGGCTAAAGAGCCCTCGGGTGTCAAAATCTTCTCCCCATTGGCCCAGGAAGCCGCCCATCCAATATTCTGCTAGAGGAGCCTTAAATACCTTAAATAATTATCCTGTCATTCCTTCGGGACGTGGGCAGGGTGACTCCCAGGCCCAGTCCCCAGCTCGACACAGGAAGGGAGTGCTGGGGAGAAGCAGCTGCTGTTAGTAGCGTGGGAGCTGGCGCATTCCCTTCCCCAGCCTGTGGATGTTGCTGTGTTGGAGAGTGAGATTCCGGCACAGGCCCTGCATTGTTCTTTCCTGACATCCCTGTGTGACAGTCGCTGCATCTAGATGCTGGGTGGGCAGCCCCTGCGCATAGCTGGGTATTTGTGGGTTCCTTGCAAACAGCGTCTACCCCAGGCTGGCTGACCAGTCTCTCCCGGCCCTTCTCCAGCTCCAGAGTTCATCTGATCTCATTGCATTTTGGTTTTGCCCTGGGCTTGGCCCGTGGATGCCTGTGGTTTGGGGAGGATGAGTGGTTCCCCCACCCGCTCTGTCCTTCGCTGCCATGTGGCTTAGCTTTGCAGGAGGGGTGCTTGACTGATTGCTCCTGGTTCCTCACTAACAACGAACGGTCCCTTGAAGGAGAGCCCCGCGTGCAAGCCCTTGTGAAGGCAGACTGGAGAGTGCTGTAAGATTGCATCCCCGTCCCCATCCCCTTTGCTCACAGCAGAGCTCACTCCCGGCTTCGCTGGTCCTTGTGTTCTCTTCTAGCCAGAGCGAGGAGAAAAGCACCCGTGCACCCCCAGGATATCGGCACTCCGGAGAGTTACTCTGCTGAGGCCAAGAGCGCGCAGGCCTGAAGGCTGTTTGGTTGCCCTGTGCCCTGTCGATGCTAGTCCCGGTATGGGGTGGGTGAGGTGTCAGTACTCGCCCAGGTGGGCATAGCCCAGTCCAATGAACCATGATCTGTGACCCTTCAAGGCTACCACTGAAGCCAGCTTGACACAGTACTGCTGGTACTACTCTCTGTTTGGGCAGCTAGACCTGACCTGCTGCCTCGGACGTGCGGCTCCTTGTGTCTTACAGAAAATCTTGACCATGGTTCCCACTGACGAAGAGAAGCAGAAGATCCAGGAGGCGCAGCTCGCCAATCCCGACGTCCCCCTGGGCTCAGCCGAGCAGTTCCTGCTCACCCTCTCCTCCATTAGCGAGCTCACGGCTCGGCTCCAGCTGTGGGCATTCAAGCTGGACTATGAGAGCATGGAGCAGGTAATGGCACAAACCCAGCCCACTGGCCGTTTCCCCGGCAAACCAGACCATGAACATCCCTGACCTTTGGGTTTGGTAGTGCAGATTCCCCTGGGCATTCCCCTGGATCTCTGCACCCCCTGCCGTGCCTGGGGACCCTGTGGCAATTCAGTCCCTGCCTGCTGTTTGCTTTGGATAGGGGCATGGTACAGCCGCGCTCAGCAGCTGTAGGCCAAGGGCCCGGGCCCGCTCTGCAGGGGCCAGCAGCCCAGCCTCCCAGGTGCAGGAATTCCCCTGGCTCGGGTGAGTTCCGCGTCCTTCCTGCTGAATCCAAGGTCAGTGAGCCCACGCGGCGCTGCCCCCTGTCCCAGGGCGGAGCGGGACCCGCGCTGGCTGTGGCTAGGTCCCTGGCTTCCGGGCGGAGCGGTGAGTGCGTGCGGGGGCTGGAGCTGGGCGTCGCTGATTTACCAGTCACAGCAGCTGCACCTTTCCCTGTTCAGGAGATCGCGGAGCCTCTGTTTGACCTGAAATTGGGGATGGAACAGCTGGCCAAAAACCAGACCTTCAGGTGTATCCTGGCTACTCTGCTGGCCATGGGGAACGTCCTCAACGGCTCCCAGGTGAGGGGTAGAGGGAGGGACCTGGGGTCTCCTGCAGCTGCCCGCGCAGAGCTCCTGGGGGACGAGGTGGCTGCCAGCCGGGGCTTAGAAAGGGATGCAGAGTCCCCGGGGGGAACGGGGCCGGGCCGCCATCGAAGCTGTGCGCCCAGACCTGCAGCTGTGCCTTAGAGAGCAGGCAATGTGGGGCTAAGGTGCCAAGCTAGGTGGGAAATGCTGGGGGGCGAGGGGGGCTGGCTGCTGAGGGGGCCAGTGCCTAGCAGCAGGGGGACCTGTAGGGTTGCGCCCGGTGGGCTGACAGGGCTTAGTGCTGGAGGCTGGTCTGTTGCGTTGCTGCAGAACATACCGAGATCTTGTCAAGTGAAAATCCAGGCAGGGAAGTGTAAGGGAGAGCAGAGCGGAGGATGGAGTCCCCTACTAAGGGGAATGGCTATCTGTGGAATGACGGTGTTAGGGCCCGCCTGGGATTGCGCCAGGTGCTGTACGAACACATTGTGAGAGGCAACCCTGCCCCCAAGAACTCATGGGCTAAACAGACAAGGCGTGGGAGGGGAAACTGAGGCAGAGAGGTGACGGCCACGCAGCAGGTTGGCGGCTGTGCTCCCCCGTCAGCGCTCTGCCCACTGGACTACGCACTGGTGTCCAGGGAAAACAAAGTGGGAGTAGACTGTGTGCAAGGCGGCAGTGCCAAGCTGCGGGTGGTCAGAGCGATCTAGAGCAGCCCCAGCTGAGACGCTGGGCCATAGCTGAGCTGGGCGGAAGGGGGTACAGAGAATGTCAGGAAGGATGGGGGGAGGGGCTAATCGGATCAAATAGCTTCAGCCTCCAGAGGAGCAGATAGCGTGGAAACGGTGCTGGTGCATACCCCTGCCAGGGAGGGCCACAGGCCTGGGATTGCAGCTGTGAAACTCAGCCGGAGAGGCAAGGGGCAGAATCAGCTGCTGGGAGAGGGCAGTTGACTCCGGGAAGCGGGGAGGGGTGACCCGGGCTCCCCTGGCTCTGGCTGAGCCTGCGTTTGGGTTTCAGAGCCGGGGCTTCGAGCTCAGTTACCTGGAGAAGGTCTCGGAGGTGAAGGACACCGTGCACCGGCAGTCTCTGCTGCACCACCTGTGCCACACGGTGGTGGAGAGGTTCCCCCAAACCAGCGACCTCTACTCGGAGATCGCAGCCATCACCCGCTCAGCCAAGGTAAGAGGCGTGTCGGAACCGGCAGATCTTCCAGCTGCCCCCAGCCCCGCGGACCCGGGGAGCAACACCTGAGCCTGGCGAGCTGCGTGGGTCATGTGGGGACGCAGGGCAGCGAGGGGATCCCGAGCGAAGCACGGCCATGGGTGTATCTTCACTCCTTCCTCAGGTTGACTTTGACGAGCTGGCGGAAAGCCTGAGCCAGCTGGAGCGACGGTGCAAAGCATCATGGGACAGCCTGAAGGCCATCGCCAAGCACGAGACCAAACCGGGCCTGAAGAGCAAGCTGGTGGACTTCCTGAAGGACAGCTCCCGGAAGATCCACGTTCTGAAGGTGGTGCACAGACGCATACTCCACAGGTCGGTCTGCCTGCTGGGCACAGACCCCCCGGGGCTTGCTATGGCTGCCCTCGTGGGGCAGGGGGCGAATGGGGGTGGGGGGAGAATTTGGCTGGGGGGAAGGGGTGAACGGGGGTGACAGGGTAGCAGGCTGTGGGGGGGGGAGCATTTGACTGGGGGGAGGGGAAATGTTCCTTATTCCCAGTGGAGTTGAGAGTGTTCCCAGCTCTGCGGGGGCAGGGAACTGGAGTGGGGGGGGAGGGCTGGCAGAGGGGGAGGGGGGGAAATCCGGGCTGATTCAAGGACTCCCCCTCCCTTCTGGCAGTGATTGTCAGGGTAGCCTGAGGCGGCTCCAGGTGCAGGAGGGATCATGGGCCCCCCGTGTCCTCCCCTCGCCCCCAGCTGCTCCGTCTCTCGGCAGGTTCCGCTCCTTCCTGCTGTTCCTGGGCTACCCGCCGGCGGCCGCGCGGGACATGAAGGTGACGGGGTTCTGCCGGCTCCTGCGGGAGTTCGCCCTGGAGTACCGCACGTGCCGAGAGCGCGTCCTGCAGCAGCAGCGCAAACGGGCCGCGCACCGCGAGAGGAACAAGACCCGGGGCCGGATGATCACGGAGGTACGGGGCTGCCCTGGGGGCTGGGGGCCTGCTGAGCCCAATGCCTCCCCTTCCCCTCACGCTGGCCGTCTCCTCTCTCCGCAGATGGAGAGATTCTCCGGCATGGCCGACAGCCCTGAGGCAAAGCCCTCTCCAGCCATGGGGTCGGCCTGCCCAGAGCAGCAGGCGGATGCAGGCCACGAGACCATGAAGAGTGTGTTGAGCTCGGCTGTGGAGCCCCACAGCCGGCGCAGCAGGGCCAGCCGAGGTAGGGGTCCGCGGCCAGCCCGGTGACTGCCCTTGCCCCAGGGCGGTGCGGGAGGGCGCGCCGGGCGGCAGCTGGCATCACCCTGACGGCATCTCCATGTGCGGCTCTGCGCAGGCCCCAGGCTCAGCTGGGCGCGTGCCGGGGCCCCACACTGTACGGAGCGGAGCCCGGCTCTCCCAGCGCACTGGGCTGTGGGCACGGATCCCAGCCCTGTCTGTGCTGCGGCTGCTCCCGGGCCCTGCTGTATTTGTGGGACCGCTGGCTCATTCCTGCCCATGCCCCAGCGCCTCGGTGCTGGTCTGTGAGCAGCCAGGGCCCCCGTAGGCCCCGCGACACGAACTGCCCAAACGCCCCCCTCCGATGGAGGACGTGACACTGGGGGTCCTGCCATCCCGCACCCCCCACACACACCTAGAGGACAGGATGCTGGGGGCCCGGCCAGCCCGGCCCTTCCTCTCTGGGGCCCAAGTCTGGGGTCCTGGCTCGCTGCCCAGCTCAGCGCTGCTGGGCTGCCCCATTCATGGGGCCCCTTGGGATCGGGGAGATGGAGCTCGATTACTGCTGGGCCACTTCCCTCAGCCTGCAGCGGGGCTCGCTCAGGGGCAGGCAGGGTGCAGCACTGCTCCCCAGCCAGGTACGGCCCCATGGGCTCCAGAGCGCTGGCCTGAACTGGGGGACACCACGCGGCCCACTCCCCAGCTGCAGGGCATTTGGGGGGAGCATGGGGTGTGGGAGGGATTGCTGGGGTGCAGAGGAGAAGCTGTTGGACTCTTGGGGATGACAAGCATTCAGCAGTGGTGGGAGGAGGTGCTTGCTGCGGGGTTAGGTGATGGGTTTGGCAGTGGGAGGTGGGTTTGGCAGGGGGCAGTAGGGCAGCCGCGGGGGGAGGTGGGAGCTGGCAGCTGAGGGATGGGAAGCAGCCGAGTGGCTGTGGCAGTAGGGTGTGGCAGCCGGAGGTGTTGGCTGGGAGGGGGCTGAGCTTGGCAGGGGGACTGGCTGCCGCACACCAGCTGCTCCGGTCCCTCGGCCGACGTTCCTGTGCTCTCCGGGCAGGCGTGGGTCGGTCAAGCCCCTCCAGCGGCTCCGTGCCCCAGGACGACAGCTCCGGCTCCCCGGCCGACGCCTCGGATGAAATCATGGATCGTCTTGTGCAGTCCGTCACCCACAGCGCCGGCCCGCGGCCGGGCGCCACCAAGGAGCGCAAGAGGTCACGTGTCAGCAGGAAGTCCAGTAAGTGCCATCCCCGGGCAGAGCCTGCCATGGGGCCAGGGCTGAGCCATGCCATGGCATTGCTGGGCAGGAGGGGCTCTGCCTCTGCCAGCCAGGGTGACTGCTGGGAAACTGGCCTCATGGTGTCCGGTCTGACCCGCTGGGCAAGAGAGTCTTCGTGTGCAAAGCCTGTGGGAAGCGGAGCCAGGAGCTGTGCAGGCCCTGGTGTGGGCACTGCCCTGGTGCTGCTGCCAGCCCATGGGGGGAGCGGGCAGGGGGCAGACCCCAGGGCGCCCACCATAGCCCCAGCTGGCTGGTGCTGAGGGGCCGCGCAGGCTGGAGGCTGTCCCACTCCTGCAGAGCCCGGCGTGGCGGCTGGCCCAGAGCCCGCAGAGCAGGCGTGGGCCCCTCCGGCCTGGCGGCTGGGCTGAGCGTGTGGCCGTGTCCCGGTTTGGGTGGGCTCACTGGAGTCTCCCCCGTGGCTGCTCAGAACAGGCGTGATGGCGGGGGCGGAGGGGGAGGGCCGCCCCCTGGGCAGGGTCCTAGAGCCATTTGCCGCCCAGCAGACCTGAGCTGTGCCCTGCCTGCTGACCCGCCCTCCGTGTGACGCCGGCAGCAGGGCCCTAATTCTGCCTTTCTCCCCAGTGCGGCGGACTCTGAAGAGCGGCCTGAGCGATGACTTGGTGCAGGCCCTGGGCCTGGCACAAGCTACCGGCGTGCAAGTGTGACGGTTGCCGTGGCCAGCGGAGCTGCTGCGGAAGGAGCCTGCCTAGAGCCCGCGATGCCCCACTCCCCGGAGCGAGCGGGCCCATGAACGCGCTGAGCGGGAGCCCGGCCGGCCCAGCCCCGCGCTCTGCGGCCTGGAGGAAGGCAGTCGCTGGGCAGGGCCGGTGCTTGGGGAGCACTGAGCCCCTGCCCCGGGGTCGCAGCCCAGCATGACTGGCACCACTGGAGCCCCTCTGAAGCGTCGCCTGCTGGTGCTACAGGATGGGCACTCCCGCCACAATGACTACTGCTTCTCCCCACCCCCACCATGGGCCTCCCTGCGTCCTGTCCCCCCCACACACCCTGCCCTATGTGCCGCTCCGCATCCTGCCGTCCGTCCGGCCCGTGCTTTCCTGCAGTGGGGCCGTGCGCCGAGTGGATTTGCTCTGGGGACACTGTAGCATTTGAGCCCTTTGTGAGTAGCTGGCGAGTGGGACGTGTGCTGTGGATTAGTTTGGCTGGGCCCTGCAAAGAGAAGCGCTGGCTGCGGCAGAGGCTTGGGCATGGATGGGCTGATAACACTGCCACCGCACTCCATCTCCTTGGGTTTGCATCCTGCCTTTCCCCTGCAGGTCGCTGGATTCCAGGGCTTCTCCGAGACTTCCCAGGGTCCCGCTAGGAAGCGAGTAGCATTTCCCTGGTGGCTGGCACTGGCTGGCACCTGCATCCTCCCAGGGCTCCTGGCCCTTCCTGGGTGCTGGTGATGGGCAGGGTCTGTGTGTGCACTAGCTGAGCAGTGCGTGGAAGCCCCCCTCCCCTGGGGGAGCGCAGGGCTGGCTGGTCGCCGGGGATGTGCAGTCTGACCCCCGTTATGGTGAGTCGGGTTGTGTGCGCTGTAGCCACCCTCCAGCAGCACCTGGGGTGGGAAGGTCCCAGGGCAGTCGCTGGGGCCGGTGCCAATTGGACTGAATAAAGACACCTGCTGTTGATTGCTGTTCTGCGGTTCTCTGTTCAATACAGCCGGGCAGGAGCCCGGCTCTCCTCTTCCCTGCCCATCCCAGCTGCGTCTAAGGCCACTTGGTCACAAGGTCACTGAGCTCCGGTCACCCCCATGGTGTGCAGGGAGCTCCTCATCCCACCCCTCTGAGCCGTGGGTCGCTGGCTGTGCTCCCATCCCCGAGGGGCTGTGTTTGGGGCCCGCCAGTGGCATCTACCCTCTCCCTGAGCTCAGCTGCGTTTCGGCCCCTGGGGTCGTTGGCACGGGCGCTGTGCTGGGGTGCGGGGAGGGCGGGTACTGAGACGAAGGGCGTGGGGAGGCCGGGGCGAGGGGGGATGTACTCCAGTGGTGCCTGCTCCAAGCAAGGGGGTGTGCTGTGTGGCACTATCCCCTGCCCCCAGGAAAAGCCGCCCCCGTTCCCTGCAGAGCCCGGCCTGGCGCGGCAGAGGGGCTGGAGGTGGGTTCTGGGGGCGAGGCTCATAGCCTGACTCCTGGGCTCGTTTGAATGGTTCTATCAGGCCCCAGAGAGAGGGTCTGTCCTGGCCTCGCTATCTGCTGGGCCTGGGGGCCAGTGGTGCTAGGGAAGTGCGGTCGTTACCCCAGCAAGGCCAGATGCTCTTCCCGTTCCCCACGGCCAGCAGGGGCAGCGTGTGCAGCCCTCCGCTAGATTGCACATGGAGCTCAGAGCCCAGCTGGAAACCATGGGGGTGTGAAGTCTGGTGAAGAGTTCGGGCCCTCCAATGCACCTGTCTGGGCCAGGCTGTGCTGCTGAGTGGGGCCAGGGATCCTTCCTGACCCTTCTGGCACTGGTGACCAGCTGTGCACTGAAGCCCAAGATGGGGAGACCCTTTCAGTTTTTACCTGAGTGCCTCACTTGGGCAGGAGGCCCCCACTGCGCAGCACTGCAAACTACAGAGGGAAACCGAGGCACACACAGAGTTTATAAAAATATTTCAGAAAATTCCCCATGGCATACGGAGCAGGCCGAGCGTTCAGTCGTAGGAAACCGCAGAGGGCGCTTGCGGACATGGAGCGTAACTAGCAGCGCCAGGACAGTGACACAATTCTCAGGAAAGTGTCCACAGGCTCTTTAATGCTCACAAGTGAGGCCCTCAGTGCTACATCTCAGCTCCATCCCTGCTCGGACATCACGGAGGGGACCGTGGTCTGTGGGAGAAAAGTAAAGGGGTTTGGCTGGGTGGCCGAGTGGGTCATCTCCTGGGAGTAAAAACACTGCATGTAGTAAGGCAGCGGAGTGTACAGTGGAGGCACGCTTCAGTGCTGGAAGCCGGGTAATAAACAAGGAATTAGGCTCAGTTATGAAAGAGATCGGCTATGATTTTGACCCCTGCCCCTGGTGGGAGGAGTCACATGACGGGGATGTTACAGTCACTGGATACACCCTGGTCAGGAAGGACAGAGTGAGCAGAAGGGGCGTGGCCTGGACATCACAGATCCTGCCCCTTGCACTAGTGACTGACAGTTCAGTTCAGAGGGGCAGGAGTATTAACTGGGTCAGTGTATTAATGATGTGTCACAAGGCAGGATTCTGGGTGGTGTCTGTTATAGAGACCAGTCGGACAAGGGAGCAGGATGAGCAGCTGCTTAAACATCCATCCCTAATGTGTAGAAAGAAAGACCGTGTTATCGGGGGGGATTTCATTGTCTGTGGGGAGGCATGCTGGAGCTTTCATGCTGCCCCTAGTAAGATATGCTTGGAGGTTCTAAAAATTATAGATGACTTTCTGACACAAGAATTGGGGTCATTCCTCATTCTGACAGATACAGCTGAATTGATCATAGAACTAAATTTGATGGTTGCGTAGGCATAAGCCATCATGACAATTTCATTTACTAGGTGCAAACAGAATATAGTCAAGTCCAGGAATATAGATACTTGATGCTTTAAAAGGGCCAACTTCCCCAAAATGAAAACAACCATGAGCAAAACTGAGGGGGAGGAAATATTTAAACATGCAAATGTGGATGATGATTGGGAATGGTTTAAGAATGCTTTATTAGATGCAAAACCAAACAGCAGACACTCACTGTTCTGCAATCACAAAAGAAGGCTTTTTAATTAATAAAAAAAATCCTAGTGAAGAGGAGAGGTGAAAGAAGCAACAAAAATGTACATATAAAAATGGGGAAGCTGATACCATGGAATACGTATCAGCAGGTAAGAAATGCAGACAATTGAAAAGGGAAGCTAAAAGTATCCGTGAAAAATCTATGGCAGTAGGACCAAGGGGGAGAATTTTCAAAAGTGCCTAAATGACTTAGGAGCCTGAATCCCATTTTCAAAAGTGACTTAGGTTATTAGGGTCCTGAAAAGGTGTGTGATCTGGAAAGCTCTTCAGCTGCACCATACCATGAGAGCCAGCAGGCAGGAGAAAAAGGCCAGCTCAGGGAAGGGGCTGGGGTCTCTACAGACACCCAGCATTTAACGGTGCCATAAAGCAACCCTTGTGGCAGCTTGGCACACCTAAGTCCAGCAGGACCCCTCACTCCTCGGAGTCTCTGGGGTGCCTGCTGGGGAGTTGCTCTCTGGCCCACTCATCCTTGTTACTGTGACACTTCCCCCAGTATCTAGTCTGTTCCCTGCCACAGCTCGGTGCCATTGCAGCATGTTGCCTGAGCCTGTGCCAGTTCTTAGAGTGCTGGGAAGCCACATAACACCACCTTTCCCCCCGACACTTTCTAAAGACCCTCTAACAGGAAAGGGAACGAGGCCTGTTGTTACAAGGAAAACCTGACGTTACAAATGCTTCAACTCTTTTAATAAAAGGTTAAGAGGATTGTCAATGGTGTGTTTGCCGTGGGACTAAGCAGGCTGAGGTCTGTGTGCCAAGCCCCAGACGGGGACATGTTAACACTTTGACTCTCTGGGACCATGTATTCCACTGAAATTAACACAGCAGGGGCCTGCAGCTGCTCAGGAGTGTAACACGGGGTCCTATGCTGCTTTCCCAGTCTCTCAGGGAGAAGAAGGGGAGCCTCACTCAGCCTCAATCTCATGGAGACGTGTTAAAAGAGCAGCCACACGGGGTCAGACCAATGGTCCATCTAGCCCAGCAGCCTGTCTTCTGACAGCGGCAATGCCAGGTGCTTCCGAGGGAACGAACAGAACAGGCACTGAGTGATCCATCTCCTGTCAGCCAGACCTGGCTTCTGGCAGTCAGAGGCTTGGGGACACCCAGAGCACGGGCTTGCATACATTCCTGACCATCTTGGCTAATGGCCATTGCTGGACCTGTCCTCCAGGATCTTATCTAGTTCTTTTTTCAATCCAGTTATAGTTTGGGCCTTCACAACAAGTTCCACAGGTTGACTGTGCGTTGTGTGAAGAAATACTTCCTTTTGTTTGTTTTTAATCCTGCTGCCTGTTAATTTTACTGGCTGACCCCTGGTTCTTGTGTTATGAGAAGGAGTAAATAACACTTCCTTATTTACTTCCGCCACACCAGTCATGATTTTATAGACCTCTTCATATCCCCCCTTAGTCATCTCTTTTACAAGCTGAAAAGTTCCAGTCTTATTAATCTCTTCTCATACTGAAGCTGTTCCATACCCTTAATCTTTTGTTGCCCTTCTATGCACCTTTTCCATGTCTGATGTATCTTTTTTGAGATGGGCAAATAGAACTGCATGCAGTATTCAAGCTGTGGGCGTACCATGGATTTATATAGTGATATTATGATATTTTCTGTCTTACTATCTATCCCTTTCTTAATGGTTCCTAACAATCCCTTAGCTTTTTTGACTGCCGCTGCACATTGAGTGGATGTTTTCAGAGAACTATCCACAATGACTCCAAGTTCTTTCTTGAGTGGTAATAGCTAATTTAAACCCCATCATTTCGTATGTATAGTTGGGATTATGTTTTCCAATGTGCATTACTTTGCACTTATCAACATTGAGTTTCATTTGCCATTTTGTTGCCCAGTCACCCAGTTTGGAGAGATCCCTTTGTAGCTCTTCGCAGTCTGCCTGGGACTTAACTATCTTGAGTAATTTTGTATCTTTTCCAAACTTTGCCAACTAACTGTTTACCCCTTTTTCCAGATCATTTATGAATATGTTGAATAGGACTGGGCCCAGTACAGACCCCTGGGGGACACCACTATTTACCTCTCTCCATTCTGAAAACTGACCATTTATTCCTACGCTTTGTTTCCTGTCTTTTAACCAGTTACTGATCCATCTTATGCCATGACTGCTTAGTTTGCTTAATGGCCATTGGTGACAGACCATGTCAAAGGCTTTCTGAAAGTCCAAGTACACTATATCCACTGCATTACCCTTGTCCACATGCTTGTTGATGATCTCCAAGAATTTAATGGATTGGTGAGACATGATTTCCCTTTATAAATACTGTGTTTTCTCTTCCTCAACAGATCATGTTCAGTCTGTGTGTCTGATAATTCTGACCAATTTGCCTGGTCCTGAAGTTGGCCTGTAATTGCCAGGAGCGCCTCTGGTGCCTTTTGTCACGGAGTCCCCTGGCGATGCTCTGGAACTGCTCCCCACAAAGCCAGTCAGGACTTTGGGGAGCCTCCTCTCCCTTGGAGCAGACTGTCTTCAGGGCAAGAAGCTCACACGGCTTCACCTCCTGGGTCTCTCCTTGGAGCATTCAGCATATGCCCCTCCGTGCGCTTCCCACAGCGAGTCCGCCCAGACAGGATCCTGGGGAAGCCAGAGGGTCCTGCACACACCCTCACTTCGCAGTCAGATGTGACCCTCAGCCAGCCAGTAAAACAGAGGTTTATTAGATGACAGGAACATGGTCTAAAACAGAGCTTGTAGGTACAAAGAACCGACCCCTCAGCCGGATCCATCCTTGGGTCCCGCGAGCCAGACACCCCGTCTGCCCTCACTCCTAGTCCCAGCCAGCTCCAAACTGAAACCCCCTCCAGTCCCTCCTTCTCTGCTGAGTTCCTTTCCCGGGCCAGGAGGTCACCTGATCTCTTTGTTCTCCCATACCTTTAGCATCCCCTTGCAGGGGGGAAGGGCCTGGCCATTAGTTGCTAGGCGACAGAGGGTCGGTCAGAAACTGAGGCACCCACACAGTATTCAGAGGAAACATTAAGAACAGTCCCACTTCGTCACGCCTTTTTAAAAAATTGGCATCACATTAGCTATTCTCCAGTCATCTATCACAGAAACGGATTGAAGTGGTAGGTTACATACCACAGTTAGTAGTTCTGCAATTTCACATTTCCTTCAGAACCCTTGGGTGAATCCCATCTGGTCCTGGTGACTTATTGCTCTTAAATTTATCAATTTGTTCCAAAATCTCTATTGACACCTCAATCTGGGACAGTTCCTCAGATTTGTCACCTAAAAAGAATAAATTGTGTGGGATTCTCCCTCACATCCTCTGCACTCAAGCCCAATGCAAAGAGTTCATTTAGCTTCTGTGCAACGGCCTTGTCTTCTCTGAGTGCTCCTTTAGCACCTCCTTTGTCCACTGATTGTCTGGCAGATTTCCTGCTTCTGATGTACTCAACAATTTTATTTATTTTTTATTTATTATGATGATGATTATTATTTTGCTGTTAGTTTTTGTGTCTTTTGCTAGTTGCTCTTCAAATTCTTTTTTGACCTGCCTACTTCTACTTGACTTGCCAGGGTTCACTTCTTTCTATTTTCCTCAGTAGGATTTGACTTCCAATTTTTAAAGGATGCCTTTTTGCCTCTGACCACTTCTTTTACTCTGTTGTTTAGCCATCATTTAGTAAACTATATGAAGATTTATTAAATAGGAAAAGGAAATTAGAGAGTTATTTACAAGGTTAAAGCAAGCCAGCATAAACATACAAATGAGTTTCTTAGGTTTCAAAAGGTAATATAGGTTTCTATCATCAGCAAGCTCTATTTGTCCCTTAGGGCTAACCCAGGCTAAGCAGCTGGGGATCTCTTGCTTATGCCTAGGAACACCTTGCCCAGCCCCCCAGAGTACAAGCAGCACAGAGATACCTAGTTCCTTTAGTTTGGGGTTCTCCTCCGGCCATGTGCTCTGAGCTGCAAGCTTGGCTGATAGGAGGAGTCAACGTGCATAACTCGTTTTCACATGGAGAAAGGGGCGTAACAATTTCTGTAGAACAGCTCTTCCCACTAACTAACATCCTGCCAGGAGGGCAGGGGACTGGACTAGGTGACCTCTCAAGGTCCCTTCCAGTCCTATGATTCTAATGTCCTTCTCCTGTATGGCGATTCTTATGCAGTCACCGAGGCTCACAGTACAGCTGCTCAGGTACTACATTACAATGTGGAATACAGACGTTACAAGTAAGATCAGTGCAGGCAGCAACTTACAAGCATTTAATAGAGCCCAGCCTCAAACCTTTCTTATAATTCTGATATCGATCATATTAGTATTAATCCACACGTGAGCCAGATTGCAGCTATGTACCTGTTCGTGTCCAGTTGAGACCTGGGGATCTTGGTGTGAGCTGGCGCCTGCCCTGCCAGCGTCACAATATTGTACCAAATATTTCATATGATAAGGTTTGACAATATGGAAATGAAATGTTTCAATGGTCCTGATTCAATATTTTTTGACATTTCAGTTCCCCAGAAAATTTTGAAATGTTGGGGTTTTGTTCCAATTTGCAATTTTTTTTTATTTTTTTATTTTTTTAGAAGTATCGGGATTTCTGTGGAACAGAAGTTCCATTTTCCAACCACCTCTATCTATCACCATAGCATCTAAGGCAGGGGTAGTCAATAGGTGGACTGTGGGCCAAATCTGGACCTCCAGATGCTTTTGAACAGACTGTGAAATCTTTTTATTTACTTATTATCATTATTATTATCATTATTGTATTATTTTCTCTGGAGTCTGGACCTTGACTATACCTTGACCAAGAAATTTGGACCTTGACAAAAAATAATTGACTCCCCCTGATTTAAGTTCTGTATGTAGACAGAGATTTTCTTTGCCTGTTTTTGCCTCGTGTCAGTGCAAGATGAACTCCAGAGCAAGACTCCTGAGCCGCATGAGGGACCCAGTGGAGCTACAGACACCGCTGATGGCGTCCTGCTATCAGTATGTTCAAAGGAAGAACACGGTGCAAACCTTTGCACCATGCTCTAGAAGTCATGCAGAACTGGTGCCTGTCTCATCCTACAGCAAAGTTCATCCTGAGTCAGTAAGGTATATGGCTACAGTGAGAGGGATCAAATTAGATACAGCTTAAGTGAGTGTGAAACAGAAAGGATTGTATGCCCATGTAGAGCTGGAGAGAGCCCTGGACATCTTGACCTGCCTGTCCAAGGTTGCCCTGAATGTACCCCACGCTGAGAACTACCAAAGCACGAGAGTGGAAGTACTCAAGCAGATTTCAAGATGCTCAAGCCTCCCTGCATTTTCTGAGTGAATCCCATGTGGGTAGAATGTGCTGGTGTGAAAGACTTGGACGCTGAAGCCCTCGGGCCACAGAACAACTTCTGCAAAGCAGCTGCAGGGCCGCTGGGGCCTGAAGACATCCCCACCTCTAAAGGAGAGAGGACGAGTCTGTTTCCACGGACGGTTCTCTGCTGAGTGGCCAACAAGGGGCCCCATAGTGCCAAGGTGATGGCTCCAGCTAGGGACCAGACAAAGTTGACCACCTCATTGAGCAGGGGGCCAAACAGCCTTCAGACAGTAACAGCTTCCAGTCGTTCCTGGCCTGACCTGGCCTCCATCTGGGGAGCTGTTGGTGAATGGAACAGGATAGAGGGCTCTTGCCTGAGCTCCAGCTTTACTTGAGCAGGTCACCTGTGACTCAATGCACCCATGAAGGCCTCAGTAAAGGAGCCACTGACCAACACCATGTGACCGGGGTCCCAAAGGGGCCACACTGAGATTGCTTGATCAGGGCAAATGGCAAAGAATGGGGTAGACAATCCCCCAAACTGGTGGTTATTTCTAATACTTAGATTCACCAGCTACAAAACAGCTTCTACAATCCCTTACTCCTGACCCAGAAGCAGTTCCCTTAAAGCAACCCTGCCTTGGGCTTCCCCCCAGACAGCCTAGTCAAATATGATGAGATCGGATTACCAAAAATCTTGTTAATCATATGAAAAGTTCTATCAATCCCAAAGGATCGGACACATGACCCACCAGGTTAATGAATGTTTCAGAACTTCCCCAAATACACATGTACATCCAATTCTTATTAACTAAACTAAAATTTATTTAAAAAAGAAATAGAGTATTGGTTAACAGATCATTATACATACAGCTATGAATAGAGTCCTTAGGTCAGTTTCATGGTCGAGACAGTGAGCTTTGGAGTTGCAAAGAGTCCTTTCAGAATTAGTCCCTAGGTTGCCGTCCAATGTCCAATATCAGGGTGATCCAGATGGAACTGGAGACCTCCGTCTTGTGGCTCAAGCTTCCCCTGATGAAGCTTAAGCAGCTCTGAGATGAAAGGATCAGGGCCCAAGAGTTTTTATAGAGATTATTGGCGGGCTGTGATAGCGTCTTGACAGCATGCAGTCCTTGGGTGAACAACAGGCAATTATCCTAGCTTTGAAGTAGACAACCTATTTCCTAAGCATCACCGATAATTAGCTACATGGATTAACATAAGGCAATTGCCTGTCTCCCGCCGTTTGCAGGTGATTTACCACAAATGTTTAGGCAGCATTAAGACAGTGATATTGCTACATTTGCAGTTCATTTAAATGTTAACATCTTTTTTTTTGGATCTCTGAATTAACAAAATACAGCGATAGTCAGGAACTGTTTGGTTACATTGTTAACCTCTAACAATATAAATGTAAACGCACAAACACACACATTATCTACTCATGTGTCTCTAAAGGTTGATTCTGGGTCGATCAGCCTGTGAGTTGTGTAACCCTTTCTGGGCCTGTGTCACACGCAGTCAGCGCTCTTTGCCCCTCCTTGGCTTTCTCAACCTGTGGACCAGGAACTCGACAGTTGTCTTAACCTTAGAAGCTGGTCCCTCCAGCGTAGGGTGAAGGCACCATGGTAGGAGATAGAGGGGCAGGTCAATGACCGGGGGTGGTGGTGTCAAATCGAGTTAACTTTCCTCTAGCTGCAGCTGCTCAGTCAGCCTTTGAACCTGCAGTACTGGCAGCGTCTCACCTGCGTTTGCTAGGTAGGAAGGATCTGGTGGGACAAGTGCCATGATTGAGTGTGTCTGTGTGTGTGTGTGTGTGTCTAGATGGGTGGGGGAGCAGGAGGTGTGTAGCAGCAGCTCCCTTATGCGGATGCTAGCCCAGGAGGTTTTCCCCTGAGTCCTTCCTGTGGCTGTGGCCCTGACTCCAGAGTGTGCCGGTGCCCAGCCCAGCACGAGCCCCTCTCCTAGCTCTGGGCTGGAGACCACATTGCCGTGGAGAATTGGAGAGGGGAGAGTTGTCTCGGGATGGCAGCCAGAGTTCATGTTTGGCTCCAGCACACCCACGTAGAGGTGCTGATGGATGGCAGCCAAGAGCCCATCCTGCCCACTGCCCCTGTTCGTCACTGCCTGGCAAAGGCGGATCTCTGCCCACCAGCTGTGGTGCCCACCTGGCGTGGCACTGGCAGCACCTCGTGGTGGGAACAAGCCTTGGATTGTGCTGGGTTCCTGGCCAGGATTTCTCACCCTGGGAACTGTAAAGGTACATTTGTTTCCTACCTGTTCTGTTTCCTCACTGTCAGAGAGGGGCTGGCAGCGCTCAGGCACCTTTATTGCTCTTGGCTCCCCGTTGGTTCCTGTGCTGCTTTAATATGCTCCTGCCACTCATGCCAGAGGAGAAACCAGCTGCTTGGCCTGCAATATGCCCATGAGTTGTGTGTCTTGGAGCCAGTGGGACAGAGGCAGGTGCCAGCCCTTGCCGGGAGGAGCTCCCAGGCCTAGGGGAGCTTCATTAACCCAGCTTAATGGGACTAAATCGGGGGGCCCAGATAATCTTCATCCAAGAATATTAAAGGAACTGGCACATGAAATTGCAAGCCCACTAGCAAGAATTTTTAACGAATCAGTAAACTCGGGGGTTGTACTGTACGACTGGAGAATTGCTAACATAGTTCCTATTTTTAAGAAAGGGAAAAAAAGTGATCCAAGTAACTACAGGCCTGTTAGTTTGACATCTGTAGTATGCAAGGTCTTGGAAAAAAATTTGAAGGAGAAAGTAGTTAAGGACATTGAGGTCAATGGTAATTGGGACAAAATACAACATGGTTTTACAAAAGGTAGATCATGCCAAACCAACCTGATCTCCTTCTTTGAGAAGGTAACAGATTTTTTAGACAAAGGAAACGCAGTGGATCTAATTTACCTCAATTTCAGTAAGGCATTTGATAGGGTTCCACATGGGGAATTATTAGCTAAATTGGAAAAGATGGGGATCAGTATGAAAATTGAAAGGTGGATAAGGAACTGGTTAAAGGGGAGACTACAACGGGTCATACTGAAAGATGAACTGTCAGGCTGGAGGGAGGTTACTAGTGGAGTTCCTCAGGGATCGGTTTTGGGACCAATCTTATTTAATCTTTTTATTACTGACCTTGGCACAAAAAGTGGGAATGTGCTAATAAAGTTTGCGGATGACACAAAGCTGGGAGGTATTGTCAATACAGAGAAGAACCGGGATATCATACAAGAAGATCTGGATGACCTTGTAAACTGGAGTAATAGTAATAGGATGAAATTTAATAGTGAAAAGTGCAAGGTCATGCATTTAGGGATTAATAACAAGAATTTTGGTTATAAATTGGGGACGCATCAGTTGGAAGTAACAGAGGAGGAGAAGGACCTCGGAGTATTGGTTGATCACAGGATGACTATGAGCCGCTAATGTGATATGGCCATTAAAAGAGCTAATGCGGTCTTGGGATGCATCAGGCGAGGTATTTCCAGTAAAGATAAGGAGGTGTTAGTACCGTTATACAAGGCACTGGTGAGACCTCATCTGGAATATTGTGTGCAGTTCTGGTCTCCATGTTTAAGAAGGATGAATTCAAACTGGAACAGGTACAGAGAAGGGCTACTAGGATGATCCGAGGAATGGAAAACCTGTCTTATGAAAGGAGACTCAAAGAGCTTGGCTTGTTTAACCTAACCAAAAGAAGGCTGAGGGGGGATATGATTGCTCATTATAAATATATCAGAGGGATAAATACCAGGGAGGGAGAGGAATTATTCAAGCTTAGTACCAATGTGGACACAAGAACAAATGGATATAAACTGGCCTTTGATTACACTGCTCTACAGCCAAAATGCTTCTGAAATAAATGTAGTCAAACTTTACTAATTCTGGGTCACTGAGAACGAAAATGATGCTTAAAATTGTTGATTGGCTCTAGTTTTCAAGATATGCTATTGGGTCAGTAAATACGACCCTTGACTTGGGAATGGCGGAGGATAAGTGAGTTATAAAGGGAAGGGATCTCAATTTAAACCAGAAATGACTAAAATACATCTTTGACTGGATCTATGAATAAATCTATGACTGGGTTTGGACAGTACTTGCTTTTTAGGCAAAACAATGAGTGATGCAATCTGAAGCTGGTATTGCGTCATACATGATATGAATTGCATCATGTTATTCCTAGAAGTCATGGATGATGCAATCATAACGAAGCTTACATCACTCTGCTGAACAAATTGCCCTATATCAGCTCTAGAAATCATATAGTGTCGTGCTCTCTTATTTGTCAGTGTTTGATTTTGCAAAGGGACACATTTCTGTTTAGCCAAAGTGAGCAGAGATGCCTCGTACTCGTGAACAGTGTAGTGCAGATAACTTCTGCTATGTTTGTGGTGAAGTGACTTTTGCATCACAAAAGCGCAGTATAGCCACTATGGTTAAGAAAGCCTATCACCTTTATTTTGGCTGCAAAATTGGAGATCAGGACAAGAGGTGGGCCCCACACATATGCCGCAACACTTGTGCAACAAATCTTCGCCAGTGGTTGAACAGGAAAAGGAAATCTATGCCTTTTGCAGTGCCAATGATTTGGAGAGAGCCAACAGATCATACCAGCAATTGTTACTTCTGCATGGTGCCTCCAGTTGGGAAAGGTGTGTCAAAGAAGAAAAAGTAGACTGTGCATTATCCAAACATTCCATCAGCTATACGCCCAGTACCCCACAGAGAAGGACTGCTGGTTCCTGATGCACCAGAATCATTCTCACTTGAGTCAGACGAGGAAGAGGAAGAGGATGAAACTTCTGGTCCTGAACCATCAATGTCACAGGACCCACATTTTCTCCCATCCTCCTCCTCTGAACCACACCTCATAACACAAGGTGAACTGAATGACCTTGTCAAGGATTTGGAACTACCCAAGAGTAAGGCAGAGCTGTTGGGCTCCAGACTACAGCAGTGGAATCTCCTGGCAGGTGATGTTAGGGTTTCCATGTTCCGTGACCGTCAAAAGGATCTTGTCCCATTCTTCTTCATGGAAGGTGATCTTGTAGCCTGCAACAACATCGATGGTGTGATGGCAGCCCTCAACATCGTTCACGATCCAGATGAGTGGAGACTGTTCATTGATTCATCGAAGACGAGTCTTAAAGCTGTTTTACTGCATAATGGCAATGTTTTGCCATCAATTCCAGTTGGTCATGCAGTCCATATGAAGGAAACCTATGACAACATGAAACAACTTTTGAGGTGCATAAACTATGACCAACATCAGTGGCAGCTTTGTGGCGATTTGAAGGTTGTTGCTCTCTTGCTTGGTCTGCAGACTGGATACACAAAGTACTGCTGTTTTCTCTGCGAATGGGATAGTCGTGCAAGAGATTCCCACTACATCAAGAAAGATTGGCCACTCCGACAGTCATTGGAGCCTGGGAGGAAAAGTGTTCAGCATCCACCACTTGTTGAATCAAGGAAGATTTTGTTACCACCCTTACACATCAAGCTGGGTCTGATGAAGAACTTTGTCAAGGCCATTGACAAAACACAAGCAGCTTTCAAGTACCTCCGTGGAAAATTTCCAAGGTTAAGTGAAGCTAAGATAAAGGAAGGTGTCTTTGTTGGTCCTCAGATTCGTGAACTTCTTCGAGATGATGCATTTGACCATGCACTGCGTGGCAAGGAAAAGACGGCATGGAAAGCCTTCCAGTTAGTGGCAATAAATTTTCTCGGAAACAACAAGGCAGACAACTACAGGTTGTTGGTGGAAAACCTCCTCAAGGCATACAAAAGCCTTGGTTGCAACATGTCACTAAAGATACATTTTTTGCACTCTCATCTAGATTTTTTTCCACCGAACTGCGGAGCAGTGAGCGACGAACACGGCGAGCGATTTCACCAGGACATTGCAACAATGGAGAAACGCTATCAGGGCAAATGGAGCCCATCAATGCTTGCAGACTATTGCTGGACAGCGACAAGAGATGCTCCATTTAATGAATACAAGAGACAAGCCAAGAAGCGCCGAGTAGACACTGAATAGGACTAAACTATGTACATAATAATTTTTTGCCTTTTGTTTCATAATAAATTTTATTTATAGAACCCTTTTGCTGATTTTTATAGTGTTACATAAACAGGACAGGTGAAATATTATCATGTAAAGCAACCATAAACACATGAAAAGAACTAGGTTTACAATTTATGATTAAAACTCTACTATCTACACAATATACATAGACATAAAATGTAAAAACTGAAATATCTTAGAAACAGTAGCCAATCAGTTGTTTTAATTGTCATATTTGAATTCAGCACATCAAAATACATAATAAATAGCACATTTTATCTCTGAAGCAGACGACTTCTCAAAAATTGTAGACCAGTGTTATTAGCAGGTAAATATGCCCAATGGTCTGTGATAGGATGTTAGATGGGGTGGGATCTGAGTTACTACAGAGAATTCTGTCCTGGGTGCTGGCTGGTGAGTCTTGCCCACATGCTCAGGGTTTAGCTCATCGCCATATTTGGGGTCGGGAAGGAATTTTCCCCCAGGGCAGATTGGCAGAGGCCCTGGAGGTTTTTCGTGTTCCTCTGCAGCGTGGGGTACGGGTCACTTGCTGGAGGATTCTCTGCACCTTCAGGTCTTTAAACCACAATTTGAGGACTTCAATAACTCAGGCATAGGTTAGGGATTTGTTACAGGAGCGGGTGGGTGAGATTCTGTGGCCTGCGTTGTGCAGGAGGTCAGACTAGATGATCATAATGGTCCCTTCTGACCTTAAAGTCTATGAGTCTATAACCCCCTGAGCATCATCAGCTCAGCAAAGCCAAACCTCTCAGCCCCCAGGGGGCCTCCTGGCCCACTACCACATGCACCCAGCATGCCCTCCCTTTCACTGGCTGTCCTCAGCCACAGGTCTCCTGGCTGACCCGGTAGGACGTTCTGGGGTGCAACCCCGAGCAGCGAGAGCTTGTGTCACTGTCTGCCCTGTAATCCTGGGTGCCGTAAATGCTCCCAGCCAGGACACCCGCAGACAAGCATGCAGGTCACACCCTGAGTGGCTGTGTATGCGCAGCCCTGGCTCAGTGCTCTGAGCCCCGCAGCCCCACCCTGGTCTCCACCAGCCTTGGTTACTACTTACAGGGTGACCCCAGCACACCCCCGTCCTGAATTTCTCTAAAACCATCTGCCTTGCATTGTCCAGCCCTCTTCTGGCCCGCTCCGAGGAGTTATGAAGTTTGCGGTTCCCTTTAAAGGAACAACACAACGGCCACGTACCACCTCACTGGGGTTAACGAACACTCTGTTTTATTCAAAGCACTGGACTGGTTTGTAGTCAAAAGTACAGCACAAAAGTCCTAGGTTCAGTGATCCTCCTCATCCTCACTGTTCACACCAGGGGTCTGACTCTTGGGTTCCTTGGAAATATCCATGGTGCTGTGTAGCCGGGGGCGGGGGGGGGGGGGGGGATGTCTCTGCCAAGCATGGCATCTCTTTGTAAAAGCAGCAGGTCTGCGGCTTGGCATTGGATCGACTGTTGGCCTTCCTGGCCTTCTGGTACGCCTGCTGTAGCTCCTTGGCTTTCCCCCGGCACTGCTGCTGGTCCCTGTCGTAGCCTGTAGATGTCCATGTTTCTACAGGTGGTTCAGAGCTCTGCCTGCACAGCCTCTTCTCCCCACAGGCCCAGGAGATCCAATGTCTCCTCTGTACGCCAGACCAGAGTGTGTCTGGAGCACGTCGCCGGCATGGTCAGCTGGGCAGTTACAAACAACAGTGGAGAGCTGCTAGGTGTGCTCGCCACGCTGGGCAATCAGGAAAAGGCATTTCAAAAATTCATGGAGATGTAAAGGGGCAGGGGGCCTTCTGGTCTTCATGACTCCTGGGCCATGGAGTTCACAATTGTGACCAGAGTGGTCAGTGTCTGGCATTGTGGGACAGCTGCTGGAGGACTGTTGGGGCAACATCAGTAATGCAGTCTTTACACTCACGGTGCATTGGCCTCAGTACATCAACCATGGTTCTGTGCCGCTCGGGGAGGAGGTGTTACACCATTGGCATAATGGGGCGCTTACATTGGTGAGAGAAATTTAAGCATAGACACATGCCCAACTAGATCGATGCAAGGTGGCATATGTCAACCTAACTTTGCAGTGTAGACCAGGCCTGACAAATACATGGCTGGGATTAGCCTGGCTCACCTGTGCATTAGTATTGTTAAAATAGGTCCGAGGGTTATAAAAATGTGTTTAGCCATTATGGAATGCTTGTGAACTGCTTCCTGCATTAATCTGACTTCTAACAGCTGTATCCCGCGCCGTAAGGTAACATCGGCGCGGTGGCATTGTGAGCCTCTGTGCCTGTGTAAATCACCAGACAGGAGAGAGACATTAACTAGAGTGAAGGGCTGATCTGCAACAGGAGTCACAGGGAAGGTTCAGCAATGCCAGCCAGACGATTGTGGAACATTAAAGAGGACAAAGGACATTTGTTGTTTTGCTCTCCCCAATCTCCCTGTGAAAATGAGTCGTGCAAGTGAATTCCTCCCGTCAACTGAGTTTGCAGCTCAGAGCACAAGTGAAGAAGGGGATAAAACCCCATAACAAGGGGATAAAACCCCCTAACAAGAAGCTGTAGCTCAATGCTGCTTGGACTCTGGGGCGAGGTTTTCTAGGCATAAGCAAAAGATCCCCATCTGCTTAGCCTGGGTTAGCCCTAAAGGACATATAGAGCTTGCTTATCACAGAAGCTTCTATTACCTTTTGAAACTTAAGATTGGAACTCATTTGTGTATCTGTTACCTACTTTTACTTTGTAAATAACGTGTTTCCTTTTCCTATTTAATAAATCTGTAGATAGTTTGTTATAGGAGTGGCTACAAGCGTTGTCTTTGGTGTGAGATCTAAGGTGCAATTGTCCTGGGGTAAGTGACTGGTCCTTTAAGATTGGAAGTAACCTGAATATTGCTGTGATCTTTGGTATAAGGGACCATCTATCACAAAGGCAGGCTCACTTGGGTGGCGAGAAGACAGAGCGCCCCTGGGGACGGTCTGTGACTCCACATTAAGGCTGTTACAGTGCCTGAGGAGTTCACACTTGATACTTGGGTGGTGCAATCTCAGTATAGAACTCACAGCCGAGGTGGGGTCTGTGCCCTGGTTCTGCTCTGAGGTTGGTACCCGCGCTCTTAAGCCACTGCAGGACAGCTGAACGGTCCTGAAGCTGCCCACGCTCGTAAACCTGGACTGCAATGGGGCCTGCTGAAGGTATTGCCAACTGGCGTGGGAAAGCGTCCTACCATGGAGGGAGAAATAAGGCTGCCATCCCAGCAAACCTTCGTTGGAGGATTGCAGAGAATCTCCATGAAAGTTTCATCAACATCTCTCAGGGTGATTCCAGGGACATCCCTGTTACATGAACAAACTGCTCCGCAGGGCACCACCTGCCTACCTTTACAGGGGAATGCAAAGCAGATAACAACTCTACCTCTCTTTGTTGCACCACTGCCTCTTCTGGGACGAGTAAATTAATGGGAAGTCGATAGCTGTGTTCTGCTACGTAGCGGGCACCAGCAGGACAACACTGCAATGGGCAATACATTTACATGCTTACCCAAGGTTCCTTCATAGAATCATAGAATATCAGGGTTGGAAGGGACCTCAGGAGGTCATCTAGTTCCACCCCCTGCTCAAAGCAGGACCAATCCCCAACTAAATCATCCCAGCCAGGGCTTTGTCAAGCCTGACCTTAAAAACCTCTAAGGAAGGAGATTCCACCACCTCCCTAGGTAACCCATTCCAGTGCTTCACCACCCTCCTAGTGAAATAGTGTTTCCTAATATCCAACCTAGACCTCCCCACTGCAACTTGAGACCATTACTCCTTGTTCTGTCATCTGGTACCACTGAGAGCAGTCTAGATCCATCCTCTTTGGAACCCCCCTTTCAGGTAGTTGAAAGCAGCTATCAAATACTCCCTCATTCTTCTCTTCTGCAGACTAAACAATCCCAGTTCCCTCAGCCTCTCCTCATAAGTCATGTGCCCCAGCCCCCTAATCATTTTTGTTGCCCTCCGCTGGACTCTTTTCAATTTTTCCACCTCCTTCTTGTAGTGTGGGGCCTAAAACTGGACACAGTACTCCAGATGAGGCCTCACCAATGCCGAATAGAGGGGAATGATCATGTCCCTCGATCTGCTGGCAATGCCCCTACTTATACAGCCCAAAATGCCGTTAGCTTCTTGGCAACAAGGGCACACTGTTGACTCATATCCAGCTTCTCGTCCACTGTAACCCCTAGGTCCTTTTCTGCAGAACTGCTGCCTAGCCATTCGGTCCCCAGCCTGTAGCTGTGCATGGGATTCTTCCGTCCTAAGTGCAGGACTCTGCACTTTTCCTTGTTGAAGCTCATCAGATTTCTTTTGGCCCAATCCTCTAATTTGTCTAGGTCCCTCTGTATCCTATCCCTACCTTCCAGCGTATCTACCACTCCTCCCAGTTTAGTGTCATCTGCAAACTTGCTGAGGGTGCAATCCACGCCATCCTCCAGATCATTAATGGCTGGCCCGTGCTTGATGGCTGGGACTGACTGGACTGCAGCAGCGTCTCAAACAGGTCCTGCTCGCAACATAGCTGGATCCCTGGTCACATGTCCCCCATCCTCCTCTTCCTCCTTCTCCACTTCCTCATCCTCACTGTTCAGGCCAGATGTCCGTGTCTCGGATTCCACGGTGGTCTGCAGGGTGCCTGTGGGGTCTCTGCCAAGCATGGCATGCGTCTCCTTGTAAAAGTGGGTCAGTGTCAGGCATTGTGGGACAGCTGCTGGAGGACTTTTAGGGTCAATATAGGTACGACAGTGTCTGCACTTGCATTGCGTTGACCTCAGTACGTCAATCATGGCTCAACGCCGCTCAGAGAGTTGGTGTTTCTGTGTCAGCGTAACAGGACGCTGATGTTGGTGGGAAACAAATTTAAATGTGGACACAGGCACAGCTAGGTTGACCCTAGGCGGCTTACGTCGACCTCACTTTGTAGTGTAGACCAGGCCTTATTTCCATCAGGAGCTGCACCACTGGAGTGAGGCTGCAGGGTTGTTTCTCTGGACTGCTCTGCCGGGGATAAACCAAGGGTTTGTTGCTAGATTCTTACCAGGATCACGTGTTAGTGGGAAGTGGGGAGCAGAGCAATCAGTTCTGTGTTAAATGACAGGACCGATGTTTCCAGGTCCGAGAAGGAGCTGCCACAGCAACTCGAGATGGAGAGAGAACCCTGCAGCGCAAATGACTCTCTTGTGCCGCCTCTGGCTGGACTTGGCCATAAATCAACGCTCTGAGAACTAGCCCTGTTACTAACTCGAAATGCAATAAAAACCCAGTGAAAAGGCCTGGGCTCTGCACAGGGTTCAGGTGCCTTTGCTAACCAATTAGCTAGAAGCACAGCAGAGTGGCACTAAAGCGCAGCTCTTCTATCAGCTCCACAGAGAACATTTACTAAACACTCCTGGGAGAGGAGCTAGCCAGACCCTGGAAAGCTGTTTCCCACGTACTGGGGTGATGGGAATCTTACATACGTCTGCAATCAGACTGCACCAATCCACGCCCAGACGCCCAGCTTCCCGAGCAGAGTCCGAGACGAAATATGGGCCTCCTGCCTTCCATCACGCTCCAGAAAATCAGCTGCAGCCTGTCAAGGCTGATTCCCCGCTCTGGCACTTCGAGTGCAGAAGGTGGGGGCCCGCAAGGATTCTAAAAATTAATACTGGCCACTCCAGGCTTGTATTAAACTCCCAAGGTTACAGCTTCTCCCTGACCAGGAGCGGCAACAGGGTTTTTGGCGCCCTAGGCGGGGGTCCTTCCGCGCTCCCGGTCGTCATCGGCAATTCTGTGGCGGGGGGGGGGGGTCCTTCTGCGCTCCCGGTCTTCGGGGCACTTCGGCGTTGGGTCCCGGAGCGAGTGAAGGACCCTCTGCAGAAGTGCCGCCGAAGACCCGGAGCGCGGAAGGACCCCCTGCCGCCGAATTGCCACCCCCCCCAAATCCTGGCGCCCTAGGCGACCACCTAGGTCGCCTAAATGGAAGCACCGGCCCTGTCTCTGACCTTGGATGGGTAGATGATGCCACCACCCAAGTGCATAAAAAACCCTGTGAGACCCCAAGAAAGTGCATGTGGGAATTCCTTCCACGTGGGAATTCCTTCCTCAAGCTCTTTCATCCCACCCCCCACCCCCCCGGGGAAGAGCTGAGAAAGAAAAAGGAAATCAGCTGTTGCCACCAGCTAATCAAACAACATATGCACAAACCTCTTAGGACACAAAAACCCAATCCTGTTCTTAAAAAAGGTAAATTTTATTAAAAACAAAAAGAAAGAAAATACATCTGGAACTTAGGCTTACAAGCAAAACAAAAGTGCCTGGGGTTAGCACAGAGGAATCCACAAGCCAATAAGAAATAAAAGAGAGAAACCTAATCGCGTCTTCCTAAACATTTCCTGATCCACTTACATAGCTGGGATTTCAAATGAGTAGTTTCTAGGTATGATTTAATGATTTTTCATACCTGGTGCAAGCTCTTACAGTGTAGTCCAGCCCTGCTCTCTGGGAGAGCCACCACAGACAGACAAAAGGGAAGTCTTGTTTCAATTTTAAAAAGTTCTAGCCTTCCCATTAGTTCTTTTGGCCAGGTGCCATTCATTTCCTTTTACCTATGCATCGCAGTGAGACTTTTTAACCCTTTAGAGGTAGAGCAAGTAGAGAACAGCTACCATGAGGGATTTTATAGCTACTGGCTGGCTGGGTGTCCATAAAAGGGAGCTATCCCCTCCCCGTTCATTTAGCACACAGCCCAAGCCACTGCACTCATAAATAACGCAACACAAAGGCCAACTACTCTCCCGGACGCCCAGCCCAGCCCTCCAGTATCCCTGTGCTCAGAGGGAGACTTGGGGGCCTCACACACCCCCCTTGACACCATGACTGAATGACACCCAGCCAGCCCCCCGGAGATAACACTCAAAGCCGATACAGAACACCATTCAGACATACCATAAGGCAACTGGACACACAAAAGTCTCCTCCAAGCCCTTCCCCCATCACTGCCCTCCATCGCCTCCCCTCAGCCCTGAATGTTCTCCTCCATCACCTTCCCCCTCCCCAACTCCAGACTGGGAGTACCAACCTCAGGACAGACTGTTACGAACCAGGGCATAGACCCCACATTGGCTGTGAGTTCTATTCTGAGATCTCACCAATACAGCAGGGCTAAACCCGGCCAAGCACTGGGGATCTTTCGCTTATGCTCAGTAACCCTGGCCTCTCAGAATCCAAGCAGCAGGAAAGATCCAGTTCCTCTTTGTTAGGGCCTTTTATTCCTCCCCCATCCTGCTTCTGCTTCGAGTTGCAAATTCAGCTGTGGGGAGCAATTCACTTGCATGTCTCCTCTTCATGGGGTTGGGGGCAATCAACAAAGTCTCTTGTCTTCTATGTTTCACAATAGTTTGTCTGGTGTTGAGGGGCCTCTTTTGTTGGGCAGAAGACATCATCTCCTGCTGGAAACTAGTATTTCCCACTTGTTAGCGCTTTCCTCCAGGCTGGTGATTTACAGTTACACGTAAATATTGCCTGGTCACATGGCATACAGATACAGTACGTGAGATTAATGCAGGCAGCCACTCACAGGCATTTCACAGTCTAAACACATTCTTACAATTCTAATGCCCGTTTGAACAACGATCAAACAGGTGAGCCAGACGGGTTCCCGCTGTGTATTTCTCAGTGTTCAGTTGAGACCTAGGGGCCCTGGCATGAGCTGGCACCTGGTCTACCAGCGTCACAGGGACGTCAGCAGCAGCTGTGCTCTCTGTGTCTTTGTTACCCTCAGTCGTGAGGTATGAGCTAAAATCACCACCTTCTGTGGAAAATGGTGCCAGTATTCAGTGTCATTGCCCTGTACTCATAGTTTCATGCGACCAAGCAATTCCCTCCTCCTTTCCTTCACCCCTGGAGGGCCGTAGTCACCATGGCTGGTGCTGTGAGTGGCACCGCGGACAAGCGCTCCGAAGCAGAAGTGTCAATAAGCATGTCTGGTTTAAAACTTTCCAGAGCAGGGGAAGGGAGTTCTGAATATTAACATTCATACAATCATAGGACTGGAAGGGACCTTGCGAGGTCATCTAGTCCAGTCCCCTGCCCCATGGCAGGGCTAAGTATTAGCTAGACCATACCCTGACAGGGGTTTGTCTAACCTGCTCTTAAAAACCTCCAATGATGGAGATTCCACCACCTCCCTGGGCAATTTATTCCAGTGCTTAACCACCCTGACCGTTAGGAAGTTTTTCCTAATGTCCAACCTAAACCGCCCTTGCTGCAATTTAAGCCCGTTGCTTCTTGTCCTATCCTCAGAGGTTAAGAAGAACAATTCTTCTCCCTCCTCTTTGTAACAACCTTTTATGTACTTGAAACTGTTATCATGTCCCCTTGCAGTCTTCTCCAGACTAAACAAACCCAGTGTTTTCAACCTCCCCTCACAGGTCATGTTTTCTAGACCTTTCAGCATTTTTGTTGCTCTTCTCTGGACTTTCTCCAATTGGTCCACATCCTTCCTGAAATGTGGCGCCCAGAACTGGACACAATACTTCAGTTGAGACCTAATCAGCGCAGACTCCTTTCCTTGGTGACTGTACTGCCTGCGGTACCTCTCTGGGTGTTTTATCTGCAGCTGCTGCTGCTGCGGCCTGGAGAGGTTCCCCCACCACATCCGCAGAATACCCGAGCCAAATATGGAGGAGGAAGAGGACTCAGGATGACCGTTCATCGAGATCCTGCAAGTCAGTGCTGCCTCAGACCATGAGCACAGGGCCTGGAGGATGAACATTGCAGACAGCCTGGAGAAGGAAAGAGTGGAGAGGAGAGAGGCCCAGGTGTCCCATCAGGAAAACGAGAGGAAGATGCACCAGGACATAATGGGGCTTCTCCGGCAGCAAACAGCTGCTGCAGACTCTTGTGGAACCTACAGGTTCAACAATCCCAGGCTCACCTCCCTTTGCAGTGCGTGGGGAACGCTCTTATAGCACTCAACATTCCACATGGCAGCCCTACGCCTAGCACCCCACACCGAGGGACCACACCGCTTCACTTACACTGGCCTCGGAGAGCCACAGTTTCTGTATGTGTAACTACAATGGACAGAAATGTTCTTTCCCTTGTTAAGTTCTGTTCCATTCATTTATTAAGCTTTTAATGTATTTGCTTTTAAATTGCATGGATATTTTTTTTTGCAGTGGTTTTGTTACTCCATAAAATTCTATTATTTGGAAAATAAATCATCGTTATTAGTTCCCAACACACACTGCAGCATGCCTAGCTGTACTGAAAGCGACCAATTCCTTGTTACTGTGCAGTGTGACACAACGCATGGGATCAGAGACAAACACAGTGTAATAATCATAAATGTACAGCAAGCGCTGCAAATGTGCTTGCTTTGAACGTCCTTTTCTCCCTCTGGGACACCTGGCACTGGCCACTGTCGGGAGGCAGGATGCTGGGCTAGATGGACCATTGGTCTGACCCAGTCTGGCCATTCCTATGTTCTTAATTTTTAACCACTTGTTCGCCTTCACTTTTCTGTTTCTCCCGTTTTCTTTCTCTCTGTTCTGGAATCTGGAACCTGAGCTTTGGCTGGTTTGCTCCTGGACACAAGGGGGGACGGTTTAGCCAATGTCCCAGTGCTAAGGCACCACATGCAGCTGGCATCCCCCCTCCCCGTCTGCCTGCCTGGCAGATAGTGCCGGCTGCTCATGCAGACAGCGTGTCTGGGTGGGACTGGCAGACCCACCCCAGCATATTATCAGCAGCACCAGCTAGAGTGAAGGTTGTCCAGCGGATCCCATTATAAGACCCTGTTTTCAGATGCTTATATCTTTGCCTAACTTCAATTGTTCAGGCTGAAATTTTCCATGCTGGGCATCTGCCTCAGGCTCTGTTTTTGGAAAGTTTCAGCTAAAACAGCTCAGCCGTTTCCCAGAACAAAAGCAGGGGAACCGTGTTGTTTTGCCATGTTCCAACGATCCGTAGAACTGTGTGTTGAGATGCTCCGGTGCCGCCATGCTTTGAAGCAGGGACTTGGGGTTTGGCGGGGGGAGGGCACCCTGGTGTCAGGACGTGCCTTTCGCTGTTCCCACAGAAATCTGTACCCATCTAGCCAGGTTACAAACCTGTGACAATCCCAGTTGGGTAGAGGCTTGTTTGAGGTCGGCAGCAAAATTCTCTGAAGAGTTTGTCTGGACTGAGCGTGCTCTGGTCCCTCAGAGCCCCTGTATGTGACCCGACTGAGCATGCTCCAGCCCAGAGCTGCAGTGGCTGAGCGGGACTTTCCCAGCAGTGGTTCCCTCCAAATGCCAGGGGCTGGAGGCTGCTGGGCACCTGAACTGAGAGCGGGGAGCCTGCCTCTCCTGTGCGCTCAGTGCTCCTGAGCCTGGAGGGGGAGGAGAAAGGACCCAGGCGCCAATGCAGAGAGTGAGGAACAGAGAAAGCAGGGCACTGATGGGCAGGAGCTCAGGTGAGACGAGTGGACAGGAGCAGTAGTAGTGGCGGGCAGAAGATGGGGGAGGGATAGGAACAAGATGGGGGCAGGAACTGTAGGTGGCAGGAAGAGGCTGGAAGGGACAGGAGCAAAAGGGTCTGTAATGGCTGCAGAACCTACTGGCAAAGTGTGTGTCTTATCCCCATCATGTGGCAGGTAGAAGATAACAACCTTCTACTGCTACCAGCTACTCTGTTAGCTCCCATAGCAGAGGTCTGTGCTGTGGATCCAGAGATCCCACGTGGGGGTCAATAGGGTTCCAGAATGTGACATTTTTGTTTTTTTCAATTTTTAAGTTGTTTTTTTTAAATAGGAAATTACATTAAAAATCATGAAAGGAATATTCAGGTTGCAAAGTCAAGCACTCCTTGCTGGCGTAAAGGTTTTCTCTGCAACCTCTTAATTCAACGCTTGTGCATCTGTATTATGATACACACTTTAATGACATGATCACATACAATTTTTCCCATAGACCCCTGCCTCATTCAGTGCACAGGACGGACCTGCTCTGGGGATGACGCGGGGCTGCGTAGTAAGACCCCAGCCTCATTTGTTGCAGAAGTTGGGCAAGTGTGTGGTGAATGAGGCAAGGGATTGTGCAAAGAGAAAGGACGTGTCCCATAAGCCACCTCCTCCTCAGTGCCTTGGAGTATTTTCAGGAGCCATCTCCAGGCCTGAGGAGGAGGTGGCTTATGGGTGACGTCCAGATCTGCCCAAATCAACCACTTTTCCTGACAGATCATCTCTGTGCATGCCGGGTTCCCTGGGTGGGCAGCCCAGGAGGGGAACAACTGCTTGTTAATCCTCCAGGGAGTCCTTTCCCCGCTGCCCCGTGTCGCAAAAGCTGTATGTGCAGGAGGGACCCAGGGCCTGCAGTGTTCACTCCTAATAGTGAACTCCATGAAATGGGTGTGTCATTCATTCCCTCTCTCTCCATGGGCTCCACCACACAGGGCTGAGGCAATCAGTCAGTCAGGAGTCACCGCAGCCACTCCCCTACATCCCGCCCTGGAGCGGCCCGGGCTGTTGAGACTTTCAAGGAACGAAGAACAAGTTCATCTGACTCACTTGTTTTCCTCCTCTACAAGGGCAGCTCCAAGCAGGGTGTGTTGCATTCACGTGCCCTGGAGGTGACAAAGGAATTTGCAAGGACCACGTCAGAGAGGAAAGTTTGCAGCCTCCTGGCCAACTGTACATAACGGAAACACTGCAGGCTATTGCTGCTTCTGGAGATGATGGCGCCAATGGGACCCGCCAAGGAATGAACTACCGTGGCCAAAGGCAGGAAAACCCCTTCGACAGAGGAGGATCATCGTTATCAAAATCTGCTGGCAGATCTCATCAAATCAGCATGGAGACCTTCCCACCCTCCATAACTAGGAGAGACAAACCCCCATCGATATCCGTAGAGGGCCAGATCCACAGTGCACTCTGTCCGCTGGGCACCACGTCAGCGACGTGAAGCTGCTGCAAACCTGACTCGGCTGCTCTGCATCACTGGAGTGAGACAAAGCGGACGGAGTGAAATGGTGAATCTGGCCCATAATTTCCATTCCAGCCCCAGGCCTGAAACCAGACAAAGAAATCGGTGGGATCTAAGCATCGCTGGAGTGGATCCGACTGCACCTTCTTTATTGCAAGATAATGTAGACCGGGAGGAACCATTTGGACTTCTCAGACACATTGCTGGGTTCTGCATTAATAGTAATCACCCAGGAAAAAGACCCAGGCATCTCCCTGAGAACCTTTGCTTGAGGGACTGCAGCCCTGAGAAAAGCAAATGTCGCCCTTCTGCGAGGTGGAGCCGGCAGCAACAAGGGCCAGGTTCAGTATGTAGAGATTCCTTTTCACCAATACAACACAGCCCCCACCCAGTGACCTGGGACAATTACACACCACCCTCCGGGCGCCTCTCAGAGGCCATACTTCCCCTCTCGCAAGCACAGAGTCTGAGTGTAGCAAAAACTTTTAATAAAAGGAGGGAATTAACTCAGCATTAATTTGGGAAAACACCACAACTAGGTTCATAAACACAAACCATGGGCAAAAGCCCCACCCCCACGTAAGTTGGGCAGTGTCCTTTTCCCCTCAGGGTCTTAAATCCAACAACCCAACAGTCTTCTTTGCACTTTCCCAGGTGGTGAAGCACCCGGGTAGGCACAAGCTCAGCCCTTGGTTTCAGGACCCGCCAGTGGAGCAGGCCTGTAGTTGTGGAGTGGCTGAGAGCTTAAGGCACTAGACTAGAAGCCCATTGGACTTTGCCAACACAGCCTTGAATCCTGCTGACGCCGCACCGCTGTGTTTCCTTGCCGTGCAGCCACTCCTCAGAGAGCTTATGAGAGGGAGGGAATGCGTCTCTGGGTTCGAGCAGCGGCTCTGCTAAAGACACCCTTTGGCCTGTGGAAAAGCCTCCAACGGTGACACCTTGAACCCCTCGCCTTTCTGCCATTGGGAGGAGGCGCCTGCTGCTTCACCCTCTGGGCTTGCTTTGGCAATGTAGGGGTGTGGTGGGACAAGGCCATGGGCAGTCCTTGCCATTGGGGGGAGGGGGCGTGCCCAGGCAGGTGTGAGTCCTGCTGACTTTGAAGTGATAACCCCCCCCCCGTTTTCTCTTCTCCTGGCTGGAGCCTTTGCCGCACTGACGCAAGCAGCTCCAGCAGCAAAGCCCCGAGAGGGGGACGCTGGGATCTTGCAGGTAGGGTGACCAGACGTCCCGATTTTATCGGGACTGTCCCGATATTTGTTTCTTTGTCCCGCGTCCGGGGACACTGGACAAAAAAGAAATTTTGCCCTCGGCTCTGGCGCTGGCGCCCCCCGTCCTGGCTCCGCCCCCTCCTTCCCCCATTGGCTCCCTCCCCAAATCCCCGCCCCGGCCCCGCCTCTCCCCCAACCACGCAGCATTCCTCCTCCCTCCCAGGCTTGCAGCATGGGGGCGCAAGCCTGGCGGCGGTGCCTGGATCCTGGAGCTGGTGAGTCAGCTCCGGCACCCGGGCACCGGGCGGGCAAGGGAGGGAGACGGGGGGCTCAGCTGTGAACCCCCCCGCCGCGCCAGAGGGCTCCTGCACCCGGGGCCGGGAGCGCAGCCTGGAGGCTGCTCCAGCCCTGCAGCCCGCGGGGCAGCGCGGTGGGTCTGGTCGGGGGCAGCGCGGAGCGGGCAGGAGCCGGGTGGGCGGCGCGGGCCGAATCCCCGCTGCTGCCAGGGAGCCCCGCGCCGCTCCCTCCCGCTCGCGGCTGTGGCTCCTTCCCGGCGGGACGCGCCCCCCGGCCTGCCCCGGCCACATGCGGCGCGCGTCCAGCTGCTCCTTCCCGGCGGGAGGGAGACTAGGCGCGGGGGACGCGCGCCGCATGTGGCCGGGGCAGCGGGAGGCGCGTCCCGCCGGGAAGGAGCCGCAGCCGCGAGCGGGAGGGAGAGGCGCGGGGCTCCCTGGCAGCAGCGGGGATTCGGCCCGCGCCGCCCACCCGGCTCCTGCCCGCTCCGCGCTGCCCCCGTCCGGACCCACCGCGCCCCGCATATGCCCGGGGCGGGAGGCTCCGCTGGGAGGACAGCGCGCGGGGCCGGGGCCTGCTAATGCCCCAGGCCCCTTTAAAACTCTTTATTTTTTTGCCCCCCCCCCTTTTTTTTTGCTCCGCCCCCGTCCCGATATTTTCTACTACTAATCTGGTCCCCCTCCTTGCAGGTCACTTCCGCGGAGGTGTCAGGTGCGGTGGCAGCGGCGTTACTCTCTGCTGGGTACGTGTGCCGGGGTTTGCCCGGGTTCCATTTATTTGTTATGGCTGAAATCTAACAAACGGTCTCTGCTGATGTAAGCAGGGTCTGAACTGGCTCTCCCCTGACATCTAGTGATGAGCTGGGGGAAAAGACTTCAGGAACCAACCTTGTTTGACTAGACAGGTCTGCTCTGCCTAGGTGCGCAGTATGATGGAGCGGTTTGGCCCAAATGATTAATTTGGGCTGGTGTTGGCTTGCAAGTCACTGTGGTGTCGGCTGCAGGGGTGATGAAAGGTTGTGTGAGTGGGGGCAGCAGAAGTGTGCTTGGCGTGCCCTGACTGAGGGCTCTCAGTTTACCAGGCATGATCTTAACACAGTCCTTGAGTTCTATCCGTTGGCTGCTTTGTTTGGACTAATTCAGGCTCTGTCCCCCTTTTCCCATCAACATCTTTTGCTGTTGGTTATTGTGACATTTTATGGATTTTCACAAGGAAGGTTAGTTTGAAGGCTCGGTTATTGCAACAAAGGCAAGTGACTTGGGCAGTGTCACCCTGCAGACCAGTGGCAGAGCCAGGAGGAGAACCCAGGTCTCCTAAGCCCCACTGCCGCCATAGTTAAGGACAATGCTCTCGATCTCTCTCCGTATTTCTACCAGGCCCATCACCATGACATCTGAGTGTCTAAGCCGAGCATTAACGGCCTGGGGTTAGGAAGAAATGTTCCCCATGGGAGTTATTGCACAATTGTCCATTCTGGGGGGTCACACTTTCTTCTGAACAGCTGGTTCTAGCCACAGGTAGAGAAAGGGTACTGGACTGAAGGCCACTGGCCTCATCCAGGATTACATTTCCTATGTTCCTGTAGCAAACTCCACAAAGGGAGTTGCGCTGTTAACATCCATTTTTAAGTCTCACCACACAGCCGCTCCCCCACCCTTTACCTCCCAATCACATCTCTGTTGCACTGCGTCAGCAGCCTCCTGGGATCACTGCATGGATGCCAAAGGATGGTCTGCAATGCCAGGCTACTGCTCCACTCTAGAGGCATCACTGAGGTTGCTCAGCACATGTAGTCTAGGGACTAGGCCCGTGAAGAGCATGGTCAGGTCGTGTGGAGGTTAGCAGCACACTCTGATTACGGTGGACGAGAAGCTGGATATGAGTCAGCAGTGTGCCTTTGTTGCCAAGAAGGCCAACAGCATATTGGGCTGCATTAGATGGGGCATTGCCAGCAGATCGAGGGAAGTGATTATTCCCCTCTATTCGGCACTGGTGAGGCCACATCTGGAGTACTGTGTCCAGTTTTGGTCCCCCCACTACAGAAAGGATGCGGACAAATTGGAGAGAGTCCAGTGGAGGGCAACGAAAATAATTAGGGGGCTGGGGCACATGACTTAGGAGGACAGGCTGAGGAAACTGGGCTTGTTCAGTCTGCAGAAGAGAAGAGTGAGGGGGGATTTGATAGCTGCTTTCAACTACCTGAAGGGGGGTTCCAAAGAGGATGGATCTAGACTGTTCTCAGTGGTACCAGATGACAGAACAAGGAGCAATGGTCTCAAGTTGCAGTGGGGGAGGTCGAGGTTGGATATTAGGAAACACTATTTCACTAGGAGGGTGGTGAAGCACTGGAATGGGTTACCTAGGGAGGTGGTGGAATCTCCATCCTTAGAGGTTTTTATTGCCTGGCTTGACAAAGCCCTGGCTGGGATGATTTAGTTGGGGTTGGTCCTGCTTTGAGCAGGGGGTGGGACTAGATGACCTCCTGAGGTCTCTTCCAACCCTAATCTTCTATGATTCTATGACACAGCCACCCACTGGAGGGAGTAGGAGAGCAGGAGGGTAAGACGTTAGCCGCTGGGCAAGTCACAGCTCAGTGTTCTGGTGCATGGGGAGGCAGGCTGGCTCCAAAAGCTTTGGGCTGGCTTGACCCCAAAATAAAGCCATTGTTCCCCTTTGGCTCACGGGGGCACTCTGTCTGACCCTGGCACTGTCGTGGCTGGAGGGGACACAAATCCAGCCAGAAGCACCAAGAGCCAGGAGGGTGGCAGGGAGTTTAATCACCTCACCCGACCTGCCCTGCTGGCAGACTCAGCCCAGCGGCCAAGGGCTGATGCTCTCCTTTCGCCCCGAGAGTGGCACGTTGGGGCGTTTGCCCTGCCGCTGCCCATGCTACACCAGGCCTGTGCATTGGGGATGCCGCTCTGCCGGGCTGGCAGCTTTGCCCCGCCCTGCCTTTCCCCAGGCTGCTCCACCACTCTGACGCAGGTTGTAAAGGGCAGCCTGGCACGCGGTAGGCAGCAGGTCATGCCATGTGAGCCGCCCACCCCTGACATCACGTGCTGAGCGAGGGCCTGCGTGAACAAGTGCTTGTTTTTCTTGCAGGTCTCGGCTTTGGAGCCTTGGAGCTGCTTTGCCTCCCTCCCCCAACCCCGTCCCCCAGGCTCCAAGCAGACGCTGGCCTTGAATGGTGCCTGAGGGGCTTGAATTCGCGCTGATGAAAATAAAGCCAGGCTCATAAAGCATGAGTCGTGCAAAGGTCTTGGTGCGGAGAGCACTGCTACAATGAGCGATGGGGGCTGGGTGGGTGCACAAGGCCTCTCCTGGAGCAGGGGCAGGCTCCCGGGCCTGGTCTGTTCACTCCCTCTGGGGCACCTGGCATTGGCCACTGTTGGCAGACAGGACACGGGGCTAGATGGGCCATTGGGCTGACCCAGTCTGGCCGTTCTTATGGTTTGTAGCCGCACCAGTCCAGACCCACCCTCAGTTAGACGGGTTGCTGACCTGGGGCCTCTGTAACTTAGACACAACGCCGAGGTCTGAGCAAAACCAACAATGCTGGCTTGGGAACAGGCGCCTGCCATGGCCGGCAGGGCACTGGCCTCGCTTTCCTGGAGCGCCGAAGCACCCAAATTCCACCCGGAAAACTTCTCACGGTTACCCTTGCTATTGCCTACGCCTACCACTAGGAGGCAGCACACCCATTGTACTAGGGAGAGGAAGCATTGGCCACCCTGGATACAGCCGCCCTACTACCAGCCTCCCCGGGGAGGCCCCTGCAGTGCCAGCTCTTCCTTCTGTGCTACTGTCACACGTGGGTGACTGAAGGGAAGAAATGCAGAGAGGCAGCCAAGTGATTTGGGGCTGGCATGAGCAGAAAGTTCTTAGTAGCTGTGCGCTGTACCTTGCCGGGGGGAGGGCGGGGGAGAGCATGAGAGACACCTCCCCATATCTGCAGCGAGTGGACAGCCAGGCAGGGCAGGGTAGTGCAAGGGGCTTAGCGCCAGAGTGATACGCTGAACAAAGCAAGGGCAGAGGCTGGGTCTCAAGAAGCGTTTCCTGACACTGAGATCTTGCAGGACTGAGATCTTGGATGGGAGGGATAGCTCAGTGGTTTGAGCATTGGCCTGCTAAACCCAGGGTTGTAAGTTCAATCCTTGAGGGGGCCATTTAGGGATCTGGGGAAAAATCTGTCTGGGGATTGGTCCTGCTTTGAGCAGGGGGTGGGACTAGATGACCTCCTGAGGTCCCTTCCAACCCTGATATTTCTATGATTGAAATAATCTCCCCAGGGATCAAGGCAATCTCTTGGCTTATTTAAGAATGGGCTGGCCTAAGAACTGAAAAACACACCATTGTGTTGGGGACAGTCCTGCTCTGGCCAGGAGACCAGGCTAGGTGTGACCGGAGAGGCCTCTGCCCTCTAACGTACTGTGAATGTCCACATATCTGGCTGGCAGAGCTCCTGTGCACATGGGATGGGGCTCCAGTGGCTGTTTGCACTTTTGCAAATGTTGGCCATGCTGGGCAGCCACCTCCCATAGCTCTGGGTCCAACAGGAGAAATGGGTCACGGATTAAATGAATCTGGTCAGCATCACCTAGTCCCTCCCTGGAAGTCAGTTGTCCATCATGCAGCCACTACCCAATTGGCACAACTAACAGCCTTTGCTCAAAGGAGGCCAAGGACTAGACAGCGGGTGTGGCCACTTGTCAAAACTAGGGGCACTGGCAAAGCTCTGGTTCAGGGGAGCCCAGGGCTGGGTAACGGATCTACTGGTCATTCCCACTGACAGTGGCCAGCACCACATACTTAGAGGAAGATCCAAGAATACCGATAATTGTCATTTATGGGATAAGCTGCCCAGAGAGGACGTTTCTTATTTAGCCCCTCTATTAGTGGTTGGTTCATGCCCCAGAGCACCAGGGTTTATACCCTCTAAAATGTTTCTTTGCTAATCTATCTCTGCATGTTCCCATCATCCGTCAAAATGTCTAATTCTCTTCAATCGTCTGAAGCTTTTGGCCTCAGTGTTATCTTGTGGCAAGGAGTTCCACGTGCTTTGTGTGAGTTGTATAAAAAAGTATTTTTGTTTCTCAGCTTTAATTTTACTGCCTTCATTTTCATAGACTGTCCCCTTGTTCATGTATTACGAGGAATGGGAAGCAGGAGGACCTAATTGACCGTCTCTTTACCTTCATCTCTTTATTTCTACCATGTGGCCTCTTTTTCGTCTCCTCCCCAACTAAACAGCCTTAGTGGTTGCTGTCTCTCTTCTTTCCAGGCCTTGCGGTCCTTACATCCTTGTTCGGATGGGGTGCAGAAGTGAACGCAGTACTCCAGGTAAGGGCACGCAGTTGCTTTACATAATAGCATTTGCAATCCATTTCTGCAACAGAATTTGGGAAGCTATTTTATGGATTCATAGATTCCTAGGCCAGAAGGAACCATCATGATAATCCAGGCTGACCTCCATATCACATGCCAAAGAACCCGTCCCGTGACTCCTCCATCCAACCAACATCTTCTGGATGAGTTTGAGTAGTTCCTTTAGAAAGAAACATCCAATTTTGATTTAAAGACTCCCATGTGATGGAGAATCCACCACATCTGTTGGTAAGTTGCTCCAATGGTTAGTTACCTCACTGTAAACATTGCACCTTATTTCCAGTCTGAATTTGACTTCATATTCCAGCCATTGGCTCTCATTCTGCGTTTGCTAAATTAAAGAGCCCTCTTCTGTCACAAATCTTCTCCCGTGTAGTTGCTGATAGACTGTAATCAAGTCACTTCCTAACCTCTTCGCTTCAATGCAGTGTTGTTGTAGCCGTGTTGATCCCAGGATATTAGAGAGACAAGGTGGGTGAGGTAATAGCTTTTATTGGCCCAACTTCTGCTGGTGAGAGAACAAGCTTTGGAGCTTACCCAGAGCTCTTCTTCAGGTCTGGGAAATGTATCTGAGTGTCACAGCTAAACACAAGTGGAAGGGGGAACAGATAGTTTAGCATCGGTAGTTAACATATTTCAGGGGCCCATTCAAGGTGAAGCGGCCCAGTAACACCGCTCCCATCACGGGAGGGGGGGACTGGGGAGTTGGGCAGGATATCAAGGGCCATGCAGGCGGGGAGAGGCATCTCTCCCCCCGGCCCCAGCCTGGCCGGAGCTGCCGCAGCAGGGGAGAGGTGCCTCTCCTGGCCCTGGGCTGCTGCGGCGAGAGAGGGCCACCACAGCCCTGGGGCAGCCTGCACCCCATACCCATCATCCCCGGCCCCACCCCAGAGCCCTCACCCCTAGCTGGAGCCTGAACCCCCTGAACCCCAAACCTCTGCCCCATCCCTGAGCTCCCACCACACCCCAAACCCCTCATCCCTGGCCTCACCTCAGAGCCTGCACCCCCAGCTGGAGCCCTCACCCCCTACACCCCAAACCTCTGCCCCAGTCCTGAGCCCCCCCCCCCACGCTGAACCCCTCGGCCCCACCCCGCCACACATCACCTCCATATTGGTGCACATCACAAAAAAAATTCCACACATGGACGTAAAAAATGAGAGGGAACGTTGGAGTTGGGGGGTTTAGATTGTTGTAATGAGCCATAAATCCAGTGTCTCTGTTCAGTCCATGATTGTTAGTGTCTAGCAGAGTTATGAATTTAAGCTCCTAGGCTCATCATTTGAAAGCGATTTGCAGGTTTCCTTTGAGGATGAGTGCTCATAGGTCAGACATAGAGCGATTGCTTTGTGAAAGGTGTTCACCCACAGGTGACAGGGTGTTTTGTCTTTGATCAGTTTCCTGTGTGCGTTCATGGAGAGTACAGTGAGTGTCTGGTTTCACACACACAGTTGTTTGTGGGGCATTGTGTGCACTGCATGGGGTACCCCACATGTTGTGATAGGCATGTGCAGGGCCCACGGATCTTGAAAGGTGTGTTGTGAGAGTGTTGATCATTGTAGCAGTGGAGATATGTCTGCAGGTTTTGCAGCTGTTGTTCTGGGAGCGTCTAGTGCTGCTTTGAGTTGGTGTGTTCTGGCCTGTGGGGAGCTTGCTTCTGATGATGCCCTTGGAGAGGTTGGAGGCTTGTTTGAAGGCCAGAAGTGGGGGTTCAGGGAAGATTTCTTTCAAGGTATGGTCCTCATCGAGTATGGACAGGTTCCAGTGTGGGGTGGCAGGTGACAAATAGAGGCATGCAGTCCGAGAGGGTTTTATTTCTGCATTGAAACAGGTTCTCTCTGGTATTTGGGTGGGTGGCCCGTTCCATCATGCGATCTGCTTCTCTGATGGAGTGTCCTGTTTTGCTAGATACTAAAAACAATGGCCTGAATAGAGCCACTGGATTTAGGGCTTATTACGACCAGCTGTATCCCGTGAAATGTGCGGTATTTGGTAACAGAGACAAACTGTAAGTCATTTACTTTGTTATATTTTTGATTGCTTGTTTCTGTATGAAAATTAATAAAACAATTAATCACAATTAAAAAAAAAGAAGAAAAAACCCACAATCCTTTGCTTCTGAGTGCCCCAAACTGGGCAGCCATATCCTCTGCCAAGCACCAGGGGCAGGTCCACTGTAACTGCCCCAGCACTCCCGCCTGGCCATGATCCCTGTGCTGTACTCCCAGTGTAGGGGAGGGCATGAGCATGGCCAGGCCCCGAGGTCAGAGCGTGTCATGTCGCAGAGAGGATTAGATCCGCCCGTAGTTCAAGGGACGTGGCAGGGACAGAATCACAATTCAACTGGGGACATAAGGAACCCACAAATTACCTGTACAAATAAGTGCTCCAGTAAATGACTCCCCAAAGGCAGTGGCTGCCGAGGTGGGCGTGGCTTAGTGGGGCTGTCACATCCCTCCCAGCATGAGGAACGGGGACGGGTTTATTGCACACGGTGATGGGAGAGGATGGGTGATACACAATGGGTTTGGTTTGCAAGGGGAAGAGGCTCTTGTGACCGTGTCCTTTGCTACGGTTCTCAGTTATGCACGGCTTGGGGGTATCGCTGGGACCATCCCCCAGCTTGAGCAATGGGTGACAGCTCTGCTTCCCCAGGCGTCTCAGAGTCAGGGCTGCTGACTCCCTGCCCTTTACTCCCATGGGCTCTGCAGAGCCAGCCCAGCCCTGGGAGAGGGACCCAGAGTCTGCTCCTTCTTGGGCATCATCAACACAGCTGTTTACTCTGTTGCAGCTGGTTGCACCTGGGCAAACCTCTAGAAGGCCATGGGCTGGCTCATGTGTCATCGAGAGCATCTTTTGTCCTCAGCCTTCCGTTTCTGAAGATGATGCAATTCTGTGCCCTCAGGCTGAGTCTGCAGGACTGACTGTGAGAACTTGAATCTGATCTGCAGTGACTGAGTGACACGGAACGTGGGCCCCACCACGTCACGGTTCAGAGCAGAGCTCCAATGTGACAATCTCTGGGTTAAACCAGGCCATCTTCTTCCTCTGGGTTTGCTGGCCGCACACGCTCCAGGGGCTGGCTCCGTCAGCTCTGCTTGGACAGAGACTTGGAAGAGTAATCAGAGAAGGAAGTCAAGTATCAGGGGGTAGCCGTGTTAGTCTGTATCTACAAAAACAACAAGGAGTCTGGTGGCACCTTAAAGACTAACAGATTTATTTGGGCATAAGCTTTCGTGGGCAAAAACCTCACTTCTTCAGATGTATAAACATCTGAAGAAGTGAGGTTTTTGCCCACGAAAGCTTATGCCCAAATAAATCTGTTAGTCTTTAAGGTGCCACCAGACTCCTTGTTGTTTTTCAGAGAAGGAAGGAGGCAGAGGGGTGCCACTGGAGCAGCAGAAAACATTCAGCACACAGGCAAAAGAGTTGGTGTCACCTTTCCTGGGGCTGAGAAGTGAAGTCTTTACCTTTGTTCCCAGCTGGACCTGGCTGTCCCAGAGGAGTCCATCGCTCATCTGATGTGACGCACGGACCATTACATTTCATCCAGTTACCCCATATTGAGCCCAATAACTTTGGCTAAAGCGTGTCTACCATGAAGGCATCTTGGTTGGATGTGGCGATATCAAGAGATGGAGAGTCCGTCACTTTCCTAGGTAGCCTGTTCCAATGGTTAACCACCTTCACTGATTTAAAAAAAAGTGACTTATTGCTAATTGAATTGGTTTGGCTTTAACTTCCAGCCGCTGGTTCTTGTTCCTCCTTTCTCTGACAGATTCAAGATCCTGTTAGTATTATAGAAGATTAGAGTTGGAAGAGACCTCAGGAGGTATCTAGTCCAACCCCCTGCTCAAAGCAGGACCAACCCCAACTAAATCATCCCAGCCAGGGCTTTGTCAAGCCGGGCCTTAAAAACCTCTAAGGATGGAGATTCCACCACCTCCCTAGGTAACCCATTCCAGTGCTTCACCACCCTCCTAGTGAAATAGTGTTTCCTAATATCCAACCTAGACCTCCCCCACTGCAACTTGAGACCATTGCTCCTTGATCTGTCATCTGCCACCACTGAGAACAGCCGAGCTCCATCCTCTTTGGAACCCCCCGTCAGGTAGCTGAAAGCAGCTATCAAATCCCCCCTCACTCTTCTCTTCTGCAGACTAAATAACCCCAGTTCCCTCAGCCTCTCCTCGTAACTCATGTGCCCCAGCCCCCTAATCATTTTCATTGCCCTCCGCTGGACTCTCTCCAATTCGTCCACATCCTTTCTGTAGTGCGGGGCCCAAAACTGGACGCAATACTCCAGGTGTGGCCTCACTAGTGCTGAATAGAGGGGAATAATCACTTCCCTCGATCTGCTGGCAATGCCCCTACTTGTACAGCCCAATATGCCCTTAGCCTTCTTGGCAACAAGGGCACACTGTTGACTCCTGTATTTTCACCCCATGAAGATACTTATGCGCCATAATTGAGTGACCTCTCAAGCTTCGCTTTGATAAGCTTAAACCTAGAGAGCAAATGAAGTCGTTCACTATAAAGCTTCTTTGCAGCTCACTTTTGTGCTCTCTTCGGCACTCTCCCCAGATTTGCAACGTCCAGAGCTGGATGCAGTTTTTCAGTACACAGAGCAAAATCACTTCCCTAGTCCTGCTCACTTTTCCCCTGTTTGTCCATCACCTGAGGCCTTTTTGCCCCAGCATCCCACTGGGAGCTCACGTTGAATTGCTTGTCCACTATGACTGCTACGTCCTTTTCAGAGTCCCTGCTTTCTAGGATACAGTTCCCTATTCCGTAGGTCTGGCCTGCATGCCTTGTTCCTATATGAGGCCCTTCCATCCGTCTGGATTTAAATGTATTTTGTTTGAATGAGCCCAGCTCCCCAAGCGATCCAGCTCTCTGTATGGCTGCCCTGTCTTCAGCATTACTTACTCTCCGCCAATCTTTGGCTCGTCTGCAAATGTTAGCAGCAGCGATTTTATATTTACTTCCAGATCACTGGTGAAAATACTGAATCGCATCCGGCCTAGTACCGATCCCTGGGCATCGCCACTAGAAATCTCTGATGCTGATGCTCCACTGACTTGCAGAGATCTTTCGGGTAACCAGTTCTGAACCCATTTAACGTGTGCTTTACTGGGATTGCATAGTGCTAGTTTTTTAATCTTCATCTCATGTGGTACTGTGTTAACCGCCTTACCAAAGTCTAAATCTAGGACACCTATGCAGTTATCTTTATCAACCAAACCGGAGATCTCATAAAAAAAATAGACTCTGGTTTGTTTGACATGGCCTATTTTCCATAAACCCATGTTGATTGGTATAAAATATATTCCCCTCCTTTAATTCTGTATTGATTGAATCTCCCATCAGCTTTTCCATTATCTTGCCCGGGACTGATGTCAGGCTAGCCAGAGCAGAGTGCATGTTGCCTCTAGTCAGCGGCAGAAAGGAAATAAATCATGGTAAGGAGGGGGCTAGGAGTTACGTCAGCCCAGTTGTTCTAAGCGCTCTGTGGGTGTACAGGATGTGCTGTTCTGCCGAGATGTGACATAACCCCCAGACCTGTTTATGGGCTGGAGATGTCATAGCCCTGTCTGCAAGAGCCAGGGTGTTAACCACACGGTCCTGACCAAATTCCAGCTTGGTAATTATATTCTGCCTCCTTAAAATTGTTCCTGCAGTTGCAATGGGTTGATTTATTCTGCCCGGAGAGTAATTAGGCACTGGGACACTTTACAAAGGGCCGTGGTGGAGTCTCCATCTTTTAATTCGTGAGTGGCTGTTTTCCTAAAAGATCCTCTGTACGAATTACTTTGGGTCAGTGCAAGGGCCTGTGTCATGCAGGAGGTCAGACCAGATGATCACAATGGTCCCTTCTGGCCTTGGAATCTATAGGGTGACCAGATGTCTCGATTTGATAGGGACAGTCCCGATATTTGGGGCTTTTTCTTAAATAGGCTCCTATTACCCCCCATCCCCATCCCGATTTTTCACACTTACTGTCTGGTCACCCAAGGAATCGATGAAGCACGTCCTGTCCTCAGAACTCTTGTCAGTGTGGCTGCTGCAGTGTGGTTGCCACTTCCCAGCCCGGCCCACGGTGAGAGCATGGATGCAAACGGGTGAGAATGTAGCCAGGCCGGGCGTCCCATGCAAGGGCGGCTCTATGTTTTTTGCTGCCCCAAGCACGACAGTCAGGCGGCTTTTGGCGGCATGCCTGCGGGCGGTCTGCTGGTCATGCGGATTCGGCGCCATTTCTGCGGGATGTCCGCCGTGCATAGCTGCCGCCGAATTACCGCCGAAGCTGCGGGACCGGAAGACCTCCCGAAGGCTGCCTACTGCCACCCTCACAGCGACCGGCGCGCTGCCCCCCGCGGCTTGCCGCCCCAGGCACATGCTTGGTGCGCTGGTGCCTGGAGCCGCCCCTGCTCCCATGGTCATTAGCCTGGGCACAAGGAAGGCAGGACCCCACCACAGAAGTGGAACTGTTGACATCTTCAGAACCTTCCCCCGTGGCTCAGTCGCCCACAGCCCAGTCCCTTCCCAGCTAAGGGCGTAGCCATGTCCGCTCCTGGCTGAGCGCAGTTCAGTTGAGGGACCCCTCCAAGCAAGGCCGGCTCCAGGCACCAGCATTCCAAGCAGGTGCTTGGGGCGGCAATCTGCAAGGGGCAGCAGTCCGTGTGTGTTTGCTGCCCCAAGCAGCGCGCCGAATTGCCGCTGCAGACGGCAGGGGCAGTCTGTGTGCCGTTAGGGCGGCACACACGTTTCCGCGGCGGTGGCAATTCGACGGCAGCTTCTATGTTCAGCTGCCCGCGGCCGCAATTCGGCGGCTTCTGTCTTCCGGCTGAAGACAGGAGCTGCCGCCGAATTGCCGCTGCCACGGAAACGCGCGTGCCGCCCTAACGGCTCATGGACTGCCCCCGCTGTCCGCGGCGGCAATTCGGCGCGCTGCTTGGGGCGGCAAAAACAGTAGAGCCGGCCCTGCCTCCAAGGACTAAGGGCACATCTCCGCTCCTACGGTGCCTATCCTCCGTCCATCTAGACCAATGACCTTCCTGTCTGGGCACAGGGCCTGGGAGACAGATGGGGAAACGGAAAGCTGTGGGACCCAAAGGAGGGGCCTGTGGTCCAGGTAGGCCGGACAATGATGAGGGGGGGCCCCTCCTCAAGCCGTGCTGAGCTGGTCCTGGGCCTTGCTGTGCGAGGGGGGAGAGCAGTGCAGGAAGTGTCTTCAGCCATCTCCCGCCCCAGGAAATGGAGGGTGAAGCCTGGTCCACTCTGGGGGATGGGGCAGTGATAAGACAGGGGAGGCAAGAGGAGCGCAGAGCAGAGGGGCTGAGAAGTTGGGCGGGACGAGGAGCCAGGGGTAGGGTGGCCAGGTGTCCGGTTTCCACCCTGACGGCTCCTGGCGTCGCTTGGGGGAGGGGGCGGAAGCCGGAAAGAGACAGGGCGGGGGCTTGGGGGAAGGGGTGGAATGGGGGCGGGCTGGGGCCGGGGCCGATAACTAGCGTGGAAGCAGCCGGCACCAGCTCAGCAATGCAAGGGTTAATGGTGCAGGGCAGACAAGGCATTACAGGCCCTGTGGGAGAGGACTGGGATGTGCTGGAGCCCACAGTTGTGCTTCCTGGAGAGGAGTGAGGACAAGAGTCTTCAGGGCGAGACAGCCGGCGCCAGCACACGCTTGCCTGCCAGAGCCACTGGGCAGGAGCTGGCAGGGCCCGAGGCAGCCTGGCTCCTGGGAGGGAGGTTGCAGACCAAGCCCAGCCCAATGAGTGGGAGGCAGGCAGGGGGAATAGTCAGGGTAGAGAGGGCACGCATCCCCTCGCTGCATTTCCTCAGCAGCCCCCTCCATTGGGTTAGCACGCTGCCCTTTATCCTCCCCAGTGCCAGCTCCAGGGATGACCTGGATCAAAGAATCTTGACATCTTTTTATGATGAGATTACAAGTGCGGTTGACACAGCTAATAATGTTGATGTAATAACCTGCTGCGAGGCATTTGACATGGCATTGCACAACATTTTGATGAAGAAACTAGAACGATACAAAATTTGCATGGCACACATTAAATGGATTCAAAACTGGCTAGCTGATAGCTCTCCAAATATAATTGCGAATAGGGAATCATCATGGAGTAGGTGTGTTTCCAGTGTTTTTAATGGGGTCCTGTAGGGTCACAGAATCATAGAATATCAGGGTTGGAAGGGACCTCAGGAGGTCATCTAGTCCCACCCCCTGCTCAAAGCAGGACCAATCCCCAACTAAATCATCCCAGCCAGGGCTTTGTCAAGCTGGGCCTTAAAAACCTCTAAGGAAGGAGATTCCATCACCTCCCTAGGTAACCCATTCCAGTGCTTCACCACCTCCTAGTGAAATAGTTTTTCCTAATATCCAGCCTAGATCTCCCCCACTGCAACTTGAGACCATTGCTCCTTGTTCTGTCATCTGCCACCACTGAGAACAGCTGAGCTCCATCCTCTTTGGAACCCCCTTCAGGTAGTTGAAGGCTGCTATCGAATCCCCCCTCACTCTTCTCTTCTGCAGACTAAATAAACCCAATTCCCTCAGCCTCTCCTCATAAGTCATGTGCCCCAGCCTCCTAATTATTTTCGTTGCCTTCCGCTGGACTCTCTCCAATTTGTCCACATCCTTTCTGTAGTGGGGGGGCCCAAAACTGGACACAATACTCCAAATGTGGCCTCACTAGTTCCGAATAGAGGGGAATAATCACTTCCCTCGATCTGCTAGCAATGCCCCTACTAATGCAGCCCAATATGCTGTTGGCCTTCTTGGCAACAAGGGCGCACTGCTGACTCATATCCAGCTTCTCGTCCACTGTAACCCCCAGGTCCTTTTCTACAGAACTGCCACTTAGCCAGTCAATTCCCAGCCTGTAGCGATGCATGGGATTCTTCCGTCCTAAGTGCAGGACTCCGCACTTGTCTTTGTCCTGCAGTGATTAACGTTTTTATCAATAAGCTGGAAGAAATCATAAAGTCTTCACCGAAAAAGCTCCCAGATGATAATGAAGAGGACAGATCACTGATACAGAGCATGCTGGATTGCTTGGTAAACTTTGTGCAAACAATATGTTTGAATATGGCTAAATGTATGCTTCTAGAAACAAAGACCGTAGACCATACTTACAGGATGGAGGAGTCTATCTGGGGAAGCGGTGACTCTGACAAGGATTTGGGAGTCGTGGTGGTGGGTGATCAGCTGAACATGAGCTCCCAGTGTGATGCTGTGGCCCAAAGGGTTAATGCCATCCTGGGGTATATCAACTGGGGAATCTTGAGAAGGAATTGAGAGGTTGTTTTCCCTCTGTGCTCAGCGCTGGTGTGACAGCTTCTGGAATATTGTATCCAGTTCTGATGTCCACAATTCAAGAAGTATGTTGATAAACTGGAGAGGGTTCATTCGGACAAGAGCCACAAGAACATTTAAAGGATTAGAGAACCTGCATTATAGTAATAGACTCAAGGAGCTCCCTCTATTTAGCTAAACAAAGAGAAGGCTAAGGGGTGACGTGATCGCAGTCCATAAGTCCCTGCATGGGGAGCACATATTTAATAATGGGCTCTTCAGTCTAGTAGACCAAGGTATAACAATGGGTGGAAGTTGAAGCTAGACAAACCCAGACTGGAGATAAGGTGTAAATTTTTAACAATGAGAGTAATTAACCGTTGGAACAATTTACCAAGGGGCATGGTGGAGTCTCCATCACTGGCAATTTTTATAACAAGATTGGGTGTTTTTCTGAATTAAATCAGGGCAGTTCTCTGGTCTGTGTTATACAGGAGGTCAGACAAGATGATCCCAGTGGTTCCTTCTGGCCTTGGAATCTATGATTCCATGAACAGCCCTGAGCTAGGATGGGGCCATGAGGTACCCGAGCTAGGCATGCTGGATGACGTCCTCCATGAGGGGATTGGGAGATGGTGGCTCTTACAGAGATCCAGGATCTGACTGAACGGGGCGGTGTTCAGGAGGGCTCCTGGGAGTTAGTGCCCCGCAGCTTCAGTAAGGTAGGTTTGGAGATGACCTTTCCTCAGAGGTCCAGCACATGAATGAAGCCCTAGCGAGGGTACACTGTGTCTTCAGCACCAAGGAGGAAATTAATTTGGCTCTGAAGAGTGCCCCCCCCCATTTAAGGTAATTAGTGGAAGGTTCCAGGGTACCCAGGGTGAAATGGGACACACACAGTTACTTCAGAGGAGTGGGCCACCACACCGAGCCGGAGGGCCAGACAGACTAGAAGGTGACCAAGAAGCACAATGGCAGTTGGCTCCACTCCAGCCATACTGGGAACAATTTTCCAAACCTGCCCAAGCCATGTCTCTCCCTGGGCTCCTGGAGGGAAAGGGAACCAGCGCTTGGCTGTGACGTAGCTCTGCAGACGTGCGGGGCACGTGAGGGACCACAGAGCAGGGGGAGCGCTGGCCTGTGGCCCTACGCTCATTCTAGAGAAGATGCACGTAACCCTCACAGAATGACGAAAAGTGTCTGCAGGTTCAGGGAAAAGAGATGATACAGGGGGCTGTGCCCAGGGGTAGCGTTAGTGGCCATTACCCTGGTGAGCTGGGTGGCATTTCCTGTGAATGATGTTTTACCTCAGAAGTGGTTAGCTACTCGTGGGAGCCGTGTGGAGTGAACAAGTATCCTCAGGCCAAGGGCCTCTGGAAACGTTTTGTGGCCTTTTGAAAACAACGTAATGAACCTTGGTAGGTCTGAGTTGGGAGTGCGGCAAGGACCCCAGCATCTGCCGGTCACCTCTGGGGGGGCTCTGCAGGAACCCACTGGGTGTCCCCTAGATATGAGGAGAGGAGAGCAAGGGGGCATTGTTCTAGTTCCATGCGACTGGGCAGAGCCCGTCCTACGGCCTGGGGAATCCAAGCTACTTGAGGTGCTAAAGGATCCAGAACATCTGAGGTGTGGACAGAGGAGGCTGTGATCAAACTAGGCCGAGCTCAGGCAAAGCAGAAAACCAGTTATGATAAGCAGGACAAGGCAAGGATGGAACAGCTGGGTGATGGTAATAAACCCCAGCGGTTTGTAACGAATTCCGGGCAGCTCGGGAGGGACCTGGAAAGCTTGTGCAATTAGAAGATGAACTGGCTTATGTGGCTGAACTCTCCAGTTTGAGGAATAGCCACTGAGTCTATCCTAGCAACATGTCAGCTCTGCACGACGCAGAAGATGGTCCCCGAGAGCAGGAAATGTGCAGAGCGCAAAGGATGGAGTGGGATGTCACTGGCCTGCCAAGGCAGCCCAGACCCCCCAGTGGGGCAGCCGGGAGCCCCGCCCTGGTGCTCCAGGGCAGAGACATGTGGCAGGGCCCTCCCGCCTGGGGGAGAATCTCGTTAATGGTCTGGGCCTCCCGCCGCCGAATCCAAGGAAGGCTGGGGACTTACAGGCACCGGCCAGCTCAGGGAAACTCAGCCTGAGGCTCACGAGCCGCATGTGTCTCTTTCATGTGTCTCCTGCGGCTCTTTGCAGCGTGTGATATTAAAACACCGTGTGATTTCATTATTAAGCAAGCCAAGCGATTAACCAATCAGGAGGCTTTGCCTATGTTATTAACCAATTGTAGTTGATAAAATAATACCTGCTCAGTCATTTTGCTATGAGCATTATATATATATATATATATATATATATATATATATATATATATATATATATATATATATATATATATATATATATAAAATCTCAAATACTTCCCCATCATACTGTTTAAATATGGATCTATAGTGAATGGAATAATGAATTCACACGGCTGTGGCTCGTTTGGGTAATGCTGATGGCTAATTTGGCTCCAGAACCACTGAGGTCTGAGAATCACTGGGCTAGCGCCAGCGAGGCTGCTGCACCATTCACCTTGCGATGAAGTACCATACAAGGTGTTGCTTAGACCCGCTGGCTAAGCTCAGGGTTAGCGGTGGATGACACGGCAGCCTCTGCACCAGTAGTGGGATGTAGGAGGCGCAGAAAGTGGCACAGTTTCTGGGGAGTTGTGCAAGAGGATGGAAGCAGGTGTGAGAGGACTTACCCGAGGGTGGGGTAAGGGCAGGGCCGGTGCAAGGATATTTCGCGCCCTAGGCGAAACTTCCACCTTGCGCCCCCCCCCTCCGGCCCGGGGAGCCAGGGCCATCCCTAGCTATTTTGGTGCCCTATGCAGCCCCCCAGGCCTCCACGGGGGGAGAGGGGACTGGCCCCAGGCCTCTGCGGGGGTGCTGTGTGGGGCCCCGCCCCAGGCCTCCACGGGATGGGGGGGGGGGCTGGTCCCAGGCCTCCGTGGGGGATGGAGGGGAGGGGGGCTGGCCACTTCCTGCGGGAAGTGGAGTGACCCGGCCCCAGCCTGCTCCGCTCCGCTCCCCTGGCTCCCAGCCACGCCGGCGAGTGCGGGGGGGCAGTTCCCCCCTCCCCCCAAGCCTGGGAGCCAGGGGAGCAGACCAGGCTGGGGCCCCAGGCCTCCGTGGGGGAGAGCAGGGGGCGGCGGGCTGGCCCCAGGCCTCCATGGGGGACGGGCAGGAGACAGTCCAACGAGTCAATTTGCTACCAGGATCAGATTATAGAATGTGACTAATTAATGTATCAATTTCCCTGGCTGCTGTTTCAATGCTGGGCTCTCATTTTGCTCCAGCATCAATATGTCTGCGTCGTGCCGGTTTGCCCATGGTGTTCTTTGTTCGATAACGGCCCAGACAATGTCTGAAATGCAGGCCCAACACCTCCAGGTGCGGTGGGAACTTGCCTCATCTGACGGCTGTCTCTGCTCAAGACGTAGTCCTGCCATTGCTAGGTGGGTGATGCAGGTCACACGTGTTCGGAATATGTTGCCATTAGCCGACACAACCCGTGTTAGGGCAGAGAGCCTCACATGGGGGCCACTTACCCTTACCCAGTGCGTCTTGAATCGGACTCATACTGTTGCCGGCACAGGGTGCCCGAGGCAAAGCAACAGCGGGGTTCGTTGCCCAGTGTGCTTCGCGCCAATAAACACACCAGGGGGAGAAGCAAACAAAGTTTATTTGGGATCCCAAAGCGGTGCTAGGAGACTGGCACGTCTCAAATCAAGCACACTAACAGAAACAGCTTTTTTTTCCTTTATACCTTTTGCAGTCAAGCCTTATTCCCCCCCCCCTTCCCCCGCTACCCCTCCCTTCCTCCCCCCCCATTCCTCTCTCTCTACCCCTCCCGTCCCTGGTAACAATTACTAAGCAAATATCAAGTACATTTAAGCAGTTAAGTCATTCTTGGCAGCTATAAGTTTAGCTCGTTAGTAACTTCTTTAAACCGTTATCTTGTCCTTTTTCCCTTTAGCCAGAAACATGCAGGCCTCATTATTACCGCTTGAGCAGGGGGTTGCACACAGATAACTGGTTGCTTACATATTCCAATTGCACCTGGCTTTTGAGGTTGATTAGAGTTTAAACATGGAAGGATAGAGTTTGGTTCACTTAGGCCTAGTGCAGGAAGGCTTCATTGACACTTAGTGGCCTTCCACCCTCCCAAGTTACCTAGGGTGATGCCTAGTGACGTCAACAATACCGCTGAAAAAAGAACAACTAATCACGTGACTGGAAGTGCTGGCAGGGCATGGAGCACTGGTGTGGATGGGGGGAAATGGATCTCCCCAGATAATGCTGGCTCATATAACCAGCAGAGAGCAAAAGGGACATGACCAGCTCGTTCTGGGTTAACGTCGGACACAATCCCAAATGCTAATGGAGACACCTTGATGTGAAAGGGGTGAAAAGTGAGAGTTTCCATTTGCACGCGTGTGCCCACTCTCCCCCGCCCCCATGGCCCCCTTTTTGAGGTATGGGGCCTGGAAGAAAGAGACAAATTTGGAGCAGTGGCTCAGATAAAGACTTCGCTGTTTTGTAAGATTTTCCGATCTCCTCAACCCTACAAACCCGAGCGGTGTGTTCCTTAGTATTGCCTTAGCTGTGCTCATTTCTTTGCCTCCACAGAAACATCCACAAAGCCCCAATCCGCTGAGCTATCGCAGATGGATGGTGCGCCGGAGCTCTAGATTGTTTGCACCCGCTACCAGAATCCAGCATTCCTGGCAGCGAAGAATTTTCCAAGCTGTTTGTGGCTCTAATTGCTCGGTCCTGGGCTGAGCTGGGGTATGTGATCAGATGCTGAGTGGGGGCTGAGCTGTGGAGGCTCTGACCTGTACCCCTGGGCTGGGACACGCTGGGGCTATTCCTGGAGGGGGCTGTCGGCACTTGGCTGAGGGAGGGCATCACACCAGCGTCTCTTAAAGAAGTGATTGTTAGGCCTTGCCCAGGGAATCGTCTCTTTGAAGCTGAGGCTTTGTCCAGTTGTCACTCAGGTTCGGCTTGGAATGGCCCTTCGACTGAGGAAGATCGTTGATAAGGTGTTGACGAGACAACTCTCCAGCACTCCCTGCATTGTGGAGGGCGATTTGACGCCTCCCCAGGCCTCGATGGACTGTGGCTGTCAGCTGTAGAGTTGTGCATGCTCAGCCCTTGTGAAAACCAGGCCATGGGCACGGACACAGGGAAGCACTTCGACTGACTGGGCTTTTGTGAAAACGGAGGCCTCGCGGCCAGGGTGAAGCGGGCGTTTTCACTAGGTTGGAGTGAGATTTGTAAAACCACATTTGCTAGAAAAGGGTCTGTCTGAAATGCAGAGAAAATGGCTGAATAGCTGTTGTGTGCTTTGCCTCCCTCTTTCGTGCTAATACAAGGTTAGCTACAGACTTGACAGGAAACTAAATACACGGGATGGTTTTGTGTGCAGAGAACTTTAGTAACCGAAGGAATTAAAAATCAGAGCGAAAACACCATTATGTTCCACTAAGTCATGAGTGCCTGTCACGGAATGCGATGGAGAAAAATACATGCCAAGTGCCGCAATAGACATTGTCATAAGACCTCGTATAAAATCCTAGAGCCCTGTGCTGTGTGTGAGTAGGATTATTGTTCATCTGTATTATGGTCACGCCTAGAGGTCTCCACCAGGATCACGCCCCTCTTGTGCGAGCCGTTGTGCAAACATACATAGGGAACAGTTTCTGCCCCCAAGAGCTGACATGCTATGTAATCTCGCCTTTTGTTTTCTGGGCGCTGTGTCTTTAAATTCCTACCTGCATGGGAGGTAGAGCTGTACTGTGGAGTCATTCCCCCGCTCTTTGGCCCAGTGATTCTTCAAACAAAGTGGAACAGCTCAGCATCAGGGCTTGAGAAGACAACATACTCTCGCCTGGTGGTCAGGGTGCGCAGCTGGGAGGTGAGAGAACTGGGTTCATAGCCCTGCTCCACAGCAAGCTGAGTGGGGATTAGAACCTGGGTTTCCTATATCCTGAGTGAGCGCTCTTCCTACTGGGTATAAACGGGGCCAGATTTACACCTTACGCGCCCCGAGGCACAGCATCTTCAGTGCCCCCCTGCCTACAGCTGACCTTCATGTTTTCCATAAAAAATGAAACTTTTAACCCACTTTTCGGTGCCCCTAGAACACCAGCGCCCCTAGGCACGTGCCTCCTGTGCCTAATTAGAAATCCGGCACTGGGTATAAATGGGGGGTGGGCTAAGTGTGCTCTGAGCACCCACCTACTGGATCAGGCCCTCTGGGTGAGGGAGGCAGAGGAACGCCTAATTTGAGAATCCTGCCAGGGCTTAGGTGTGAGCCAGGGGGCTGAGCCAGGTCAGGAGTGAGGCAGCTTTGTCAATGGGCACTGGCAGAAAAGTAGCTTCCTAGGGGACTTTGCCAGCAGGGGTTTAGGAACCGGCGGGGTTCGGTGGCAGCTGAACAGGGCTTTGAAGATCCACATTTTGGACTTAGGCGCCTACGGCAGTTGTCTAAGTCCCATTGTCGCTCTGGCCCCTAGTGGCAATGGGCTGCGTGTGCTCTGCCTCCTGCAGTGGGATGCTGTAGCTGAGGAAATGCCCCCCAACGACAGACAGTTATTTTAGTGGCTGTGAGGGTGACACTGAGCTTTCATTCACTTTTTAGCTTTGCTTCTCCCATTGGCAAATGGTCTGTTTGGGCAGTTCCCAGGGGGCCGGAGTTCTATCTCAGAGGGTAACCGGATCCACTTGCTATTTTGGGATCTAGGGGCTTTTACTCCCCAGTGCAGGGCGAAGAGGACATTAAAATATCCACTAGCTGGGAGCAAGTTTAGTTTCTACTGAGCATGGCTGGAGTCAAAGGGGTGAGCGCCAGGGAATGGGCTCTGTACCCCAATAGCAATGCGCTCAGGCAGCTGGATCCCCAGAAAGTGCTAGCGTAGGAGAAGACTCATAGCTAGTGCATGCACCAAAAGACATGAAAAGAATGCTAAGGGTGCAAAGAGAAGCTCCCCATGCCACCTTAGTTCTGCTTCCATGCACATATCCAGTAAGATAGGCGTCAACTGCAGGAGCGCAGACTACATTTTCCCACATGGATCAGCATGAAGGTTTGAACTTAAGCCTCTCAGATCCACAGCACAGTCCCCTACTACATGAGCTAAAAGAGCAGCTCCTAACAGAAGTAGGCTGTTATCCTCTATGTGGACCAATTTCACAAGAGGGCTGTAACACACACACTTGGCAAGTGAATCACACCACTATTTGCAAGCCAGCAAGAGTAGAACCGTGGGTATCCAAAATCCATTGTTCTGTTCCCTGCTCTGGGAGGGGAGTGTTGTCGAGGAGTTAGAGCAGCAATTAATAATAGGTTGGCCAAGTACAGGTGGCTCTGCGGGGTGGATGATACTTACCCTTGCAATATTAGACACCTGGGTTCTCTTCCCAACTGACTTGGATATAAACTGGCCAGCAGGAAGTTTAGACTTGAAATTAGACGAAGGTTTCTAACCATCAGAGGAGTGAAGTTCTGGAACAGCCTTCCAAGGGGAGTAGTGGGGTCAAAAGACATATCTGGCTTCAAGACTACGCTTGATAAGTTTATGGAGGGGATGGTATGATGGGGCAGCCTAATTTTGGAAATTAATTCATCTTTGACTACTAGCGGTAAATATGCCCAATGGCCTGTGATGGGATGTTAGATGGGGTGGGATCTGAATTACTACAGAGAATTCTTTCCTGGGTGTCTGGCTGGTGAGTCTTAACCACATGCTCAAGGTTTAGCTTATCGCCAGGTTTGGGGTCAGGAAGGAATTTTCCTCCAGGGCAGATTGGCAGAGGCCCTGGGGGGTTTTCGCCTTCCTCTGCAGCGTGGGGCACGGGTCACTTGCTGGAGGATTCTCTGCACCTTGAGGTCTTTAAACCACGATTTGAGGAAATCAATGGCTCAGACATAGGTCAGGGGTTTGTTACAGGAGCGGGTGGGGGAGATTCTGTGGCCTGCGTCGTGCAGGAGGTCAGACTAGATGATCATAACGGTCCCTTCTGACCTTAAAGTCTGTGAGTCTTTGACTTCATCTTACAAATATGTGTAAAGTGGGGGGAGGGGGAGAGAGGATGATACATGTCTGCCGAATAGGGAGCTCATGAGCTTTCCATGATATTAAAGGGTGTGACCTACCCAGAGATACTAACAGCTGAAGAGATGACTTAAACTCATGGTCTCTGGCCTCTTAGCTCAGTGCAACGTCCCTGTGTCATAAATACTCTCGCAGGAAGGTTGCACCATAACATAACTATATTTCATAGAATCCAAAATGATAACACACAAGAATTCAAAACCAGAGAGAGATGAAGCAGGCTGCTCCCTAAGGCAGGCAGAGGCACAACTCATCCCTCCTTACGCTGGGGTGTCTGGCCCAGGTCACATGCTTCCTTACAGAGCCCTCCACCTGCAGGCAGGACCAGGAAGACCCCAGAGAATTTAAAGTGATAGAGCAGAATTCTAACACAATTTTCCATACACCATACCCTGAGGCTATAGGGACCTGTCTCTGCACAAGGAGAAATGGGTCTCTCTTTCTTCCTCCCTACACTTTTTCCCTCAGAGAGCTAGAAGAGAAGGATTTTGGATGTGCTGGAGCTCATGGTGATGGGACAGTCTCCTGAACTTAGAGACTAGCCTGCAAACTTGGGACAGATGGCAACACTAGTCCTGATTCACCCGCCAGTCTAGCCCAAAACACTCAACCCACCTTGCTGCAGCACGTCCTATCTCTAGCCAGCCCAGTGCCCCGGGCCTGGGTCAGCTCAGAATGTCCCCTGGAACCCAACACGTTCCACTTGTCCAACCCCCCGGTCTGGGCCAACTTCTGAAGCCCATCCAGCCCATCACAGTGCCCCTTGGCGGATGCCTTGCTAGTCACCTTCTGAGTGACCAGTAGCTGGTGGCTTGGGGAAGTGTCTTTGATTTTAATGGGTCTATCTGAGTGCTACGTGCCATGTCAGGGGTGGGGGCAGGAAAGCTTTGCATCTCATCCATGCGCAAGTCCACCTACAGAAAATGCCTGAATTCCTCTTGGGGAATGCCTGTCACCTGCTGTTTGAGAACATACACCCCCCCCACACACACACACACACACACACGCTGGCATTTCCTGTATTGGCTTTGTTGAAATGGAAAGGCTGTGAACTGGAACCTTGGGTTCCAGCACCACGCCCAGGAAAAACCACCCAGGCCAGTTTGACATTGCAGCTCCTGCCGAGCTGCTGCTGGGGGTTGTGAAATGTGTTTTTCCCCCGCTGCAATGGGGTTTGTTTTTGTAACATGCCCAGCAGCTTTCCCGAGAAGGATGCAAACATCATTCTTCTTCTCTTCGACAGGCCTGGTTCTCAGGCTGCGCCAGCACGCATGGCCCTGGCTTGCTGCTGCTCCCTCCCCCGTGCCTGTGCCCACCAGCGAGGGAACTGGCAACTCTGTGGTAAGCCAGCAGTGACAATGAACCATTGGCAGAGCCTTGGCAGAGCTCCTTGAACCATGTGTGAGTTGGAGGTTGGCACACGGGAGTGTCTCTGCCGCCCAGACAAACACACGCAGAGGGCGCCAAGGTCAGGCTTGTTGCAGGAGACGGTTGGTGATCCAGGGCAGAGAAGCGCAAAGGATCACCGAGTACTGACTCAGTGAAATATTAAAAAAGGCGCTTTATTAAGTGAATGAGGCAGAAGCAATTACCTTGTGTAATAAATAAGGAGACAAAAAGGGACTTTGACCTACCGTCTCACAGGGCCTGGGTGGGGAGCTCCTGACTTGTTGCGCTGTTCATCACACAGACTCGGCCCCGTCCCAGTGCTCTGCCCATCCCGTTGCCCAGCCTGACGGCAAAGCGCCATCACTCTGAGCTGGCCGGGTTCCACCGGCACACGGGCCAGGGCGTTCGGATGCGAAGAAGAAAGTCTGAGGTAAAGTGGGGCACTTAGGTTAACTCGGCCATTTGTCTGTGGCTACCCAAAATGGGTCAGTGTTGTCACGCTTCATCTTCATCATTCAGAGCCCCTGGTGCCCTTCCAGCCCCCTCCACAACCTGCCCAGCCTCACCTGAACCCCTACCAGCCACTCCCGTCTGCCTGACTTCAGAGACCCCGGACACCTGGCTCTCTTCCCCTCGCAGCCCAACTCCCACCCACCTGCTGGGACTATCGGGGGAGCTTTTGAGGTGGCTTTAGACACCTACCCACAGTTGATGAGCTCTGCTCAAGTTCACAGCGCTGGCTTTTTGCTGCCCTTTTCTCTCTCTGCCTCCCTCCTCACGCCCCCTTCCCCACCACACTCACCTCCCCGCCTGCTCCCAGCCCCCCTTGTTACATCCCCCCTGCCCCCAGCCAAACTAACGAACAGCGCTGCTCACTCAGTCGCGTGCTGAGCATCGTTATCTTCACACGCACACAACGAATGCTGCACGCCAGCCCCCGCCCCCGCTGCATGGCCTCCTGGGCAGTTCCTTTCCTGCTTACTCTGTACTGGGAGCTGCTAGGGCGAGGACCGGGTGATGTCTCCTGCGTGTCTGCACAGAGCTTGCCGCAACAGGGCCCCGTCCCAGCTCACCAGTGGGAGCTAAAACTCTTAAATAACACTTGGCACCGATGCAGCGTGTTGCCTGTACCAAGCCCTGAACAAACAGCTGTCAATGGTTGTGACATCCCTGGGAGCAGGTCAGGGTCATTACCCCCATCGCACAGCCAGGGGAAGTGGCTTGCGCAAGGTTGCCTGGCATGTCAGTCAGCAGCAGCCAGGAATAGAATCCAGGTCTGCTGCCACCCTGCCCTGTACTCACACCTAATCACAGCCCAGGAGCAGGGAAATAACCCGGCCTGGCCTAGTAATGGACATGGGCCCCGCTTGTGGGCTTGGTTGCCATGAGGAGCCCCCCGGGAAACCCCGCTGCACCTGCCTGGTGGAGAGGAGGGAGTGCTGGGTGTGGGGAGGTGGGTGGCAACGGGAGGCGAAATCAGACTTTGAAAGGTGCAGAGGAAGGAACCTTTACCCCAGCCCAGGACTGTGCCCCCCAAGCTGCTCCAGCACTGGGGCTTGGGGCCTTCATAAATGGAGCTGAAATGCCCTTTCCCTTTGATCTCTGGCACTTCCAGCGGTAGGCAGAGCTCTGTGCAGACCGGTCCCCAGAGTGGCAGTGCCCACCTGGGTTGTTTCCAGGGCATAGCTGTGCAGCTCTGGGCCACCAGCAGAGCAGCAGGCGTGACTCCAGCCTCGCTGTGTGGGGTTCCAGCTCGTGAGTGTCACCGACGTAGATGCTCCCGGGATCACCCAAGATGCCCCCATACTGATTTCGGGGCCCCAGGAGGGAAAGAGCGTGCAGGAAAGTAGAGACAGCACTGCCCAAGGACAAAGGACTCATCCTCACCTGGAGCCTGGTGTGGGGACATGTATACAGGTGGCGCGCACAAGAGGTGTGACTGTGGTTAACCCTTTCATTGCCTTCCTGCTGCAGACCACCAGGAACGAAGCTCCATTAATGGATGGAAGGCGTACAGGTGAAGCTCGGCTCGGCTGCAAAGACTAACAGCGTGGAGAGGGACACAGGGTCTCGCCGCCTATTTCAAGGGGCAGCAACAGCGTCAGCAGGAATGTGCATCATGAGACTTTGGACAAGGGAATCTGTCCCTTCCGTGCAGGCTGGATGCATGTGTCCTGTACGAATGCATTACTGATCAACCCAAGGGTCAGCCCCAGCCACTGGCAGCGGGACCTGGCTGGGAGCTCGCGCTGCACACGCTCTCTTTATTAAAAATCTCTCTTCTTGTTTCCAGGGTGGCTCAACCCCACCTTTCACAGAATCATCAATCAGCCCACGACCGTTTACAAAAACAACAAGGGTGGGTGCTCCCTCCTCGGCTTCTGGTATATAAGCTCGTAGGGGAATGGACACTGTCCCAAGCGGTTAGCTCAGGCCAGGGGGTCTACCCACTTGACTTTGTAGTGAATGAAGGCAGAGAGTCTCTTTGGATCACCTGACTCCAGCAGCTGGGGCTTTAGGAAGCACACCCAGTAATGGGAGACTCTCAGTAAACTCAGGAGAGCTGGCCCCACTGGATAGCTAGAGCTGGGCTGCCCCCCCCCTTGCAGCAGAGTCTAAGGACTGAAAGCGGGGTGGGGGCGGCTTGCCCTGGCTTGGGGGCGCCCCTGCAGGGCTGTGCAATGGGGCACTTTTCACTCCCCAAAGAGGAAATAAAGAGCGAAGCGCCGCTTGGCCGGGGAGCTCCAGGGCGCCCGGGGGGGCTGTCCCCGCTGCGCCCCCCAGCCCCTGGCCCCGCGCCCCGGGGTAGCCGGGCCACCAGCGCAGAGAGCCGCGGAGTGGGTCCTGCCAAGCCGGGCACCCCGGGGCTGGCACTGCCCGGCCGGCCCCCAGGGCCGCACGTGGGGCAGAGGCGGCGGAGAGGGCGCCCCGCGCCGCGCACTTTCCTTTCGATTCTTCGAAAGCCGCGGCCGGGCCAGGGCTCCCGCAGCCGGCGGGGGGAGAGGCTCCGCGGCCGGCCGGGCTCTGGCCCCGGGGGCGCCTCTCCGCGCCCCGGCCGCAGCCAACTTGGGGCAAGAGTGTGTCGGGGCGCGGAGAGCCAGCCCAGCCCGCGGGCCGGCTCCCATTGGCAGGGCAGGGCCGGCTCCGCCCTCTCCCGGCCGGCCCCGCTATAAGTAGGTGCCGTGGCTGGCCGCTGTCTGTGCCGCACGCCGGGCACCGCTGGCCCCGAGCCATGGAGCGCTGGGTTTACGGCTCGCTCTGGCTCCTCTTCGCGGGCAGCCTCCTCCTGCGACTCTCCCGCTCCCAGCTGCTCCTGACTCGGGCCCTGTTGCACCTGGGGGTGCTGGTCCTGCTGCAGTACCTGTGCCAGGTGTGCCTGCCTCTGCCGCTCGGCGCCGCCCTCACCGCCGCCGGCTGCTTGGCCCTGGGGCGCGTGGCCCAGGGGCGAAGGCTCCCCGTGGCGGGGAAAGCCGTCTTCATCACAGGTGAGTGCGCCTGGCATCCGTGCCCAGGGCTCAGCCTCCCTCCTCCCCGGCGGTTAATGTTTAATCGGCCTGTTGTAGCTGGGACGCCTGCTTGTGCCAGGAGCTGGGTGAACTCGTCTCCGGTCAGCGCCTGCACCCGGCTGCAGTGCCGGGCGGGTGATTCCGTGTGTGTGTGTGCACGTCGGTGTGATGTCAACGGCACGTGTTCACACCAGGTTCCTGCACAAGGGCTCCGATGTCCTGTGGAAAGGGCCCACCCGGCCTGTGCAGCAGAGCCGTGGTTCTGAAGGCTCGACGTGAGATGGGCCGGTGCGGATGCCTGCGGTGTGGCGTCCCGGATCTGCACGTGGCTTGGTCGTGAGGGCCGTGGTGATCCAGCCCACTGGATGGGCTGCTGCCGTGCCTGGGACGGAGGGAGGCAGGCTGCCCCTTGGAGCAGGATATGGGGGTGCGTTCGGGGTCCGCTTGGGGGCTTTTCTGCCGTCAGAGGGCTCCCCTGCTGCTGGTGGTGGTATAGCTCGACACTGGGTGTTCCTCCCAGAGTAAGTTACACTTGTATCGCATGGCCCCTGACTGGTCCTGAGGGCGGGAGTTGGGGACAGTAGCTGGCCCCACTCCGTGGGCAAGGCCTACCACTGGCTGCCCCATAAAACACCTTCCTTCCACCTCCTCCTGCACTCGGCGATCTCTGCCTGGCCCAGCAGAACAGACAGTCGCCCCTTGTCCCGGGCTCCTGCTCTCTGAACTGGGCCAGCAGAGCTGGACTTGCACTTAGCAGTGCTTCCCTGGCTGAAGGGTTGTATGTCTACCACACAAAGAAAAACCCGCGGCTGCCCCGGGCCAGCCGACTTGGGCTCAAGGGGCTCGGGCTGTGGGGCTGGTTCTTTGCTGTGTAGACGTTTGGGCCTGGGCCTGAGCTCAGAGACCCTCCCACCGTGCAGGGCCTAGAGCCTGGGCGCAGCCCGAGCCCGGGAGTCTCTGCAGCAATGGAACAGCCCCGCAGCCTGAGCCCCATGAGAATTGTTCCTCGAAGATGGTGTCTCCAGTGGGATGCTGGCACGCTGCCCCACGGCTGTATGGCTGGCTAGCCTGGGGCTGTGCTGCTGCCGGGGATGAGTCTCTGGCACTTCCCTCTTGCTCTCTGCAGCCTGGTGGGCTACTGGTACTACATGGCTGTGCTTACCTGTCTGACGGTGAACACCGTGAGATGCCCCTTTATGGGAGAAGGTGTGCACCAGTGAGGCGGGCAAGGTCCTGGGAGCCTGGGCACCTCGGTCCTAGCTCCAGCGCTGCCCTTAGCTAGCTTTGTTAGTGAATCTCCCAGGGCCTCTGTTTTCCCTTTTGTAAAATGGGGCCATTCATGTGCACACCCACCCATGCCCCTTGGAGAGTGCCAAGCCATCTATTGTAATGGCCAGGGCTTCCCTCTCCAGGGGCTGGCAGGGCGGGCCGAGGTAGCCCTCCATGAGCACTTCCTGGCTTCTTGGATCCTGATCCCTCCTGGAAGGAGCCTACTGACTGATGCAAATCATGATACGCTCCGACAGGGCGAGAGCCGTGGTCCGGGAGCTGGTGGGATGCTGAATGTTTGGGCGGGTACTTCCCAAGGGAGCAAGGCCCCTCTCCTTGCAGGAAGAGTGGGGTTTGCTCTTTGGCTGTTTCCAGCAACAGCAGTCTGATGGGGTAGAGGTCCCGCAGTGTCTGGAGTGGTGACGGCCTTGCCAAGAGAGGAAGGTGGGAGTGGAGGAGAGAGGGGGGGCCTTTGGGAGGAGATGAGGCCAGAGGGACTTGGACTTGGAGGATCAGAGCATGACTCTCGGGGACACCTGTACTCCAGAGGGAGCTACAGAGCTCAAGGTGAGAGCCGACAAATGCAGCAGGTGTGAATGATTCAGCTGAGTGAAGGCCGAGGCGGCAGCAGATACAGGCCATGCTAGGGAGGGCAGAGCAAGCGTGTTCTTCGCTGAAAGCCGCCGTGCGTGATCTGCGTGTGCACACGTGCCGTGTTCCTGGGCACATGGATGCTCGCCTGCATCCGAACATGTGCATGTCTCTGGCGGGTCCCTTGGCATTGCCAAAGTGCCAGTGACTCCAGCTCTCCGATGCAGCGTGCTGACCTGGGATGCAGCAGAGCATGTCGAGCAAGGCCTGTGTGTGGCACTGCTTATATAACTGGTGAGTCAGTGAGTGGAATGAGGTGTTCTTGCCCCAGGGCCTGGAAGGGACACTCTGCAGGCCTGCGGCGTTTGCTGTTCGCTGCCATTTCCTTGAGGTTCCAGTTGCAGCTGGTGACCCGGGTCAGTTTGTGGCTGTGCCCTGGCCCGGACCTCTTTGCAGGGGCAGATGCCAAGTGCTTCATTCAGGCAGGACGGGCATCAAATCAATTTAGCATTTGCATAATAAGTAGCCCCATTCCCTGGTGAGTTAATTCAGGGCCCACTCCTGGCAAACAGGTTCAGGCTCTGCGTGTGTCACTCCCTCAGCCAGAGGCACCCACTCCCCAGGAAGAGGTGGGGGCCTTTGTGTGTCTGACCAGAGCCATGGAGAGCCATGTCTCTCCCCCGCCCCATGCCCTGGGGGCGGGGCGGCCTGAGGCAGGGGAGTGGGGCTCCTCTCTTCTTACACAATGCTGGCCGCAGGAGTGTGTGGCGTGCACAGCCAGCCTCTGGCTAGCAGCCCTTGTCTTCGGCCCTCACTCGCTCAGGAGGTTCCCATTGGGCAGTGAGTTCCACAAGTTACCTATTTCAGAGTAGCTGCCGTGTTAGTCTGTATCCGCAAAAAGAACAGGAGTACTTGTGGCACCTTAGAGACTAACAAATTTATTAGAGCATAAGCTTTCGTGGGCTACACGCATCCGAAGAAGTGGGTTGTAGCCCACGAAAGCTTATGCTCTAATAAATTTGTTAGTCTCTAAGGTGCCACAAGTACTCCTGTTCTTTTTACAAGTTACCTATGCAGTGTGTAAAAGTAGGATTGTCGCTACTGTGGGTGCAGCAGTGCCGGCCCGTGGTTCAAGTGGCATTCACAGTTTATTTCCAGGAGTACCCCACTTTTTGGACCCCTGTTGCAGGCTGTGTGAAAGCTACGAGAATCTGCGTTTTGCTGCTCGGTGTTGCCGCGTCATGGGCTGATTCAGACCGGAGCGGATAGACGGAGGGACTGCTTGTTTATAGAGCATTTTTAGAACACAATAGCTGTGTAACCCAATGGGAACGGGTGGTGAAAGCCTCTTTACTGGCTGGTCCACAAAGCGGAAAGCAGTTCCTCCTGCAGCTCAAGTGGTACGGCTCTGAGCTGGGAATCTGCCAGACTCTAGGCCGTGCTGCTGATCTCTGGGGGATGTGTTTGGGGGGGGGGGGGGCTGTCACTCACAGACAGATCTCTTTAAAACCGATTGTTTAAACCAGGATTGGGCAGTTGTGGTAGCAGACTCCAGGGGTTCCTGTGGCCATCCCTCCTGCATGTTTGTTTGGGTCATGGGGGCACCTGCTCGAGGGCGGAGAGGCAGGATCCACGCAGGTGTGCTGCAGGCAGGTCGTTGCTCCTGGCCCTAGTCGGGTTCCAGGCGTCCATGGGCGGCTGCAATGTGTTTTGGGAAGCGAGCGAAGTTAGCGGCACCTTTATGGGGCTGTCGCACCTCCTTGTGTTTAGCAGTTCTTAGTCAATAACTTGTAAGTGGGGAGCACCGACCTCAGCCCTGGATGCGTGGGGGGCCCGGCTACTGATGTGTCTGCTCCGAACGAGAAGGGTGTGATAGGATGGGACCGGCATGCCCCGTGGTGGCAAAGGAAGCGTTAACTCTCTTGCCCTGGGAAAGAGCACAGCTCTTTGCCCTGATTGCAAAGATACTGAGGGGGCAGGGAGAGAGGAGCTCCGTCCTCCCACTCTGGACAGGGGAATGGAAGCCCTGGGAACAACCACTCCTGCGAGACTCCTGGTTTAAGCTCAGGAAAAAGCTGTAGGAGGCCGGGAGCCCAGGGAAGGGCTCTGGGAACGGCTGAGCTGCTGCACTAAGTGGGCTCAAGCTAGCCTGCCAAAAATAGCAGTGTGGACGTGGCAGCTCCAGCAGCGACTCGGACTCGACACCTGAGCTCAGCCCCAGATGGCCGCTGGGCCTGAGATGCTGCTTGATGGTCATGGCGGCTGCGTCAGGACCCACCCAAAACGCTGGCAGGTGAAAGTCAATGTTGATCGATTGCAACGCAGTGCACGTTGGAGGGCAAACGGGAACTGCTCAAACACCTGGCAGGGTTTGAAACTAACCGCCAGAGGTGCTGGCCAAAGGTCCCCTTCAGTCTCCTCTAGCCACAGGCGGTTCGCTAGAGCTGGCCCAGTCTGGAGTCCGGCCAGGCCCCCGAATGCCAGCAGCAGCACTGATGGATGAGCTGCTGCTGTCAGTGGCTGGAAGGTGGGCAGACGTCCATTCGCATCCTCCTGGACACCTCCAACATTCCACATGGTCAATACAGAACATCAGTGCCCTTGGTCCTTTCCAGTGGCTAACTACTCTGTGGTTAAAAATAAATAATAATTACTCCTTATTTCTGGTTTTAATGTGTCTACAGGGCCGGTGCAAGGAAGTTTCGCGCCCTAGGCAAAACTTCCACCTTGCGCCCCCCCACCCCAGCCCTGCGGCAGCTCCCCGCCCCCCCCTCTGCCCTGAGGCGCTCCCCCCCCCCCCCCCCCGGGAGCCATGCGGCAGCTCCCCACCCCAGCTCACCTCTGCTACGCCTCCTCCCCGAGCACGCCGCCCCCGCTCTAATTCTCCTCCCCTCCCAGGCTTGTGGCACCAAACAGCTGATTGGCGCCGCAAGCCTGGGAGAAGTGGAGGAGTGACGGCGTGCTCGGGGAGGGGACATAGCAGAGGTGAGCTGGGGCTGGGAGCTGCCGCATGGCTCCCCGGGCCGGGGGGGTGGGGAGCTGCCATGGGGGGGGGTGCCTCAAGGCAGGCGGGGGGGGGGAGCTGCCGCAGGGTGCCCCCAAATCTTGACGCCCTAGGCAACTGCCTAGTTTGCCTTAATGGTAGCACCGGCCCTGTGTGTCTAGCTTCAACTTCCAGTCACTGGATCAGCTTAGACCTATCTCTGTCAATTGAAGTCTGTTATTCAATATCTGTTCCCCGTGCAGGTACTTACAGACTGTGATCAAGTCACCCCTTAGCCTTCTCTTTAAGCTAAACAGACTCCAGGAGCTCAATCTCTCACCTATACGGCAGGTTTTCGAAGCCTTTAATCAATCTTGTGGCTTTTCTCTGAACCCTCTTCAATTCATCAACATCCTTCCTGAATTGTGGGCACCAGAACTGGACAGGATGCCAGCAGCATGTTCCCCAAACTGGTGGTAATCTCTATCGTAAGATTTCACCAAGCCAGGAACAAATGTCCTTCCAAAATACTATACTAGTTATTATGAAGCCACAGACAGTCTCCCTCAGGCCTTGCCCCTCATGCACCACCCAGACAAATCAGACTTTATGATGAAAGGCTATTAAAACCAAAGTTCATCGCATCTTAGGTTCTTCCAGCCCCAGAGAGGCACCCACTCACCCCGCGTCAATATGGACTTCAGGATCTCACCAAAAAAACGCGCTGATGCCAATCCTCTAGTAAACTAACCTATTAACTCTTTTTATTACTAAAACCTTTTGTTTTAAAGTGAATCGTATATATTACAGTTGATTTCAGAGTCTGTACATCAGTACAATAGCAGTGATGTTAAATCTGCTAGCTTGCAATACGTCTTTCTGGTTTACCCAAAAGGATGGTCCTCAGTCCATTGTTCAAAGCTCTCCTGGTTAGAAATCACAGTCCAGAGATGTGGGGCAGGAATGAGGCTGGGAGGTGATGTCACCACCCCACCCCCAGTCCATGGCTCAGACACAGAGCTATGCATTACATGCTGAATCATGGGGTTTCCATTGTCTCTGTGCTCTGAGGCATCTTCGGGAGGGGTCCACTCAGGGGCATGCACAAGGGGGCGGGGAAAGCAGGGGCCTGCCCCCCCAATCAGTGGGGGCACAGAACTCTTCTGGGGCTGGGGTGGGGAGAGCAAGCTCCTCTGGCCCTGGGGCAGGTGATGATGGTTCCTCCGGTCCTGGGGCATGGGGAGATCCAGCTCTACCGGCCCTGGGGCTGTGGCAGGGAGAACTAGCTCCTCTGTCTGCAGGGGGCACAGAAAGTGCCTGTCCATATGCAGCCAAATTTTTATTCTTGTGCATGCCCCTGGGTCCACTAGAAGAGTTGATTCTCCTTAATGCCCCATCGACACCTGACTGGCTAGTCTTGATGTCAATCTGTCTTGTGGGTGTTACGCAGGAACACAACATCTTTAGTAACAAGCATGTTTAGAAACCATAAAATTTCATATCTTCATACCCAATGACGGTTCACACATTTCCCTGAGATGTGTGCTAACTTTTCCAATGATACCTTACAAGGCATACTTCGTACAAGATTTATCGCAATTGTATAACAGCTGTGACAATATTCGTGAAGCCGGTCCTCTTCCTTTTTATACAGCCTCACAGCGTATACCTACCCAGGTCACCCTGTCTTCCCGTTTTAAATATTGGCATAACCTAGCTTTCTTCCTGTCTTCTGACACTTCCCTTGTGTTCCAAGATTGATTGAAAATAAACAAATGAATCTATGAGCAAATTCATCCGGTTACATGGAACTTTAACTGACCTCCACTACATCAACAATGGGTGAGCGTAACCAGTGAAATAAGCGACCACGGGAAATGGTAGGTCTTCCATCTCTTGGAGTCTTCAACACTGGATGTTTCTAGACCAGGCTTAGCCAATCACAAATTACTGGGTTCAGTTCAGGGGTACCTGGGTGAAATGTAATGGCCTGTGATAGACAGGAGGTTAGATGATCTATTGTATTTAGATGGAATATACGGGCCCAAAGACTAACAGGTGCTAACAAGACCCTGCCACTGTCCAACATTACAACGTTAAACAAAGCTCAGGGGCTGGTACATGGAGATCTCTGCCTGCTTAGGCCCATGGCAAACACAGCATTAAACGTCATTTAACCTTTTAGTAAAGATACAGAAGAAGGCAACCCAGTTAAAGTCTTTGAAATGTAAGGTGTTAAGTCAGGCTTCCGCCCTTGTTCCCTTTCCCTTTAGCTGGAGAGAGTCTTTAGAAGGAAAAAACCTTTGACAGTCCTTTCGCTGGTGTAAAGATAGGAATAACTGTCCTGTTGGGGCAAAGATCAGAAATTAGTAGAGGCTGGCTGGAGCTGTTGGTTTTGTTGCTGCTGTTAAAGTCCGATCGCATTTCCTGCAAGACAAACACGTGCAGAAGGGGAGAGGAAAGAACAGCCAAGAGAAAATGCAGCTTCGGTCTCTGGTGTCGACTCTCACTTATACCCTCATGGCTGGCAAAACACAGGCCTGGCTCTGGGATAGTCTGACGTGGGGCTGCCTCATTCTCTCCTGTGGAAGCTGTTCCGCTCTGGATTAGTAATGAAAGGGTGATTGGAGCAGGGGGACCGGACCCTAGGTCTCCTGCCTCCCTGAGGGCCCTAAACACCAGGCTACAGAGTCCGTCTCTCTGGCCCGATGACTAGTTCAGTATTTCCGGAACAATCCGAGAGTGATGTGTGAGACTGGTTCCTTAGCCCGGTGGTTTAGGAACCCACCAGGGAGAGAAATAAAAAATGTTGGGAAATCCCAACCTCCCCCACAGAATTTCAACATTGTTTAAACTACATTTTCCATCCAAAAAATGCTGTCAGAAAATTCCTGAGCAGCTCTATTTTCATGTCCCTTTGGGCCCCAACAGTCTCCTTTTGAACGGGCTCATTTAGCCTGCCCTGGCCAGAGGATTTCACACAGACTCTGTTGCATCCATCCCAATAACTGGTGGCTGAGCTAGGGCACACCTCTTGGACAGGCATCCAGTCCTGCCGACGACCCTGCCTTGCCCATCTGGTCCAATGGTGACTGACCCTCACGATTCGAAAAAGGGCTTCTTTCCAGTCTGAACTCTGCTGACTTCAACTTCCACCCACTGGAACCTGCCTCCTGGATTGCAACCCTCTAGCGTCAGATCTGTTCTCCCTCTGTAGGTAATTATAGAGTGTGATCAAATTACTGCTTTACCTTCTCTTTGATACACTGCATAGATTGGGCTCCTTAAGTCATATGTTTAAGTGCTCCACTGAACTGTGTACTGAGCATTCAAGGATTTCATTAGCCCTCTTAGCCAGCATTGCTCTTATCTACCATGACCTCCAAGTCCCCCCCCCCCTCACTGCTTTCCAGGATACAGCCCCGGTCCTCTAAGTGTGGCGTGTATTCTTTGTTCCTAGATATGTGACCTTGCATTTGGCCATATCAAAATGCATGTCTGAATGTACTCGATTTACCAAACAATCCTGATTGTTTTGTGTCAACGACCCTGTCCTTGTGTAGTTTACCACCCTATCAATCTTTGTGTCAGTTGTAAAGCTCATCAGCCCTGATTTCATATCATCTTCCTGATCACTGATAAAGGAATGAAATCTCATTGGTCTAAGAACAGGGTTCTGCTACAAATGTCCCATAACACATTTTCAGATCTATCCGATAGCATTATTATTTTAAAGTGACATTAACTGGATTAGAAACTGGCTAATACTTTAATCAAAATGTTACATGATGCTAAATCAAATGCCTCCCAGAAATCAAAGTATAGTGTAATTGCAGTCACTGTTATCAACCAAACTTGTAATTTCATTTAAAAAAAAGATATAAAGGTCATTTGATGAGACCTATCTCCCATGACACAATGTTGACTTCTATTAATTATATTTCTGTCTTTAGTTCTCTATTGATACAGTCCCACATCAGCCTGACATCCATCCCAGGAAACAAAATAGTGGAACAGCTATCTGGCCTGTAGTTTTAAAGAGAGGCACAAAATCAAGTAATTTTCTGGAACTTCCCCAGTTTGCCTTCAATTATTAAAAACCAACAGTCCGGGCAGCTCCTCCCCAATTTTTTAAAAACTCATGGTGCAAGTTATCTGGTCCTGCAAACTGAAGAACGTTTCACATTAGTAGATGCTGTTTAACATCCTCTTTAGTAACTGTTGGAAAAGCGTGTCCAGTAGAGAACAGAAACGTGGCTTACCACTCAGGCCCAGATCCCCAAAGGGGCTCAGGCAGTGTCAGCTGCCTTGAAAATCCCTGTGCTGCCCAGAACCTGAGCTCTGCGCCCAGGCTCGCTGTACGATGAACGGGGAGAGCACGGCACCTTAGACTGGGATCCCCAAAAGCCCTGCCGAAGCTAGCCCAGGGAGAGGGGCGTCCTTCTCAGAGGTGCCCTGCTCTGCTAGCAATCCCCTACCAGGAGTCAGGCTGCTTTGGTACCCAAGCTGTTCTTGCACGAAATAACTTAGGCACCTACCTAACTGTGCTCAAAACGGCTGAGGAGGGTGGGCAGGTCAGGGAGGGGCCTCCCTTATAACGTTTAGCCTAGTGATTAGGCCACTCCCCCAGGATGCGGGAGTCCCCAGTTCAATTTCCTCCCTCTGCCTGGTGAGGAGAAGGGACTCGACCAGGGGTCTTCCACCTCACAAGTGAGCCCCCCTCACCACTGGGTGAGAGCGTCTCTCCCACTCTCTCTGGCCCAGGTAATATTGAATTCAAGTGGAACGGCTTCAGCAAGAGAGACTGATGTCCGGGTATCCCATCGCTCAGTGGTTCGACTCCTGAGATGGGGGAGACCCCTTCAGACGGAGGAGGGACGATTGTGGGGTCTCCCCCACCCTGGGGGAGTGCTCTAAGCCCTGGGCTGAAGGCTCTGCCGGAGGCAGCTGGCTCCCCCCAGCTGTTCTGTGCAGAGTTAGGCGTTCTCCCCGCACGAGGCCGGCCCTTGGAGAAGACAGGCGGAGGGATGCCCGTATTCACGTGGCTCGGGTGGGGGATCGGCGTCCCAGCGCCTACAGTGAGGCAGCAGTGCATGGGTCCTGATGTAGGTGCCTAGGGAACCCTGACAGCAGAGCTGTAGCTGCCTACAGGGCTAGGTTGCAGCTGAGCAGGGGTTTCAGGGATCATCTAAAATTGGGACACAGACCAGGGCAGAAAACATTAAAACACAAACCATGCAGCAGCCCCTTGAAGACGGTGCCCAGGGAAACTGCTCGTCCCTAGACCTGGCCCTGCTTGGGCACCTACATCCATTTGTGGATCATTCTGACCCTTCCATCTTTTCTGCGTCGTTCTGACGATTCTACCTTCTCCATCTGGCATCAGGCCTCTGCGGTGTTCGAATTTCTCTAGTTCCTGAGTATGGGCAGCAGGGTAGGCCGCCCTCAGCCAGCCCTCTTTGGAGACAGCGCCCATTAAAACCTGCTGTGGGGGGTGATCAGCTGGGAGGGGGTCCAGTGCCGATTCCTAGAAAGGCTGAGCGCTCGGGCTGAGGGGAGCTGTAGGAAGCAGCCTGGGGGCTGTGGTGGGCAGTGGGATTCCTAGGCAGACGGGGGGGAGAGGTGCCTGGCAAGGAAGCTGTGGGGTTTATGCTGAACTGTTTGGGGGGGGTTGCTCCAGATTGTTGGTGCCCTCAATAGCTGGTGCCCTGAAGAAAGGCCTGAGCGGGCTCTGGAAGTGGTGGTTAATGCTTCCTGGCATGGGAGACAGGCCAGCAGCCTGCAGTATCTCTCTGAAACATCAGAGGGGTGGCCGTGTTAGTCTGGGTCTGTGAAAAGCGACAGATTCCTATGGCACCGTACAGACTGACAGGCGTATCGGAGCGTGAGCTTTTGGGGGGGGGGACACCTGCCTCCTCAGACGTGCATGGTGGAAATTTGCATAAATACATATGCAGGAGTGCTCGTTCCATCATTTCCCCACACCAGGGGCTCTTGCACCGTCTGAAACATTCGGTCCCAGCCGCTGTAGGAGACAGGAGGCTGGATGGACTCTCGGTCTGATCCCCAACAGCCGTTCTGAGGGATGGTAGCGTTCAGTGCTGCCTCAGTTTCTCTAACACTGCTATTTTCCTTGTATGGCCCTTCAGAATTACCCATAGCAGCCCTGGAACATTTCCCCTTCTCGGTCCCCATTTTAACCCCCTTTTCGGACACCGCTCTAATTTTGGAGGGGCTGCCCCGGGCCTCCCCAGTCCCTCCCAGGAGGGGAGGCCACAGGGCAGCACTAGAGATAGACTCTAGGCACCCTGCCCCCAAGCATCCAGGTGACCCCCCGTCCCACCCCTAGAACCAGCCCTTTGCAGCACGCTCCCCACCTCAGCCCATGGAGAGGGAGCTAACGCTTGCTATGCCTCCTGGTCCGATCCTGTGGCCTGGTGCTGCTGGCAGGTGGCTGTTATGTTTCAGCTGCTCGGGACAGAGGCGCTGCTCTGCGCCTTCTCCCGCCACGTGGGCCATGCCAAGAATTTGTTCTCTCCAGCTCGAGTTCACCTCGCCCATTTATCACTCAGTGTTCCAGACTTGAGCTGCGGCCAGGAGGCGCTGGCTCTGCGGCTCCCCCACAGACACACGCTCTTTTGTTCACCTGTTTCCCCTTCCCAGAATCAAACCTGACACTGGAGATCCTCTTCCTCCGGTGTTCAGTGCCTGGCATCTGCACGGCCTCTCTGCCCCATGCCTGGCAGTCCCCCAGACTCGCTGCCCCTGAGCCATTCCCAGGCTGCCAGCGAGGGGAGTCCGAGATCGCCGTGGCCCGAGAGTGCACGTCCAGGCCCTGCTGTTGGTCTGTAAGGCTCAGCCTCAGCCCAGTTTGCCTGCTGCTTTGCCTCCCAGCTGCATTGGGGACGGGAGGTGATGCTGAGCGCCCTAAGGGATTGTTACGGAGCACTGGCTGTTTAGAGATGGGAGCAGCGGCGGCTCCAGGCACCAGCACTCCAAGCGTGTGCCTGGGGCAGCAAGCGGCAGGGGGCGGCAGTGTGCCTGGGGCAGCAAGCGGCAGGGGGCGGCAGTCAGGCAGCCTTCAGCGGCATGCCTGCAGGAGGGCTGCCGGTCCTGCGGATTCGGCGGCAATTTGGCGGCGGGTACGCCGAATCCACGGGACTGGCAGACCTCCCGCAGGCATGCCGCCGAATCCACGGGACCGGGGACCTCCTGCAGGCATGCCGCCGAATCCACGGGACCGGGGACCTCCCGCAGGCATGCCGCCGAAGGCAGCCTGCCTGCCATGCTTGGGGTGGCAAAAAAGCTAGGGCTGCCTCTGGATGGGAGGCCCTGGATTAGTCAAAGGTGTAACCTGCAACAGGCTCGCTGCTGGAGCCTGGAGGGGCCTTTCCTGGATGGCTCCGTCTGGGGGGAGGCAGGACAGTCTGGGAGGGGTTATCTCCACCCATCAGTTTTAGGATCTGTTCAGTTACAGGCCACTTTCCCAAGGGCTAATGTGCATCCGAATCTTCTCTGCATTGGCAGAGGTTCTCGAGAGCTCTAAACTTTTTGGTTTGAGAATATTCCTCCTCCCCCAGCCTGGACTGCAGCGGGTCAGTGAGATGGAAGCTGCCAGCTTTTCCCTTCACCATTCTGCAATGCAGCAAGGTTCAGTCACGGGCAGCAGGAGGGTGTGTGGAGGGGTGCACGTCAGAGGAAGCATGGGGGACCAGGAGTAAGGAGGTCTGTGCTCTTTAGTTTTCACCAAGGCTGCAGTAGCTGCCTTGCAATAACTTGACATATAGGAAGAGGGGTGAGCCAAACGGCCGGCACATGAGAGGCAGGTGCTTAATGAGTGAAGTGCCGGAGTACAGTCTGGGTGCGTGTCTGCCAGGAGAATAGTTGAAGGGTTAGGCATATGCACGGAGTCTTGATCCACACGGATCGTACCTGCTTACTCAGGCCAGCTGTCTCATTAGCACCAGCATTGTCTCTGGACACTCGTCACTGTATCAATCACGATATTGCCTCTTTCCCAGGTGGCTAGAGCAGGACTCCGTTTCGCTTACCATGGCAAACTGTAATCCCGAGGAATAAACACCCCACTGGGCGTGTCTGCTGTCCTGGGCAATCACAGGCGAGGGCGTACAGGTGTGTGCCAAGGGAGGGGTTTATTCCAACCAACACCAGGCGCCGGTGGAATGGAACAGGCTTGGGAGCTGCCCAGTGGGTTAAAGAGCAAATGCAGAACACGGCACATGGAGGCAGGTACAGCTGATGCTGCATGACTCATGTCTGAAGGCCCCTGGGCTGTTACCTCCTCGGCCCTGGCACAGCAGCAGCGTGCGTGGGCTCCGTCGGCTCTCTCTCCTCAAGTGCCCACGTTTCTCTTTGGTGGGTCCTTCCAGTTGGAAAGGCCTGAGCCTGGATTTTGCCTGTGTCCGTGTGACTTGTGTGGCCAATTCTTAGCCTAAAGTGCTTCCTCCTGCCTTGCCACCTGGAATCTGTCCACTAATCCAATTCCTCGGGCCCTCTGCATGAGCCCGTCGGGCTTTCTGCAGCCCTGATCTTGGTTTCCCAATGAAAAATATTTGTCCCAAAAAAGGCCCTTCAGCTAGAACCGGGTTATTCAGAGACAGCCCAGCGTCTGGACAGGTCTGTCTGCGGCAGCTCCACCCCAGTGCACTGCGAGACCGCGAGACCGTGAGGTCTGTGTCCATCACTGGCTGTGCCTGGGCCGGATCCTGCCGTCGGTCACCCTTGTGCATTCCCTCATGGCTGCCATCACTAGGACGTTCTCCCAGGCTGGGGGCTGCCTGCTTGGGAACCTGGCGTGTTTCTCTAGCAGCAGCAGCTGTCCATTTGCAGTAGGTCTGAGTGAACTGTTCTGGGATGAGCTGGGCAGTGAGGGGAGCCCCCCAAGGGTAAATGAGCGGGGCAGCACGCAGGGCTGGTAGAGATGACCTGCTTCATCTGGGGTGTCCTCTCCAGAGGATGCAGCTGGGTGCTGTATAGAGCAGTGTGTGCTACGGGGCAAGCTGCCCCCAAGCCAAAAGCAAATCCGGCAGTAGGCAGCATGCTGGTCACGGGCCCTTCCCCGTACCGCTCCCTGCAGGCCCGGGGCAAGCCGGGCGCTGAGCTGCCAGGGTTTTACTGCACAAGAGCCGTCCGATCACAGCCTTGCGCAGCTGTGGAGGAAGCTGTCAGTGTGGCCTGGCTGCGGACCGATCAGCTCCCTGCTCCTGGGCCGTGTCTCAGGCTGTCAGCGAGCACTCACCGGGTATGGGGCAGTGAAACACCCGCGCTGGCCCGTGTCCGCGGACTTGGGCTCAGGGCTACGGGGCTCTTGAATTGCAGCACAGACGTCCGAGCTCAGGCTGCAGCCTGTCTACACCTGCAGTTTGACAGCCCCGCAGCCCGAGCCCCGTGAGCCTGATCCGCTGACCTGGGCCAGCCTCAGTGTGGCCGTACCCAGTATGGTTCCAGTGGCGTAGCCAGGGTCTAAGTGTAGGGGGAGCAAACATAAAAAAGGCGCCCCCCCTTGGCTCCCCTGGCCACGCCCCCCCTTGGCTCCTCCCGTTTCCCCCCCAGATTAACCCCGGGGCCCAGCTCAGGACTCCTGCGGGCTTCCTGGGGGTGCAGATACCCCCATCCCCCCACGGTCCCGGGAGAGTCTCTCCTGCCCAGCCCGCTCTGCATGTGTCCCTCGCCGGGCTGCGCTGCCCGGCCCCACCCGCGGGGTCCCGGCCCCACCCGCGGGGTCCCGTCCTCCCCGCCCCGGGCTCCAGGCTCCTGTGCTGCGCCAGGGCCCCCCGTCCAGACAGCGCAGCCTGCGCCCCTGCCCTGCGGGCCCGACCCCAGGGAGCCCCTCGCCCGGCGGGGACCCCCCAGTGCAAGGCACCAGACCCCCGCCGCTCACCTTCTGTCCTGCGCCGCCGCCTGTCCCCGGCCGATCCCGGCCCCGCGCTGCGGGCGGATCCCAGCTCCGGCTCGGGGCGGGGAGTGCTTGGCCGCCGAGCCCTGAGCCGCCGCAGGAGGTGGCTGCCCCTGCGGCGATGGTGGGGTGCGATGGCCGAGGAGCCGGCCCCCTTGCTCCTCCGGCCGTGCCTGCTGCGCCCCCCCCCATGGCTCCTCCAGCTGTGCTGCCCCGAGCGCCGGCCCGGCAGGCGCCGCTTTTGGGAAATGTGCTGAGGGGAAGCGGCTGCTTCCCTTGCACCCCACTAGCTACACTACTGTATGGTTCACGAGCTGCTGAGTAAACCATTGCTGGGAGTGGCAGCCACCGAACGAGCGGCCTGCACGACGGGAGTCCCGTCTTCTGAGCTGATGTCCGAGGCCAAGCATGGGCACATGCTGGGAACTGTGGTTCAAAGGGGGCTTCTCTGAGCAGGTGTGAAACCTAGCATTTGGCCCAAGCTGCAGATTGCTTGTCTGGTTCTGATCCAGTTCCATACCAGGGGTGTTCGGACTGGGGGGTCCGGTTCGGGCTGATCCCTAGTGACGCCACCTGTACTCCTTCACTTGTCTCACTAGCTTACCCCTCCTCCGCTGCTTGCACTTATTGGTGATGTGCAGTTTTGACACCAGGTTCTGGTGCTGGTGAACCAGGTTCCGGTTCTGGGCTGGGGGGGAGGTCGGGCGTGGGGGCTTTTGGAGTAAAAGCAGAGCTCGTGTTGAGCCCGGAGCTCTGGTTCCTTGAGCTCCTCTCTGAGGCCAGGCTCCATTCTGCGGGTAGTAGCCACCGAGCTCCCCTCTTGGGGGGGGGGGGGGTTCTATGTTCCGCGTTGGTGATGCTCCCAGAACCTCCCAGGCCCCCTGCGACGCAGCTATTCACTCTGTCCCTGGGACGGTTCCTCTCTCCCCTGTGAGCGCCTGGTTATTCCCTCATGGTTAAGGTTTGGGAGGCTGGACGGACACTCCAGCTGACAGCAGTACAGAGGAGCCCTGCTTTGTTCACCCAGCCTGGCTCCCTTCCCAGCCCCTTGCTGGTCAAATCCACAGCTGCCCAGTCCATCCGCACCAAGGGGCATCCACCGACTTGCACTCTTCTAAATAATATGACCAGGCTTTCCTCCCTCCGCAGAGATGTTCCTTGCCTATGTTTTGGTGGTTTGGTTTCGGGTTCACCCAGTGACTTGCATTTGTGCACAGAACGTTCACTCTGGCCCACGATCAGCACCTCCAGCAAGTACACCGTAGTTTGGAATGATACTAGTGCAACCTTGGCATTCTAGCCCAGTTCTGAGACTCCTCTGACCCTTAGCAAACCTTGAACACCTGCTGTGCCGAATTGGAGTCCGAAGGCCAATGTCTTCAGAAGTGCCCGCTGACTTGGGTTGTCTGTCTCCTTGCTGTTGGCTTTAGACACCCTGGTTCCTCAAGCTGGGCACCCAAAATCAGTGGGTTTTGGGACCAATCTTATTTAATCGTTTTATTACTGACCTTGGCACAAAAAGTGGGAGTGTGCTAATAAAGTTTGCGGATGAGACAAAGCTGGGAGGTATTGCCAATACAGAGAAGGACCGGGATATCAAACAGGAAGATCTGGATGACCTTGTAAACTGGAGTAATAGTAATAGGATGAAATGTAATAGTGAACAGTGCAAGGTCATGCATTTAGGGATTAATAACAAGAATTTTTGTTATGAATTGGGGACGCATCACTTGGAAGTAACAGAGAAGGAGAAGGACCTCGGAGTATTGGTTGATCACAGGATGACTATGAGCCGCCAATGTGATATGGCCGTTAAAAAAGCTTATGCGGTCTTGGGATGCATCAGGCGAGGTATTTCCAGTAGAGATAAGGAGGTGTTAGTACCATTATACAAGGCACTGGTGAGACCTCATCTGGAATATTGTGTGCAGTTCTGGTCTCCATGTTTAAGAAGGATGAATTCAAACTGGAACAGGTACAAAGAAGGCTACTAGGATGATCCGAGGAATGGAAAACCTGTCTTATGAAAGGAGACTCAAAGAGCTTGGCTTGTTTAGCCTAACCAAAAGAAGGCTGAGGGGAGATATGATTGCTCTCTATAAATACATCAGAGGGATAAATACCAGGGAGGGAGAGGAATTATTTAAGCTCAGTACCAATGTGGGCACAAGAACAAATGGATATAAACTGGCTATCAGGAAGTTTAGACTTGAAATTAGACGAAGGTTTTTAACCATCAGAGGAGTGAAGTTCTGGAACAACCTTCCAAGGGGAGTAGTGGGGGCAAAAGACATATCTGGCTTCAAGACTAAGCTTGATAAGTTATGGAGGGGATGGTATGATGGAGTAGCCTAATTTGGGCAATTAATTCATCTTTGACTACTAGCAGTAAATATGCCCAATGGCCTGTAATGGGATGTTAGATGGGGTGGGATCTGAGTTACTACAGAGAATTCTGTCCTGGGTGTCTGGCTGGTGAGTCTTGCCCACATGCTTGGGGTTTAGCTCATCACCATATTTGGGGTCAGGAAGGAATTTTCCTCCAGGGCAGATTGGCAGAGGCCCTGGAGGTTTTTTGCCTTCCTCTGCAGCGTGGGGCACGGGTCACTTGCTGGAGGATTCTCTGCACCTTGAGGTCTTTAAACCACGATTTGAGGACTTCAATAACTCAGACATAGGTTAGGGGTTTGTTACAGGAGCGGGTGGGTGAGGTTCTGTGGCCTGCGTCGTGCAGGAGGTCAGACTAGATGATCAGAATGGTCCCTTCTGACCTTAAAGTCTATGAGTCTGAGTGTTGGCCTGGCTCCACTGCACCTTCAGGGGGAGAAGCAGCATTGTTTTCAAAGCCAACAGGACAGCTTCTGCAAATCTGTGCAGGGATGTCCCAGTGGGAGCTGCTGGCCCCCAGCTGGGGTTGCTGAGCCCTTGAAACCTGCTCTGCCTGGTTGTAGAAATCCAACTCTGTTAAGGCCTCCACGCGCCTGTGCTGCGATTCCCTCGCTGCGTAATGAGTGCCATTAGCCTGTGGCCGCCGGGTCCAAGCTTCCCTGTCCTCGCGGGTGCCAGTGAGCTACCCGGAGCAGGGGTGGCGACTTTAGGCCCCAGTTCAGCAGAGCTTTTTACTCACGTGATGCAAGCATCAAATTCCAGCGGCGTCTGACCCTTCTGGCAAGGTCTCGTTCGGCACCCGCTCCGGGCAAGCTCCAGCACAGCTGTCTTTGTTCGCTGAGCCACAGCAAAGCCCGAGACGCAACCCCCCAGAGAACATGTTGGGTTTCCAGGAAAGAATGCAGCTGGCAAGGTTTTTGTTTATTTCCTTTTACAAAACCGATTGCCCAGCCTCTGAGGACAGCACCAAGAGGCCCTTCGTGTTTATTGTAAGCCAGGTATGACTGGATTCCTGGTCCCTCCGCACCGTCCAGGGACAGCGTCCTCTGTGCAGAGCCCTCACTCGGACATGTCTAGAGGGGGAATCTAACGCTTCTCAGTGTGGGGGTGAATACTGCTGGTGTAGGACAGGCCTGCCCCACAGCCCCCTGCGATTCCGGTGCTGAGCTTCAAACCAGGCAAGCCTTGCGGTGACTCTTGGCAGCAAAAGGTGCTCCTGGGACCCGAGGGTTCGCTTCATTTCATTTAGGATCTGATGCGGGGTTTGAATTTGAGGCTGGAAACACAAGGGCAGAGCATTACCCACCTGCCCCTCTTCCCCTCCCTCCCAGCTGCACCTCTCAGTGGTTCCTTAGGGGGCCTCATGGTCCTATGCCAAACCCTGTCTGCCCCGTGTGTATAGTTCACCCCCTACATGTGCAGGGGTGGTCCTGCCCCCCCAGCCTCCACTCCGCACTGGGCGCACTTAGAGTGTCCGGGCAGGAGCCCAGTCTGGGAGGAGCCCAGGTGTGACTCAGCAGAGCACTGGATCTGCAGGACTCTGGAGGCTTGGGGATGCCAGGGACATTGGTAGCGCCTGGAGGACAAAGCCTACGCCAGGGCGGCTCCACCAGGCCAGCAGTGGGGTGTGGTGCAGACAGTCCCTGGCGTTTTAGTGCTCACTGGGCTGGCTGGGCAGTGTGGCCCTGGGTAGGACAGAGCAGGGAGGATGGCCTAGTAGTCAGGGCACTAGTGTGGGAACTTGGTAGACCGGGCTTCAAGTCACTGCTCCGCCGCAGGCTTCCTGTATGACCTTGGGCCAGTCACTTAGTCTCTCTGTGCCTCGGTTCCCCTCTGCACAGTGGGGAGGCGGGCGCTGCCCTGCCTCCTAGGGGTGTGGAGGGTAAATGCGCTGATACCCCAGGGGCTGCTCTCTCACAGCCGCCTGCAGAGGGCTGGCTGGGCTGGCCCCACCTGGAATCCCAGTCCCACTGAGTGCCACGGAGGCATCTCCTGCCCTGGCACACCCCATCTGTTGGAGTAGTGTAGGGCTGATTACGCTGGGCCTAGAGTGCTCCTGGGTGGGGGAAATTTCCCCAGTCCCTGTGTAGCTGCTGGGTCAAGGGGAGCACAGCCCTTGTAGGGGAAGAACCCCTAGATGTGTGTGTGGGGGGGGACCCTGGTGCCTCACAGGGGGGAAATGGCTGCATGAGCAGCAGAGCAGAGATCCCTGGTGAGTGGGCTGTGGAGGGCCACCAGTGAAGGCAGAACCGCTGTGCTGCATGGGGGCTGTGGGTTTAGACCCTGCCCCCAGTCACGACTCTGTTTCCTGGGGTGCTGACGACTCCCCTGTGACACCCCCAGGATCTTGGATGGCTCAGCAGCAGCGTGCCTGGCTGCACCGTGCGGCTGGGCACGCCCCATCGGGGAGAGAAGGGCCCGTTCCTGCAGCAGGGCAGAATTCACCCAAGCGTCCTGTCCCATTAGAGCGAGCCACGCTGGCAGTAGCCTTAGGAGCCATCTACTGGGACTCCTGGCTCTGCTGCAGAGAGCTGCCGCAGGAGGCAGAGGACCCCAGAGAGCTCCAGCTCCCCCTTCCCTCCCCTCCACTTCCACATCGGGTCTTGCCAAGCAGCCGAAAGCCATTGCTGGGCTGTGGAACAGGACAGAAGTCACTCCTATGGCTGTCTAGGCGCTCGCCCGCTGGGTACCGCTGCCGCCTGGCTGCAGGGTGCCGAGGTCTCTTGGGCACAGGAAGGTGCAGCCAGTCGTTGGCAGAGCTGGGCTTGGAAACCGGCTGGAGCTCCTGGCTTCCCTCCTGCACTCTGGTCACAGCCAGCCAGTCGGAGAATCTCCATAAAGGTCAAGGAGGCCCGCGGGGCAACGGGGAAGAATCCAAACCAGACTATCCGGTCTGAAGGTGACAAAGAACCAAGAACACAAACACCAGCTTCTTGGCCTCCCCGGGGCTAGGAAAGGACCTTGCAAGGTCGCGGCGCTCTTGCTTCAACTCCCTCGCGGAATTCCGATACTGCTTCTCTTCGAGCACTAGCCACCGAGCTCAGAGCACTAGCCAAGAGCGGCTTGAAACCCAAGGCAAAGCTGCAGCACACAGGTGGCCTCTGCAGATGGCTCTCGGTGGGAAGGATCCCTGCTTGGGGCCAGGGTAAAGCCGTGCGGGACCTGCCCTGCACAGACTCAGGGGGGCTACGGGCCAGGGGTTCCCAACCAGTCCTGGGATCCCACGTCAGGTAGCCCCTGCTCCTTCAGCACCCTTCTCCCACTGACCAGCCCCAGCATTGGGGATCCTGGCTGCCAGGACTCCCTGGGGAGACCAGCCCCCAGCTGAGTCAACCTGGGCTGTGCTCTGAGGAGCGCCATGGGACTCAGCACAGGGAGAGGCCTGTGGAAGCTGTGTGGACTTGCTGCCCTTGCCTGAGAGCTAGCAGCGGCCTCCTGCAAACCACTGCAGGCCTCCACCGAGGACCCCTGTCAAGCCGCAGGGCAGGCTGGATAAATCCCACTCGGCCATTCCTGCATCTGGCCGCGTAACTCCAGGCTGAACTAGAGCACCAGTGAGTGACGCCCAGGTGAAACCAGGACACCTTTTTTCCAGCTCCAGCTTGGCGGGGGGGAGGGATAGTTCAGTGGTTTGAGCACTGGCCTGCTAAACCCAGGGTTGTGAGTTCAATCCTTGAGGGGCCATTTAGGGATCTGGGACAAAAATCTGTCTGGGGATTGGTCCTGCTTTGAGCAGGGGGTTGGACTAGATGACCTCCTGAGGTCCCTTCCAACCCTGATATTCTATGATGTTGGCATTTCGCAGCTCTTGGTTCTTCTGCCTCTGCCCATTAGTGTGAAGTATCTGTTCTCTGATCCCATCTCCCCTGTGGGTACTTAGAGAAGGCCCAGAGCCTTGTCTCTTGGCTAAATTCGAGATTGGCCTTTTTGAGCCTCTCACTGTCTGGCAGGTTTTCCAGACCTGGAGTCATTCACGTGGTTCGTCTCGGAACCTCTTCCAGGGTTTGAACATGCTTTTTGCAGCAGGGGCCCAAGAACTCGACCCTGTGTCCAGTCATGGGCTCCCCAGTGCGGGACTGATCTCGCCAGTGCATATAGAGAAGTTCTTCACCCCCCTACTCCGGCTCAGCTTTCCTTCGCTTGTTCTTCCTGGCCACGTCGTCGTATGGGCAATTCCTGTTCAGCTGGTGTTCACCAGGCGCCCAACCTCCTTTTTCTGAGTCACCGCTTTCCAGGGCGTAGCCCACCACCCTGTCGGTCTGACCGACATCCTCTGTTCCTAGCTGTATGACTGCATTTGGCCATATCAGATGCATGTCTAATTGTGCCCGGCATCCCAAGCACTCCAGACGGCTCTGTAGAACTGCCCTGTCCTTATCTACCATCCCACGAATCTGTCCTCTCCATACTCAGTCAGCAATTCTCCTCTTCCAGATCATTGATACAGATATTGACTAGCTTTGGGCCAAGAACACACCGCAGCAGGACAGCACTGGAGGATGATCCTAATTAACAGTTATGCTTTGAGATCGGTCAGTTACCAAGCTACTAACCCATGTACCATGGCCCCCAGTGACTCTGTAGAGTGCTACCCCTCCCCAGCAAAGCTAATCACTCCAGGAACCAGGGCCTTGCTCCTGAGAGGGTCTCTGCCCCTGGCTACTCCTGGCGTTGGAATCTGGGACTGGAGTGACACGTCTCCACAGCCCCGGTGGTCCCACAGACGGACGCTGTGTGTCTGGTTGAGCAGTCTGCAGTGGGGGCAGAGGGACTCTGAAAAGGACCAAGATCCTGGGCCTAACTCACTGTTCCCCTGTCATGTGCTGTCACTTGCACCAACACAAAATGAGTGTAAAGCGCTGCCGTGCGGATCGGGGATTGTTTTACCCCCATGTAGATAACGGCACAAACAGCAGGGCCGTGGGGAGTAGGCCCCGGTTCCCAGGCAAATGTCTCTGACGCTTAGAACCCCTGCAAGGAGCTCCAGGGCCTTCCCAGCGCCAGAATGTTTGTACTTCCCCGCTGCCATTGCTAGTGTAGACAAGACCCGCAGCAGCTCGCAGCACTTTAACACCATGTCTCCGAGAGCCAGTCCAAGTGACATGCTGCTTAAACTGCCGAGGTGACACAAGGGTGCTTACTGCAAATCCGCTGCCTCGGTTTCCCCTGTTCTGCGCACTCGTGTTTGGCGTGAAGCACGTGGGAATGAAGTGGGCCACGTGGACACTGAACCAAAGAAGCGGGGAGAAGCTGGCCCTACTTCTCTTCCAGCATTAAGCAGTTAATGTTGCTAGGCCTGTCTGGGAGCCGTGGGTTTGGTGTTATGCCCTTCAGCATGTGGCTGTTTTAATGCTGGGGAGCATCGGGCGCTGTCCGCGCTTTCCCCGCTGCACCAAAGGAGGCACGAATTGGGCACGTGTCCATGGTGCTCAGTTAACCTCACCAGCTGTGCTGCGGAGGGTTTCTCTGAGTACGGAGAAAGTGGCACGGGGAATAGCAGGGGGAGTGGGGCTAGGCTAGTGGGGCAGGGTTCACAGGAGGGGACTCAAGGAATTCACTTGCACCACTGAGACATTTGCATGAAATGCTGTCAAATGCATGCCGGTGGCCTCTAGTTCACGAGCTCTGTCGTTTCCTTCTGTGACTTTTGAAAGGCACTCTCAGGGCTGAGCCATCTGGTGTCAATACCTGTATTCCTTACCCAGCAAAACGAATTCCAGCCAATACTTTAACTCTTCATGGCCTCGGACTCTGAAGGCGGATGTTGGGCAGGGGAATGTAGACGTGGTGACTCGGTCAGTGCATTGTACTGATCGCTTGTAGCAGGGAAAGCACAGGGGCCTCTGATCTCTAGGCTCTCCAAAGTCAGGCTCTGGGCCGGGCCTGATAAAGGACATGACTTTGCCAGTAACTGAACCTGTGTTTAGCCCTTCCTGGTCGCAGCAGGCTGGCTGTGGGCGAGGGAGCTAAGGACAGGTTTGGAAGCCTCTGTTCGAACCCCATCTTGCTGGAATTGACTTGTGTGGCCTTGGCCCATTGGATGGGGGTGCCTCAGTTTCTCCATCTGTACAGCGGCGGCGTGTTGAAGACCAATATCTGTACAATGCTTTGAAAAGGAGGAAAACCAGCTTTCGTCTAGCTGGTGCAGCTAACCGTCACCGTGTAGACCTGATGGCGTGGGTGGGCTAGCTGCCCCAGTCCATCATGCCCACTGGGGACCTGCTCTGGTAGCCCATGCTGAAAGCCAGGGCCTAGGTCTACACTGCTACTGTTGCCCAAAGCTAGCATGGGCCTGGTTACTGCAGCACCAGTCATGCAGCACAGACGGCCCTTTAGCAAGCTGGAAATCCCCGGTGGTATCGGAATGCTCCTTCCTGAAGCTGGGAGCAGTTACCCAAGCAGTCTCCATAGGAAGGGGGTGCCCAATGGAGTTTTAGCGGCAATTGGACGGGAGCAGAGCTCCCTGCTCTGGGTGCTTGGCATAGGCGCTGACTTTTTTTCTTTCCCCAGGGGTGCCCTAGCCTTGCTCTGCCTCTTCCTCCCCTCTCTCCACCTCCTCCCCGAGGCTGCCTGCCACTCACTGCTCTCCGCCCCCCCCCCCCCCGAGCCACCAAATGGCTGTTTGGCAGCACCATCAATCACCTGTGGCTGGTGGGTGCTGAGCACCCACTATATTTCCCCCCCCCATGGGTACTCCAGCCCTGGAGCACCCACAGAGTCGGCGCCTATGGTACTTGGGCAGTCCTAGCAGGGACAATCTCCTCTCGGCTTGCAGTCTGGCAGCATTTCTCTAGAGTGGAGCTCTTGTCTGAGAGTGTCCAGAACCACCTTTCTGCTACATCGCAGGAACTGGCTAGGAATTTACAAGCAGATTGTCCTGTGAAAAGCCAGACCAGCTGCTCTCCTTTGGCTGTGCCAGGACCGTGCACTTCGGCATGCATCATGATCAGACGTACGTGGATTGTACGTGCTACCGTCATACGTGAAGTTATGAAGTTTGGCTATGTATGTGTTACTGAAACACATCCTGAGGTTGAAAACACCCACAAGCAGCCTTTCAGGGACGACCGTAAAAAGGCTGAACAATGTTAATGGCTTATTGAGGAAATGTACACAAGGATTATCTCAGGAACTGTGTACAAGAGAAACCTCTGAGATAGCACTACACAGTAGGAACTGTTTTGCTGTGACTTGGGTTAAAGAGCTTTCAAGCAAGTAGGGAGAAGCTATAAAAGGGGGAAATGGCATTGTGGGTAGTCCTCACTCTTCCTACAACACACCTGGAAACACCTGAGGAACAAAGACTGAACTGTGGGAAGTGATGGTCCCAGGCTAAAAGGATTTTTAGCCTGTGTATGAAAACCTGGGAAAGCCAAGGCAACTTGGGCCTTAAGAATCTGCCAGCCTGTTTATCACTCAGGGTGAGAATTTGCTAATTTATATCTTGCTATCTAGTGTGTTAAGATCAATTTGCGTTTGGTTTTTTATTTACTAAGGTAATCTGCTTTGATCTGTTCGCTATCCCTTATAATCCCTTAAGTTTATTAACTACAAAAGGTAAATTATTTCTTGTTTATAACATATCTGGGGGGGAAGAAGCTGTGCATATCTCTCTCCACATGCAGGGAGAGGGTGAATTTTTATGAGATTGCACTGTGCAGATCTTTCTAAACAGTACAAGACACTATTACTTTGGGTTTACTTCCCAAAGGGGGTGTGCACGTGAGTGCTGGGTGAACCCTCTCACTCACAGCTGACTTCATTCTGTGTCTGCAGCTGGGTGTGGCTGTGTGTGTGTGTGTGTGTGTGTGTGTGTGTGTGTGTGTGTGTGCGAAGGCTTGACGGCCTGGCACAGCATAAACAGCGTGAGGAAGCCCCAGCTGGTGGAACAGGTGGGCTCAATGAGACCCCAGCACATCAGGTAGCATCCCAGAGGGGGGGTCACACTGTCAGTGGGCTATTGGGGTATCAGGGTGTAACAGTGGGGTCTTCGGGTTGGAGAATGCCTGCTACTTCCTTCCCCTCCTCGCTCACCCCATCCACATGATACTGCTCTAAGCCAAACTGGCACTGCCATGTTCCATAGACAATCACCGTCATCCCGTCTCACATAGTCGCTCACTCCTAGTGGCCAAATCCATTGGGATGGCTGGCAGGTCCCTTCCCTTCCATCTGGGGAGTGCCTGGCATGTCACCAGCCCTGCCAGCAGTCAGGGCTGGGTAATAATCCTCCCCAGATCCATCTGGCATGAGAAATGCCACAACCCGTATGTGCCAGCAGGTATGGGCACAGACAGGCAGTAAACAAAATATCTTTCAAACAAGCCTGGGCCTGCTGGCAACCACTAAACTCCCCTCTCTTCCCCCCCACCCCGCCAACTCCACCAATTAAAACCTCCGTCCCGCAGGCTGCCTTCGTGCCGTCAGCGCCATACGGCAAGTGCCATGTAGCCCAGACATGGCACCGCAATGCAGAACAGCAGTGTGGCTGCAGCCCCGCGAAGGGCAAAGATGAGCTCTGCCAGTGATCCGAAACCTGGGCAGAGACGAAGCCAAGAGAGGAGTGAATCCGGCCAGGGGGTCTTCCCAGAATGCACCACCCCAGAGTACGGGAGAAGGAGCAGTGAGGCCTAAACCATTATAACCCCCTGTCTGCAATTGCATAACTCCAGCAAACTCAAACTGTTTGAGCTGCAGGTCTGAGGGTGGGGGAGGGGCTCTGCCTCTTCACAGACCCCCTCAAACAGCTGGCTGTACTCCTGGTCATATGCCCGTGCCCTGGTAATCAGGAGTTTCCCCGGTCAGTTACTGCTGAGCACAGCTGGACCTAGGCAGTGCTTGAAATCCTCCCGGTAAATGACTCCCTCCAGGCCCACTAATCCGTTTCTCTTCTCTGAGCTCCCTTCAGTTTGCCTGAAGCCGGTAACAAGCCTGTGAGAACAGAAGAGCAGGTGCCGGCGAGGGGAACGCTGCCCCGCGCATGCATGAATCCAGCTGCTGCCCCTGCATGGCCACTGTAATTTCGCTGCTCCGCACACTCCGGTCACTTGCTCTCTGCTGTCAGCCCTGGAGACATTGCTGCTCCCCCTGCTCATATTCCACGGAATCGCCAGTCCCCAGACGTTTTACCTGCATTTCCCCAAGATGAAGCTTGCTTTTGTTCTGTTCCCAGCACTTGACTCACTATTTCTCTGCTCTCACTGGTGTTTGCGACTCTGCCAATTGCCTGTCATCTGGGGCTTTGTTCTGTTTACTCCTCCTTTCCGGCCATTGCTGAAGATCTTTAAGATCAGAGCCTACTACACACCTTCCTCCGGTGCCCTGTGTCTGCAGCCCTTCACCACTCTTAGGTCCACATGTCCGCATTTCCAGGCACGCTAGCAGGAGTTACTGGTGCCAGTCGGCTTTCTTGAGGCATTGTCAGACACCGGAGGACATCGGCCGCTTTCCTTTGATCCACTCTGATTTTATTTTAAATCCAGTGCTGTCTCTCTCTGCCCTGGCTTGTTCTCTCCTGGCCCATCTTCCCATGACACTGCGGGCAGGCCTGTATTTTCCTGTTTGACCAGGTGTCGAGGTTGGGTGCAGGGTAGCAGCTACCCGAGCTGTGCTGCTTTCCTCCTTGGGAATTGGGCCCAGCTCTGGTTGTCTCTGATCTCTGGGGGAGAAGAATCACTGGGGGGGGATAGCTCAGTGGTTTGAGTATTGGCCTACTAAACCCAGGGTTGTGAGTTCAATCCTTGAGGGGGCCACTTAGGGATCTGGGGCAAAACCAGTACTTGGTCCTGCTAGTGAAGGTAGGGGGCTGGACTCAATGACCTTTCAAGGTCCCTTCCAGTTCTATGAGCTAGGTATATCTCCATATTTTATTATTATTATTATTATTAAGCACCAAATGAGGCACATCCCCTAGACTCGCCACCCTGTATGCACCAGTGAAGCAACAGGGCCCGAGCCAACCCAGGGCTGCAAGGAGCACCTGCAATCTGTACCCCCACTGTTTCTGTGGAGGCCACACAGGTAGGGGAGCTGCCACTGCACATTCCTTGGGGATTCGGGGCAGTGCCAGTTGCCTGGCCTGACCAAGCAGCCCCATCTTCTCTGTGGTTGGCCCTCTGCTCCTTGGCAGAGCAGGGTTCGCAGGTTGCCTCGTCACCTTCAAACCCTGCCTCCCTCAAGACACTGCCAGCCTGTGCCATGTGACTCACCACGGCACATGCCCAGGTAGCCGCTGGGGAGCATTGTAGTGCCCGTCTGTGCTGATCCCCAGAGGATGAGTTGTTACAGCCCCCAGCAGTAGAGTCTTGCCTCTCTAGCTTACGCTGTTGCAGCATCTGCTTTTAGTGCTGGAGGTCCCCGGTTCAGTTCCCGGTGTCGGCCAAGGCACATCCCGTAGATTCCATCCCATGCACAGCCAGACCTGCAGAGCACTTGCAGCTTTGGGCTTTGTCTGGTTTCTCCATGTGGATGGCGTATCCCAGGGGATTCATGATCATTGTGGGTTCATATGACCCTCACGCTGTAGGACAGCTATTCTGGAAGTCTCTTAATCTTCCATGTGACTGTCTCTGTTTTTCTTGGAGTTACCAACAGTCACGAAAACCCTACTGGTCACGGTCAAAGAACCCTCGCTCTGTTCTCCTGAAGGAACCTTCATCCTGGTCTTTGAATGAAGGTGTTAAATGCAAATCTGCCTCTCGGAGAGCCCTTCTTATACTGCATCCGCTCTCCAGGGAGAATCCGGCAATCACAACCACACATTCTTAAGAGCTGTCGTGTTGTTTCAAGTACTTGAGCAAAGGTCTCTGAGCTTCTTCTGCACTCCAAAGCTCAACTCGGAGCTGCGTGTCCTCCTGCCCCCCTTGAAGGGTAGCCCCGAAGGGGTGAGGGTAGGCCAGGAAGAGCTCTGTGTTCTGCGTAGTGTCCGTGTCGGGCAGGTCCGGCCAGCCAAGCCTGCTGGGGGCACGGCTGAATCTCTTGTGCGTATTGGACGAGGCTTGGGAACTCTGATACGCACAATGAAATCCCTCCGTCTGTGATCAGTGGGGTGTGCCGTGACCCCTCGAAGGAAGGTGGCCTGCGCTGAATGAGGCAAGTAGCCTGAGATTGGGTAATTAAAGACTCGCATTTCCAAAGGGAAAGATTTTGGTAAATGAAGCCGAGAGGCAATTCTAGTGCTTAGCCTGCTAGCTCTGAAGGGGCGTTAGGAATCTATCCTGTTCTATGTCCTTCCGGGGGCTACGCTGCCCCCCACGCTCTCGGATGCCGCTGCTGGGCTCGGCTGGGACTTGATTTGCTCTTCTAACTAGCCCCGGCAGTCCGTGGCGAAGAGTCAAGAATCAAGTGTGAGCATCTGTGCAACCTTTCCCTGTGCAAATGATGTGTGACGGGGACCTAGGCTGTGCGTGCCCTTGTGTGTGCACAAGTCTGTGTTCCTTCGTGGCTGGGATGGGGTGGGGGGGGAGCGGAGGCGTTTCACCTTGTGGGATCTTTGCAGACTGATTGGAGGGAACCACTGCAACAGGCAGCCAGAGAGAGCTCGGATCCGGTGTTCCCCCAGCCTGGGGCTGGGGAGGCCCCTGTCCCCAGATCACGGGGCTCTCTCCGGCCTTGGGCAGGCACCCCAGCCAGGAGCCGTAAGCACTAATTGACAGCCCTGCCTGAGAGGAGACAGTCTGTTCAACCACCCTTCAGGCAGCTGTAAGGTTTGGCCCTGGACTGCAGGGGGGCCGAATGCCGTCACCAGATCCCTAGGAAACAGCCTGGGAGACATTTGGACTCCCTCTGGAGTGCTCATCACCCCATCCATAGCGAGCCCTGAGCCAGGCGGCCCCCCAGGGTGTTGGCTACCGAGCTACTCACTCCCTTTCTCAGCCCCGTGCCCTGCGGGGTGGTTGGCGGCTGGGCGAGGCAGAGGTTTGAGCGGTGCCGTCTCTTGGCTTGCAGGTGGGCAATCTCGAACCAGAAGAAAAAGCACGTGGTGTCCTGGCGGCTTGAATGGCGGTGGAAACGCCTCTTAAGCGGGGCCCGGCAGCAGGGGCGCCACGGAAGGTGAAGTGGCCGTGATGCTGTCAGCAGCCTATTGACCAGGCCTGGCTGCTGCTCCACCGCCCCCGAACTCATTCGTTTGTCCATCCGTCCGTCGCTGTCACGCCCTTGGATTGTCTTGCTGTAACGCTGTGTGTGAAATGCCTGGCTCTCCCTCTGGCGGTGTCGCTGAGGGCGCGGACAGGGAGGGGAGGCAGCCGGGGCGACCATGCGGGACGCACAGGGGGGTGCGTTGTGCTCTGCAGGCTCTGGGACCGTGGGCTGGAGGGTGAGGAGACCTGCTTCAGCCAAACTAGGCCCCTTTCTCCGCCGCTTGGACCACGTCCCAGCCTGCCCTGGGACGACTCCTCCCTGACCGGCAGGGCCGGCTCCAGGGTTTTTGCCGCCCCAAGCAGCCCCCCCTCCCAAAAAAGCTGCGATCGTGATCTGCGGCAGCAATTCGGCGGGAGGTCCTTCGCTCCGAGCGGGAGTGAGGGACCCACCGCCGAATAGCTGGACGTGCCGCCCCTCTCCAGAGTGGCCGCCCCAAGCACCTGCTTGCCAAGCTGGTTCCTGGAGCCGGCCCTGCTGACCGGCTGCCTCTGCACAGCCTAAGGAGAGGTGTTCCCGCAGCATCCCCGCTGCTGCCATAAACTCCTGCGCAACTGCTCGTGTGAGCTGCCAACCCAGACGTGCGAGGCACCAGCGAGGCAGGCGGGTCCTCTCCACCAGTGGGACTGAGCGTCTGGTCTAACTCCCCTGCTATGGGCCCTCCCCGGCTGTTTTCCTTCGTCTCTGTGCGAAACCCAGGTAGCTCGGACAGCTCTGGCTCTGCGTGGGTGGTTTGTTCTGCAGGTGCCCCAGCCAGAGGGCAGGAGTAGATTCTTACTGGTGACTTAGACTGGCAGCAGGTCACCTTGCTCTCGTAACCTTTGACCCCTGTGGCATGAGCAGGAGGAGGCGAAGGCGAAGGCTGTGTCCAGAAGTGCTTAATAGTGATTAAATATGTGAACTCAGAAAGCCCAATCTCTTTGTCTGGGGGACGGCCGAGAGTTCAGATCAAACTCTCCATTAAACAACCGAGGCCTGTAACTAAGGCCTTTGCCTTCTACAGTCTCGGGGCCTGGGCAAATCACACCTAAGACGATGGCATCGTGGGATAGATCTGACATTTCAAATCTGCTCCTGTACCCAAGAACTCAAGGGCAGCAACCATTGTAGCTATTCTCTGGAGCAAGGCACTAGTGATCCAGGGCATTACAGACCCGGCGCCTTGCGTCCAGACCTGGCAAACTGGATGAAATAATTCAAACTCAAGTTCTAGAACACCTCGATGAGCATGATCCAATGGGGAAGAATCAGCACAAGTTCGGCAAAGGAGAATCACGCCTCGCTAATCTCCTAGAATGGGTTGAGCCTTTCAACAGAAGAGTGGACGCAGGAGATTTGATGAATGTTTATTTGGACTGTTTTTTGGCAAAGTCAAGATACTGGTAAGGAAAGTAATCAAGGGGTGGGAGCCAAAATATTGTCGTGGGTAAGAAATGGAGTAAGCAACTAAGAGTAGGAATGGAGTCAGCTTTCCTTGTGGCAAAGGCTAACGGTGGGTTCCCTGCTAGGACTGGCGTTGCCAGTTTCACGCAAGGAATATATGACAAGCCCAAAGCTCCTGTGTTCAGGCCACTTGCTACTACAATTCTTTCTTCTGCAGCAGAGACAAATGGCTGATGCCACTTACTGGTGAAATCAAAAACTGCAAGGGAGCCAAAATGTCCCCTTCCCCGCCTTGTGTGCCTGATGCTGCTGCAAAGGGTGGTGCTGATCAGCTCTGGCCCAAAGACGGGCACGAAGGGAGCACCCTAGGCACTGCTGCCCGGTTGGCGTTAATGGCCTATTGCCCGGGTGTGTTGGGGAGGGTGACTGTGCAGGCTGGCTGTGAACACGTCCTGTGCGGGACCGAGCTGGAGCGTTGCGTGGGAAAGTAGGGCAGGGAGAGCCCTAATGGGCTTCGGCCTCCCAAGGGCTGCTGCTGCTGACGGCGGCTGTGGAGTCGTGCTGGAGCTCAGGTCTGGCATTGTTTGACAGCATCTCCTTTGATTGTGTTTAATGCAAGTGCTTGGAGAAGCGTCTGCCTGGGATGAGTGCTGGTAAATCCCGGGAAAGGAGCACTTTGTGCCTAGAGGGGAGATCCTGGATGCAGGGGGACCCCTGTGCCTGACGCGGGGCAGGTTGGCTGTCCCAAGTGCCCTAGGAAAGGCCTATAGGGCTGCTTCTGTCTCTCCCCAGGAAGGCTGGATGTGTGTCGGGTGTCTACGAAACAAGCCATGGAGCTTGAGGAATGGGTTGCTTGGAGAATTTAGTCCTTGGGAGGCTGTTTAGGTGAGGGCGGCTTTATGTTTTCATGGGGATGCCTTGCAGCAGCTCCTCTGTGTTCTCTGGCTTGTGCTAGACAGGAGGTCAGGCCCCTTCTGACCTGGGAATCTATGAATCTCTTGGAGGACTTGACCAGGACTTTCTGACTGTCTTTGTAACCCTGCTCTTCTACCTGGGCACAAGGGAGCGGTTCCTGTCTCCTCCCTGGGTGTCTTTCTGGTAAAAACATCAGTGCCCTCAGATAACTGCTGACTATGTGTCCACCCACGTTCATGGGCCATGGACATCTTCTGTCCTTCTTACCCTATCTGGATTTTCCTGTGTGACGCTGGTGTCACCTGAGCTCCTTATGGAACTCCTAAGCATGGGTGAGATTCAGGGACTGCGGCTAGCTACTGCTGTTGGAGACAGGCGCAGCAGACCCCAGGACCCAGAGAAGAGAAGGCTCTGCCTTCATGGAGATGACTGTTACAAAGGAAACCAGGGGTGTGGAGGCCCCCCTCCCAGGGGGTTTCAGACTCTGGTGTTTCTTGCAGACTTTACATGGAGCGCTGGCCACCTAGATGTGATTTGCCGGGGGGATGTGTGGACTGGGTGTCGCTCTAGGCTGCCCCCCAGCGTGAGTGCGTAGCTCTTGCCGCTACAAGTTAATGGCCCGCCTGGGAGCGAGGGGCTGACTCTTGGTCAGTAAATGCTCCTCTCCTGTGAGTAGTGACCCAGCAGCAGGGCTGTCCTGTGCAGGCTGCAGATGGATTCACAGGCTGGAGCCCATCGTCCTATGCGCTGGCCTGGGGAGACAAATGACTTTCTTGGCTTGTGAAATTAAGTTACTCTCCCGCAAGCAGCTTGGCTGGCAGGTCCAGATGGGCCGGGGGGCCTGGGGGCTGGCGTCTAACCGCATTAGGAACGCTGGGAGCAAGCAGGCAGGATGTCAGGCACTGAGAAGGCTAATGGCCAATAAAGGCCAGGCAGGAGCCCTGGGGACACGGCCGAGTGCGCTTTCATTTTTAAATCTTATCTTTATTGCCGTTTTCTCCTGCCTGTTGGGAACCATATAATACACCTTATCTCTGCCAGCTTCTGGCAGCCAGGCCTGTTCGTGCTCATGCAGGCTCCCTGGTAACTGCAGCTCACGCAGGGCAAAGGGGATGGAGAGACGAGAGAGCCCCTGGAGGGCAGGTGGCCAGGGCCCTGCACTCGGCTGCTCCCTTCCCGGGTGCTGGAGCTCTGTGTTTCTCTGTGGACCAGCGCTGGTCCCTGACACAGTGTAGAAAGGCAGCAAGACAGTCCCTGGTATCCAAAAGGTTGAGAAACACTGCTCTAGGTTCCTGAGGTCAGGCCCTCTTGTCCTCCCATCTTCCCAGCCTGGGAGCGGCTAAATTCTGGCATTTTGGGGGAGACCCGACCTCTTGTGTCACCAGCGTTCTGGGACTGCTCCGTTCCCTTGATGAGTTCCCTCCCATCTAGACGGCGCATCTCGCTCCCTCAGGCGTGTCTCCTTCTCTCATCCTTGTCCCTGCTTCCCTGTCTGGGGGGCCTGGGTCACCGCAGACCCATTGCATCCCTGCTCCTGTCTCCGCAGAGTGCCTCTGGGATCAACACTGGCTGCTTCACAGCAGCCTCCTGCCTTCCCTGGCTTTGCTTCCCAGGTAGTTGCCTCCTCCGTGCTGTGGGTGTCCTCACCCCGGGTGGAAGACTTGGTACTTTGCCTGCAGCCCCTGTCTGTGTCTCCCTGGGATGCTGCCAAGTGCCATGGGGCGACTCCCCACTTGGTGCTGGTGTGTGCAGGGGGCTTGCTCCCAGATCCACCCCCCTGCAGATGGAGAAGCAGCTCTAGGGAGGGCCCCATAACCGTGCCTGTGAGGGTCCAGGAGATGCCGCTGCCACTGGTGGTGGGGGTGCGGGGTTACCATCAGTAACTGGTTCCTGCTCAATATGTAACTTGGCATCCATATTCATGGCCCTCTATCTGGCAGGAGTTCATCCAATTTCTTTCTAGGTTTATGAGGTGGCACTAAAGTCAATGGAGCACAGGACTGAAATCCAGTTTACTCTAGCCACAGATGGCACTTATCTCGGAGATCGACAGAGAAGGGAGGGCTCCATTGGCTTGGCTTGGCGTCATTTATTTGCATTTGCTGCTGCCTGATTGAGGTTAACGCTCCCTTGTTATCTGCTCCAATACTAGGCCAGGAAGCCCCATCAGGCTGATGGTGGCTGGTTCTCCGTATGTCCCTCAGACTGGTCCCACCCAACGTTTACACAATTCTGCCCAGAGCCTGGTTCCCTTAACCTTTTGGCTCCCTCTCACCCCGTATGGGATTCCTAGGGAGCCCTCCACTGCTGATGCATCTGGTGCTTCGGGGGGAGGTGGGACTTGGAGTCCTGTGAGCAAAGCCCCAGTAGGTGCTGACCCTCGGTCACCATTTTCCAGCCCAGTTAGAGATTTTCACCCTCCGGGAAGCACTCAACAAGCTGAGGGGTGGGGTGAGCTGCTGAGTGGAGTGGTAACCAGGCTCTGGCTGAGCCAGGCCTGGGGAGAGCCATGCCCCAAACTGGGGCTGGGGAGGGCTTGGTCTCTGTGCTGCTAACCTTTTATCTGACTTGGGAGCCACGTTCTCCTTGTTAAGCTGAGGAGCCTGCCTGTGGGCCCCAGGGGTGTCTTGGTGCCCAGAGAATGGGCTGCTCTCAGTCCTGTGGGAACAAAGAGTCGGAAAAACATTGGTTTGGGGTCAAACAAAACATTGTGTTTGGCCTGGAACGAAGCAATTCTGTCAACGCTGAGCGTTTTTAACACTGATTTCAAACTTTCCTTCCATTTGATTTTTTTTTTAAATGGATTCGTTTCAAATCGAAACTTTGACAATTGGGTGAAACCGCTGAGAATTCACATGCTATTTGGGTGTCGCCCGCTCGGCGTTCTTTCCCCGACCAACATTCTGTCTGGAAACGTTGGCGGGGTGGCCCCAGCGGTGACTGGAGAAGCCAGGGCGCCAGGCAAACTCCATCTCCATGGGACGTGGCCCCGGGCAGGCGGGCTCTGGCATAGAGTTCTGGGATCTCTCCCTGGCAGGGAGCGTGGGCTGAGCCGATCCAGCCAGGATTGGGGCCTGCGCTGCCACGCAGTCGGGATTCAGTACTTAAACCAACTGATCCTCGTTCCTAGCGGTGTAACACAGACCTGGCCTCTGCCCTGGATCCCCACCGTACAAGGGAACGTCAGGGCTGAGTAGCTTTATGGCCAGAAGCATGGAGATTGACCTCACGGGCTTCCCTGGCACCACCAGATCTCTGGAGCAGCACTGGGCTACAGCTACATCCAATCCTGCTTTAAAAACAGTCAGTGATGGAGAATCCACCACGGCCCTTAGCAAATTGTACCTGTGGTTAATTACCCTCGCTGTTAAAAACTTACACCTCATTTCCACGCTGAATGTCTCTGGCTTCAACTGCCAGCCACTGGCTCGTGTTAGACCTTTCTCTGTTGGACTGAAGAGCCCATTATTAAATGTTTGTTCCCCGTGTAGATACTAATAGATGGTAATCAAGCACCCCGTAACCTTCTCTTTGTTAGACTCGAGGAGCTCAAGCGATGTAGCTTATCACTGTAAGGCAGGTTTCTGATCCTTTAATCATTTTCTTGGCTCTTCTTTGAACCCTCTCCAATTGATCAACATCCTTCTTGAATTGTGGGCACCTGAACTGGACACAGGATTCCAGCAGCGGTCGCTCCAGCCAAACAGAGGTAATAGAACCTCTCTACCGCTACTCTCCCTTCCCCTGTTTGTGCATCCCAGGGTCCCCTCCGCTCTTTTGGCCACAACATTGCACTGGGCGTTCATGTTCAACTGATTCTCCACCATGACCCCCAATCTCTATCCAAGTCACTGCTTCCCAGGACAGAATCCCCCATCGCTCTGTATCCATGACCTGTTGTCTGCGTTACTGACTTTGTTTCCTCCCAGCTCATTGACAAAAATGCTACAGTTCTGCCTCTCCCGTCGGTCGCTCCCCTTCCGGCAGCAGCACGGTGTCCCTGCGCGCAGCCCTCGTGTTCAAATAGAGAAGGGGTTCCGCGGCCCCCGAATGAATGCACCAGCCCTTCTCCGTCACATGCCGCCCTAGAACCAGGCCGGGGTGTCTCCAGTTCTAGTTCCCATTTGTGCCTGTCGTAAAACCACGAGGTGGTTCCAGTTGGATCAAGAGCTCCTGAGGACGAGAGGAGCAGTGGGGGCTACTGGTTGGGATTGGGGGGTACTGACATTTCAGGACTGGCACAGCAGGGGGCTGGGATTGAGGGACACTGGCAGAGCTGGGGGGGGGGGGGGAGAGCCCAAGGCGTGGGTAACAGGGGACTGCAGGACTGGCAAAGGAGGCCTCTAGGAAACCAAGGAGAAATTAACTTTGCAATGACATTTCATTGAAACAAGGTTCTATGGGTGGTTACTGTGACAGACTGACAGTGGCTGGACAAACCTTATGCAATTAACCTAAACTTAATTGAATAAAGGGAAAAGTTCTTGAGTTAGGATTAACACCTGTGGGGTCCAGTGTATTACAAATACAATTGTTGATGTGTTAGTGGGGGCCTGTGTGTAACGTTTCTAGGAGACTAGCCAGCATCAACCTTGGGGGGGAAATGTTAGGAACATCCAAGGACTTTTGGGGTCAAGGAGTGTAAAGTGGATTTCCTAGGAAATACTGGGGGATGGGTGGGAGGGGGGATTGCAAATGACCCACTTCCAAGCCTCCTTTTGCAGCTCTACTCTGGGAGAGAGTCCTGTTGTCGACTCCCCAGCTGCTCCTGCAAACTCCAGCCAATGACACCAACCTGTATAAAAGGTGGATTAACCCGTTCATGAGAGTACGTGTTCTGAGCTGAAGCTGTGATGGACCTGGGTGGAGTCTTGGACTGCTCCAGCCAGAATCCAGGTCAGGGATCTCGGGTAAGCTTTCATGCATGTAGGTGCTTTTAGTGTTTTCTCAGTAGTACTTTTACCTTAAGCTTACACAGGAAAAACTGTAGTGACTTATAACCGTGGGCGCTGGCACTGCTCTCAGTCGCGGGAGAGAGAGCAAGCAGGACTGGTTAAGCAGACTCTGCTGGGAGTAACCCAGTGAAGGTGAGCTGTTCAGCCAGGCCAGAGGGGAGGGCCAGGGAAGCCAGAAACTGGAGAGTGGGTGCCCTGGCTGGACCGCTGAAGGGGAAACAGAGGGGCAGGTGCCCTGACCTGTGACACAATCCAGATCATATCTAACCTCTGCAATAAATGCACAATTCACACGGAATGTGGAGCTCCCTGAGAAATGCCATAGTCAAGGTCGTGGCAGCGGATAATGCATGTGGATTCTGACCTGTCCCCTTGCTCTTCTAGAACCTCGTTCAGGTGCAAATTCCCTGGGCTGGTCTCAAGTCTGAGCATATTTGGGGAATTTTTAAAACCCAAAGGTGGGTTTAAGAAAATTTAGGAAGATCAGCGTGTGGCTTCCCCGGCCGGAGCGGCTTAATCTCCTCAGTTTTGGCTCATCCATATCTCCATAATGGAGAGGCTTGGAAAGGGCAGATGGTCAGGGAGAACATGGCCAGCAGGGCCTGGGTTGGGGTCATACTGGTAGCTAGGAAAAGTCCTTCCCCAGAGCAGAGATGGGAAGTGCTTGGCAAAACTGAAGTGGTTAAGAGCAGGGTGCCATTCAAAACCCCCGTAACCTCTTGGCAAACACTGCAAGGGTGGCCGGCGGTGCTGGTACAATGTGTTGCCAGGAGTCACAAGCTGGCTTTCTGAGAAACAGTCAGTTTGCAAACATTAGACGTTCCATCCCCACCTTTATGGAGTTTCTGGGTCGCTATGGAAGAGTCAGGGCCAGCTCACCGCCATTATGAAACACTGGCAGTATGGAGGAGTTCGTATTCGCCACGGTGTGAAACCCCTGGTTCTCAAGGGGGTCATGCCCACGCGTCTCAGGTTAGTTTCTGAACCCTTAAAACTTAGCTGAGGCCTTGACTCAAAGTCCCACTGGTGACTGAGAGGGAAATCTCAGGAGTTAGCCCAACTATACGATTTTAATGTAACCCTGTAACGAACGGATAAAAAGCAGGAGAGAGAGAGAGGGTCTTTGGAAAGTTGAATAGATGCAACCCACCCAGGAGGGGTCAGGGAACAGGGCTTGGGCCCCTGGCCATAACTTATGAAAATCCTGGGAAGATGCAAGGAGACTGGAGAAAGCAAATACTACATACAAACAGCTCTGAGTAAAGGACAGCAAGGCCACGTCCAGACGTCAGAGCCAATGTGGGCAGAGCTCTATGGGTGGAGCTAGACCAGCATGGCCCCCTAGTGAGGAGGCAGAGAACGCTGACAGCAGTGGCGTGCCATCGGTGCAGGAGTGGCTGTGCCTGCAGCCCCCGGACACGCATGGAGGACGCCATTTTGTAGAACAACATAACCACCCGTGCACCGTACCTGCCACATCACATCACAGGGCCGATGCCATTTTGCATGCAAGTGAAAAATTGCAGGCCTGACTAAAAACGTCACAGGACCAACTTTCGAGCTTACGCAGAGCTCTTCTTTAGGTCTGGGCAAGAGCCTACCTCACCCAGCTTTTCTTTCTAGTATCCTGGGCCCATATGGCTACAACCCCGCTGCATTATAAAACCGGCACGACGCACCCCGGGTGCCAGGCAGAGTAACACACCTCCCTGACAGAAGCACTGTTCTGTTGCCTTCTCCCTGGGGGGGTCTGGTGGCATAACTGGGGGGGGGGGGCACACCCCTGCCCAATGTAGTTATGCTAAAGATTGCCTGATTTGTCTTTTGCTCTTCACACAACACATGTAGGAAGAAGGAGCCACCCGGGCGCAGTGGGGTCTGAATGACCTACACCATGCACGGCCCAGTTCCATCTACCCCGCTGCTCTGGGCGGGCAGTGAACATAAAACACAGGGAGTGCCCGGAGAGGGCTCTCGCTGTTTAAAGGGACACGACGCAATTACCAGACACTGCCCCCATCCGTGCAACCTTCCTTCAGCTCCCCTGGGCACACGCATTCGGACCCGACCTGTAATGCCCTGCTCATGGGCTGGCGTTTTTACAGTCCGGGAACAAGGTTGCTGGTGCTAACTGAATGAGGCCACTGTTCGGTATTCCACCTTCCCGGGGTCATTCGGTGCATGGCCCTGTGGATTATTTCATGCCCCCCCCCCAAACCCTGCGCTAAAGATGGAGTATCATTGCCAGGGGGGTTCTCAAATGCACTCGTTGCTGTAGTAGCTGAATCCCTCATATCTTCCCAACACTCGGCCTCCGTTCCCCATCTGTAAAATGGAATAATCCCTCTCTGCTTTACAGAGACAGGCACACGCTTCAAGTGTGCCACCGGTTTTGGGTGCCTATATGGCTGGGGGCTCACATGCAGCACTCGGCACTCCTGAAAATCAGGCCCTAGACGTCTCCGGTTGGCACCCCAGTGGTCACATCAGACGGGGAGCTGCTGGCAGAATCAGGGCCAGAACCCAGCACTCGTGGGGCCCGATCCCGAAGGGATCTGTTTTCTTAAGGTATTTGCTGCCCCGTTCACTGCATGCTTTCAGCTGCTGCAGCGACTGAGGACAACAAGCTCCCTTCTTAACCCTGCCTCCTGCCCTGGCCGTCCTGGGCAGGGAGCTGAGTGGGGGCTCCCTGGGCATGCGTTCTGTGTCCTCCGGAATGCATGGGAGCGGGGTGGGGAGGGAAGGGTGGGTTGAGTACTGTGTTCCCCACCGCCTGAGTGAGTGGATGGGCCGCGTGGGGGTACGTACCCAGCAGGGTGGGAGAGCAGGTGGGATCTGTGGGTTGGTGCATACTCCTCCATGTGTGGATAGGGAGCGGAGGATGGTGCGCACCCCGTGGCCAGTGTGACAGTAGGGCGTGGGGGCTGTCTTGGTGAGGGGCTGATATTTGCACAAGTACGTGAGTGGGTGTGCGCGCCGTGTACACCTTTGGCGTGCAGGGCCGGGATGAGGCGGGGGCAGGGTGTGTGTGCGCGTGGGAGCGTGCAGACTGCATTACAAGAGCTGTGTTCCTTGGCCAGGTCCCGCTCCTGTTAATGGTTAATGTTGCCAGCCAGCGGCGCACAGCCTCCCGCCAGGAGCTATCAGCCCTGCCATCAGCACTGAGAACACACTGTACCTCGGTGGGATTGTTTGTTTTCATTCCTTTCTCTCCTTCCCGGGACATGATACCTGCAGGTGCACAGAGCGCTAAGCGGCCCCACGGGATCGCTGCTCTGCGCTGCCGTAATCTTCCCCGGTGCTAGGCTCCGCTAGCCCCTTGCTGCTGCCTGCCGCGCACCGGCCCCTGCCTGGGCCTCGGCTCAGCCCTGCTCCAGCCAGTCCCCTCCCAGCGCCCCACGGGGTTGCCCCTCTGCCAGGCCAGGCTGCTCTGAGCTGCGGGAGTGCGGGCAGTTCTCTGGGCCTGCCCCCTGTGCTAGCCCACTCCCCGGGGCAGGCCGGGCGCCCAGCGGGCAGAGCCGCGCTGCAGCTCAAAGCTGCCCCAGGAGGCTGTGCTGGGTCGGTAACGCCTGGTCATACCCACGTGGGGAAGAGAGTTAGAACACCCCCTCCACACCCACACACACATGCAATACCCTGCACCCCCTGATCCCCGGCAGCTCCCTCAGACGCTGGCCCCTGCGTGAGAGCCAGAGACGGACACAAGCCTATCCCTGGCCCAGCAGAATCAGTCGTGGGGCTGGCCAGCAGGGCCTGGGCCCGGCTCCAGCGTCGTACCCCTAACTGACCCCCGCTGCTGCCCTGCAGCTCCCTCTGCACGGGGCCCCGGAACACACCGAGCCATTGTCCTGCCTGGCACTGGGCAGCCTTAGACGGTGCTCGGGGGGGGGGGCTCTGGTGCTGTGGTCCTGCCCGGGTCAGGGGAGCCTTTGCTTTCTCGGTGCTGTGAGGAGGGGCGTGTGGCTGGAGCAGGCAGGGATGGGATGTGGTGCTAGGCTTTCCTGCTCTTCTTGGGCCTCTCGCCTGACGTCTCCTCCTTCCCACAGCACAGCCTGGAGGCACAGTGAGACCAGGGCGAGTCACTCCTCACCCCGGCGTGGTGTGTCTACGCTGCAAGGGCTCTGCACTGGTGCTGCCCCATTGGTGCAATCCCACGTTCTGGCCTGCCCTTGGGCTCTGCTTCTGTTTTAAATCCCCTGTGGCCTGCTCTGCCCCCGGTAGGGTGACCAGATGTCCCGATTTTATAGGGACAGTCCTGATTTTTGGGTCTTTTTCTTATATAGCCTCCTATTACCCCCCCACCCCCGTCCCGATTTTTCACACTTGCTCTCTGGTCCCCCTAGCCCCCGGCAGGGGAGTGCGTTGGGGGCCCAGAACTGCCCCGGCCAGCCAGGTGTTCACCATTGCAGACTGAGCTTTTCCGGCCCCGGGGGCTCAGAGCGCGTGGACGGAAAGGAGATCCTTCTTGCGGAGCAGTCGCTGCCCTCCCCCAGCTCCCAAGACACCCTGTCCCTGCTCTGCGGCACCCTGGCTCCTTGGAGAGCCGGTGTCAGTCCTACTGGCTAAGGAATTGTTGGGAAAGGGGGGCGGGGGGGCGGGGTTGTGCTTGACTCACTTGCTGGTATAACGTCCGTCAGCTCCCAGCAGTGCTGCGGTTTGCATTGTCCTACAGGCAGGGTGCCCTGTCCGGGAGAGCGCAGTCAGAGCCTTTGCTAAGGGACAGTGGGGATGGAGGGGGCTGAGCGGAGCCCCACGTTCGTCTTCCGCCATCCTTGATATGAAAAGCCAGAAAATATAGGTTCCTGAATCATGCTTAGCAAGGGTGGGTCCTTGTTCAAAGGACAAGCCCCTCGTCCTGTGCCGCCATCTGTCCCTGTGCACCCCCGGGGGCCGCAGCCGCCCGAGTCACCCGCCTGTCTGCCCTGCCGTGTGCTGCCAGGGGGAGGTGCTGCAGCTTGGCCCCAGAAGAGTGAATCCTGGTGCAAGCGTCTGAGGCAACCTCTCCTCCCTCCACTGCTGCCTGGCTGGCACAGCACTGAAGGCCCTACATAAACAGTGGCTGTTGACTTTATTGACGGTCTCTGCAGCAGCCTGGTGGGTTTCAAATCAAAGTGAAGATGACGGAGATTCCAGCAGTGCTCGCTCGTCTTTGCATCACACTTCGGAGACACAACGTGCTGAAAGGGTGCTAAACGCTTACTCTACCTGGAGCACCAGCCGTGGCTAGAGTTAATTGAGTGTTTCCATGCGCACCGGTCTCAGCGGTCACCGGTCAGCTAGACATTGGCCAGGCCTGGGCTCTGCCCGACGGGGAGTTTTTCCGGGAAGTCTGATTTCCGAGAGGGATCCAAGACACCTTGCTGGGCCAATCGAATGGAAGGGAGCGTTTCTTGACCAGCCTCAGCCCCAGAATGACCGGGGCTGGGACGCTGGAGTGTGGCCTAGTTTACACTGGCAGCGATCCCAGCGCTCTAAAAACCCACCTCCACGAGGGGCACAGCTCCCAGCGCCGGGGCACTGTCTACACTGGCACTTCACAGCACTGAAACTTGCTGCGCTCAGGGGTTTTTTTTCACCCCCCCGAGCGAGAAAGTTGCAGCGCTGTAAAGTGCCCATGTTGACAAGCTTTAGTCTTCCCCTTTTTAGCCCAAGATGTTAGCCAATATTCAGGTCCTTGCTGGTTGTTTTTGTTAAGAGGAGACATTGATGATGAAGTCAGGTGTTTCTGTGATGCAATCCTGTTTATTGACAAAGAACATGGAAAGTCCTGTTTGACTTCTGCTGTGCTCAGTGCTAAGAGCACGACCCTGTGAGAAAGCTGAGACAGAGAGCTTTTTGGGCAGTGTGCTTGCTGGAAAGAGGCTTGGATTTGTGAACAAGGAAGCTCTTGCAGCTTCCTTGGGTTTCTCTGGGCCCTCTCCTCTTTTCTGCTGTTTCTGTTTAGCGCACACATACAGCTCCACCAAACCATACACAGCCCCTTGTGTTTGCAGTAAGACCCCTGGGAAAACCCCTCAGATTGCATGGCTCGACTCCTACTCCAGTTTCGCCACACTGACCTGTGATTTGGGCAGTGGCTTCTACTGTTTCAGCTATCACTAAACAAAGGGACATTTAACTGCTCTCCCATTTAGTCCACCAGTTTCAAACTACTTTGCTGCTGCCCACAGATCAAAGACACATTTCCTGGGAGCCACCCAACCTCCCGCATAACAGTTTCTTATGGAGAATGCCTACCATGGACTGGACATGTGGAACTGTCTAAAATGTACTTATCGTACCCGCTACTGGATAATACCTGTGCACCAAGCCCCAGCCCACAGCACATGGCACAAACCCAGCAGTGCAGAGGCCTTCTTTCCAGTGGGAGTGGTCATAGCCGCCCAAATCCAGCAAGCACAGGTGCCGGTCTGTCCGTCCCGTCCCCCTCACCTCCCCACAAGCGGTTGGGCCTGCTTTAGGCTCAACAACGAGGTTCAGGAACAAACAAGCCTGGCCCCTCTCCTCCTGCAGTGCGGGCTGAGGCACACTGGTGAGGCAGCACGTGGCAGACGCTGCTGTCCAGGCCGTACCTGGTCTGGGACTAAGCTGAGGACGTCAGCCTCCAGGGCTATCAGTAGGACACCTGCCACCACATGAACGTCATCAGCTCCAAATGCACACAGCTTTCCCAGGGCCTGCAGTACCAGCCCCAGCCTCCTGCTGCCCATCTACACCTTCCCACCATGCCCTGGAGCCAAGCCCTGCTCAGACTCTACCTCCCCCCTAATCTTCCCCTCCGATCTCATCAGCAGACAAGCAGCAAGGGAGGAGGCCCCCGTCCCATGAGGACGTGACCTTGGCACAGAGATTTATTAGGTCACTCAGCTGCTGTTTTTACCTCACGGAGGAGGAACAAAACACTCATTTATCTCCAAACCCATCACCGAGCACAGCTCTAAAAATAGCCCCAGATAAACACACCCTAGATCATTCAGACTGCCAGACGAGAGTGGGAAGGCTCAGGGGCCAGCCGGATGATACCGCCTGTCAGATCTAGCACCCTGTCCTGGGCTGGCTCCTGCTGGCACCACATTCCCCACTCAGCACTGCCAGCCCCAGGCAGTCAACACTCAGAGGTTGGCTACAAAGTCAGGAGGGTTTAAAAATGTGGACATTTGGGATTCTTTTAATTCATCATCTGGCTTTTCAAGTCACATTTTCACACAACCATGAGGGCTAGAAACTTTCATTAAAAAAAGAAAAAAAAAGTCACTCACATAATCACCTGACTCCAGAAGCTGGGGCTTTGTGACATGTGCCAAATCTCACAAGACTAGCAATGCAAGTCAGCAACACTTCCTTTAGCTTTAGCGTTGCCAGTGTAGACTAGCCCTAAGTCCTTAATTAAGGCCAAGTCTACACTGCAGGCTTCTGCCAGAAGAGCTGTGTTGGTTGGGGTGCGAAGAGGTCTGAGTCCTGATCAGCAAAAGCCCAGAGTGTAAATGGAGCGAGACTGGGAAAGCTGCCCTTTTATGGGTATAGCTTTGCCACTGTAGTTGCATTCGCAGCAGGAGTGCTTTGCCAGCACCGCGTACCAGCACTCACACGCCGTGGGAGCGCTCCTAGCCACGGGTGACACACAAACATCTGGAATGTCTCGAGTAGCATTTCCAGTTGTGCTACTTCTCTCAAGTTAACCCAGGACCAGAAACTCTATCTAGACACCCCGTCTGAGGCCCATGAAAGCAGTGGGGTCTCTGGGGTGCGTCGTACGTTGGTTTAAAAACATACCTGCCCCACGCTGGCTGCCAAATCTCACAGCTGGGCTCCCAGTCACTGCTGGCACTCCGCTGGGAGCTGCTGCTGTGCTCGAGGCAGTGCTGCCCAGTGGCTGGATGAACAGACGGGAAGCCAGGCACCTGGGTTCTGCGCCTGGCTCTGGACCGTGTGGTGCCATTCTTTGCTGTAATTAATGGGGAGTTCTGCTTAACAGCTAAGGACCCCCTCTGCCCCTCAATCACCAGCTCCCTATGACAACCTGGCAAGTCACTGGGCCTAGGCATAATGAGACTTACCCGCCTTTCGAAGGCCCTTTGAATGGTTCTCATGAAAGGTTTTATTGTTGCTACGAAATCCCCATGAAGTAGATCCTGCCCCCCTACCCACAAGGCACACAGGTGCTGCTCCAGCAGAGGGTCTCTGTGCACGCGTCCTCCTCTGGGCCAGATCCTCGGCTGTGCCCGGTGGGGAGTGAGAGGGCAAGATGGCTTAGCTACCTTTCCTCTAGGTGTAGGGGGAGGATGTGGTGTCGATCTACCGCCCCCAAACTCCCCGACACAGATAATCCTGGCTGCCCTTTCAGGGCATCTTCCTGGCTGGGGGGGAAGGGGGGTATGCCCGTCCCTGTTTCCTGGAGCTCAGGATGTGGAGGCTGCAGCCGGGCCGGGTTGTAGGCAGCGGGTAGTGCTAAGTCTTCTCTGGGCTTTTGCAGGGTGCGATTCCGGGTTTGGAAAGCAGGCCGCGTGCCACTTGGATTCCATGGGCTTTAAGGTGTTTGCGAGCGTGCTGGACCTGCAGAGCGCTGGCGCCAAGGAGCTCCGGCAGCGCTGCTCGCCAAGCCTCACGCTGCTGCAGATGGACCTGACCAAACCGGAAGATATCCGGAAAGCCCAGCAGCTCGTCCAGCCCCAGACGGCGAGCACAGGTAGGAGCCCTGGCTTCCGGGCGCGCCCATCCGCATCAGAACACCGGGGGCAGCCCGGCGCGAGACACCCCACTCGGTGACCTCAGCCTGTGGAGCAGGGCCCCAGACCGGCCCCTTCTGGTTACACTGCTCAGGCTGCACCCACGGCCTCCCACCACGATCCGCTCGGGAGGCTGGTGTTTGTTTCTCCCCCTCCTTCCTGGGAGTGGCTATGCCCCCAACTCTGCTCTCCCCTCACCTTGGGCTCCAGCTGCAGCTTGGCAGGTCCATGGAAATGATCTATGCCTGGCTCTGAACCGCTGTACCCTTCTGATCTGGGGAGCACTCTCTGGGGGGAGGGGATCGCTCACGGATCATGGTGGGTCCCCTCCCTGCCTCAGGGTAGAACTGAGCTCCCTAAGCAGCCCCGATCGGCGCGGGCATTCGAACGGGGGGGTCGCGTCAGGCCGTGCCGGTCCCGTGCCTACATCCCGCTGATGCTCGCTTTCTCCGGGCCCCTCCCCGCAGGGCTCTGGGGTTTGGTGAACAACGCAGGCTTCGACGACACCATCGCTGACGCCGAGCTCTCCCCGCTCTGCAAATTCCGCACCTGCATGGACGTGAACTTCTTCGGCACGCTTGAGCTCACCAAAGCGCTGCTGCCCCTGCTGCGCTCCGCCCGGGGCAGGATTGTGACCGTCAGCAGCCCGGCAGGTAAAGACCCGGTCCCCACCCGGTGGGGAAAAAGTGGGGCTGGGTGGGGACCGGGCCACAGGGCCTCATAAGAGCGGCCATACTGGGTCAGCCCAATGGTGCAGCTAGCCCTGTATCCTGTCTTCCGACAGTGACCAAAGCCAGGTGCTTCCGAGGGAATGAACAGAACAGGCAATTGGCGAATGATCCATCACCTGTCGTCCACGCCCAGATTCTGGCAGACAGAGGTTTCATAGGAGCTGTAGTTTGGTTGCCTGATGTCCAGGGCTTAAATTCTCCTGGAGTATTTCCCAAAGCCGCTCCCCCCCACACACATACACACAGAGCCAACATGCTATGAAAACTCCATCGGGCTTGGAAATATTTACCGGAGCTCTGCTCTGGACAGCTCCGGCTGAATTGAAACTCTGCCCATGTCCCTGTTCTCTATGGGCCAGGCACCCCAGCCAGACTTCATCTGCCATGAAGCACAACCGCCATCCCACCCACAAGAGAGTATGGTGTGTTATGGGAGATGTAGTCCGACCCAGGGAGCCTGGCTTATAAAGAACAGGAGCACGAGTTGCCCGCACTACAACTCCCATGAGGCACCGAGGCAGCACGTTGGAATTGAAATATTTTGGTTTTCAGCCCAAATATTTTGGATTTGGATTTTTTTTTCTCCCAAAAGTTGAAATGTGCCATGTTTTTCCCCCAGTCCACACCCGGGGACTTGGCCATCAGCCTACGGGCCAAAAGCAGGAGTTATCCCATAGAATAGCCCTGAACAGAAACCAAACATGCACCGTTCTCCTAGCTGCCTGGGAGGCAGATTTGATGGTGAGCTTCTCAGTAGGGTCCCAGTATTTTTCATACTGGCCTCAGCTAATAGATATCAAGCCGAGTTTGCCCCGATCCCCAATAATGTATGTTTTATCTGGCACCTGTGGCCTAGGGTTACCAACTTTCTAATTGCACAAAACCGAACACCCTAGCCCCGCCCCTTCCCTGAGGCCACGCCCCCTGCTCACTACATTCCCCCGCCCTCAGTGGCTCGCTCTCCTCCACCCTCACTCACTTTCACTGGGCTGGGGCAGGGGGTTGGGGTGCAGAGGGGGTGAGGGCTCTAACTGGGGCCGGGGAGGAGGGGTTCAGGCTGCGGGAGGGGGCTCTGGGCTAGGGCAGGGGGGTTAGGATGTGGGTGAGGGCTCCGGCTCTGGGGTGGGGCCGGGGATGAGGGGTTTGGGGTGTAGGAGGGGGCTCTGGGTTTGCGGGGGCTGAGGCAGGGCTTACCTCAGACGGCTCCTAGTGGGGGGCCTAAGGCAGGCTTCCTGCCTGTCCTGACTCTGCGCTGCACCCTGGAAGCAGCCAGCAGTTCTGGCTCCTAGGCGGAGGCACGGCAGGCGGCTCTGCACGCTGCTCTCATCCGCAGGCACCGCCCCTGCAGCTCCCATTGGCCCCGTTCCAGCCCCCACCCCCACCCCCAGCCTAGGAGCCAGGACAGGGTGGGACTAGCCTGCCTAACCCTGCAGCACCACCGACTGGACTGTTAACGGTGCTGACTGGAGCCGCCAGGGTCCCTTTTCGTCCGGGTGTTCCAGTCGAAAACCGGACACCTGGTCACCCTCCTGTGGCCGCAGCAAACACAGCAAAGAGTCCAGCAAGGGGGCTAGCTGCCTCCTTCATGCCCAGAAAGCTGCTGAATGTTTTTATTTGTGTTGCTTCCTCGTCCCCAGCTGCCATTGTGAGGTTTGCATCTTGTTCTGAAGGCAGAGCTCCAAGCGTTGGGGTCGGTCTCTCCCCCTGGAGGCAAGTCTGTAGCCTTGTGCTGCTTGCCAAGAAGTTCCCACCCCTGCTGCCACACGTCTCCCCCTGGAGGCAGGCGGGTCCATCCTCTCTGGGCGGGTGGCGTGGCTTTAGGTAACTTGCTCCAAAGCCATGGAGGTCTTTAGGGAGGAGAAGTGACCTCCTGACACTCGCCCGTTGTTCTAGCCGGAAGCCAGTGGGGGCTGCAGTGCCGGGGCTGAGGCACTCTCAGCTGGAGGCGGAGTGAGGACTCAAACTCGGGTCTCGGCTGTGACAGTCCTGAGTTTCATCCCGTGTCTCTTGGAGAGGCCATGCCAATCTGTGTGCCCAGCTGTGCTGTGTGGAAGTGCTGGACCACACAGGACCGGGCCCCAGGGGTTCGGATACTGTTGTGCCCCCGCAGCAACGGCCCGCGTGTTTTCTTCTCCCCAAGGCGACATGCCGTACCCTTGTTTATCAGCGTACGGGGCCTCGAAAGCTGCCCTCACCCTCCTCATGGACACATTCCGCAGCGAGCTGGAGCCCTGGGGGGTCAAAGTGAGCGTGATCCTACCCGGCTACTTCAAAACTGGTAAGAGCCCCTCGCCTGCCAGCTGGGCCGTGCTGGGGGGACACGTGGTGCGTTGGGCAGGTTGTCACAAGGGTGCGTGTCTCAGGGAACGCCACGCATGCACGGCTCCCAAAAACCTGCTGTGTGGGAAGAGGCCCAGTCCCAGCTGGCCCCCCGAATGTTTACTGAGCGTTTCACAGCTGTTGTTAACTAAAGCCTCTGTCTGTACAGGAGAGGAGGAAAGGACCAGCCGCGTCCGCCTCTCGGTAAAGGTCAGATCACAGAGAGATTGCTCAAGATCACTCCAGGCACGGCCAGGCCTAGAACCCTGAACTCTCTAATGGCACAGCCCCAGCTGTCATTTGCTTCCCTTTTGGGAGCTCTGTGTACTGTGCGGTGCTGTCTGATTGCCCAGACCCTAAGGGGGAGGCTGCCAGAACGTCCCCCTCGTGGCCACAGTAAGAACACCAGGAGCTGCTGGATGCGATGCTGAGCCTCTCTAGAACGTCTGGCCTTAGCTGTCCCTCGGCCGCACCTCGCTCTTTTCTGGTCCTGTGCTAACCATCCCTCCGGCCCCGGTCACGGCAGTTGCTCTGCTCTGAACTATCTGCACGTTGGCCATAGAAGTGCCCAGAACGGAACCCCATGTTCCAGGCGTGTTCGCACCCCGGGTTAGAGAGGAGCATTTCTCCGGTGTGAGGGGAGACCTGCCAGCTGGTCGCTCCCCGGAGCTGTACAGAGCGGGGCTGCATTGACACGAGTTCCGACCACAACTGCACGGGGCTTTTTCTGCTCCACTCCCGGGGAGAGCACCAGGGACAGATTTTGCTATTTGAACCGCAGCCAGTCCAAACGTGGGGGGCAGGTCAGCAGGGGAGACGGGATGTTAATATCGTGGAACTAATTTAGCTGGCGGCTCCTTCCCTGGCCGTGTGGTGTCTCTCTGGGCCAGAGATCTTGTCCTTGCTCTGTTTCGATGGGGCACTAAGCAGCCTTCTGGCTCCTGGATGAAGTGGTGCTTTCGCTCTGCAATAACCTGTCTAATTTACTCTCCCCAAGTCTCAGCAGTTCTGCTTCCCAGGGCGGATCTAGGCTTGGGGTTATTTTCCCCAGCTCTTTAGCAATCTTTTTGCAGGTTGACTCTCACTTTACCTGCCGGCCGCGTGTCTCGTCTCTCTGGGGCCTGCTGTTGGGTTTCACTGATGTTAGCAACTCCTGTCAATTTAGTGTCATCATCTGCACATGTCGTCCGTGTGCTGTTTGCCTCGCCCTGTCATTATGCTGCTGTTACTTAACAGTTATTGTATAAGAGCAACATTGGGCAGGGAGTGTCACGGAAAAAACGGAAACCCCAGGATCCCCAACTCACAGCTAGATCAAAGAGAGCAAGGGCAGCGAGATACGTCCCTGGGGGAATGTCAGCCGGAGGTAGGGCTGCACCCTGGGTGCCACTAGTTACTTTGAAAAATCCTTGCACTGCATTGCCCAAAGGAGGAGTGTGGGCTTGGAGCTGTTCTGGACTGGCTGTTCTATTGTAAATTCACACCCCATCTTAGTCCGGAATAAGGTTCCTGTGTAGACTAACCCTTACATGGCCATGAGATGCATGCCGAGGCAGCGTGCGGGGGACACTGAGGTAGTGGAGAATCCAGGACTGAGGATGAGGGCTGAAGGCAGCTCAGAAGTGAGGGTGGCACTCCCCCCCCCCACAAGAGCTTTGTGACCCCCTTTTGGGTCAGGCCCCCCATAGTTACAACACTGAAATTTCAGGTGTAGACACTGAAACCGTGACATTGACTAATTTTAAATTCCTATGACCATGAAGTTGACCAAACTGGACCTTGACTTTGGTAGGGCTCTACCCAGCGGGGACGGGTCACCAACTTGTGTCCAGAGGGTACGTCTACATAGCCAAAAACCCCATGGCAGCGAGTCTCAGCCAGGGCCGACTGCCTTGGGCTTGCGGGGCTCGTGCTCCGGGGCTGGAGAAAGCACTGGGCATGTTCCGGCTGGGGCTGGACCCCCCGGGCTCTGACCCACTCCCTGCGTTTCAGCCCTGTAGTGTGAGCCCCGCAAGCCAGAGTCAATTGACCCAGGCTCTGGGCCGCGCGGCCGCGGGGTATTTTTGCTGTGTAGATGGCCCCTGAGAACCGGAGGCCGTTCCTGAGCAGTGGCGTGTTCGCGTTGCTCACTGAGCAGCCTGGCCCTTACAAGGGATTATGTGATGAGAACCACTGCATGACCCCCTCCTGCCGTGAGCACAGGCCAGCGGGGCCGGTTCTTGACCCCACGGCTGGGAGGAGGGACGGCTCCCTAGGTTTGCTAGCCCTGGACGCCCTGGCTGGAGGAGGGAGGTGCTGCGCTCTCTGCATTCCCCCGGGCAGCAGGGACGAGGGCTTAAGGATGTTTGGTTCGTTCTAGGTACGAGTTGCGACCCTGCCTACTGGCATGAGAAGAAGGAGCAGCTCCTGGCCAGCCTGCCCGCCGACCTGCTGCAGGCCTACGGGGAGGAGTACATCCATGAGATCAACAAGCAGTTTGTGAAATTCATGAAGACTGCAAATGAGGATTTGAGTTTAGTGGTGAACAGCATCACCGACGCCCTCATCTCCGCCAGTCCGGCGGCGCGCTATTACCCGGGGGCGGGCATGCGGCTCATTTACTTCATCCACCACTATCTGCCCTCCATCATCAGAGACCTCTTCCTTAAAGCTTTCTTCATCAACCAAAAACTGCCCAGGGCCCTGCAGCCAAAGCAACAGAATGGCCTCAAGCCCGAATGACCCTCGCCCGCAGGCTGGGGGGAGACAGGAAGGCGCCCGGAGCTATTGTAAAGCAGGGACAGGGTGGAGGGAGTCTTCTCGCTTTATAGTCCTAGGCACAAACCTAGGTACAACTGAGAGCGCGTGTGCTTGCGCACGACCCAGCCGCCGCATTGTTCTTGGGGGCCGGGCAGGGATAATCAGCACTCACACACCAAATTGCTTTCTCTGAATCAAATGGATGCAGATCTGTTTCCTACTGTGTAAGAATCAAAGTGCTCTAGAGACCTCGGTTTGTATTATTTTTCTAACTGCGTGTGTGTCTCATGACGAGGCCGCTGGCGATACGCGGACTAACGGCTGGGTCATCAGCCCCTCACCATGTCCTGTACCTCAGTGATTTTTCTCAGTTGAGTGAATTTTTCTTTGCTGCTGCTGGGATGTGAGTGTTAATCTCTCCGCTGGCTCTTGACTGGCTCAAGAGTGGTGGCTTTTACCTGTCAATGGATCAAACCTGTGTCTGCCTCTCTGTGCAGCCCTTCACACTCCAGCCCAGGACCTGGCGCGCCGGGACTGCGGGGGCCAAGTCTCGAGCAGCCGCTCTACAGATCTTCTCACAGGATGAATTATGTGATTGTCACTTTTTAAATAAACCGGTTATTTGTATTTCAGCTAAACCCTTGAGGTCTCGCTCTCTCCGGGCGGGGGGCGGGGGGGCCTCCTCAGGGAAGTCCACGCCCAGAGGTGCTGGAAATGGTCATTAAGTCCAGCCCGCGCCCAGTGCAGGATTGGGCCCTACCAGCCTTGGCGGGGGGAGGAAAGTCTTTGGGTGATGGCAGCCCTGCAGGGGTGCAGCTTGCCTGCTGAGGATACGGTTTTCTGTTGGGTGGGTCGGGTTCTTTGAGGATTGGGGTGTGTGGGGGGGTGTTAGTGTGTGGCTGGCCCTGTGATTGTTGTGTTGATGCTCCAGGGTTTGGCACGTCCACCCGTTTGTCGGTCTGCCGGCCAGGGCAGTGGTTGTGGGTCTCTGTGGTGGGAGGGGGGGGGGCAGTATACAGGGGTGAGTGTTTGTGTCCAGGTTTGTGGCTGCTGTGGGATGCGTTGCAGCGTGGGCAGGCAGGCCAGTGCCCATTTAGCCAGGAAGCCGGGATCGTTAGCTTTGCCAGACCATCTCCAGGACACTTGCCCACAGCGTTGGCATGTGGTGGCACATGTGAGCAGGTGCTGTTGGGGGGACCGACCGGGTGTGAGATGGGCTTAGTGGGATGCACAGGCCCTAGAGAGGGGCACCCCACTGCCAGGATAGGGAGCTTGTGAGGTGCGGGGCATGCCCCAGTCTGAGCACAGCTGGGGCAGCCCAGCCCCTCTCCCTGAGGCACGGGGTGACGGCGTCAGCCCATTCAGCTCCGCTGCAGGTACGCACTGCAATGGCACGGAAGAGACGCTGCTGCTTCAGCACCTGGTCCCGTCCCAGGCCCCCGCTCCACGCACCCCACGCTGCATAGCTTACCTCCTCCTAGGGGGTGAGGCCGAGCGAACTCAGCACCCCCCTGGTCCTGGGATCTTTGGTGCCCCCAGGCTGCTCCCCCACACGGCAGCAGTTACCAGCCCGCCCAGTGGCACAGCTCATGCAGCCACCAGGGACTGGCGCTGGCTGGGCTAGGAGCTGTGGGACAACTCCAGGGCCCCAGCTCCCTTCCATTCTCTAACTAGGGCAGGGCGCAGCCCCACAGCTGCCTGGGGTTGCAGAATTGCTCTGGGCCAGGCTGAGAGAGCAGAACTGGTTCCCATGCCCAGCTCTGCCCTCCTGTGTGCTTGCAGCCAAGGGCAGCAGCAACGGCAGCAGAGACTTGTTTGTCCCTCTCCGCAGGCCTGGCCCCTCAGTTATACGCCCCACACTCTCTGCAAGGACCGGCCTGGTTTGGCTAAGCCGTGATGCTAACTCTGGAAACTGAGCGCCACAGTACTAGAGCCACCGTGCCAGGCTGGTACCCCCACATGCTCTCTCCCCCTCGCCCCCCACCCAGTGTGAGTCACTCACTGCAGCTGGGCTCCAGCTGCCTGCAGGCTCTTTGGGACAGGGCTTACAGCCAGTGCAGCTAAACCGCCATACAAGGCCTGCAACAGGGGTAGCTGCCTGTGCTCCAAACGTGCCTGCAGCATGTGTGAATATAGAGCGAGGGGGCTGGCTGGACACGGGACCACTCCAGTGCCTGGGTCTGGGCCTGCAGCCACAAGGAAGGGTTTATCTCTCATACTGAACTGGGAGTCCGGTCGATTGAGCGTCAGCGCAGGGGCTGTTCTAGGACTTCCAGTGCCTGTTATTACTGGAGTGACATCCCGGGGGGCAGAAGTACCTGCTTTGCCCAGAACAGCCACAGTGCTGGCAGCCGTAGTGCCACCCCCGGGGCTGTCTGAGTGCTGAGGAGCTTTGCTCTCGGCTTGGCCGCCTTTCTCCTCTCCCTGCTACGCAGGGGTGCCCCTGCCCTCGTTCCTGCAGCTTGGCGGAGAGCACTCAGGCTCTGCCTCTTGTTGCCCAGTGCCAGGCCCCAGGGCAAATGCTTCCAAGCCTGAAGCAAACGTGTCCCTGTCCTGACACACGTGCACTCCCAGCACAGCCTGCTCTTTGGGGCTGTGGGCAGAGCGGCACAGGTGCTGGGGGTACCTCACTGAGGGACGTGCTGCTCTCATGACAGCGGCCCAGCCATGACCACAAGGCAAGCACCAGCGAGCTGCTGCCCCGTGCACGCTGGTGCAGTTCAGTGCACCTGGCGCCCATGGCCCCGCACTGGTCTCTGACGGCACGTCCTCCCCTGACAGGCCCTGCTCCTCATCCCCTGATTCTCCCACTCTCAGGCCAGGCCACCAGCCTATGGCATCCTGTGAGCCAGTCGCCATTACGCAGCAGGGTCGGCACTGGCAGCTCACCCCTTCGGGAGCGGTGACCTAGGTGCATACAGCGCCTCACCCCAAAGCCCTGTGGGAAATGAGGCAAAGTGTGAGAGAAAAGGGTTCGCCCAGGCTGTGGGCTCGCCTAGCCAAGTGCCAGCTGTGCTGGTAAACTTAAGAATGGCCTGGTGTCTTCAGCCCCCACCCCCCCACGTGAGCACCTCTGTGTCACTCTGGTCTTCATGAGCAGCCCCCTGCTGCGTTGGCTCTGCTCATTCCCCCCCCGGCACAACAGCTGGGCAGATGGCGCATCTTCTCAGCTAATGCGTCAGGCCTGGTCTCTCAACCTCCTGAGTGGCTCACCCGCAGGTGTTTCACCGGGCTCCACTGTTACCTTCCTACTCACTGCCCACAGTGCCGCCATTAAACCAAAGCCAGACTGGCCCACTGCCCATTCCACTAACCCAGTTTGGCCATGCAGTACCGAGTCCACGAACTAGGTCCTAGAGGCCTTTTGCTCCATGGCCTTCACCCAGCGCTCCAGTACCCCATGTGTGGGAGGGTGGCAGAGTGCCCAGGGTTCCAGCCCAGGCACAAGCCAGACGTGAGGTAGCTGCCCTAGTGCCAGGCTGTGCCATTCTGCATCTGCCGCCTAGCTAGCAGCCCCCTGCTGCAGTGTATAAAACACTCCCCGGCCCTCCACACCCCATCAGGAGCTCTGGCAGGCAGGGCTATGTCACCCGGTGTGCACAGAGCACTCAGCACTGGCACAGCTTGAGGGCAGTCATGGCCACCAGCCATCATTCGCTCATCTGGTCTGACCTGTAGCACACAGGCAGGCCCTCTTATTTCACCCTGGAGGGAGCCTGCCCAGGAACTTGCTTTTGACTAAAGTGTAACTTGTTTGGCTAAAGCATCTTCCAGAAAAGCGGCCGGCTGTGATGTGAAGCCTTCAAGAGCTGGCGAATCCACCCCGTCCAGTGGCTGATCACCCCACTTCAACATTTGGGCCCTGTTTCCCATTTCAGTGGGTCCGGTTCCAGCTTCCAGCCACTAGTTCTTCATCTGCCATCCTCTGCTAGCGTTAAAGCACCTGTTTGGCCCCAGCCTTTTCACCACATGAAGGTACTTGCGCACTGTACGGCCATCAATCTTCCTTTTGCCGAGCTGCACCTACTGAGGGCCTCAAGGCCCTACGTTTGAGGCATTTTATTCCGCCTGCAACTCATTTGGGTGGCTCTTTTTTGCACCCTCACCAGAACCCTTTTTAAAACATAGCCCAGACCTGGCTGCAGTAGCCCACTCGGTCTCACCAGTCCCGCCACTGAGGTGAAATCCTCCCCCGGCAGGGGGAAAAACAGAGAGTGACAGAGCCTGAGGGCTGAGTCATGAAGAGGACGCTGGGGGCCCTGGACTCATGCGGGTGTGCAGGGGGAGATGACAACGGGAGAGGCACCACCAGGAGAGGGGACGCCGCTAAGAGAGCTAATTCCTGAGAGCCAGCAGGAGGCACCACTGGTGAGCAAACCCTGTCACAGCCTTACAACGTAAAGAACAAGGATTACCACCCGGTTCTGCGTCCAACACCCATTAAACAAGACAGCACTGCTCACACTCCATCCCACGCACCCCTCCAATGGGGAACAGTGGATGTGCAGCTAAGACTCATCACCCACCGCTAAGATTTTCTCTTAGGCCAGGTCTACAGTACCACTTACCTCAGTCTCCAGGCCAGCTCCAGCCGTGTTGTCGATGGCACCAGAACCCAGCCAGAGCAGCAGCGTGCGGCCGTAGCTCGGCCTGGCCTGTTCGGGTCTAGTTCTGTGTGGTTCCTTCGTAGTGTTCATGTCGTATAGAGCGCGAGAGCCCCAGTGAGGCCAGGAGCCCAGCTGGGAATCACTGGCTACGCTCAACCCTTTGAGGACCCCCAGAGAAACGTTTCAGAGTGCAGGGCTGAGGACCGGGAAGGGCAGTGAGCAGGCACTATCAGTAGGGGAGGAAGGCTGGGGGCCCACTTGGCTTCAGTCTCCCCAGGAAGGGAGAGGGCACTGTCCCACAGGATCTGCCTCGACTCTCCTCGCCAGGGGACAGCAATAGCAGCAGCCAGCCCATGCAGGGTGGAGGAAGGCGCAAGGAGGGCACCCCCGACTCAGCAGGACATGGTGCTATACCAGAGTAGAGCCAGTGAGGGGGTGCTGGGCTTGTGGCTGATGTGCTGGCCCAGGCTGCAGGAGCTCCACCCCCAAGTGTCAGTCTCCTGCGTGGCCCCAGTGAGGCAGCCCAGCCCGTGACAAGGGACTAGGCCATTACTGACGTGGGAAACAGCACCGGGACCTCCGGCTGCTGCCGGAGTCCTGTGGTGGGACAGGTTGGTGACGGGGGATGGGCAGGCTGGGGCCTAGGAGGAAGGGGTTTGAGAGTTAGGCCTCGGGGCAAGTCACTCAGCTCTGAAATGGGGATAATCCTGCCCCAGGTGTCAGATCTGTCCAGGCAGCACCAGCCCCCGCAGGGCCATGGGGTAACAGCAGCAGCTGTTCTGCAGCGTGGCTACCTCCCCTTGGATGGCTCCAAACACAAATTCAGACCCCGGGGAAGCTGAAGGCTTCGACCAAGCTCACCCCAGCCTGGTCCCATCCCCCACAATCCCTGGGCTCACAGCCAGGACTGTTTGAACTACCCCCCACCTGCAGCCACAGCCCTTTCGTCAGAAAACAGCTGCCTGGACTGGGTCCTGGGGAGGCACTTGCCCAGCCAGCCAGCATGAGCACGTGAGCAGGCTGCTGTCCCATCCCCTGCGGTGCAGGCCTGCGGGTGAGAGCTGGCCCAGGCAATGGGTACGCTGGTAGCAGCACTGACCATGCCCAAGGATTGCCAGGGGCTGTGATGGTCCCACAGTGAGCTGACACGTGGCTCCAAGGCGACTTCAAGCCCCCGGGGGGAAGCAGGGGCTCAGTGACACGCTGAGCGCTAGCCTTGCCCCGGCCATCCCAGCACAGGGCCGCCCGTCTCACCGCCGCAGATGGGAAGGGCTCCTGGAGCTGCAGGCGAGAAACCAGTCGAGGCAGCATGGTGCTTTAGGCAGATATTTATTGTCACAGGGGGAGGGGATCCAGGACAGCAGCAAGGCCAGGGCGTCCAGGCTGCTCTTACCAGTCTCCTACACATGCATGTAGCTGAGAAGATACAGCCTCCTAGTGCCGGCTTGGAGCAAGCCAGCAAAGCAGCTGGGCCAGGAACCACCCCCACCCCGCTGAGCACCCTGCTTTGGGGACAGTGCAATTCCAGCAACCTTCCTCTGCGGGGGGCTGTAACCCAAGGAGCCGGACTCCAGAGAGCAGCAGAGCAGGGCCTGGGCTGCAGGCCCAGGGTGCTCTGGGGACAGGAGGGTGGAGCTCAGCACGGGCCAAGGGGGCTCTGAGCAGAGAGCAAGTGTGTGTGGGTGGTAGCTAAGGGCACCAGAAGTCATCCCCCCTACGCCGAGCAGCAGTGACCCAAAGCCAGCAGCAGGGAAGGCAGGAGAAGCTCAAAGCCCATGCGTCTCAGGTCTCCCACTCCCCCAATCTCAACTCCATTAACGGGCTGCAAAAACCATGTCTCTGAAGGCAGGTGCGCTCTCCGAGCCAGCCCGCCCGCGCAGGGCGATTACAGGCCGAGGCAGTTACCTGCACTGACCGCCAACACCCCAGTGTTCGTGACAGACGCCCAGCAGGGGTGGGATGGGGTTTGGCAGCTTCCCAGAAAGCCCTGGCCCAGAAAGAGGAACAGGTCACTTCAATAGCCTTCTGGATCCCTTTGAATGACCATCTTACCACCTGGGCAGAGAGCTGCCAGCCAAGCCCCTGCCCCCAGAGCCTGGGAACGAGCCTGCAGTTGTTATGGGGACCCGTACTCCAAACCATGGAGCAGGGGGGTGTGGTGCCTGCTCACTGCACACACGGACATGTCACTGCAGTTTGTTTAGGAAGCAGGGGGCTGCTCCCGGGATATAGGCAGCCGGCCTGGCAGGACAGCTGGCTCAGAGCCCCCAGGAATGGGCAGAGGCCAGGGGCTCCCAGAAGAAGAGTGGCAGCTGGTGGGGACCCTGGGGGAGCCACGGGGGTTGGGGGGGCAGGCTGGCTAGCACCCAAACACAGCAGTAGGCACGTACCACCCCCACAGCCACTGCAGGGCCAGCCTCGCTCGATACCTGTTCCCAGGTTGCGGGCAGGTTAGCAAGAATCTTTCTGGGGCAAAGACATTTGCTGGCCAGGTCCCCCCGTCAGTGGCTGGCCTGCCTCAGCACCAGCAGGTCCCCAGGAAGCAAGTGCGGCCTGGCGACAGGGGGCAGGACAGTCACTGGGTACTGCTCATAGCCCTGCAATAGCCAGCAGGAACCTCTGCTCCTGCCTCAGCTCTTTGGACAAGGGCGGCTTGGCTTTCTGCCCTCAGAGGAGTCAGACAAGATGATGCAGGAATTACACAGCAGCATCTGCTACACTAAGGGAGGCAAGAGAAACACTCACATGAAGCTTCTGGGGGACAATACTTACTGGAGCTAGACTGCTCGAGTCTCAGCCTTGGTAAAGGGGACATTTAAACTCAGGCAACACGTCTAATGAGTCACTCGAGAGCAAGGAGTTAATGGCTGAGAGATGCCAGTTCCCTCAGAGATCAGCACTGGCTCGCTCAGTGAAGCACACACAGCTGATCAGTACAGTGACACAGGTACAATTATAATACATGGACTGGAGCCCTCCTGCTACATGGCTCCACAGGCCCAGCGCCTGTCCCAGGCCTCGCTGGCCCCTCACAGCACACAGAACTCACAAACAACGGCAGCTCTGGAACAACAGACTGTCCAGTTTCCATCCGAGCCAGTTCCAGAGAGGAGCCGTCCCCGGAGCGAGGACTAGTGATCATTCGAATGTACTGGGGGGAAGGGCAGTTCCACTGGGCTCCACCCGGCAGCAGGAGGGCCGAGGGCGGTTAGAAGATGGGGATGTAGTTGTCGATCTTGGCGCGGTGCCGCTGCGCGATGCACTCGGCAATCCACACGATGTTGCGACACTCCTGCTCCTTCAGCTTGACGAAGGCGTAGAAAACCCCGAAGTGGAACTGGTTGAGGAAAGCCAGTTTGTTCAGCTTCACCTTCGAGAGCAAAGAGCACGGGTCACGGCCTGCAGCACTGCCCCTCCCAGCAGCAGGCCACCCCCCTCCGAGACCCCCATTCCCAGCCCCACAGCTCCGGAGAACGGGGCTCCTGGGGTGAATGGCCCCAGCCAAAGTGGAGCTCCTGTTGCAACCAGCAGTGCAGGCTCAGTGCCTGTGCAGAGTCCGTAGGAGAAGCCTGTCCTCGAGCACCAGCTGCCAGCTCAAGCGGGGCAGGAGGGTGGCGTGGGGGAGGAGAACAGGGACATACCCACCAGGTTTGGATTGCCGCTGTCTTTCCGGGGAAGCCCCAAGAGCCCTTTGCAAGTTTCATTGTTGCTCCCTAGGTTCTATGGTGAATCACCTGGCAGGGAGCTAGGGACTGGGAAGGAAAGCAGGGGCAGGTGGCACGGCCCAGAACATCTGAGCCAGTAGCCCCGCCCCCACCGTGTGACTGCGACTCTGCTTGCAGATGCTCTGGAGACTTCCACTAAGCGCTGCAGCTGCAGCGGCTCCTACGGCTCAGCACAGAGGGTCCTTCCCTCACCTCATGCTCGAAAAAACGGTCCTCCAGGGTTTTGTCTCCAGGGTTGCTGCCGGCTCCTTCAAACAGCAGTTTGTATTCCTATGGCAAGAGGAAGGGGTCAAGGAACACAAAACAAGAACCCGGCTCAGCATCGTCCCTCCTTGCAGAATGCTCATACATCAGCCAGCCCCCATGGGTGGGTGTCCTCTTTCCCACCCTGCAGAGAGGAGCTAAGTGCCCGCTCCAGACAGAAACCCTTTCATCCCGGGCAATTTCTCACAGCAGCCTGCACCACAGATGGCAAGAAACGACGGTCAGAAGTGAAACAGACTCCTGTCCCTCCACCAGGCTGGCAGCAGCAGGCATTGGGCTGGCTCCCAGAGGAAGGCCAGGATTCTCTGCAGCAAGCACTGATGATTTACCACCCACTTACATTATTCGAAATAGGGCACTTAATCTGGAGTGAAAGCGTCCACACAGGCTTGCACTGAAACTACAGGTGTCAATGACAGCAGATTTGGGGCCTGGTTTGCGTGTAGACAAGTGCAAATATGAAACGGATTTCATTGCTCTGGTTCCAACAGGAATTAATTCAGGACAGTTCTCTGGTCTACGTAATGTGCAGGAGGTCACATTAGATGAAGCCAGTGGTCCCTTCTGGCCTTGGAGTCTATGAATAAACCAGGGCTGCTCTGTGTGGGCACTCGCTGGTTTAAACCCGGCTCTTGGAGCGTTTACAGGTGCAAGCTAACCCATGCAGATCAGGGCACACCACCAGTTGCACCTTTCGTTAAACCAGTGCAGTGTGTGTTGAGACAAGCCCTTGGCTACAGATGCCTGCCGTGGGGTGCATCGTTCTAGAGGAGACGGGTCTCCATCCTCAGGCTCCCAGCAGGTTTCCAGGCACTCGCCATACAGCATTCTAACGCTAGGGTCCAGTCATAAGGCGGGGGGGTCCCTTCAGCCACCACCTCCATGAGTGCCCCCCTATTGCTCCGTGACCCCAGCCAGATCTGGGAGAACAGCCTGGATGGAGACATGGGGGCTCAGAACTGGGTCTCAATGCCCCTGTGCAGCAGAAGACTCAGGCTCTTCAACAGAGGGAAAAAAATATAAATAGCACCTTGTATCCCACCCTGCAACCAGCACGGCACCGAGGGAGCCCGGTCCAGCCCTCTCTCAGCCAAAGGAAGCGTTGCTGTGACAGGAGCCCCTGCCAGACGAATCCTGAAATGCACCAGGGTATCCCGCCCCCATCCCCCTTCTCCCTGCATATTGTGCCACAAACTCGCTGATCGATCAGCGGAGAGCAGTCCACTCCTGGGACCCCCCGCTGGTACTTACAGGGTAGTAGTCTGCTACTGTTTTGACTTGCTCGTAGTCATCTGCTCTGGCTAGCTGGGCCAGCCCCTCAGGATAGAGCTTCCCGCAGTGAGGGAACAGCTTGGCTCGGTCCTCTTTGGAGAGCTCCGTGCCAAACGAGTTAATGGTGATGATGAAGGCTCTCCTGTCAGCTTCAAACTAAGAGACCGACAAGTGGCATTAGGCAGTGCTGTGCCCGTCCCCCTTGGGTAAAGCGCAAACCTTCAGCTGGGAGTTGGCAAATACAGCGCTCAAGCTGCAGGCTGATGAATGGAGCAAGGCCAGGCCAGTGATAAAGAGCAAATCCTGCTTCGTTAGGGCACGTGAGAGCACAACCCAGTCACAGTTCTGCCACCCTCGGCAGGGCCAGGCTACGCCGCCTGTGGCACACGCCTGGCACACGTGGCCAGAGCCCCCCAGCCAGCTGCTGTTTGTGGGGCAGAATGCCGGGTGCCAGAGGAGAGTCACCGTTCCTACTGAGCAGCCTGGCTTCAGAGCCGGGCTGAGGAGCGCTCGGGAACTGGGAGCGATGGTCTGAAAACCTGGGGACCACGTCTCGACTAATCGGTTTGGTCTCTGTGCTAGCAAATGAACTGCTTGTCCCACCTACTGCACTCGGGTGCTGCACGCAGTCACTGCCCCAGGGTCGATTTTCTAAAGCCAGGCACAGATTTGTGCAGCCTGTCTGCAGAATCACTGTTCGGATTCCGGCTCCTCGGCACTAGTGTGCCATAGTCACAGGGAGCGAGGCTGAACTGGTGGAGACCGCCTTGCAAGAGGCCCAGCGTTGCACTCCATTGCTAGGAGTTCGCAACAGAGACAAGCTGTGGGAAAGCTCTGGCCACAGGAGGGGGGAGAAATGAAGGGGGGGGGGAGGAGAGTAGATCCCTTTTATGGACACCCAGTTAGCTATAAAGTCCCTCTTGGTGGCTGCTCTCCGCTTGCTTTACCTGTAAAGGGTTAAAAAGTCCCCCAGGTAAAGGAAAGTGAGTGGGCACCTGACCAAAAGAACCAATGGGAAGGCTAGAACTTTTTAAAATGGGGGGGAAAACGTCCCCTTTGTGTCTGTTGCTGTTCTCCGGGAAAGAGGGGAACAGGGAGCAGTTATGCTATGAGAAGCATTAAGCCAGGTATGGTCATAGAGCATCAGCTCATACCTAGAATGACTTATTTGGAACCCCCAGATGTGTAAGTAGATCAGAAATGTTTAGAAAGACGCAATTAGGTTTATTTCTGTTTATTTCTATTGGCTGGTGGACTCCTCTGTACTAACCCCAAGTGCTTCTGTTTGCTTGTAACCTTTAAGCTGAACCCCGAAGGAAGCTATTTTGGGTGCTTACTGTTTGGCATTGCTCTTTTAAAATCTAGCAAAAGCCTAAGTTCCGGATGCATTTTCTTTCTTTTTGTTTTTAATAAAATTTACCTTTTTATTTATTTTTAAGAACAGGATTGAATTTTTGGTGTCCTAAGAGGTTTGTGCATATTGTTTAATTAGCTGGGGGCAACAGCTAATTTCCTTTGTTTTCTTCCTCAGCTCTTCCCCCGGGGGGGGAGGGGTGCGCGTGCATGTGAGAAAGGGCTTCAGGGTACCCACAGGGAGAAATTCCCAAGTGCGCCTTCCTGGGTTCCAAGGGGTTTGCACTTGGGTAGTGGCAGCATCTACGCAGCCAAGGACAGAGAAAAGCTGTAACCTTGGGAGTTTAATACAAGCCTGGAGTGGCCAGTATTCATTTTTTGAATCCTTGCAGGCCCCCACCTTCTGCACTCGAAGTGCCAGAGTGGGGAATCAGCCCTGACAAGAGGTGTCCACCAGTCCCTTTGGCTGAGGGGCAGAGTGCGCCCAAGGACAAGTATGTGCCGGGCCACTTGAGCAGAGACCCGTGGGAGGAATACTCATGGGCTTGGCTGCCAGGAATGGGGAGAGCCACATCCCACCCTTTGCCCTTCCAGCTGCTTCATAACTTGCTCTGTCCCCGGGCTCCTCTCCGAGCCAAAATGCACCACCTCCCAGGCCTTTCGCATTTCTGGCGGAGGGCAAAGTGGGAAGGTGTTTGTGGGGCCTGCTGCGACATCACTTACTTCCCAGTGCTAGCAACAGCTTCTCCTGGCTACCCAACCAAGCCAGCTAGCCACATGCACGGAGGTGCAAAGGAATTTTAGAAACCAATGTCTCTGCGGTCAATCGGCAGCTCTGCTCTGGCTGGAGCGCGCTGAGCAGCGCACGGTGCGATTACTGTTACATTATACCATGCAGAATGTCCCATCTGCAGCCTACCTCCAGGATTGGACACATGGCGTCTGCAGTCGTGCCTCCCAGGATGCTGCAGAACTTGTAGAAGGATTCCAGGTATGCCTGAGGAGAAAGCCAAGCAGATGAGAGGATGAGTGACACTTACCTACAGCCCACATGATCCCCAAGCATTTCCGAACGTGTCAAAAGGCCTCAAGACATGAGCCCAGTAGGACCTCTGCATCACGGCACACGTCTCATGTCACCACTGCTCATCTGGTACATCCCCATTAAGCTCCACCCACTCCAATCACCATGCTTCCGTGGAAGTGGAGGGAGGCTAAAGAGGAGAAAGGCTGCAGTTTGATTTCAGAAGTAGCTAGGCAGCCTGGCAGCACGGGCCTCATTGCATTGCCAGAGGTCCTGAGTTCAAACCCAAGGGGTGCCCTGACAGCTGTGAATACATCTACGGCTCCTCTAATTGGTCCCTTCTTGTCTTCCAGACTATGAACCAAACAAATAGGCAATGAGGCAGGGTATGCTGGAGTTCCTCGTGTGGGGTGACTCACTCTGGTCTAGCCAGTAATAGGCTGCCTGAATTTGTGCTAACATGCTTCATAGTTCATAGCGTAGCACTTCCAGGTCAGAAGGCACTTCCTGCTGAAGGCCCTGTGCCTACTACCTTGCCTCCCATGGGGCAGGCTGTCTGATAAGATACAAGAGATGCAAAGCTACTGTGATGTTGCACTCTATGTGATTTTACGAAAATATGCTAATGTAACTGGAATATGCTTCATGCAAAAAGGTCTCTTGTAAGGTATCAAATCTACTGAGTGTGATCATCCTATTTGTATAAACGTACCATTCTTGTATCTGAAACTAGAAATATGAAATAGAACTCTGAGGGCCTATTGTAATTATGCAAAGTGTGGGCCATTAATGGTGGTTTGGAATCTTGATAACTCCCATTAACCAGGACAATTGACAGCAGATGGCTGTGTTTTACCTGTGAGTCTTCCTGTATACGTGTGTGCTGGCAAGTGGGTAATGAAGTCTTACAGTGACATGTGATCATGTCACCTGAACTGGAATCCATCTTTAAGCTGGTGCTTTTCCATTGGGGGGGGGGGGGGGGGGGGGGAAAGAGAGAGAGAGAGAGAGAGACACCCAGAGGGACAAAGGATTCCCGCCTTATGCAAAAGATATATAAAGGGGTGGAACAGAACAAAGAGGGAGAGCCATCATGAGGAATCCCCTAGCTACCACTTGAGCTGGAACAAGGGCTGTACCAGGGGAAAGGATTGTGCCCAGACTAGGAAGGCGTCCAGTCCGTAAAAGAAACTTATTAAAACATCTCTCAGGGTGAGATTTTATCTGTACTCAATTGTATTACTGTATTAAAATAAAAAGCGCAAATTTAAGCCTATTTCATTTCACTTGGTAATTCACTTTGTTCTGTTACTACTTAAAACCACTTAAATCCTACTTTCTGTATTTAATAAAATCACTTTTTACTTATTAATTAACCCAGAGTATGTATTAATACCTGGGGGGGCAAACAGCTGTGCATCTCTCTCTATCAATGTTATAGAGGGCGAACAATTCATGAGTTTACCCTGTATAAGCTTTATACAGGGTAAAACGGATTTATTTGTGTTTAGACCCCATTGGGAGTTGGGCATCTAAGTGTTAAAAACAAGAACACTCTGTAAGCTGCTTTCAGTCAAGCCTACAGCTGTTAGGGGACGTGATTCAGACCCTGGGTCTGTGTTGGAGCAGACGGGCGTGTCTGGCTCAGCAAGACGGGGTGCTGGGACCTGAGCTGGCAGGGAAAGCAGGGGTAAAAGTACTCTTGGCACATCAGGTGGCAGCTCCCAAGGGGGTTTCTGTGATCCAACCTGTCACAGCTACACCTACCCTAGGACTGCAACACCAGCCACCTGCAGGACTAGTGATGTAAACTGCTGGACTGTCTCATTCAGCGCCACTGTGCTACACACGGTCACTACTAAGAAGTCCCCATTGAGGGCCTGATGGCCACAGGAAAACCAAAGGAGCCACAGTCTCATTGTTGTAGCGGAGAATCACTCTGGCCTGGTCTATGCGCAGACTGTAGACTCATTTGTTCTCTGAAGTGCCATCTATGTTTGGGTAGCTAACAGAAAATGCACGACACCCTCAACCCACCCTTTCTATCAAGGCTGCTCCCTGGGGGAGAGGGGTGCAGGGAGCTTGTTGGGAGCGGGGGGTCATTGTGGAATGCCAGCTGGAGAGATTAAAGTGCCAGCTGGGGTTAGACACATGCTGAGATACCAGGCTGTCGCTTCCGACTCCAGTGAGAGACCAGAGAAGTGCCGTTAAAGTGAAACTCTTCCTAGGAAGATGCTGTCTCACAGCGAGTCACCTCGCTGCACATTCACAACTGGAACATGCCAGGAAACCTCAGTGGGGAAGGAGCGAGAAAGGTACACCAGCGGGAGTGCTGCCCTGTACAACTGCCGCTCTGGGCAAAGGTGTTCCTCATTTCCACAAGGGCTTTCAACCGAGAAATCGAGAATGTGACGTGCCCCAGGATGGAGCGCTCTCGCTTGGGCCCCAGGGTGACGGCATCTGCCCAACACTCATTGCCTTCAGCTCTGCCTTTCACCACTCTCGGGCCAGGACTTCCATTGCAGCCCCAGATCTCACAGAGCTTTCTGACCAGCTCCCTGAGAGCGCTCGCTCCCTGCTCCACGGTTGGCCTCAGCCTGGAAGTAAATCTGGGGAGAAAAGTTGAGGAAAATCCTTCCTGCTATTGAGTTACACGAGCCAGACAAACTTGCAGCATTTTAGAGTTTTCTGCTAGCCAGCGCAGCAGAGCTACTGGGGAACCCCACTGCCTGCACGTTAAGGGGCCCAGAGCAAGCAGCCAGCCCCTTGGGAGGGTTATTGAATTAAACACCATCGGGTCTAAAGGGGCTCCGTCCTGTCATGCACTGCACATACAGCTAGAGACCGTCCCTGTGCTGAGGAGTATTGCCTCCAATACTAGAGCAGCGACAAGAGGTAAGAACACAGGCAATGTCTGCCAAATCAGCAGAGTGTCCTATAAAGGAATTAAATACAAATCACACCTCATCTTAAAAAAATAAATAAAAAGCAAGCACCATACAGGAGCTGGGAATTATTATTAGTCAAAAACAAATCTAGAAGAGTTTCTATACAAATGCAAGGAGTTTAAAAACAAAACTAGGAGCTGTAGAATGTTTGGCAGTTGACTGAGGTCCTTGACATCAGAGGCATCAGCCACTGTTTCAGGGAACTGAAGGGAGGCAAATGTGCCCATATTTAAGCAGTTCATGGTGTGACCTGCGGAATTATACACCTGCGTGCCTTTTGTACCCGACAAACTGAATTGATATCGTCACAGGGCGAGAGGCAAAGTATTGTCACGCATCAAAAACTGCCTAGGAGACAGAAAGCAATGAGTAGGGTTGAACGGCGAACAGCAGGGCCTCAAGACACTGTCCAAGTCCCGTGCTGTTTAATGTATTTATTAAACATCTGGAAAGGGAGCGTGCAGCAAGGAACTTCAGAGACAACTGACCAACCCAGGAGAATGGGCAACACATAGCAATGTTGCTATGGGCAGCTCAACAGAGACCTCTGCTCCATGTGCAGCTGTGGTCAGAAAAGCAAAAGATGTTCGGATGCATAAGGCCTGGGATGGAGAACAACACAGAACATTCTAACAACTTTATATCAATCACTGGAGCAGCCTCGTCTGGATACTGTGCACTGTACTGGTCACTGCACCACACACACAATCATAGAATATCAGGGTTGGAAGGGACCTCAGGAGGTCATCTAGTCCCAACCCCCTGCTCAAAGCAGGACCAACCCCCAACTAAATCATCCCAGCCAGGGCTTTGTCAAGTCTGACCTTAAAAACCTCTAAGGATGGAGATTCCACCACCTCCCTAGGTGACCCATTCCAGTGCTTCACCACCCTCGTAGTGAAATTGTGTTTCCTAATATCCAACCTAAACCTCCCCTACTGCAACTTGAGACCATTACTCCTTGTTCTGTCATCTGCAACCACTGAGAACAGCCAAGCTCCATCCTCTTTGGAACCCTCCTTCAGGTAATTGAAGGCTGCTATCAAATCCCCCCTCACTCTTCTCTTCTGCAGACTAAATAACCCCAGTTCCCTCAGCCTCTCCTCGTAAGTCACATGCCTCAGCCCCCTAATTATTTTTGTTGCCCTCTGCTGGACTCTCTCCAATTTGTCCACATCCCTTCTGTAGTGCGGGGACCAAAACTGGACACAGTACTTCAGGTGTGGCCTCACCAATGCCGAATAGAGGGGAATAATCACTTCCCTCGATCTGCTGGCAATGCTCCTACTAATACAGCCCAATATGCTGTTGGCCTTCTTGGCAACAAGGGCACACTGTTGACTCATATCCAGCTTCTCGTCCACTGTAATCCCCAGGTCCTTTTCTGCAGAACCAGAGGGGTTTAGAAAAGAGCATTGAGAAGGACCAGAGTACATGCAGGGATGTATGGTTTTTTACACAAATACACTGCCCCAAGCTGTTTGCACATGTGCTGCATGCAAGAGACCATGCTCAGCTTAGCAGGTTTTCCCCTAACTAGCCTGCATGCTGAAACTGAGCTTCACTACCACCCATCAGAAGCAGAGGTCACACCCCAGCTGTTGGCTAGTTCCGATCATGAAAACAAGGAAGACCGATATAATCTGTATCCCGCCCCTCACCCAGACACTCAAGATGGAGTGATAGCCGCATGGCAGCACTGGCTGTGACAAACACAGGAGCTGGTTTTCATATTAATGAGAAGTTCCTGATAGTGCTGGCTAGAACCAGACCGTACTGGTAGGAGCTGCAGTTAGCTCTCCACACACCTCTGCCAGTGCCCCTCAATCCTGATCTGCCACGCACACTGCTATTCCCTCTGTGCTCCCCACACACAGCTCTGCCAGTGCCCCTCAATCCTGATCCGCCACACGCACTGCTATTCCCTCTGTGCTCCCCACACACACCTCTGCCAGTGGCCCCTCAATCCTGATCCGCCATGCACACTGCTATTCCCTGTGCTCCCCAGACACACCTCTGCCAGTGCCCCTCTATCCTGATCTGCCACGCACACTGCTATTCCCTCTGTGCTCCCCACACACACACCTCTGCCAGTGCGCCTCAATCCTGATCCGCCACGCACACTGCTATTCCCTCTGTGCTCCCCAGACACACCTCTGCCAGTGCCCCTCTATCCTGATCCGCCACGCACACTGCTATTCCCTCTGTGCTCCCCACACACACCTCTGCCAGTGCGCCTCAATCCTGATCTGCCACGCACACTGCTATTCCCTCTGTGCTCCCCCCACACACACCTCTGCCAGTGCCCCTCAATCCTGATCTGCCACGCACACTGCTATTCCCTCTGTGCTCCCCCCACACACACCTCTGCCAGTGCCCCTCAATCCTGATCTGCCACGCGCACTGCTATTCCCTGTGCTCCCCACACACACACCTCTGCCGGTGCCCCTCAATCCTGATCTGCCACGCGCACTGCTATTCCCTCTGTGCTCCCCACACACACCTCTGCCAGTGCCCCTCAATCCTGATCCGCCACGCGCACTGCTATTCCCTCTGTGCTCCCCACACACACCTCTGCCAGTGCCCCTCAATCCTGATCCGCCACGCGCACTGCTATTCCCTCTGTGCTCCCCACACACAGCTCTGCCAGTGCCCCTCAATCCTGATCCGCCACGCGCACTGCTATTCCCTCTGTGCTCCCCACACACACACCTCTGCCAGTGCCCCTCAATCCTGATCTGCCACGCGCACTGCTATTCCCTCTGTGCTCCCCACACACAGCTCTGCCAGTGCCCCTCAATCCTGATCCGCCACGCGCACTGCTATTCCCTCTGTGCTCCCCACACACACACCTCTGCCAGTGCCCCTCAATCCTGATCTGCCACGCACACTGCTATTCCCTCTGTGCTCCCCACACACACACCTCTGCCAGTGCCCCTCAATCCTGATCTGCCACGCGCACTGCTATTCCCTCTGTGCTCCCCACACACACACCTCTGCCAGTGCCCCTCAATCCTGATCCGCCACGCGCACTGCTATTCCCTCTGTGCTCCCCACACACACACCTCTGCCAGTGCCCCTCAATCCTGATCCGCCACGCGCACTGCTATTCCCTCTGTGCTCCCCACACACAGCTCTGCCAGTGCCCCTCAATCCTGATCTGCCACGCGCACTGCTATTCCCTCTGTGCTCCCCACACACAGCTCTGCCAGTGCCCCTCAATCCTGATCTGCCACGCACACTGCTATTCCCTCTGTGCTCCCCACACACAGCTCTGCCGGTGCCCCTCAATCCTGATCCGCCACGCGCACTGCTATTCCCTCTCTGTGCTCCCCACACACACCTCTGCCAGTGCCCCTCAATCCTGATCCGCCACGCACACTGCTATTTCCTCTGTGCTCCCCACACACACACACCTCTGCCAGTGCCCCTCAATCCTGATCCGCCACGCGCACTGCTATTCCCTCTGTGCTCCCCACACACAGCTCTGCCAGTGCCCCTCAATCCTGATCCGCCACGCGCACTGCTATTCCCTCTGTGCTCCCCACACACACCTCTGCCAGTGCCCCTCAATCCTGATCTGCCACGCGCACTGCTATTCCCTCTGTGCTCCCCACACACACCTCTGCCAGTGCCCCTCTATCCTGATCCGCCACGCGCACTGCTATTCCCTCTGTGCTCCCCACACACACCTCTGCCAGTGCCCCTCTATCCTGATCCGCCACGCACACTGCTATTCCCTCTGTGCTCCCCACCCACACCTCTGCCAGTGCCCCTCAATGCAGACCCACAGCCATTCCCTCTGTGCTCCCCACACACAGCTCTGCTGGTGCCCCTCAATCCTGATCTGCCGCACACACTGCTATTCCCTCTGGGCTCCCCACACACAGCTCTGCCAGTGCCCCTCAATCCTGATCCGCCACACGCACTGCTATTCCCTCTGTGCTCCCCACACACACCTCTGCCAGTGGCCCCTCAATCCTGATCCGCCATGCACACTGCTATTCCCTGTGCTCCCCAGACACACCTCTGCCAGTGCCCCTCTATCCTGATCTGCCACGCACACTGCTATTCCCTCTGTGCTCCCCACACACACACCTCTGCCAGTGCGCCTCAATCCTGATCCGCCACGCACACTGCTATTCCCTCTGTGCTCCCCAGACACACCTCTGCCAGTGCCCCTCTATCCTGATCCGCCACGCACACTGCTATTCCCTCTGTGCTCCCCACACACACCTCTGCCAGTGCGCCTCAATCCTGATCTGCCACGCACACTGCTATTCCCTCTGTGCTCCCCACACACCTCTGCCAGTGCCCCTCAATCCTGATCTGCCACGCACACTGCTATTCCCTCTGTGCTCCCCCCACACACACCTCTGCCAGTGCCCCTCAATCCTGATCTGCCACGCGCACTGCTATTCCCTGTGCTCCCCACACACACACCTCTGCCGGTGCCCCTCAATCCTGATCTGCCACGCGCACTGCTATTCCCTCTGTGCTCCCCACACACACCTCTGCCAGTGCCCCTCAATCCTGATCCGCCACGCGCACTGCTATTCCCTCTGTGCTCCCCACACACACCTCTGCCAGTGCCCCTCAATCCTGATCCGCCACGCGCACTGCTATTCCCTCTGTGCTCCCCACACACAGCTCTGCCAGTGCCCCTCAATCCTGATCCGCCACGCGCACTGCTATTCCCTCTGTGCTCCCCACACACACACCTCTGCCAGTGCCCCTCAATCCTGATCTGCCACGCGCACTGCTATTCCCTCTGTGCTCCCCACACACAGCTCTGCCAGTGCCCCTCAATCCTGATCCGCCACGCGCACTGCTATTCCCTCTGTGCTCCCCACACACACACCTCTGCCAGTGCCCCTCAATCCTGATCTGCCACGCACACTGCTATTCCCTCTGTGCTCCCCACACACACACCTCTGCCAGTGCCCCTCAATCCTGATCCGCCACGCGCACTGCTATTCCCTCTGTGCTCCCCACACACACACACCTCTGCCAGTGCCCCTCAATCCTGATCCGCCACGCGCACTGCTATTCCCTCTGTGCTCCCCACACACAGCTCTGCCAGTGCCCCTCAATCCTGATCTGCCACGCGCACTGCTATTCCCTCTGTGCTCCCCACACACAGCTCTGCCAGTGCCCCTCAATCCTGATCTGCCACGCACACTGCTATTCCCTCTGTGCTCCCCACACACAGCTCTGCCGGTGCCCCTCAATCCTGATCCGCCACGCGCACTGCTATTCCCTCTCTGTGCTCCCCACACACACCTCTGCCAGTGCCCCTCAATCCTGATCCGCCACGCACACTGCTATTTCCTCTGTGCTCCCCACACACACACCTCTGCCAGTGCCCCTCAATCCTGATCCGCCACGCGCACTGCTATTCCCTCTGTGCTCCCCACACACAGCTCTGCCAGTGCCCCTCAATCCTGATCCGCCACGCGCACTGCTATTCCCTCTGTGCTCCCCACACACACCTCTGCCAGTGCCCCTCAATCCTGATCTGCCACGCGCACTGCTATTCCCTCTGTGCTCCCCACACACACACACCTCTGCCAGTGCCCCTCAACCCTGATCCGCCACGCACACTGCTATTCCCTCTGTGCTCCCCACACACACCTCTGCCAGTGCCCCTCAATCCTGATCCGCCATGCGCACTGCTATTCCCTCTGTGCTCCCCACACACACCTCTGCCAGTGCCCCTCTATCCTGATCCGCCACGCACACTGCTATTCCCTCTGTGCTCCCCACCCACACCTCTGCCAGTGCCCCTCAATGCAGACCCACAGCCATTCCCTCTGTGCTCCCCACACACAGCTCTGCTGGTGCCCCTCAATCCTGATCTGCCGCACACACTGCTATTCCCTCTGGGCTCCCCCCACACAGCTCTGCCAGTGCCCCTCAATGCAGACCCACAGCCCCCATGCCTATTCCAGCCCTCCATGAGGGAAACTTATTCAGAGTAAAGACCTCTTTGCCCTCCAAGGAGGGCGATTCTGGGTTCCAAGTCGCATGCCATCTCCTTACTCCTCTATGCTGCTGCATTGCTGGGGTATCCATTGTTCCAACAGCTCGGCTGAGGCACTGAAGCCTTTCCCAAGCAAACCTTCCCTTTTTAAGAAAGCACGTTACTGGCCCATGATCTCGGAGCCAGGCCCGAGGGAGCAGTCTCTTCACATTGGCTAGGTCAAGCCTCCACTTCACATGGATTCTGTGGCCACTTCTGTCAGCCAAGGAGCAGCCCTCCGCCAGAGCCTGCACAACTCATGCAAGGTTATTCAGAGAGGCGAGGTCAAAGGGTACTTTAAGGACTCCCTCGCTGCCAGCCGGCTGACACCGCAGCAGAGATTGGAAGCAGCTGGCACTAGCAAGCTGGATATAATAGCACTGCGTGAACCAACCTCCAGACCCCCCAGACTGGCACACTGCTTCATTCCATCCTGGACACAGACCCTGTTCTCGGTCACGTTTTAACTGCATTATTGCTCCCCGGGGGAGATGCTTCTAGCCGGCTTTACGATATACAGCGAACACACTAACAACTCTCTCCTTACCCAGCCTGGAAAAGCTGTCTTTGGAACTAGCCAGCTAGGACAGCGCTCCATGAGCGCTCCCCCTGCTCAGCTCCCTCCACACAGAACGACCAGGCAGACAGCAATGCCCCACCCTCTCACAGCACGAGTCACTGATGTTTGTTACTCCAGGAAGCTGTTTCATTAGCTCCTTCCCTCCCCGCGAGGGCCACATTTACCTTATACAGCGTGTTTCGGATGATTTCGATGTTCATTTCGTCGAGGTCCTGCTCGGATATGCAGTCCTGGAAGAAGGCGGCTGAAACAGACACAGAAAGCCATGAGCAAAATTACAGCGTGCTCCTACTGCTCCGAGTTGCACACCGTGCTCCCCGGAGAGGGAGTGGAGTGCAAGACCTTTGCATGCAGGAGGCCAGGTTTCCAAAGGCACAACACCCAGCATGACCCTTACGGCTGGATGGTCAGAAGTGCTCGGACTGGGAGCTGAGCTCGGAATAATCAGGCCTGTATTCTGGTGCCTAGATGGGAGCCGAACTCTTCTGAAAAAGACTGGCTGTGCCTTTTCTAGTCCCCGGGAGTTATGGTGCCGCAAAACCAGGGAACCACAGAGCTCTGCAGGAAGGGGCAGAGTCTTACCAGTAGTTTTATGGTGGTGACACTAGTGCCATTTAGAAATCGAATTTCTTAGGGTGCCTTGAGCTGCAAGGCTATTAGGTCCTAGACTCGAGCGCACGTCAGACTGCAGTAGCAGTTAGCGTGCTTGTTTGTTAGGCAGCACTTCGCTATTCCCCAGGACCGGGCCAGCATCAGCCATGGTGGGGAACAAACGCTGAAGTAGACAAAAAGAAGGCATATGCAATCAAATGGGGGAAGAGGAAAGTCCATATGCCTGTAATGGTGATGGGACATTCATGGGGGCAGAGGATGTTAAGCTTCTAGGAAGGTAAAGAGCTGGATTGAAGACTCTGACCTACAGGAATGTTCTACACCGCCTTGTTTCTCAGCAAGAGATCGTCATTTTCATTCAATATAAACCCTGGACACTTAGAGCCTAGAGACGGACACACTGCACAGCTGGTCAGACTTTTTTAAACAATGCATTTCAGCTTTGGGAATTTGACATCCTGTGAGACACCCGTAACTGGAGAACACACTTCCCACGTACTACAGTTTGCAGTACCTTCTGTTACACTGGTGGTTGCTATTTGCGTTAAGGGTCCTGGTTTTCATTCTGCTCCCATCTTGCTGCCCCTTTTATGCTAGGGTTCACTTTCTGTTTTCCCACGCTCATGTTCAGGGAACGTATGTCAACGCTTTGGTTTTGCTGCAGGTGATCCTTCCTTAGCTGAACACTCAAGACATGGGAGCAAGAGCTCTCGCTATTGGTTCAGTTTTTGTCCAATTTCTTGGCTCCTTGTCTAATGAGTCATTTTCCCATCAACTATTTCTCTGCCTCATCGTCCCAGGTTGTGTTTGTGGGAAGCACTTTCTTTCCCAGCTATGAAAATCTAGGCTGCTACCAACTGTACCACCAGGACTCAGTCTGTTGGGGAACTGCATCCTTTCTGGAGCAGCTAGAAGAACTGCTCATGGATCATCCCATCGATTATGCTCCATTAACTCTGTTTGCCAACACTAGCCCCGGAGGCCTGTGTGTCCAGACATCCACTGTGCACAATGGGAGCATTCGCTCATCTCCTTCCAGACTGCTCCATTGCTGGCTTTAGGTCTGGTCTGTCTCTTGCTGGGATAAGGTACCACTGGGATAATGAGTTTAAAAGTACTTGTTTCACAGTGGGACATCGACAAGTCTGGCTCTGCAGACCACAGCAATTACCAACATTTAACAAAATTAGTGGCATCTCCCACTGGGAGAGTTACTTTTCCCCTCTACCGTTATGTCTCACAGCTGGCGAGAGAAGGCTCTACTGACCATTCTTCCAGCCAACCTGTGATGCATAACAGTAACGCTTCTGCTGGTTTCCACATTCTACAGCTCGGTATAAGGTAAGCCAGTTTTCCAACCTGAACTCCTGGTTTATGGAGCGCCGGCTTGTATTTACTGCCTGCGTCAGTACAAGTCCAGGCAGAGAGGAATGGAAGTGGTAGCTATGGGGAAAGATACCCATAGAAAACTGCCCAGCATACCAACCAAACTGCTCAGTGTTCCAATGGGAATAGTAAATCTGTGCTACAAACTTGCTAAATTAAGTAAAATTACCTCACACCCTCAGAGGGACTTCAGATTATTTGCTAAACTGCCCTGCATTACCTGTGTGTCAGTCAAGACAACTAGTGTTAAAAGAAGATTACATTTCTTAACACGCTTCAACTTTCTACCTTCAGGTTTCTGCGTAAGACCCTTTGTAGAGCAGCTGATAGGGAACTAAGAGGGTCGCTATACGGCTCATTGAGTTGTAGATGCACAAGTTAGTTCAAGACAGACATACAAGGCAGTAAAACCCACCATGCCCGTCTCGGTGGTTAGACTGTTTTGTAGTCCCGGATTCAGAAACACGGGTTTGTGCCCATCCTAGTGCATGAATGGGCAGACCGGTTCCAAGCCCAGCTGAAAGGCACTTTGAATAAACACTGCTCACCCAGGGGCGTGTCCACCAGGATTGCGTTGTAGAGCTCCGCGGGGGTCTGAGCAATATTCACAGCTTCCATTTGCTCAAAGCTTCCTAGCGGATGGCACTTGGGCACCAGCTCCGCGATGGAGCGCTGGTGCAACGTCCCGGTGATCAGCAGGATGACGTTATCGATCATGTAGCTGTAGCTAGGAGGAACAGGAGAGGGGAAGCGTGTTACTGATACGGACATCAGGGCAGACAGATGGGCGCACGTGTTGGCTCACAGAAGATACCACGCCCTCTGGAACCAGTCAATGTTGCCTCTTCGGTCAACCTGAAGGCTCTGTAGGAAGTTGCCAGGTGCACCCAGGAACCAGAGGAGCCTCGTTTCCAACACTCACAGGTCTACCAGCCTGGAGGGAGAGGAACCAAGTTTACTCCCAACTTGAGATCATTCCAGCTAGACCCCAGCCATCCACACACCTCTGCCTGCCACTCCCCTCCCTCTCCCAAGCCACTGGGACCCCCTCATGTCACATGCCCCAGTGAAGACTCCTCCTTTTGTGGCTGTACAAAGCATTGCCTCAGCAAGGCCAGCAGGAGCCAGGGAAAGTGATGGGGATGAGGCTGACCGGTCTTCATCCCTCTGGCTGTGTTCAGCTGCTGCCTCTGGGGAAGCACGGTGCAGCAGCACCACGGGTGCCGTTGTACAGATACAGCGGGGAGAAGGCAGCGCTCCTGCAGCCCTGTGCCAAGTCTGGCCCCTGTATCTTGTGGCTACTCACTTGGGAGCACATACGCTGGGCAGCCTTATTAAAAACCCAGTAAGAGGAAAACTGCATGTTATTAATCACCATCACCTTGCAGCCTTTAACTCCAGACTGGAGGTTTCCAGAAGACCTGAATTGATGGGTTTGATGGAGAAATCAGTGGGTGTGGGTCTATGGCTGCGTTATTACAGGAGCTCAGAGTGCAGGATCCAAAGGGGCTCTTCTATCCTTAACCCATGAATCATTTCTACTGCAGCAGAGGCTATCGTCCGCACCCCGACAGGGGCTGCCTTGTGCTAGGCACTGGACACACAAGCCCCTCCCACAAAGATTCGAGCTTGAAAGACAAGACAGGCCGGAGGGGCGGAAGTTGCAGCAATCAAGAAGCAAGGTCAGGGCTTCGACAGAAGCTTTGACATCCTAGAGCAGTGGTTCTCAAACTTTTGTACTGGCAAACCCCTTTCACATAGCAAGCCTCTGAGTGCCACCCCCCTTATAAATTAAAAACACTTTTTAATATATTTAACACCATTATAAATGCTGGAGGCAAAGTGGGGTTTAGGGTGGAGGCTGACAGCTCGCGATCCCCCACGTAATAACCTGGCGACCCCCTGAGGGGTCCTGACCCCCAGTTTGAGAACCCCTGGCCTAGACAGAAGGAGACGTGTGAGATTTAGACACTGCCTGGATGCTGGGCTAGAGGGCAGGCAAAGGCACGAATGTGGGTTGGTGCTGCCCAGCGTGACAGAGGCAGACAGGGGGAAGGGCTTTGGGGAAGATCGGCAGCTCAGCTGTGGCCATGTTGCATTTCAGCTGAGAGCTGGAAATACACAAGGAGGTCAGGAAGGCAGGCTGAAATTTCAGTTTGAGGGAGACAAGTGCAAAGCAGAGGCCGACAGAGATGGCAGGAGTCTATCAGCAAACATTGCCCGGAGACGCCCAGGGAGCGTAAGGGAGACGAGGAGGGTGCCCAGCACGGTGCCCTGATGGGCCTCAGCGAGCAGGGAGGATGACTAGGTCCTGAAGGAGCAATCTGCAAGGTAGGAGGAGAACAGGGAGAGGATGGAGCCATAGGATCACAAGACTGGGATGGGCATGGTGGACAGTCTCCAAGGAAGCTGGTAGGTCCAGGAGGCGGCGTACAAGGATTTGACCGGAAAGAGGCCATCAGAGCCTTTGGCGAGAGCTGTTTTGGGGGAGCAGAGAGGACAGAAGGGAGTGGGGCTCGAATGGAACTGCTGAGAGCGGCACGCTGAGTGAAGTGAAGGGCAATGGAGGCCCAGCCTGGCAGGGAGCAGTGCTCCAGGCCGTTCTCTGGATGGCCGGAGGGTAAATTATTGAGGGGAAGGCAGAAATGGGGTTTGAGGAACCAAGCAGGGAGGACATGGCCTGGCTCTGCTCAAGCCCTTCGTTCAGCCTAGCTAGTAGGGGCTGGGCAAGCTTTTCAAGCCCTGCTGAAGCTGGGGGCTGCCATGTCTCAGGGAATAAGCAGAAAGCGAGAGCAAGCACCATACCACATGGGGTGGGTAACTGCCCCTCCAATTGCCCTCCGCTTCCCCACACGCTTCTGCCTCTGCCTTTGCCTTCCCCTTATAACAAAGGGCTTTGCTGGGCCTCTCAGTGACAGTTAAGATTTGGCTCACTTTACCAAGACTACACATCGGCACAACTGCATGACTTTGTTAACAGCCTCCCAGCTTAAAAGCAAGCCCTCTCCTGCCTCCACAGCACCCTAGACCAGAGCCCCCTCCCCGCTGGAGAGATTAGAACATGGTCAAGGCCACCAGAAGGGAAACCCCCTGCCCCCACCTCGTTTGTAACAGAAGAGACGCAGAGACAGCTGTAACACAGGAGTGTGGTTAGCACTGGATGAGAGGCCACAAGCCATCAAGATGCATCTCAGTGAAACACTCAGACCAAGCCCTGGCTGAAGCATGCACTGCTGGGACCAGCCCAGGCTATACTGTCTGCTTACAAACAAAAGGAACTTAATACAAGATTTCACGCCACGATTCTCAGGAAAATCCCTGACAGGTCGTCATATGCCCATCTGCAACGCCCCTACTCTGCAAAGGCTGCCTGGGCTGCACTAGGGCATCACCTACACACAGCAAGGCAAAGCACGCTGGACCTGGCAGATGGCACGCAAGGCGTAAGATCCATTCAGTCAGAAGCCTCCTGAGCTTAACCTGCAACTAGGAACAGGCAGGGGAGAGGAGGATAGAGTGCTCGGATATTGCCAGCGCAAGCACCAATACCAATTACATGCAGAATGGCTCTTTACTTGCCCTAGCTCACCTCAGGTCCTGCTGTCAGCATGGCAAGGGCAGCCTGCAAGGAGTTAGACCCAAACCATCCACAGACATGGGAACCGTAACACTTCTACAGCTACTTGTGACCACAGAAACAGTTCCAGAACCGCGCTCGTTCATCCAGCTTTGCTAGAACCAACTGAGGTTGTGCAACGCAGAGCTGGGCTGATGGGCCATCCTTCACACACTGCTCGGGGAGGAGCACAAGTGTGCGAGCACACACCTACACTACTTTCCCACTCTCCATTTTGAAAGTGTCCCTCACCCACTCGAGTTTCCTGCACCAGTCTCTGATGAGGACAGAAATTCATCACACGACGTTGGACACCAAATCGAGCCTCTCAGACTCACAAGTCTGCCTATTACTACTGGTCCCAGGTGAAATCAGCCTTGGGACCAGCTTCATAGGTGCACAGTGTGTATCCACAGGTCCCTGGATATGTGCACAGAAGCATAGGTGTGCATAAAAACAACAAGGTGGCACCTTAAAGACTAACGGGGATTTATTTGGGCATAAGCTTTCGTGGCTAAAAACCCACTTCTTCAGATGCATGAAGTGAAAATTACAGATACAGGCATAAATATATATTGGCACATGGAAAAAGGGAGTTACCTAACAAGTGAAGAACCAACGTTGACAAGGCCAATTTAGTCAGGGTGGATGTGGTCCACTCCCCACAAACAAGGCAATGCTCTCAGTATCTGACAGCTCCCGTTCACCGCTATAATAGTAGCACAGGTATCGACCCATTGGGGTGAAAGCGGTGCAACAGGAAAAGGAACTCGTCTTTTGTTTGTCTGCAGCTCTCCCGGAGGAGCACATAAACCCAGATAAGACAAGATATGTCTGTATGGGACCTAATGTAACGGTCCGGAAGAGGCCAACCGGCCAGCTCTGAGTACATGCCTTAGCAATAGTGTTGGCTAAATATGCGCTGCAGTGCCACTTTCCAGCAAGCCCAGGTTGTGTTTATTCCAGCTCTCTCTCGCTCATTCCAGATAAAACAAACAGGAGGCTCAACTCTTAGTGTTTCCCTTTCCAGGTGACAATCAAAGCTCTGACTAAACAAGAGACTTAAGCCAGAACACACTGACCCAGTGTTTGGGATGCAGTCAGAAAAGCCTCTCCCCAGTCATGCCTGGATGCACCTGCTTTCCTGTGCAGGGGTCTGGTACGAATGCAGCTGCCTTCTTGTATACCAGTTACAGCACAGGGAGTGAAGCAGCAGTACCTCCTTTGCCTCTGCTACGGTCTCTTCTACCAGCCCTATGGGGTTTGGTTGGCTTGATTTATTACAAAGGAACAGGGTAGCAGTGAAGGTTTCCCTGTGATCCCCAAATGCCCATCTAACAGGGTGGACACGTTTATCTGCCTGAGCTCCCTCCCCACAACTTCCTCGGGGCCTGGAGTGCTTCAGCACCTGCGTACATGTCATTTTTAGGTCATGCTCTATCTCTTGGGAACAAGAGGATTTCCAGCTGGCAATGCCACTAGTCTGGTGAGAGCCAGACACATGTACAACCAGACTGTCAGATGTTACAGAATTCTGCAGCAGCTTCACAGAGCTAATCAGCGCTCACACCTCCACGCCTCAAAAAAGGTGCCACCAGAGGATAATCACTTCCCCTGTTTTATTATGTGAAGAACAAGGGGAGCAGCATGTTAGAGTCATATGGGACTGCTCCCTCCAGCATTCCCTTTAACAAGTCAGGTTATGCTGCACCTCGTAAGAGGAACAGTTCAGGAACATCAAGATTCTCAGCCAGCAAGGAGAATACAGGGGCTTGGAGGGAAGACGCCCATCTTCCCACTTGTGCTGGGAAGTGGGCCACTGGGTTGAGGGATTCCCCGAGAACTGTGAGGTGAATCAGGAAAGCCACTGCGGAAGAGGGGGAGGTAGTGACAGCTGTTAAGACAGAAACTCATCCCCAGTGAAATGGTAACAGGCACCAGAAGTTAATTAGGGAGCGTAAAGGCTAGTGTAAGCACCAAGAAAGCTGAATCGAGGGCTAGCAAAAGAGGTTTAGGGAGACCTAAATAAGAACGGGGAGCAGGCAAGCAGCAAGAAATGGGAGAGATTACATTAGACAATAGCTAAACTCTGATGTCATCCTGTAGCGTATCTGGCAATGGGATAGGGTTGTGGTGGGGACTGAAGAACAGGAATCAGGACCTGACAGACACTCTTCACTTAAATCGCTTCCCTTTCTGAAGTCAGGATTAAACCTTCGCCGAGGGCATAACGAGGTTTCCAATGGCACAGAACAGGAATCTGCCTGCCTGCGGCTGTGAAAGCAGTTGACAATAGACTAGGGGCTTGGTGAGAGGTGTAAAGTGCTGGATATAGAGTCACTGGCACAGCCAGAGGAATACACCCCTGTACCTTGTAGCACATAAGATGACAGCCGTAGATCACCTGCATCCACAGACCTATAATTAGTCTCTTAACTCAGAAATATTTTCTTGGAGTTCCTTGAGAACCGGTCAGATGTCTGAGATGGAAATTCTCAGACACCAATGTTAGCAGAACAAGGAAAGGGCCAAAACTGCAGAAACCATGGAGACTCACAGCAACAACTGGAAGGGCTCTTTCCAGACCCTGCACTTGGCATGAGGGAGACCTTTGTTCTTGAAAGAGACAGTCTCTTGTTCAGCCCAGCAAACTCCCCCCCCCCTCCAGAGTTGTGTGTGTGTGTGTGTGTGTGTGTATATAGAGGAGAGGAAGGTATGATGCAAGAGGACAGCATATCCGATAGCAAACCACCCCAGAGCCTGCTAACATTTTTGTACAGTAATGTAGGACAAGTACCCGAGCTTGAACTATACAAAAATACCAATTAAATTCAGCCCACAAGTGAAAGGTCAATGATGAGATGTTACACACTGAATAATTCAAACAATTCAGGCTCATGGGGCCATGGCACTGTTTCTCTTGCAAGTCAGCAGGACCTTTATCACCAGGGCTGGTGTTAACACAGGTGCTAGGTGGAAGCCATCGGTTTTAATTGACACTTGTACTTACAGGTTTCAATGCTGGTGCAACGACACGCGGTTTAAAAGGTGCAGCACCCTATGCATGCTGATGGTTACATACAATAAACCCGGAGTCTTGGCATGAACTGAAGCATGCATGTGGCTGCATGTCAGAGTTCTCTCAGAATGGTAAACACTTATACAGCAGCCTTTGCCCAAACGCTGTAAGAAGAGTAGAACCTTGCTCCTACAGCCACAAAAACCACAGACCTCTGCCTCTTGCACTCCAGATTTCCCACTGCTGTAGTAGTAGGGCCTTTTATCCTTTGTTGCCTCGGTCACTGGAGTGCCGCACAATCACATAGTGGGTACATGTCAGTAATGCATTCAGATGGATTTTCACCCTTCCCATCCTGGGAAACATTTGAACTAGATGAGGCTTTTTAACCTTTTCTAAATGGTTTGGCATGCACTGGGAGGAAACTGAGCAGGAAACCCTAAGGAATTTAGGAGCTTCACATGGTCTTTGATGCCCCCAGCCAGACTTTGAAAGCCAGCTACTCATTCTCCAGCCTTCTTTGCTCCATAACTTTAGAAAAGAGGCAAAGTTGGGAAGGAGAACAAGAATAAAGTCCAGAGGACCTGTTGCAGACTTAGCAGGGATGATGAATTTGATGGGGACGACTATGTAGGACTGGGACCTAACTTACCCCCATCCTAGGTCTATAGCAGATTTAGCAAACTAAGAAGTCTGCAAGGAGCAGACCTATGCCTGAGGGCAAGAATCAATGAATAAGAACAGCCATACTGGGTCAGACCAATGGTCCAGCTAGCCCAGTATCCTGCCTTCTGACAGTGGCCAATGCCAGATGCTTCAAGGAGAATGAACAGAACAGGGCAATTTATCGAGTGATCCATCCCGGCGTCTAGTCCCAGCATCTGGCAGTCAAAGGCTTCAGTACACCCAGAGCATGGGGTTGCATCCTTGACCATCCTGGCTAATAGCCTGAACTTATCTAATTCTTTTTTGAACACCATTATACTTTTGGCCTTCCCAACATCCCCTGGCAATGAGTTCCCCAGGTTGACTGTGCATCGTGTGAAGTACTTCTTCCTTATCTATGTTTTAAACCTGCTGCCTATTAATTTCATTGGGTGAACCCTGGTTCTTTTATTACAAGAAGGTGTAAACAACACTTCCTTATTCCCTTTCTTCACAGCATTCATGATTTATTGACTTCTATCATATCCCCCCTTGGTCGTCTCTTTTCCAAGCTGACAAATTCCAGTCTTTTTTAATCTCGCCTCATATGGAAGCTGTTCCATACCCCTCATCATTTGGGTCATCCTTCTCTGTACTTTTTCCAATTCTAGTATACCTTTTTTGACACAGGATGGCCAGAACTACACGCAGAATTCAAGGTGTGGGCGTACCATGGATTTATAGAGGCATTATGACATTTTCAGTCTTTATTATCTATCCCTTTCCTAATGGTTCCTAACATGGATAGCTTTTTTTGGCTGCCACTGCACATTGAGTGGATGTTTTCAGAGAACTATCCACAATGACTCCAAGATCTTTCTTGAGTGGTAACAGCTCATTTAGATCCCATCGTTTTGTATGTGTAGTTGGGATGATGTTTTCCAATGTGCATTACTTGGCAGATGAAATTCTGTGTTGATAAATGCAATTTCCTTGCCCAGTCACCTAGTTTTGGGAGATCCCTTTGTAACTCTTCCCAGTCTGCTTCGGACTCTTACCAGTCAATATGGAGATAGCGGACATCCCTAATTATTGAGTTTTCTATTTTTATAGCCGCTCTAATCTCCCTGAGCATTTCACAGTCACTATCACCATCCTGGTCAGGTGATCCGTAGTGTATTCCTACTGCTATCCTCTTATTACTCGAACATGGAATTTCTATCCATAGAGATTCTATGGTACAGTTTGAGTCATTTACGTTTTTTTCCCTATATTTGACTCTGCTTTCTTTCACATGTACTGCCACTCCCCTACGAGTGTCACCTACTCTGTCATTCCTATATATTTGTACCCTGGATTACCATGTCCCAATGTTTGTCATCATTTCCATGTTTCTGTGATGCTATTATATAAATATCCTCATTTAATACCAGGCACTCAAGTTCACCCATCTTAGTATTTAGGCTTGTAGCATTTATAGACAAGCACTTATAAAATGTGTCAATATTTAGTTGTCTGGTAGAGGAGACCACAGCGTAAGGGACAGATGGTTTGGGGAAGCCAGCTGGATGCAGTGAAGACCAGTCACAGGGTCTCCTAGTCTATGCGAAAAGTAGTAGGTTTTGCAGTGGGCTCACAAAAGCCACAGATCACAAGGCTACAGCTAGGTTTTCACCCTCGCAGACCTTACAAACAGCTTTGATCATAAGGGGACATATTTTTAAATGTTCTTGGCTGGCAAAGCTCTCCTATTGCAATGACTGTTAACAGCAGAACACTAACTGGTAAGCCTCATCTCCACCTCACTTTGACTTTCTGGGCAGGCAGCCAAGAATCTACAGAAACAAAACAAAAATGTATCAGCGTTCCAGCCAAGCGAGCAACTTATCACCTTGGAGAGCCACAGCCAAGAGACCTGGTATGTGGAGTTTCAGAAACCTCAGCTCCTCCACCAAGGCTAGGTGCACCGGAGAAAAGACCTAGCTAAAAGCAAGTAATGCACAGAAGGAAGGTGGTCCAACCACGTGCAATACTGACTGCAACTCCATCTCTCCCCAGTCCAGCACACACACCCTCTCTCGATATGGCAGACAGACCGCTTGCTAGCCAAACTGCCGTTCTGCCCGCTGGAACTGGCCCAGCCAAACACTGAAATTCTGTGTGTACTATCACAGCAGTGACTCAGACTTCTGTGCCCCATTCAGCACCGCAGTGTGTGCCCCCCACACTCTATCCTTTCAAGTATACAATATCATTGCGGAGGGAGCATGAAGACCAAACGGCCTTGGAAAGCAGCTTCACTTCTGGTTTCAGAGCAATCCCCTTAATGAACCCAGGAGTTCGGTTTTGCAGGCTCAACCTGTTCTCTGTACACTACTATCATCTCAACATACAGAGAGGAAGAAGAGGAAACTGCTACCACGATGAACTTCAATGCCCCTTTTCACCCCCATTCTCCATCCCTCCCTGCACCAGCAGGGTACAGTCTTGCCCCCCTCTGGCCCAGAAGGAATGTTCTTTTCCCTCCCTGTATCATGGCTCATGTCGCAACAGCCGCAGCCTTCAGCTGACAGCAGGAACCAGGCCTGCTACAGAGCTCTGTTCACTGCCTAGAAGTCACACAAGCGGTGACCTCCCTGTTACTGACCCAGCACCTCCCCTTGGTAATGCTCCAACTCTCCACTGTCCAGGCTCTGAGGTTCTCCCCCTCCCCCCAATCACAACACATGGATGGAATACAGCACAGAGAAGCCAGCAAGTAAGCTCGTACTTTTTCACCAGCCATCAGAACCAGGGCGTTCCACAATAGGCAACTCCCAGCTGAGAGCCAGTCATGGCTCCTTTTCTCATATCACATCAATCCATACCTCACCCGCTCGCTGACAAACGCTGGCCTCTGCTCCAGTGGTAGGCACTGGTTTGTGACAGAGTGCTGCTATTTTCACTAAACTGTGTCTCATGCTAGCTAATCCGCCAGGAGTACAACTCTGTCATGTTTCAGTCAATCCACAGGCACCAATGCAAATACCCAGACTTATCCCCAGGAGACATCTGAGATAGTGCCTTTTGGATTGGTACTGTCCCAGCTTCAGTAACCTTGTAACTTTGGAAGATACAAAGAGCACAATAAAATCAGCAAGGTAAATTATGTTGTGGCCAGAGAAGACAGAGATCCAAAGGGGCCAAGCTGTGTAAGTGTGGACAGGAAAACCAATGGTGGGAGAATGCAAGGTAACAGGACCTGGAGAGACCATTGGGGCACCAAGCTATTTAGAAACCTGGAAAGCAGCGATGCTGTAGGGAAGGGCAGCAGATTAGACAGGCTTGTAATGACAGACAGCAGCCGAAGGAAAAGACCGAGTGTGGTTCACAGCAGAAGCAACACATTTCTTGGACTCTGTTGAGACTGCACCTAATAAACAAAAAGAACAGGAGTACTTGTGGCACCTTAGAGACTAACAGATTTATTTGAGCATAAGCTTTCTTCGGATGAAGCCCACGAAAGCTTATGCTCAAATAAATGTGTTAGTCTCTAAGGTGCCACAAGTACTCCTGTTCTTTTTGCGGATACAGACTAACACGGCTGCTACTCTGAAACCTAACAAAGATTTTTGTTATTTTTGAAAACTCATGGCGATCGGGGGAGGTCCCGGATGACTGGAAAAAGGCTAATGTAGTGCCCATCTTTAAAAAAGGGAAGAAGGAGGATCCGGGGAACTACAGGCCAGTCAGCCTCACCTCAGTCCCTGGAAAAATCATGGAGCAGGTCCTCAAGGAAAGTGATCAGGAACAGTCAGCATGGATTCACCAAGGGCAAGTCATGCCTGACTAACCTAATTGCCTTCTATGATGAGATAACTGGCTCTGTGGATGAGGGGAAAGCAGTGGATGTGTTATTCCTTGACTTTAGCAAAGCTTTTGATACGGTCTCCCACAGTATTCTTGCTGCCAAGTTAAAGAAGTATGGGCTGGATGAATGGACTGTAAGGTGGATAGAAAGCTGGCTAGATCGTCGGGCTCAACGGGTAGTGATCAATGGCTCCATGTCTAGTTGGCAGCCAGTTTCAAGCGGAGTGCCCCAAGGGTCGGTCCTGGGGCCGGTTTTGTTTAATATCTTTATTAATGATCTGGAGGATGGTGTGGACTGCACTCTCAGCAAGTTTGCCGATGACACTAAACTAGGAGGCGTGGTAGATACACTAGAGGGTAGGGATCGGATACAGAGGGACCTAGACAAATTAGAGGAAGCAATAACTGTGTACAAATATTGAAAGATGCAAGTGTCCAAAAGAGAAGGATTATTTGAGATGAGCAGAGTGGTGAAAAGAGATAAAACCAAGCAGGAGGAAAATATGGCGACAATCAGGAAAAGGAGCGTGTTTGACTGTGCAGTCTCCCAAGGGAACCAGACAGAGCCCCATGGCTTGGGACATTGACAAACAGACTGGAAAAGGCACTGGAGAACGCAATATTGCATTGGCCCCAAGGAGGAGACGACGTGTGAGCAAAGAGATCCCAGCACTTATTGCTAGGCTCGGCAGACTTTGATTTATTTTACTTTGACAAATATTGATGTTTATTATTATGGTTTTAGATTTTTATCTATTCCAATTTTCACAGTAGCAGGAAATGATGGGTGGGTCAGACAATTTAATGACAGCAGACATTCAAAAAGATTACAAAACTTTAACTTTTTGACTCTTTGAAACATTAAAACACTGTTAACATCACGTCAAAGTATGCAAAGGAAATAGCCTTAAGTCAGCAAATCACCTATTTTTACTATTCATTCACTAGCCCATTTGTCGAAGTCTAAATCACCGGATTTTAACAAAGTTTGCAAGCAACATTTTTCTTATTTGGCCCATCTTTAAAATTCTATTGTCGATGGAAATCTCTTTTTCACGTGTACGGTGAAATCAACCCAAAATCTAACCCTTCCAAGCCCACTTAGGGCTCAATCTCAAACTCATCAGGTAATATAGTTTCATCCCCAGTCAGGACGACAGGTTGATTTTTTTTAAACCGCTCTCTGTCCCAGGATACCAGGGAACCTATAAACATTGCAAGTGGCTACAGAGCATGATTAAGGACGGAACATTGGATGACCTGCGTGTCTCATGAATCTTCTGTGACCTCGGCCACACTGTACTGGAACAGCTGCCACATGCCACGGTCCCGAGCACCGTCTTCCAGGAAGGCGTGACGAGGACAAACAACTAACGCAGATCCAACAAAAGCTGGAGGCGGTGCTCAACTGGGGCATAGGAAGGTTAGGGCTGCTGTTAAGGCACAAGATGCAGTCAGGAGCGGAATCTAGAGTCTCTTAACTACCAACTTCTCCTTGTTGAAGGACACCATGAACAAGTCACTAACCACCTCAGCACTTGGAAGGAGACAAACCTGCCTCACGGGAGTGAATTTGCTGTCCGGGAGACTCCCAAATGTGAGTCCATGAGCACCCTAGCAAGCAACGGAAACCCCAAACCTCCAAACACAGGCGACCGTACACCCGCAGCCTTGTAAGGGAGCCGATCCCCCTACTGCACACTCTACAGTCTGCATGCTGAAGGATGGGAACACTTATCTATGATAATTACATGTTCACACCGGATCATAAAGCATATGCGCAAGGGTCAGAGTGAGACTGACCAAGCAACTCGACTTTCAGACCAGGAAATGCCAGTGTTTTACCCTGCAACCTGAACCTTCTTGTACGACTACACACATACACGCTTCTGGGCATAAAACCATGACCTCGGAGCCCAAGCTCACGCCTGCAGGTCTGCAAATGATCAGAGATTCCCCGCTTTCCAGGGCGGACACCACACCCCAGATGCTGTAGCCTTGGAAATGCCTAAAGAAGGCTCAAGGCATGATGTTTTAGTGTCTAGAAAGGCTATTTTAGTGCTTTTATGCAGCCCCTGTATAACCAGCACAGCCGACTCATGGGAACTAAGGTCCTTGGCTCAACAGATAGAGGGATACAAGGAAGAGTCAGTACAATTACAATTGTACAATAGCTTTCCTGTCTCTTGTACAAGATGTCACGGTTTGGGGAGAGTTCACTCAGCTCCCGTTTGGGATGATCCGCGCACTCACGAGTAACGTGATCATCCTAAACTCAGGGTGTGAATTGGGGCACAGGTGTATGTAGCAGTAGAAGGGTGGGGCCACACTGCCACTTCTTTCAAGCTCTTGCCTAGCACTCCAAAATCTAGGCTTTCATTACAAGAGAGACACTTGGTTCCCACAGTGGTTAAACGGCAAAGAGCCAGAGATGCTAGCTCAGAGAGGTCTTCACCGCAGTGGGTGCACATTCAGATGCTGAGTGAGAATTTAAACAACATTAACCATTGAATTGCTGATCATAGCATGACAGAAAAGAGAGGAAGAGCCCTCCTCCCACTACTTTTCTCTCTCGATCCCTGCGGACACCGCTCCCATCCTGCTGCGACTCCGGCTCTCAACCTGGACATCTTCGACTTGGACCTCCTTCTAGGTCCCCACATCCAAGCTGCATCTAAATCTTGCCGATTCTTCCTGTATAAGAACATCTGTAAGATCCAGCCTCTCTTATCCATCCACCCTCTCATCCAAGCTCTCAACATCTCGTCTCAATATTACTGCAGCATCTCTAGCCTTGACAAATGCCATCGTGCCCTGCTCAGATCCATTCAAAATGCTGCTGCAGAGATCGCTTTCTTAGCTCATCACTTTGACCATGTCACCCCTCTCTTTGCATCCCCCTCCACTGGCTCCCTCTTCTCTACTGCATCAAACATAAGCTGCTGGTCTTTGTTCTCAAGGCCCTTCACAATCTGTCCCCACCCGATCATCTCTCATCCACTGTCAAACTATCAATGCTCATCTCTGATGGCCCATATCACGCATCTCCAGCACCCACTTGTTTCGTCCGTAAACAAGTACCATCGTGCTTTCTCCCATGCTGCCCCTACACCTGGGAGGCGCTCCCGTAAACATCCTTCCTTCCCATCCCTCCTCAAATTTCCTTTGCTGTAGCATCTACAAAAACATGACAATGGTTAGGCTCCTGGTGAGAGAGACCTTAGCGCATCCGACTCCGTGTACTCCATCTGTGGTCTCATCTTACACTCATCAGCTCCTTGGGGCAGGGACAGTTTTTGTTGTGCTTGTACAGCACCTAGCACAACGGGGTCCAGGTCCATGACAGGGCCTGCCAGGCATGACACTAATACACAGGTGAAGATGTGCACAGTCCGCTGCTCATTTGGGTGATGGCTGAATGGCAGTGGGAGACATCACCACTGACACACTTAAGTTCAACCACAGGTGATGGGGCTCAACGCAGGCATTGCTGGATGAGGTTCTCCAGCCAGCGTCAGGCAGGTCAGATGAGATGGCCAGAATGGTCTCTTCTGGCCGTAAAAATCTATTCATTTATTTTCCCCCTAGTTAAGGAGGATCCCAATGGGAGCCGAGGCCAAAAACCCAGAGAATATGCATATGAACATCCGCAGCCTACTTCAAGAGACCTCTCAGGAGGGTACTGCTTACTTTGTGGTGGTATTGGTGAGTACCACGACCTGTGCCCCTCATTCTACCCCTGCCCAAATGTATGCACTTTTAAAAAAGCCGACCTTTCATACACACATTCTGCATCTGCTCCAGAAGTGGTCCAGGCCTCCAATTGCAGGGTAGTGCCACCATCCAAAGGCTCTGTCAATACCTGGACACATTGAATCCTTGTACACTAGTAAGCCAGGCTGGCGTGCAAGGGATTCTGTAAGGGCTCCTCCATACACCCCTTGGCTCTGTAAAACAGCAGCCGCCTGGGCTAGGCTTTTAAAAGGCCAAACACCGGAACTTGCTCTGGCAATGTCTCAGACTGTCACCTTTATTTGATATCTAGCCATGCCGCCATAGGGTGTGTTCGGAAATCCATTTTCTAGCGCATCTGTATATTTTGCGTCTGTGACGGTACCTACAGAGACTGGATTTATGGCTTATTACAACAATCTGTAACTCACTAACCCTCTCTTTTTGTCTATGACTTCAGAGGTGTGAACGGGCCGCTCTACCTTGAATGGTCCTAAACAATCTGATCCACCTTACATTTTGCTGTGAGCCGGGAGTAACTTTCCCAGATCTGAAGAAGAGCTCTGTGCGCATGGGCGGCATGTGACTCCCCCACCCCATCCCTATCCCTGTTTGGGGAGCCTAGCCCCGCCCACCCTGCCCCTGCACCACCCCTTCTGCCTGGGGCCACGCCCCCACTTCCGCCTGCCGGGGCCAGAGGAGTCCCGAGGAGCCAGGGCCGTCCTTACCCATACACAAACTACGCAGCTGCGTAGGGCACCAGGAAATTTGGGACACCAAACTGCCCCAAATTTCCTGGTGCCCCGCACAGCTGCGTGCTGCTCCAGCAGCCAGCCCGATCCCCCGGCAGGCTGAGCCGGCCAGGAAAGCTTCCCCCGCCCCTGCTCCGCCCCCGCCTCTTCCCCAAAGCCCCTGCTCCAGCCCCCTCCCACCCCTTCCCCTGAGCTACGTCCCGGGGGACTGCAGCAGGGATCAGGCATGCCCTGCACTCACCGGGCAGCGGGAAGTGGAGCGACCCAGCCCCAGCCTGCTCCATGCTGCTGGTGAGTGCTGGGGGGGGGCGGTTCCCCCTACCCCCTAAGTCCCAAGGCTGGGAGCCAGGAGAGCAGAGTGGAGCGAGTTGGGGCTGGGTCACTCCACTTCCTGCCATCCCGTGAGTGTGGGGTCGGGCCCGCCCTGCAATCACCGGGCAGCAGGAAGTGGAGCAACCCGGCCACAACCCACTCCGCAGGCTTGTGCTAGGGAGTGGTTTCCTCCCTGCCCCCCAAGCCTGCTCCTGCCCCCCACAGACCTTGGGCGTGGCCTGCCCCCCCACCCATGGAGGCCTGGGGCCGACCTGCCCTCCGCCCCACAATGTCTAGGGACGGCCCTACGAGGAGCCCTGGGGCCGTGGCGGGGAGCGTTAGCAGAGGTTTGGGGAGGCTTAGCCTCTCCCAGCCTCTATTACATGCGACCTATATCTGTGTGGCTTGAAAGCTTGTCTCTCTCACCAAGAGAAGATATTACCTCACCCACCTTCTCTCTCTAAGGTACCTACCCCAAAGTTCCCACCACTGCTACAAATACCTGCCATGCCAGCTAGGAGACGCTATTCCCAGGGAGTAGCATTCTGAAAGAGAACTGTGCATCTGATAAGACACAGCACTGGGATTTCAAAAGGCTCTGCAGGATACAAACTCAATAGCCTCCCCCCATACCAGATTCATAACAGTTCATCATAATTCCTAGCCTGGCAAAGCAGTGTATACTCACAAAAGACACACAGCAGCACACAGTCTTGCTATAGCAAACTAAATGTGCACTTTTAAATTCTCACAGCCCCTCAGCTAGCGCTAGTAAGTGGCCTTGTGTCTGGCTGCTCACAGTGAAGTGACAGCCTGTCCACCTCTCCCTTGTGGGTCACATTTTACCCTTGGCCTCACAGCAAAACACAACACGCAGCAACAATAGAAATTTCTGGCTCACTGAGATACAGCCTAGTCATCATAAGACATCTGCGCTTCCCTTTAATCTGCCCAAGGAATACTCTGCAATCCTGGAGGCAAGGTTGATTTACCGCTGTTCAGGGCTTCCGGAGCCAGGGAAGCAGAGGGCAGACTGGGTCCCTGAGAATCATGGCTAGCTTTGCAATCCCACTCATATGAATATGCCAGTCTGGCAAGTCCCTGCTTGCAGCTTGCCAGACAATCCTATCTTCCTAAAGATGCAAGTGTCATGCACCTTCCCCAACTGGTGAATGGCCAACGCTTGCATAACCCTGGGGAAAGCACCCCTTTGCGTTTACTACTAAGAGGGCAGCAGAATCGGGTTGTGTGTCCCCTCTATTCCCTCCCCAATCCCCCAAGCTAGGGAAGTCCATTTCATTGAATCCATCTATTATTTCCTCTGTGTTGCCTAGAATTACAGTCCTGTGCAGCAGGACACACTTAATGGCCTTGCACACCTGCATGACAACTGCCCCCATGTTAGCAAGCCTCCAGAGTGTGATTCCCACCCATTTCTCCACTGTCAAAGCAGCTCTCACTTCAGTCTCCACGCTGGGGCGGCTCTGCACAACTCCAAAAACGTGGCCTTCTGCACCTGAAAGTCCTGCAGCCACTCAGTCATCCCAGGGTTGCATCATGATTTGATCCCACTACTGTGTGCTTGTTTCACTGACTCTGAGCTGCGGCTGTCCGGGCAGCTGGTCAGTGAATGCCTGTGGCATCTGGCTAGTTTCATTCACTGTCCACATCATCCACTCGGTGTTGTCAGTATCCCTGCAACACTGCTGGGGGCTGCGGCTCCACAAACACAAAAAACCAAAGTCAGTCGCCCTGTCTCTAAAACAGACAACCGCTCAATTGATCTGTTTCACATCTGTGTTTGACAGCAAGATGGCTAATAGAATTTTGCCATGAAAGAGTGGATTTGGGGATGGACCAGAGGGAAGTGGGGGAATTTTAACCCAAACACCCACAATTCTGAGCAGGGTGTTATCCCACAATATGCTACAATTCTCCACAACATAATGCACCCGATGGTGGTGACTGAAACACTGGGAAGCAAACCCACAGTGCCACATGTCTTTTGCTGGTGCTACCTGGCACTGAGGACATGCTGCACTGGCAAAGGCAGCCAAATGGGAACACTCTGCCCAAAACGCTGTTGGCAGAACTTCTGCCGGTAAGACTTTCTAGTCTATACTAGCACTGAACTGGGATATTCTAAAGCGGTCCAGGCAGAGCAAGGTATTTGACCTGCTCCAAGCTGGCACCCTCAGGCAGGCCCTTTGGATGTTTGACATTTTACAAGCATGCATGGACAGCGTTTTACAAGTGTAAAAGATGCTTGAATTGGTGCTGTAAATCCAAAAAGCAGCTAGCGTGATGTGGCTTTAAAGGAGCAGAAAAGACGAAAGGAAGGTGTCAAAGAGCCTGATCTCCTGGCATAAGAAATCGATCTTGCAGAGAAAAGTTGGACACAGCATTGCCCCATATCAAGAGCCAGACACTGAGGTGAGCAGGCAGTCCGGGGAGAGCAGCGCACCTTTGGGCTCTCAGAGGGCTTGCAGTTAACACGCCAAGCCCTGCTCTCGGTACTGTAATAGCTCGTTACCAAGGCACAGTGTTGTTTGCTAAAGAAATAACTTGAACTATACTTTGCTCTGTATTTACCAACTACCACAGGTAATGCTCTCTAAGCTTACTTTGAACTGAATTATGTAATTTTATTGCCCATTGTACCTTGGTGAAAAACAAACATCACCAACCTTGTGAGTTTCTAAGAAATAAGCAATGCAGGTGTATTGACTGAAGGATCAGGCCAATTCTCCATTTGTGCGCTGAAAGTTTGGTAGTGAAAAAGTGTAAACTCTCCTCTCATCCTGCACCTGTCATACAGTTCTCCCCCTTGGAAGGGACGTGAACCCTCAACAAATTCCATGGCCCTTTTCTAAAGAACTAACAGCCACTGTAATAGCAAACTGGAATGCCTGCTCTCTTACCCATCGGGAAAAATAGCTCCTTTAGTCATCGTTCAGTTCTAGAGGCAGCTGGGTTATACAACCATTTCCAGCACATAACGTGGAAGCTCATTCCTAACGTCCATGAAAACGTAGTTTCCTTTGGACAGATGTGGAAGGAGTGGGGTCTCTGCCATTCAGGATGGCATTGTCAGAGAACTGCTGCTACAAGCCTTTCCAAAACCATTGGCTGTATGCAAATGGTTCTGAGACAGTGTTGTTACTTCTTCCTTCAAAGTCCTTGGATCATCTTCCACAGTTCTCCTGAACAACCCCTCTTCAACCAGCTAAACCAGCCTCTTCATTTCTGCCAAACTGGCTTGTAAAGCTTTTATTCCAAGATCTGCAGAGCTCTTGGAATGTTTATTTTCATCCCCAAACAAAGATTCAAATCCCTCTTCTAACATGTTCTGCTTTTCAGTTAATATCTTTGTTCGTATATCAGGAACAATCAGGAGTTCCCAGCCTCCCTCGCTAGCTTGGACACCATCCTGTCCCTTCACACAGAAGCCTTCCAGGCATCTCATTTCCCTACTGCTACTCTCTCCCTTTCTGAGGTACGGTGACTGGAGCCGAACAGCCTTCCAGGTGAGGTTATAGAATGGCACAGCAATGCTCTCTGCATTCTCCACCCCATTCCTCACACACAGCGAGACTGCTGGCTCGTCGTGAACGCCGCAGCACACTGGGCGGCAACGCCAGGTCGCTTCCCTGGGTGTTTCTTAGAACCCAGGGAGGAGAGGCCTTTTAACCGAGCCTCGGTCTTCTCCAGAATCAACTAGCCTAAGTGACTGCACGATTTGACAAGTTAACCACCTTACTGCCCACCCCTTTTCAGATCTTTCATATATTAAGCGTGGCTCCTAAGTGAAAGATAATGCCCCGTGCCACAGAAAGGGGGCTGTAGGACCAGCCAGAGCAAGGGGATTCCACACCACCTCCAACTCCGGGATCTACCAAGGAGGCAGGGATATACGTATCTCTGGACATCAGGAAGGCACTGACAGAAGAGACACAATGGGAGTTCCGAGCAAAGACGGCAGTTCCATTGACTGAGGACCCAAAGTAAGGAACCTGTCTATTACAGGGAGTTTGACCCCACCAGGTGACTCTGCTTTGATGAAGACATTAAGCTATGCAAATGCAGCAGGCAGTTTGGGAGAGTTAACCTTAGGGTCTGTAGCATCAGTGGTATCTGAGGGAATCCACCAATGACAGCCCTATGTTACAGTGACACACTAATCCACTTCAGAAAAGCTTTTAGCCCAACAGACAACCTGGTCAGGTTAAAACGGACTATTCTGGAGCTATCCCAAACAAACAACAAATAAAGAATCTATCCAAAATGTATACTAGATAGATTCATGGAAGATAGCCATTGATGGACCTATTAGCCAGGATGAGCAGGGATGGTGTCCCTAGCCTCAGTTTGCCAGAAGCTGGGATTGGGTGACAGGGGATGGATCACTTGATGATAAACTGTCTGTTCATTCCCTTTGGGGCACCTGGCATTGGCCACTGTCAGAGGAGAGGATACTGGGCTTGATGGACCTTTGGTCTGACCCAGTATGGCTGTTCTTATGTATAAAGGAACATTTAAAAAAAAAAAAAACAGGACAGTTTGTTCTTTGTATTAGCCTGACAGAACAAAGTCTTTACATAAAGTCAGTGTGGCAGAACACGGAGTATCCCGCAAGTCTATATCTATATCTATATCTATTATATAATGTTGAATTCAGGAAGTGGTTTTGCTACTTCAAGTACACTTAATACCTGCGGTAGCTGCCCTACAGCATGACTCTATAAATACTCTGAGCCGAACAGTCAGCTATTTGTGTGGGAGCTAGGATTCTGACAGCCAGCTTGTGCCTCTGAGTCTAAGGCTTTGTCTTCACTACCCGCCGATCCGGCGGGTAGCAATCGGTCTATCGGGGATCGACTTACCGCGTCTAGTGAAGACGCGGTAAAATCGATCCCTGATCGCTCTGCCGTCGACTCCGGAAATCCACCTCGGCAGGAGGCGGCAGCGGAGTCGGCGGCAGCGCGGCAGCGGTCGACTTTCCCGCGTCCTCACCGCTAGGTAAGCCGACCTAAAATACGCAACTTCAGCTACGGTATTCACGTAGCTGAAGTTGCGTATCTTAGGTCGGACCCCCGCTGCAGTGTAGACCTAGCCTGAAAGTTGTTACAAAAGGCATAAAAGACTCAGGAAGAGACACTCCCTGCAATAAGAGATTGATTATCGACCACAAAAGAGTTCTAGAACAAGGTGATTTGCCCTGACGAGACGCTATCAGGAGTTTGATCAGAGATTGCAGTTAGCGCCTTCTAAAACAAGTATAAAAGTTAATCTCTGGAGTCAGAAATCATCGTCTCCCTAGTAACAGACAAGGATGGAAAACTACACTCACTAAGGAAATAAAACAAAATGAGTTTACAGTGGACACATCAGAAAAAAGGGGGGGGAAAAAACAGTCAAATTTCCAACATGCCCTGTGTTGAAAGGCTATCACAACGAACAATGGCCCTCCCACCACGTGGAAGTCTCTAACTGAGAGGGGCATTTCCTGAGACACAAACAAATCACTGCTACTCCCCTAAGTGGGAGGAGAAGAGAACTACTGCTGGATGGGCAAAAGCAAGGATCTGGAAGTGACACCAAGGGACTCCCAACGTTTAGACCTTTTGCCTAGAATCACTGTTGAACAAGGACATTTCCGGTTTAACCTTGATTCTGTGCTTTTAACAACAGAAGGGGTCAACCATTCTCCCCACCTCTTTGGGCATTACGGACCTGAACCCTCTGTCCTCAGTAGGGGCTCTGCAGACTCCCCACCTCAGCCCTGTACTCTGTCCGTTCTTCATGCCTTCTCTCCCCTTTTGGGGTAGATTTTCAAAGACACATGAGAGTTGGGCACCACCTACTGACAAGCTGCACTTTGAAAGGCACAACGTCTCCCTCTTTGCCGTCTCTTCCCGTCATCTTTATGCCTCATGCTGCTCCTGCCCCTCTTCCAATGCTTCAAGCGCTCTCTTCAAACCCCACTTCACTTCCACCACTCACCACAATCCCATGCTGTCTGCACCTCTCCCCAGCCACATCCCCCTCTACTTCAGCTCAGCGCTCCCAGGACTCACTTCCGGCACAACATGACTTACGTCCATTCCTTCCCACCCACCCCAGTGCCTGTTACCTTTGCTTGCCATGTTGGTCTATTCAGATGGCCGGCTCTTTCGGCCGGGCCCACCCAGTATCAACTCTCAAGTGCCACATGCTGAGTGATGGGGCCACGTTTGCTGAAAAGTGGCTGGTGTGAAGCATGCAGCACCCTCTCCCTTACGCTGGGCTAACAGGTCACTAGCGCTGAGGAAGTAGGTTAATATAATCTGATAAGAAAAATCCTCTGCAAGATCCCGTTGCAGCGTTCTGCTGATAAGAAGTTTCTCCCCCCTCCCAGTGCTTCCGCACAGCGCGGAGTCCACACAGGAGACCTGTGGCAACTTCGCTGGCTGGCTTTGCAGCACAGACTACACACAGCTCCGCTGGCTAGGCTGATATGTTAATACGCAACCCAACTTCGCTGGCTGTCTCCTTTAGAAATCAAAGCTCTGAAATGAGGAACTTGGTTGACATCTCTGCTCCTAAGGCACCATGGGACCTACTGACCATCAGGGCAAAACATATCTAGGCAAGAGACCGCTTTCTTGGGGGGGCCAGTCTGGGGAACAAATCACCCCAGGAACTAAAGGACCACCCCAAACCTCCCCACCTTCTACTGTAAGTGCCAGGCTCACATCTCCAACTGCTTTTCTCTGACAGGCACAGAGCAGTATGGACATTTAAAAAAAATCCCCCAAGCAAAGCAAAACCTTCCAGTGCACACACAATTCTCCCTCTAGGGAAGGGAGAAAATGAGCCACATGTGTGACAGGTGAGAGTCACCTCACTTAGTGCACAACTGGAAGACCACCCAATACCCTGACAAGGGCAGGATAAAACCCTGTATAAAAACAGGAGGCCAGCTCAGGGGAGCAGCATTCACGTCCCAACTCATTCCCAACCTCCCCAGCTGGCAGGGGCGGGGAATATTACTAAGGCAGCACTTTCTACCAACACCAAAGGCCAGCGTGAGGGCACCAAAAGTAAACGAACACGAAAGAAAGGCCAAGAAAGATGGTTGTACGCTCTTCAGTTCAATTTGCAATCAACTGTAAAATGTTTTCACTGTAGAGATGTTTGTTTTAGTGTAGCCATTCCCTGGCAAAGCAACTATTAAAAAAACCAATGACAGGGCAAAGGAACACGCTGTATTGTCTTTGGCAAATAAAATCTGGAATGATCAGGCAAGATCAGGACTGCACCAGGCTAAGTTCAGAAAGGGCAAGGCACAAAATGAGTTACACTTCGCAAGGGACATAAAAGGCAATAAGAAAAGGTTATATAAACACTTCAGGAACAAGAGAACGATGACGGAAGTATAGGTAAACTACTTAGCAGGGAAGGAGAGCTAATAACTCATGATATCACAAAGGCGCAGGTGTTTAATGCCTATTTTGCTTGTCTTCACTATAAACATTAATGGTGACCACATACTTAAAACAATATTAACGGGGGCAGGGAGGGAGGAATGAAATCCAAAAGAGGGAAAGAACAGGTCTCTGAACAGTTATCTGTGATCTTTGAGAACTCGTGTAAGATAGGTGAGGTCCCAGAGGACTGGACAAGGGCAAACCTGTCTTTAAAAAAAGGAACAAAAAAGACCCACAGAATTACAGATCGATCAGCCTAACTTCATTACCTAGAAAGATACTGTACCAAATTATTAAACAATCAATTTGTAAGCATCTAGAAGATAATTGGGTTATAAAGAATAGCCAACATGGATCTGTCAAGAACAAATCATGCCAAACAACCTAATTTCCTTCTGTGACAGGGTTACTGGCTTAGTGGATGGGAGAAGCAGTAGATATGATATAGCTTGATTTTAGTACGGCTTTTGACACAGTCTCAACATGACATTCTCATAAGCAAGCTAGGGAAACGTGGTCTAGGTGAAATCACTATAAGATGGGTGCACAACTGGTTGAAAGACCGTACTCAAAGAGTAGTTAATGGTTCACTGTCAAACTGGGAGGGTGTATCTAGTGGCATCCCACAGAAGGAAGTCCTGGTTCCGATCCTATTCAATATTTCCATTAAGGACTTGGATAACTGAGTGGAGAGAGTACGCCTATAAAATTTGCGGGTGACATCAAGGGGAGAGGTGCTGCAAGCACTTTGGAGGACAGGATTAGAATTCAAACAGCCTTGAGAAAACTGGAGAATTGGTCTGAAATCAACAAGATGAAATATTTTGGGGTGTATTAACAGGAGTGTCCTAAGTAGGACACAGGAGGTAATAATTATCCCACTCCACCTGGCACGGGTGAGGCGTTAGCTGGAGTACTGGGTCAAACTCTGGGCACCACACTTTAGGAAAGATGTGAACAAACTGGAGAGAGTCCAGGGATGGTCTAGGTGTAAGCAGTCCTGGCTCAGTGGAGGGGGCTGGACTAGATGACCTCCTAAAGGGACCTTCCAGCCCCACATCTCTGTGGTTCTCTGGTTGCCCCAGGCCATGGAGAAAGCCATCCCCATGCTCACCTCTAGTCACAGTACAGAAGCCGGCTGTTGCTGCCAGAGGTGCACACACATGGGGTCAGCGTACCACCTGGGAGCTACATGACACAGGCCTGTCCCAGTGCTGCCTGAGCCCCCCCACCCCCGAGAGGGGACACGGCAGTCCTCCTCCCCCTCTGGCACTGGGATGCATGCACAGCTGCAGGTCACAACAGGCCCAAGGGAAGAATGTTTTCCAGGTCACTCTCACTGCCAGATTTGACAAGTATGTCTGATGTTGAGATTTCTCTGTTGACCTAAGTGGGACTTAGGGACGGAAAAATACCAGTGCAAGTTACTTCACTGCCACCTTCGGGAGGGGCGGGAGAAATAGGAGCTCACCATCTCTTGTGTTTAAAGGTGAAAGGCGAATCACAGGGGCCTTCAGCCAGGGTCACACACTGGAGACCTCATGCTGCCAGTAGTACAATCTCCTTCCAGTGTCTGCAAATTCCAGGTGAGTTTTCTAACTGAAGTAATACTATTCCCAACATGGGGTGATTCAGCATTAGACCTCATTCTCATATACAGATGACCATTGATTTTTAGTAGAGCAATCAATGGTCACCTAGGTATGATTAAGGCTAAAATTTTATCACGGTTATCTTTAGTAAAAGTCATGAACAGGTCACAGGCAACAAACAAAAAATTCACGGAGCCTGTGACCTGTCCGTTACTTTACTAAAAATAACTGGGGGGGGGGGGGGGGGGCAGGGCTAAGTAGGTGGGAGGAATGGAGTCCCAGGGGGAGGGGGGCACCATGGCAGGGCCAGCTCCAGTGGCCGCAGCAGGGGGCACAGCCACGGGGGGGCACACAGCCCTGGCTCCAGAGCTGGCCGCAGCTGTGGGACAGGGGTGTGCGGCCCTGACTGCAGCCCCACCAAGCCCTGGCCACAGTAGGAGGGTAGGGGGGGAGAAGAGAGGAGACACATGGTCCTGGGAAGCTGCAAGGGGGGCGCCCAGCACGTGGCCCCAGCTGCAGCCCCTGGAGAAAGCCATGGGGCTGGGGCGCACGGCCCCAGCTGGAGCCCCCACTAAGCCCGGGATGCCATGGGGCTGGAACGTGGCCCCCGCCAAAACCAGGACACTGCAGGGCTAGGGCACACAGCCCCGACTGCAGCCCCTGGAGGAAGCCGTGGGGCTGGGGCTGCAGGGTCCTGGTTCCAGCCAGCCCTAGTTGCAGGGCAGGGATCCACAGTCCTGCCTCCTCCTCCTGAAGCCCTAGAAGTCTCTGAGGTCTGGTAAAGTCACGGAATCCATGACTGCCGTGACCTCTGACTAAATCGTAGCCTTAGGTATGAGTGACTAAGACACGGTTATATTTGTTGTCTGTCAACAGAATCCCAGCCAGTAACATATATATACACACACACACACCCCTCCACTGTGAAGCAGTTCCGGTTGCTACCCAACCTGAGACACTCACAGAAGCAGGTAAGTGTACATTTAATCCATCTCACAGGACGTCCCCCTACTCCTCCACCTCTTTCCATGGTCACAGCCCTAGCTGTGCACTGCAACCTCAAGCCAGATACATTCAAATTAGAATAAGGCAGACATTTTTAACAGTGGGGGTGTGTCAAGGCTGTATCCCCACTTTGAACTTTAGGGTACAAATGTAGGGGCCTGCATGAAAACTGCTAAGCTTATCTACCAGCTTAGCTCTGGTCCGCTGCCACCATCTTAAGAATTCCCTCCCTGGGAAGCCTTGAGAAACCTTTCACCAATTCCCTGGTGAATACAGATCCAAACTGCTTGGATCTTAAACAAGGAGAGATTGACCCTTCCCCCCTCCTTCCTTTCACCAACTCCTGGTGAATACAGATCCAAACCCCCTTTGGATCTTAAAACAAGGAGAAATCAATCAGGTTCTTAAAAAGAAGGCTTTTAATTAAAGCAAAAGGTAAAAATCATCTCTGCAAAATCAGTATGGAAAATAACTTTACAGGGTAATCAAACTTAAAGAGCTCAGAGGAATCCCCTCTGTCTTAGGTTCAAAGTATAGCAAACAAGATAAGCACTCTGGTAAAAGGTACATTTACAAGTTGAGAAAACAAAGTAAATCTAAGACGCCTTGCCTGGCTTTTACTTACAATTTTGAAATAAGAGAGACTTGTTTAGAAAGATGGGGAGAACCTGGATTGATGTCTGGTCCCTCTCAGTCCCAAGAGCGAACAACCCCTTAAACAAAGGACACACACAAAAGCCTTTCCCCCCCCAAGATTTGAAAGTATCTTGTCCCCTTATTGGTCCTCTGGGTCAGGTGTCAGCCAGGTTACCCGAGCTTCTTAACCCTTTACAGGTAAAAGGATTTTAGAGTCTCTGACCAGGAGGGACTTTAGTACTGTACACAGTATGGCTGTCACCCTTCCCTTTATAGTTATGACAGGGTGTCAATCACTGGAACAAACTACCAAGGGAAGTGGTGAATTCTGCATCTCAGGAGATCTTCAAATCCAGTTGGGATGCCTTTCTGGAAGATACTTTAGTCAAATGCAAAGTTACTGGGCTCAATACAGGGATAAGTGGGCGAAATTCTCTAGCCTGTGATAGACAGGAGGTCAGATGATCCCCTCTGGCCTTAAACTATGAATCTATTAACTCCGCCCACATCAACAACCCTTCATTGCGTGACTTTCCCCCAGCACCAGTAGTGGTGGATGTTTGGTGCTGTAGTTGGTTGTGTTGGGAGAGGGTAGTTCGGTAGCAGTTACAGCAGTGCTGGGAAATTGGCACCTCTAGTGGGGCGAGGATAAGGTTATGGCATTTGGTCTATGGTGTACAGTAGTTGTGTTAGTGGTAAGGAGGGTCTGAATGGATACTGAAGGACGTACTGTTTGTTAGGTGGCTTATCTACATGTCCCTGCTTCTGTGGATTTGTAACAGGTACATTGTACAGCCCTAACTACATCACAACCAAGTCTGTGCTTTAGTTTCCTGGGGATTTTTTTATTGCATAAGTCAGCTGAATCTCTTATCCCCATCCTGGTGGAGGACAGTCCTTCAGCAACTGCGCACAGACCCTCCTCTGCTGTAGGAAAAAATCTGACCGATATAGTGGCTGATGGAGGTGGTTTCACAGGGCTGGCCCTCAGTCCAATTTAGGGGCACAGCTCACAAGCTTCTGGTCATGACCAACAACAGCTAAAATATTATCCCAAATCCCGTTTTTGAGACAGCTACCCATTGCACCAGATCTTCTCAAGAGCCACCTCTGCCGTGTTGGGCGTAGACCATGTTTTTTTTAAAAAGACAGTCAACAATGAAAGATTGGACTGTCAAGAACAAATTTCAGCCAGAGCCCACTTTAAATGGCTTCCTTTTAGAAGAATGTGAAAGAGCGTGAACCAACAGTGGGGTTTTTCAGACCGAAAGGCCACATGCTAAAAGAAAAGCTAGAATCAACGCACCATTTTAAGCTTGGCTTGGAACCCTACCTATGCAGTTGCTACTAAGTGCCGCCGTACTTTCTGATTTTTTAAAACAGCCAATTTCCCAAACCAAAAATGGAAAGAAAAGTTTAATCAGAAGTGTGAATAAAAAAAAAATAATAATCAGGAGTTGTATAAGAACACTTTATGAGATGCCTAAAAATCCACAATTCCTCATTCACAAAAAATGTTTAAAAAAAAAAAAAAGCTGTAAGGAGTACAGAGAACTTGAATGATTAATAACTATTAATTCCCTCTGGCCCTTAAAAATTAGAAAAGCTCTCCACCTCTGTTTATCCCAAAATAGGATCTACCTAGTAAGCAAAGACAATAGGAAAGTAATTCACATCATGAGACACTTTGTCTAAGGACCCACAGATCAGCTAAGATTAGGATTTCCACTTCCCAAAAACAGAAAAATGGCTGAGTATTAACTGCTTTGGCAAGAGTCTCTCATAATTTGTATATGGATAAAATCTCTTTCACCCTCTCAACCTAATAAAAAGAACTCCAAACAAGTTACCAAACACTATGCTTTGCAATGCAAAGCGGCCCACTATCAGTGGATCAAGAGATGGGTGGGGAAGCTGCGAGTTAAGCCAACTAGAAATAACTTGTGAGATTGGAGGTCATAAAGGCACTGCTTGTTAACCCAAGAAATGCAAATCATATGTTTTCACCCCAAGTGACAAAACTATACATTTGTTTGCCTTATAAATCATACATCGTGTTTTCTCCAGTCATGTCCTTCACCTCAAATCAGAAGCGGCACATTTGTCTGCCTGTGACTCAGACAAAATAATGTTTATTTTTCTATTGTAAGCCCTAAATAATGTGAGAAGCTCCTATACAATCAAAGAATGTATGAAATACAAATACCAGGAAGCTTTTGCAAACAGGGGCTACTAACAGGGAGTTTCGCAAGGGAGTTTGGAAGGGGAGTGGGAAGGGAGCGGGGGTCCCTTGCAGGTTCTATCTGTTCCCCTTTATTCCCCTTAAAACCTATAAACCAAACTACATTCTAAACTTCTTGCTTAAACAACCCTTTCATTAACTAGCTGACCATGCAGGCAGAAGCCCAGCTGCAGAGTGGGGGCTATCCAGTTTATTGCGCTGAGTGCAGCATTTATGATTACCTGCCCTGTGGGCGGGTGGCGTATGTGTGCATTCGGTGCAAGGAGCTCCTGGCCCTCAGAGACCACGTACGGACTTTGGAGGCCAGGGTGGCGGAACTGGAGGAGCTAAGGGAGGCAGAGAGGTATGTTGATGAGGCTTTCCGGGACACTGTAGAATTGTCCCACCTCCGGTCAGACAGCCCCTGCGCTGTTGAGGAGGATGAAAGGCCCAGGGAAGCAGAGCAGTCAACGGGAGCAGAGGGAAACCTTCCCATAGTTGGGACCCTCCTTCCAGATGGTGCTGGGGTTGCCTCTCGCACTGAGGTTACCTCTCCGGGGGAGGGAACTCCAGTTGCTAGGAAAAGGCCGGTGTTAGTAATGGGAGATTCGATCATTAGAAACAGAGCTGGGTTTGCGATGACCGGGAGAACTGTATGGTGACTTGCCTGCCTGGTGCGAAGGTTGCGGATCTCTCGAGGCATCTAGACAGACTTATGTGTAGTGCTGGGGAGGAGCCGGTGGTCGTGGTACATGTAGGTACCAATGACTTAGGGAAGGGTAGGAGAGATGTCCTGGAGGCCAAATTTAGGCTGCGAGGGAAGAGACTGAAATCCAGGACCTCTATGGTGGCATTCTCAGAAGTGCTCCCAGTTCCACGCACAGGGCCAGGTAGGCAGGCAGAGCTTCAGAGTCTCAATGCGTGGATGAGACGATGGTGTAGAGAGGAGGGGTTTACATTCATTAGGAACTGGGGAAACTTCTGGAATGGGGGGAGCCTATACAGGAGAGATGGGCTCCACCTAAACCAAAGTGGATCCAGACTGCTGGCACTAAACATTAAAAGGTTGTAGAGCAGTTTTTAAACTAGGAGATGGGGGAAAGCCGACTGCTGCAGAGGAGCATGTGGATCGGACAGAGACTTCTCTTAGGGGAGAGTCTAATGATAGAGAATCTCCAGGTTATAGTCAGGAGCAGAGGATGGAGGAGGATAATCTAGGGGCCAGATCAGATGAGAAACATTCACATAAAAAAGAATCTGACACATCAGAAAAGGGCAGACAAATAAACAGTGACAAGTTTTTAAAGTGCTTGTACACAAATGCTAGAAGTCTAAATAACAAGATGGGTGAACTAGAGTGCCTTGTGATAAAGGAGGATATTGATATAATAGGCATCACAGAAACCTGGTGGAATGAGGACAATCAATGGGACACAATCATTCCGGGGTACAAAATATATCGGAAGGACAGAACAGGTTGTGCAGGGGGAGGAGTGGCACTATATGTGAAAGAAAATGTAGAATCAAATGAAGTAAAAATCTTAAGTGAATCCACATGTTCCATAGAATCTCCATGGATAGTAATTCCATGCTCTAATAAGAATATAACATTAGGGATCTATTATCGACCACCTGACCAGGACAGTGATAGTGATGATGAAATGCTAAGGGAAATTAGAGAGGCTATCAAAATTAAGAACTCAATAATAGTGGGGGATTTCAATTATTCCCATATTGACTGGGAACATTTCACTTCAGGACGAAATGCAGAGATAAAATTTCTCGATACTTTAAATGACTGCTTCATGGAGCAGCTGGTACGGGAACCCACAAGGGGAGAGGCAACTCTAGATTTAGTCCTGAATGAAGTGCAGGAGCTGGTCCAAGAGGTAACTATAACAGGGCCGCTTGGAAATAGTGACCATAATACAATAGCATTCAACATCCCTGTGGTGGGAAGAACATCTCAACAGCCCAACACTGTGGCATTTAATTTCAAAAGGGGGAAACTATGCAAAAATGAGGGGGTTAGTTAAACAGAAGTTTAAAAAGTACAGTGACTAAAGTGAAATCCCAGCAAGCTGCGTGGGCGCTTTTTAAAGACACCAGAATAGAGGCCCAACTTCAATGTATTCCCCAAATTAAGAAACACAGTAAAAGAACTAAAAAAGAGCCACCGTGGCTTAACAACCATGTAAAAGAAGCAGTGAGAGATAAAAAGACTTCCTTTAAAAAGTGGAAGTCAAATCCTAGTGAGGCAAATAGAAAGGAGCATAAACGCTGCCAAATTAAGTGCAAGAATGTAATAAGAAAAGCCAAAGAGGAGTTTGAAGAACGGCTAGCCAAAAACTCCAAAGGTGGTAATAAAATGTTTTTTAAGTACATCAGAAGCAGGAAGCCTGCTAAACAACCAGTGGGGCACCTTGATGATCGAGATACAAAAGGAGCACTTAAAGACGATAAAGTCATTGCGGAGAAACTAAATGGATTCTTTGCTTCAGTCTTCACGGCTGAGGATGTTAGGGAGATTCCCAAACCTGAGCCAGCCTTTGTAGGTGACAAATCTGAGGAACTGTCACAAACTGAAGTGTCACTAGAGGAGGTTTTGGAATTAATTGATAAACTTAACATTAACAAGTCACCGGGACCAGATGGCATTCACCCAAGAGTTCTGAAAGAACTCAAATGTGAAGTTGCGGAACTATTAACTAAGGTTTGTAATCTGTCCTTTAAATTGGCTTCTGTACCCAATGACTGGAAGTTAGCTAATGTAACACCAATATTTAAAAAGGGCTCTAGAGGTGATCCCGGCAATTACAGACCAGTAAGTCTAACGTCGGTACCGGGCAAATTAGTCAAAACAATAGTTAAGAATAAAATTGTCAGACACATAGAAAAACAAACTGTTGAGCAATAGTCAACATGGTTTCTGTAAAGGGAAATTGTGTCTTACTAATCTATTAGAGTTCTTTGAAGGGGTCAACAAACATGTGGACAAGGGGGATCCAGTGGACATAGTGTACTTAGATTTCCAGAAAGCCTTTGACAAGGTCCCTCACCAAAGGCTCTTACGTACATTAAGCTGTCATGGGATAAAAGGGAAGGTCCTTTCATGGATTGAGAACTGGTTAAAAGACAGGGAACAAAGGGTAGGAATTAATGGTAAATTCTCAGAATGGAGAGGGGTAACTAGTGGTGTTCCCCAAGGGTCAGTCCTCGGACCAATCCTATTCAACTTATTCATAAATGATCTGCAGAAAGAGGTAAACAGTGAGGTGGCAAAGTTTGCAGATGATACTAAACTGCTCAAGATAGTTAAGACCAAAGCAGACTGTGACGAACTTCAAAAAGATCTCACAAAACTAAGTGATTGGGCAACAAAATGGCAAATGAAATTTAATGTGGACAAATGTAAAGTAATGCACATCGGAAAAAATAACCCCAACTATACATACAATATGATGGGGGGTAATTTAGCTACAACAAGTCAGGAAAAAGATCTTGGAGTCATCGTGGATAGTTCTCTGAAGATGTCCACACAGTGTGCAGAGGCGGTCAAAAAAGCAAACAGAATGTTAGGAATCATTAAAAAGAGGATAGAGAATAAGACTGAGAATATATTATTGCCCTTATATAAATCGATGGTACGCCCACATCTCGAATACTGCGTACAGATGTGGTCTCCTCATCTCAAAAAAGATATACTGGCACTAGAAAAGGTTCAGAGAAGGGCAACTAAAACGATTAGGGGTTTGGAACGGGTCCCATATGAGGAGAGATTAAAGAGGCTACGACTCTTCAGCTTGGAAAAGAGGAGACTAAGGGGGGATATGATAGAGGTATATAAAATCATGAGTGATGTGGAGAAAGTGGATAAGGAAAAGTTATTTACTTATTCCCATAATACAAGAACTAGCGGTCACCAAATGAAATTACTAGGCAGCAGGTTTAAAACAAATACAAGGAAGTTCTTCTTCACGCAGTGCACAGTCAACTTGTGGAACTCCTTGCCTGAGGAGGTTGTGAAGGCTAGGACTATAACAGCATTTAAAAGAGAACTAGATAAATTCATGGTGGTTAAGTCCATTAATGGCTATTAGCCAGGATGGGTAAGGAATGGTGTCCCTAGGCTCTGTTTGTCAGAGGATGGAGATGGATGCCAGGAGAGAGATCACTTGATCATTGCCTGTTAGGTCCACTCCCTCTGGGGCACCTGGCATTGGCCACTGTCGGTAGACAGGATACTGGGCTAGGTCCACTCCCTCTGGGGCACCTGGCATTGGCCACTGTCAGTAGACAGGATACTGGGCTAGATGGACCTTTGGTCTGACCCGGTACGGCCGTTCTTATGTTCTTAAATGATTGTTGCAGTCCAGGAGACACAGGCTTTGTATAGCACAAAAAGGAAAGTTAAAGAATCACCAAACCAGGGTATAAGTTTGATTTATTAAAAGAAATTGCTTGATTCCAATTAATAACATGAGCCAATACCAAAATACAATCCTTAAAATGAATCAAATATAAAAAGCCTCCGATAAGACAAGGATTGAAGAAATTTGTTATACACTAATGCCGTCTTCTGGATGCCAACAGAAGCAGCGAGATGAAATCTGAGCACTCAGTTGGAAAATAGCCAACAGACATCAGCTGGTGGTCCCCTCCCAAGAACTGTGGAGTGTGGGACCCCAGAGCTCACTGGACCTCCATGGACAGCCTTGCTCCTTGCCCAGCGTCCCATGACCAAGCATGGACTGAACCTACTAAGCTGCAGAATCCCAGTGTGACAGGTGCCTGGACCAGCCATACGAAAAAAGGGCTCTACCCTCATCCCAGGGTTAACAGGATCAGAAGGAGCTGGGAGGGGTTGCAAGTGCTTTGGAGGATAGGATTAAAATTCAAAATGATCTGGACAAACTGGAGGAATGGTCTGAAGTAAATAGGATGAAATTCAATAAGGACAAATGCAAAGTACTCCACTTAGGAAGGAACAATCAGTTGCACACATACAGAATGGGAAATGACTGCCTAGGAGGGAGTACTGCGGAAAGGGATCTAGGGGTTATAGTGGATCACAAGCTAAATATGAGTCAAAATGTAACACTGTTGCGGAAAAAAAAAAAAAAAAAAAAAAGCAGCAAATATTCTGGGATGTATTAGCAGGAGTGTTGTAAGCAAGACACGAGAAATAATTCTTCTGCTCTAATCTGCACTGATTAGGCCTCAACTGGAGTAGTGTGTCCAGATGTAGGCACCACATTTCAGGAAAGACAAATTGGAGAAAGTCCAGAGAAGAGCAACAAAAACAATTAAGGCTCTAGAAAACATGACCTATGAGGAAAGATTGAAAAATTGGGTTTGTTTAGTCTGGAGAAGACAGAGGGGACATGATAACAGTTTTCAAGTACGTAAAAGGTTGTTACAAGGAGGCAGGAGAAAAATTGTTCTCCTCAACCTCTGAGGCTAGGATAAGCAGCAATGGGCTTAAATTGCAGCAATGACAGTTTAGGCTGGACATAAAGAAAAACTTCTTAACTGTTAGAGTGGTTAAGCCCTGGAATAAGTTGCCTAGGGAGGTTGTGAAATCTCCATCATTGGGAGATTTTTTAAGAGCATGTTAGACAAATACCTGCCAGGGACGATCTAGATCAGGGGTCAGCAACCTTTCAGCAGTGGTGTGCCGAGTCTTCATTTATTCACTCTAATTTAAGGCTTCGCGTGCCGGTAATACATTTTAACGTTTTTTAGAAGGTCTCTCTAAGTCTATAATATATAACTGAACTACTGTTATATGTAAAGTAAACAAGGTTTTCAAAATGTTTCAGAAGCTTTATTTAAAATTAAATTAAAATGCTGATTTTATTAGTTTAGTGTGATCCTTGCCCTTGCTTTTCCTTGCTGAGTTTTCCAATGTCTGGCACATATTTAGATACTTTAAGCTGCACACAGGCTTCTGAGTGATCAGTTGATAACCGGCTGGCAGGAGGTCAGCGGCTGGAACCCCAGATCGGCAGCTGAGGGGAGTGGAGCGGGCGGCTGGTAGGGCCGAGCAGGGCCGGAGGCCTGGACCCTGTCTGGCAGGGGGCCTGCGCTGGAACTCCAACCAGAAGCAAGGTGAGTGGGGCTGCAGTGGGGACCCCGGCTGGCAAGGGGCCAGCAGCTGGAACCCCAGAGCGGCAGCGGGCTGAGCGGGTCAGCCCGCCCAGCTCTGGGATTTCAGGGGTGGGCTGAGTGTCTCCGCCAGCCCCCCTCTGGGGTTTCAGCCACCGGCTCCTGCCAGCCGGGGTCTCAGCCTGCTGCCAGCCTGGGGTTATGCAAGGGGCCAGCAGCGTGAACCCCAGAGCGGCGGCGGGCTGAGCAGCTCAGCCTGCTGCTGCTCTGGGGTTTCGGCCGCCGGCTCCTGCCAACTGGGGTCTCAGCCCGCTGCCAGCCTGGGGTTCCTTCCCCCAGGCCAGCAGCGGGTGCTGAGTGGGACCGGCGGTGGGACTCCGGCTGGCAAGTGGCCAGCAGCGGGAACCCCAGAGCGGCGGCGGGCTGAGCGGCTCAGCCCGCCCTGCATGCCATCAAAAATCGGCTCGCGTGCCACCTTTGGCACGCGTGCCGTAGGTTGCCGACCCCTGATCTAGATAGTAGTTACTCCTGCCTTGAGTGCAGGGCACTGGATTAGATGACCTCTCGAAGTCCCTTCTAGTCCTACGATTCTATGATTTCAAAGACTATTTCCTCTTTTGTTCTTTAACATATATAACTGCGGGCTACCTTGCTGAGTCCGCATTCTTTAGTGAGACCTCACATAACCATATTTTAGATTTTAACTAGTGCTATATGCATTCCCTCCTTTATTAGTCCAAGCAAATTGGCCTAGAAAGATTTGAGCCATAACTTTAAGCAATTGCTTTTGATATTCTAAATTTGTCCCTTTTGGACCAATGCATTCAAATAGCAGGGCCCACATATTCCCACAAGTGCCTTCAAGACAAGTACATCCTTACTCCTTGGAGAAATACTGGAAGTGTGATAAGTGTGTTAGGTACTAAAGAACTGAGGATTCATTATTATAACTACAATAAGAAATCTTGGTGATTTGCAGTGTTCCTTGGTATAACTGCTGAGCCGCAGTCACAGTCTGGGACAATTGATTGCAAGACAGTATTGGTGTGATCAGCACACACCTAGAACATTGGTTGTGTCTACACTTTATTGCTGAAGTGTTGATGGTATGTTGATGTGGTTCTGGGTGCATTAATAAATTGATTGGTTAAGAATAACCAAGTGTTTTGATTTCAGAAATACTGTTCAAGTTAAAAGTTGACCTGAAAAGAACCTAGTGTTAAAGTTAGTAAGCTAATGCTTCCTGGACTCAATAAGAAGGGGTTATCCTATCAGATTCATTTGAATATTGGCTATAGCACTATCAAAATTGGCAAACCTAGTTTGTTAGAGTTCAGCTTTAAAATTTAACTGGCATCTTGGCAAATGTATAAAATTGACACACACACACACACACACACTCTTACAAAGCACCACAGAAAACGGAAACTAGGATCAGTTGATGGCAACGAATATAAATTATAAGTTAAGAAGCGCAGACAGTTAATAAAGGAAGCTACAAATGTTTCTGTGGAAAATATTTGGCCTGTAGGGTAAAAAACAAAAAACAAAAGAATAAAAAGAATCTTAACACTGGTATGGGTCCATTCCTGGTTACAGATAGTAAGTTGTCAGTAATAAAGCAGAGAAGGCAGAATATCTATTACCGGTATTTGGAAAAGCTGGATGATGTATCATAATGAGAAGGTACTTTCTATTTCAATAGTAAAGAGGATTATAAACAGCATCTATTCAATTTAGATTATTGAAAATCAGCAAGCACAGAAAACTTGCACACACGAGTTTTAACTGTTTACCGAGGAGCTCTATGGATCTTGATCGTTTTTAATAAACCTTCAAGAACTAGGGTTAGCTCTTGGGGACAGGGAAAAATCAACTATTGTCCCAATATTTTAAAGGGACAAATGGGATAAGCCAAGCAGTTATTGATCAGACATCCAACCCAAGTAAAAACAATGAAGGGGGTGATACAGGACTATCAAAGAATGGAAATATAATCTGTACCAATCAATAGGATTGTACAGAAAATAGAGCTGGTCAAATGAACTTTGTATCTGAAGAGATTACAAGTTTGGTTTATTAAGGTAATGAAATATACTTTGATTTAGCACAGAAAGACTGATTAAAAACTAGCACTACATAAAATCAGTGTAGCACAGTGCGTCTCAAACTTTTTTACTGGTGACCCCTTTCACATCGCAAGCCTCTGAGTGCGACCCCCCCCAATAAATTAAACACACTTTATATATTTAACACCACTATAAATGCTGGTGGCAAGCGGAGTTTGGGGTGGAGGTTGACAGCTCGCGACCCCCCATGTAATGACCTCGTGACCCCCTGAGGGGTCCCAACCTCCAGTTTGAGAACCCCTGGTGTAGCACATATTCAAGGGATTATAAACTGGCTGACATGTCTCAAAAAGTAATTGTCAATGGGGGGTGTTTCAAGGGGAATCTTGCAGGGATCTGCCTTGGCCAATCTCAATTCAAAAGCTCTATCAAATATTCGGGGGGGGGGAAATTATTGATATAGCTTGTAGACAGACTGGTTGGGTGATAAATAATAAGGACTGATCACATACACAGCACAAGCTGGACTGCATGGTAAGAGGAGCACAGAAACGTGTATTTTATTACAGCTAAATGCAGACTTGTAAATCTAGGAACAAAGAATCTAGGACACACTTACTGGTTGAGGGGGCTGCATGCTGGAAAGCAGTGACTCTGAAAAGGACTTGGATCACGGTAGAAGCCAACTGAACATCAGCTTCTAGCATGATGCTGTGCTAAGCAGCTGCTGTGACCCATGATGCATAGACAGGGGATCTCTGAGAAGGAGCAGGGAGAACGTATTACCTGTGCATATAGCATTGCTGAGACGGTTACTGGACACTGTGTCCAGTGCTGGTGTCCAAAGTTGGAAAGGGTTCAGAGAAGAGCCAGTGGCAGATTCAAATACAGGGGCGTTGTGGTCAAAGCGACGGGTTAGGAAAATGACATTTGCAGCACCATTTTGAATGCATATGACAAATGCACTCTTGCTCGCTCAAAGCCAGAGAAGAAGGATGCTGGCAGTAATCAAGAGGCAAGGTGAGAACCTGGACAAGAGTTTTAGCTGTGTGGACGGATAGGAAAGGCCAGATCTTAGAGACATTATGCAGAAAGAATTGGCAAGATTTAGAAACACTGACTCGGAGCTCTCCCTTAGCATCCAGGCAAAGATGGCACTCAGGTTACAGACCTGGGTGCACAGGTGTTGTCCCCAGAGATGGAGAAAGGCAGTAGAGAGGGGAGGGGGAAGATTAGGAGCTCTCGCTTTGCCAGGTGGAGCTTGAGGTAACAGCTAGACATCCACGAGGAGATATCACAAAGATTTTAGAATAGATCATAATGGCCTCTTCTGGTCTTAAAACCTACGAATCACTTGCAAAAAACCACCACTTCAGCCCACTCACTTTCCGGCAAAGATTTCCTACAGATTTACTGTGGAATTGCTGTACCTTTCACTTCATCTACACGTGAGAAGGGGACCAGTACAACTGGGAGTGGATAGAGAATACAAAGGGGGGGATGGGTCACCACTCCCAGAGGTCTGCAAGGAGTCTTGAGCTATTTAAGGCTTTGCAGCTGGCCTCTGATTAACCTTAGTGCAAGTGAACAGTCAGACTTGTATGCTGCCTTATCGTCTGTTAAGGGTCAGAGCCACCCACGCACACAAGGCTGCTTTTTGGTGTGACCACATTAGCATGGCAGCTCCTGGGGTTTATTTCAAACTGGAAGATCTCAATGCCCATGGAAAGCTTCGAAAAGGAAGATTAAGTCAGTCTGTACTGAAGCAGATCTTGGCAGTTGTGTTAGCAGGGGAGACACCTGGAGAATTTTTGGAGTGGAAGCCTTTTGAATACACATCTGCCCAAGGCATTGTGCAGCCAAAGAGGACGCTGTCAGCAGGATCCCAAGGCAATTTCACTCACAAACTTGCGAGCCTACAGCTGTTCTGCCCATCAGGTGAGAAAGGCCCTTTCAAGTTAGGAAGCTCAGCAAAGTCTGCTTCCAAGTGCTGCTGTGGAGCAGCTCGTACTCACGTGATGAAGTCCAGGAAACTTGCCAATGGCTCATACGCGTGGTTCCTCATGTGACGAAACTCCACCACCATCTTCTCCTTCAGCTTGTCATCTATGACGGACACAGAAAGGGGGGAGGCTTCGTTGGCCAGGAAGTTCCCATAATCCGTGCTCTGGAGGTGCAGCTTCAAATCTGAAAAGCAGAAACCACTATTCAGGATATTTTTGTTTTGAACTATCATGGGAAGAAAAAGCTCCAGCGAACACTGTGCTTTGATCTGAGCATTCCTCCCTTACGCTGGCACACAGCGACACCTGCTGCTCAGAGAGGTACCTCTGCTTTTCTATGGCATAATTCAGCTCATTGTCATTCCTACCAAGTGCAAATCCAAGCCCAGGAAGAGGCCAGCCATTTATCTTAATCCCAACTTTGTTTTCCTCAAGCAATGCCCTCCCCTTCTACCCTAGAAAAAAATTGAGATGTCTCAAACACATCTGTCCTCTCTCTCCTTAACCATTTAAATTTGCACCCCCCATGTTTATAGTCCTGTGTGCTGATAATCTGCCTACATTTGAGGGCTACTATCATTCTTAGAGATGCATCTACAAGCACATTTGAAAACCAAGCGCTTTATTGTGCCCAGCAGTGCTTTGGCCTCAGGCTTCATTGCAGGCACCCTTGTCAGTGAATTTTTAATAGGGAGAAGAAGTCAGGATCTCATGTGGCTCAGATACAGTTATGATGAAAAGGATACATCTGTGAAGAGGCGCGTTTGCTCTGTGCATGGTGCCTTGTACAGATCAAGACACCAATTTCGGAAACCAAGGGAACCCAGACCACCACCTTGGGAATTTCAGAATCTGCTGAAGTGGCAGCAAATTCAGTTTAGTTTTGCAAGCAGGTACTGGTCATCAACTGGATCTGAGTAACACTGCATTATGTTAAAGTCAAGTCTTATGTCAAGGGTCCGAGATGGAGCTGGTGAAGAGGAATAGAATGCGTTTCCTTGGGGAGGGAATGCCTAGTACAAGAGAGTCAAGAAAATCTGAATGATAAAGCAAGTGCACAAGTCCACTCCCCAACTCCAGACACCAGTTCCGTTCCTCAGCTCCCCCTGCAATGCCAGCTGACCCACTGCAAGCTGCATTGCCAGCCATCGGATAACCCTAATGTGACAATCTCTCCTTTGTCAAGATAAACACTTTTGGCTCAAGTAAGATTTTTGATGCATGGGCTGTAACTGAACTCAAAAATTTTAAGTCATTTAGAATCATTCGTTTCTCAACGGGTTACTAGCTGCTCTAGTACAGAGTGTTCTTCTGCCTTTAGCTTCATCTTGTCAGAGCATTAGTGAGGCAAGCCCATTCTCCTAGGGATTCAAGGGGCTAGAAGTGGAAAGGGATAGGCAGGGAAGTTTAGTTGAACCAGATGTGAACATGCTATCCAAAAACCTCTTCCTGGTTTCTTGGAATCCAAAGTGTTTGAGACACTCTTGCCCTAGCGCTGAATTACGTAACAACTCAGCTTTACTCCAAGAATAAGAGTAGCTACCAAGGTTGGGTGCATATCCATCACCACTGGACAGACTCAGAAATGAGCTAGGTACATCTAAGGGCCTGATTTTTCTAAACTGTGCCCTTAACCTGTATGCATAGTTACAGCCAGCTACACATGCAGTTACTCAACTACACAACATTCAGAGTAAAGTTTTCACTAGCCAGCATTCAATGGAGCATACATCAAGTGGATTTAAAAACAGCCGATAGAGCTCAAAGTAATTTTAAAAGGAGAATACTAATCCACTGAGGGCATTTCCAGTGGGGGTCTGGCAGGGATCTGTGCTTGTCCCAATGCTATTCCACATCATTGATAAAGATACTGAAAAAAACATGAAGTCACTGCTAGTAAATTTTACAGATTGCACATTAGTGGAGCACTAAATATGGACAGGTCATTTCTACAGACCAATCTGGATGGCTTGGTAAAGTGGGTTCATTTGAATATTTTAACAAAGCAGAATGCAAAATTTAAAAATAGAGAATGTACATCTTGCATACAGGAAGGGGGACTATATCCCGGAAAGCAAAGACTCAAAGGGACTTGAGTGTTATGGTGGAAACCAACCAAACTTGAGCCATAGCATCATGGAGTGCTAAAAAGATTAACAGTCTTTGGACATATTAGCAGGGGAATCTCGAGTAAGGTAAGGAGGAGGTGATATTACCTTTACATACAGCATTGATAATGCCATTACTGGATACTGTGTCCAGTTCTGGTGTCCAAACAAAGAATATTAAATTAGAAAAGGGTTCAGAGAAAAGCCACAAGAATAATTTGAGGTCTGGAAAACCTACCTTACAGTGATTGAGCTCCTTGAGTCTATTTAGTTTATCCAAGAAAAGGATAAGAGGTGCTTGACCATGGTCTGCAAGTACTTACATAGGGAGAAGATTTGACAGTGAAGGGTTCTCAGCTAGCAGACAGAACAAGAGCTGATGATTGGAAGCTGAAGATGGACAAAAATTCAGCTAAAATAAGGTACAATTTAACTAGGGATGTGGTGGATTCTCCATGATGGAATCTTTTAGAAAGATATCTAGTGTTAAATTAAAGACATGATTTCTGCATCAAACCCATAAAAATAGCCAAACTGAGTCACACCAATGATCTAGCTAGTCAGTATCTTGCCTTCTAGCAGTGGCCAACACCAGATGCTTCAGAGGGAGTGAACAGAACAGGGCATTGAACAACATGATCCATCTCGTTGTCCAGTCCCAGCTTCTGCACTGTACAGGTCAGACTAGATAATCATCCCTTATATTAATTTAACTGTCCATTAGCATGTGCCTTTGAAAACTCGTGGCAATCAGGGGAGGTCCTGGACAATTGGAAAAAGGCAAATCTAGTGCCCATCTTTAAAAAAGGGAAGAAGGAGAACCCAGGGAACTACAGCCTCATCTCAGTCCCCAGAAAAATCATGGAGCAGGTCCTCAAGGAATCCATTTTGAAGCAGTTGGAGGAAAGGAAGGTGATCAGGAACAGTCAACATGGATTCCCCAAGGGCAAGTCATGCCTGACCAACCTGATTGCCTTCTATGACGAGATAACTGGCTCTGTGGATATGGGGAAAGCAGTGGACGCGATATATCTTGACTTTAGCAAAGCTTTTGATACGGTCTCCCACAATATTCTTGTCAGCAAGTTAAAAAAGTATGGATTGTATGAATGGACTATAAGATGGATAGAAACTGGCTAGATCGTCATGCTCAACAGGTAGCGATCAACGGCTCGATGTCTAGTTGGCAACTAGTATCAAGCAGAGTGGCCCAGGAGTCTGTCCTGGGGCCGGTTTTATTCAACATCTTCATTAATGATCTGGATGATGGGATGGATTGCACCCTCAGCAAGTTCGCAGATGACACTAAGATGCTGGGAGAGGTAGATATGCTGGAGGATAGGGATAGGGTCTAGAGTGACCTAGACAAATTGGAGGATTGGGCCAAAATAAATCTGATGAGGTTCAACAAGGACAAGTGCAGAGTCCTGCACTTTGGATGGATGAATCCCATGCACTGCTACAGATTAGGGACCGAGTGGCTAGGCAGCAGTTCTGCAGAAAAGGACCTGGGGATTACAGTGAACGAGAAGCTGGATATGAGTCAACAGTGTGTCCTTGCTGCCAAGAAGGCTAATGGCATATTTGGCTGCATTAGTAGGAGTGTTGCCAGTAGATCAAGGGAAGTGATTATTCCCCTCTATTCGGCACTGCTGAGGCCACATCTGGAGTATTGCGTCCAGTTTTGGGCCCCCCACTACAGAAAGGATGTGGACAAATTGGAGAGTCCGGCAGAGGGCAACGAAAATGATCAGGGGGCTGGGGCACATGGCTTATGAGGAGAGGCTGAGGGAGTGGGCTTATTTAGTCTGCAGAAGAGAAGAGTGAGGGGGGATTTGATAGCAGCCTTCAACTACCCGAAGGGGGGGTTCCAAAGAGGATGGAGCTCGGCTGTTCTCAGTGGTGGCAGATGACAGAACAAGGAGCAATGGTCTCAAGTTGCAGTGGGGGAGGTCTAGGTTGGATATTAGGAAACACTATTTCACTAGGAGGGTGGTGAAGCACTGGAATGCTTTACCTAGGGAGGTGGTGGAATCTCCATCCTTAGAGGTTTTTAAGGCCTGGCTTGACAAAGCCCTGGCTGGGATGATTTAGTTGGGGTTGGTCCTGCTTTGAGCAGGGGGTGGGACTAGATGACCTCCTGAGGTCTCTTCCAACCCTAATCTTCTGTGATTCTATGTGCATTTACCCAGTTTGTACTGTAATTATAGTAATTGCACATGCACAGTTTAGAATATTCAGTAGGGACCCTTCTGTGGCCTTCAGGGGTGGGGAGAGAAGAGAAGCAGGCCTACTTGGTCTTTCTTATCTTCGATACCTGTGGATTCTAGGTTTCACGTGGAGATCAGCTCAGAAACCAGTGCCCGCAGGTACCATTCCTGCAGGCTCTGGGGCTGAGAGCTGCTCTGTAAGGAACATGCTCTAAGTGTAGCATGTGGTATAGTAGCCTCACTGTTCCTGTGCAGCCCCAGGTCTTATTTACTGCACACTCGTCAGACCCTGTTTGGAAGAGAATCATTAATTTCCTCCTGGGTTTTCTATGGCACTTGTCACTATAGTGTCTGGGTGTTTCGCAAACATTAATCTATCTTCACCACACCCCTATGAGATGAGGGGGCAGAATTATCCCCACTTTACATATGGGGAACGGAGGCAGATTAAGGTAAAAAGTTTCCACGGATTTTGGTGCCCAATTTGAGATGCTTAAAATAAATGATTTTTTGGTGTACTGAGTGTCTTATACCACTTCTTCTGGTCAAAGCACCACTCTAGTTGACTTCAGCTGCAGCTGTGAGCGCTAAGCACTTCACAAGAAGCCAGGGTGTAGTGACTTGCTTAGCACCCCAAGGAAATCTGCGTCAGAGCCAGGGATAGAATCTAATTCTCCAGGGCATCAGTCAATTGAGTTAGCAATGAGACTCTCCTTTCTTCCTGGATCCCCTGCCTCATTGACTGCACACCTCCCAGTTTCTGCCCCAAATGAGGCAGGGGTCTTACCGATGACCCCACCTTTTACTACACAGCCCTGATTCATCCCCACAACAGCTCCATCCTGTGCACTGAATGAGGCCGAGTCCTGTGTAACAGTATGTGACATTACACAGTGAGCTCCTTCTCACAAGTCAGCGAACCCTCGTCTCAGTCACAAGCTCTCTTACTTAATTGGCCTCTCAGAGTTGGTAAAACAACTCCCACCTGTTCATGCTCTCTGTATGTGTGTGTATATATATATATATATCTCCTCAATATATGTTCCACTCTATATGCATCCGAAGAAGTGGGCTGTAACCCACGAAAGCTTATGCTCTAATAACTTTGTTAGTCTCTAAGGTGCCACAAGTACTCCTGTTCTTTTTGCGGATACAGACTAACACGGCTGCTACTCTGAAACCTGAAGTATGTGATAATGTAGCTAGATTGTGTCATAAGGAACACGCACAAGGGATTGAGTTACAGTAGCACAGGCAACTTGCAATCTGGCATTTCCTAACTTTGGAATGCCTGTGTTTGCAACTTTAATGTTCTTGTAATGCAGGGAGGGGTTGTGCAGTTTCCTAGGTTTTTAAGAAAGCAAACTGAAAAAACAACAACACTACAAATTCCATCCCATCGACCCCCCATGGTTCAACAGTGGGGTTAATCTTTAGACCCACCAAACAGACCTCTGTCACCTGAGCTAATGGACGGATAGCAACAGCAGATCGTTACCCTCTAGCTGGGCCAGCCCTAGAATGGGATGTGACAGATCCTTTGCCATCAGCAGGTACCTGGGAAACCCCTGTGGCAGAGGAATGGTGAGACTCAGGGATGCGGAGTTCCATCCCAAGCGCTAGAAGGGAGTGTGCTCCAGTGGGCTCAGACTTCTGCCCTCTTCCAAGCTTGACCTCTTCTGCAGCAGCCTCTCCACCTTCCTGTCCTCTCTTTCCCCACCCCGACCCTTACCACACTCATTCTCTTTGCCTACCTAGTCCCCGTCTCCACTCAGGAGCAGTATCCCAGGTCCCTTGTCCAAGCTCTTCACCCAGCCTCCCTCACTTTTTGTCCCAGTTTCTTTGCCCAGGCAGACCCAGTTCTGACAAGGAGTTGGGATGCAGGGGGTAGATCTGTCTCCTTCCCTCCTACCCCACCCTGGTTCCTAGTTCCAGTCTCCTTCCCTTCCCCCAGCTTCTCATCCAATCTCAATATTCCCTCCATCCCAGTAAACTGCCTCCAGTCCCCACCCTCATTTCCCGCACTGGCTCCCAGTCCCAGTGCCAGGCTGGCGCTGGTCCACCAGGAACAACACTTGCTTGGTTTGAAGCCCAAGTGAGCGTGGTCTTGGGCCCTGACATCCTAGGGCAAACCTGGAAGCCTAACTTGGTCTCGTCTATGTTTCACTTGGCAGAGCACAGAGCAAACATACCACAAGAGAGGGAAGGAAGAGGGGGATTCCAGGAGGTCACGTTTTTTAAGCTGAATTGGTTTCAAGTACTTGGTAACCTTCCCACATGAAGATGCTCCAAACTCACACAGTGAGCTCCTTCTCACAAGTCAGCGAACCCTCGTCTCAGTCACAAGCTAATGAGTCTTGGACAACACCCCTGCTTTTCCACTTCCCACAGGAAGGACTTGTTGCCTCTGCTCAGCCTCCCAGCTGCTTCATACAGCAGTCTCAGTGGTAGAAACAAACAGACAAGAAAGTCATGCCCTACCCACTACTGGGAATATCAGGGCCTGCCCAGAGCACCGTACCATCCTCCAGCTCCATCCTTGATGCTATTGGGACCAGACCCTTATCACTGCATAGCTATGCTGCTGACTGATACACTGATGCCTCTTTCAGCTCAAAGGCTCCCTAAACAGATACTTAGTTCTTTCCTCGGGGACCTGTCAGAAACCTGTCCCCTATCCCCACATCCCTCAGTGGTGTGACAGATCACACAACTAGGCCCTGCTCATGGGAGGGGGTAGGGGACATTGCCAGACTGCAAGCCCCAGTCAGGTGTGGAATTTGCAGCCACCCCCCATGCACGACCCCATTGACCTGACTGGAGCTGCCCCCCCCAAATACAGACACCAAACTACGCCTATGGTGGCCGGTGTAAAGGCCACACCCAGAACAGCGCCTGTGCCTGCACATCTGCTCCAACGTGCTCTCCCTCTCTGCCCCTGGGAGCTAGAATCAGGCCCCTGAATACCATGTTAAAAGTACATAAATACGTGGCCCATTCTCAGGGCAGGTCCACGCTGGGGCGGGGGATCGATCTAGGAAACGCAACTTCAGCTACGAGAATAGCGTAGCTGAAGTCGACGTTTCCTAGATCGAACTAAATTTACTTACTGCGGGTCCACGCGGCGCAGGCAGGCTCCCCCGTCGACAGCGCTTCCTTCTCTCGGCGAGCAGGAGTTCCGCAGTCGACGGGGGAGCGCTTCTGGGAATCGATCTATCGCATCCAGATGAGACGCGATAAATCGATCCCAGAAGATCGATCTCTACCCGCCGAATCAGGCGGGTAGTGTGGACCAGCCCTCAGAGGTGCTCAGCATGCCCTGCGCCCCCTGAAATCTCTAGGGGATCACCCAAAACAGGCAAGTCTGTTTGTCCGTGCATTTCTTGGCAAGGCATTAGCTGTGATTTCCGGGCCCCCTACAGACACGCAGGGATCGCTGCACTATTAACTCCCAACAGGTGCGTTTTATTTGTATCAGCATCGCTCGAATCCTGTTCGAGAAAACAGACGAAGGAGCAGTCCAAGCAGCAAGCTCTGCATAGCAACCTCTCAACCGGAAGGCTCCGAGGAAGCTTCCATTAGCCATTTGTTTGGACCCTTCTGCACTGCGTGCGGAGGTACTCAGAGAGGAACTCGTTTCAGTGGCGCGAAAGCCAGCTGGAACTGTGAGCACATTATTTAACACTGGAATGGATTTCTGTGAGGGGGAGCCAGTCCAACAACTCTGGAGACTAGGAATCCGTTTCAACTGGGCTCCTCCGCTGCCTATGAATTAGTATCCAAGCACATTGAGCACTCTCCCGAAGGCTGGAATAAGCTCTGCTTTCTAACTCCCAACTCTGCGGCCCAGATGCCTCAGACAGGCATACGTGGTCCCCACATCGACTTGCGTTCTTTCACCCACAGGGGCCAGTCACCTGCTCTCAGCCAAGGAGACCAGTCATTTTATAATACTGATCGCCAATCACTTCAGTCTAATGGCTTGCACCACCCAACCATGAAGGAACCTGCCCCAAGAGCCAACTGCTGAACAAGTCTCAAGTGTGCCAAACGCTGGCTCTGGGACACTCCGCGGGAATGAATTTTCGGCGGAATACGTGCAGAGGAGCAACAGCAAGAGCATCTTCGCTGACGTTAGCTGCGACAGTAAGGCAGCAGAGAAATGGGGGATACCTAGGGAGACGACTGGCAATGCCCCTTTTCCTTTGGGTTCCTCACACTGCCATTATAATCCCTCCTTTTCAGCTGCTTGTGACTTTGCCAAACAGCAACAATTCAGGTGGGAGTTTCCCACGCTTGGCCTCTGCCTCAAAAAATTAAGTTTTGGGGGGGGAACACACAGTTCAGCCATTTCTGAAAACAACATTAAGGGAAGGAGGTACTTTCACCAGGTCAGACTGCTCTGACATTCTGTGAATGGCTCTAACCCTTAAAGGGTTTGGGGAGGAGGAACTGGAATTTCGGCCGGGGCAGCCACTTGGGTCAGAGAAGTGCCTTTGAACTCTTACAGATGACAATTTTCTGGCACTTACGGCGCTGCCATAGCTGGCCATGCTCAGGGGAAGAGCATGGCCAGCTATGGCAGCACCGTAAGTGCCAGAAAATTGTCATTTGTAAGAGTTCAACAACTTGTCTGAGACCTGCCCTTTTGTTTGCTGATCCCACGCAGAGAATATAAAAAGACTGCCGTAACACGCACACAAGAGAGCTGAACGATGGTTGCGTTCAACCAAGCATTTCTTAACCTTTACACGTTTGTCTGTTCAACCCTGTAGTTATTTATATGTAATTTATAACGAATTGTGACAACAGCATGCTCAGTGCTGTAAGGAAACGGAGGACCCCGTCCTTGCCATGTGGAGCTTGCAATCTACAGCAAGTATTTTGTCCTTACCTGTAGGATTGTTTTGTCATAGTCAGTCACCCACCAGTCTGAAGGAGACTACTGGGCCACCACATTCACAGGTACTCATGGAGTTATCTCACGGGGTCAAAGCTTGGCACCCAGCTGCTATCCAGACATATGCTCTCAGCTTGCACTATCCACCCCATATATAACGGTCACTGTTTGGATTTTCACTCAACAGTTGTCAGGGTTTGAGGGCTTCCAACTGTCCCTGTTTAAGAAACTTTCAGGTAAGGACAAAATTGTCTTCTCATGCACAGGTAATCTATCCATCTGAAACAGTCTACTGGGAATTAGCAAGGCCCTCGCAACTCAGAGGGAAGAGAATTCGTTTTTTCTAGACATTTCATAAAATTTAAGGGAGGATTGTAGGCTGCAGTTTCATGGAAGAGCCAAGCAGAAGCCCAGGCTGCTGTCTTGCTGATTTCCTCACTGGATGTATAACTTCTTTTAGAGTGGAAAGAGACCTTGAAAAATATGCTTAAAGAGACGGGGAAGAGATTTACCAGCCTTCCCATAAGATTGAACCATTGCTTCCTGGACCCACGAGGAGACAGCTGTTTTAAAGCAAAGTTGTTAAATCCCCAGCCCAGTGAAGGAGTTGTGGCCACATGACATTCATTTTCTACACCTTCATTTAAGTGTTTAGCCCTTCTGGTTGTGCAGCTCCACTTCCAAACGGGACCCGACTCCGCACTGATGTGTTGCCTTCCCACGTCTTTGGATACTCTGAAGCAGTGATTCCAGGAGGTGAACTCCCTGCCCCACATTTGGGCATGCTGGAGTTTGGCTTAGCTCTCCACTGCCTCCATTTCCCCTGGGAAGCTTCCCAGCTGGCCAAGCAGGTATCTGGCATGAGCCTGTCAGGATCTTGCACAGAGCTTGCCCTGGGCCAGGTTCCTAGATTAGTTCTGCCATCTCAGGGGGACAAACTGGAGTGGTGAGGGTGATCTGACTGGGTGGGTCACAGTCTGGTAGTCGTGGTATAGTCAGAAGAGTGCATGCAAGGCAGTGCTTTGAACTACATCCAGGCAGCAAACCATCCAGCTTAGGAGATGCTGGGTCTGCCAGGTCTCTGTACCAGGTATCAAAGTAAAGTCTATGCCATCATTTTCTTAGCCCACCATTTTGACCATGTCACCCCATCTCTACACATTCCCTCTTCTCTAACACAAGCTACTAGTCTTCACTTTCAAGGCCATTCACAGTCTGTCTCCACCCTATCTAGCATCTCTCATTCTCTGCTGAGACGTCGCCGCCCGCCTCCCATCCGCCCACGAGGACGCCAGCCTCCGCTGCCCACTTCTGTTTTCAAACAAGCACCTTTGTGCCTTCTCCCATGCTTCCCCTCACGCTGGGGAGGAGCTTCACGCAAATATCTACAAAGTTCCATCTCTATCTTCCTTCACAGCCCTCAACACCCCTTTGCAGGGAGGCCTACACAAATATTAACAAGCTGCTGGCGCACTGAGACCACTGCCTGCCCCGCTGACTAACACTTTCATGTTCCCATCATGTTCCCCTCCCCCCCGCATCTGCGTGTAGCCATCTGTGACAGAGATTGTCAGCCCTTTGGGGCAGGAACCATCTGTCTGTGTTTGTACAGCAGCGGGAATAGCATGGTTCTGGCCCAGGAGCAGGGCTTCTAGGTACTGCCGTAATACAAGTGAACAAGAATCTCTTGACTCATTACTGGGCCATAGGTAAAGTGGGCCCTGCCAAGATGTGTGGAAGTTCAGGTTTTATGATGGGCTTGCTCCAAGTTGATCACAAATCCAAAGAGCAATTCAAGATCTGGAACAGATTGGAAGTGCCAACCGTCGTCCTCTTTGCACCATGACCCAGTGCAGGTAATGGCAGCCACTGCTACGATCCCGGAGAAGCTCGGTGGGGGCAACGAATGGCAGAGGAGAGAGCCGCACAGCGAAAGTGGTGCTCGCCTCAGCTACGGACTGCAGGTCTCTAGAGTGCACGGGCTGTTCTTTGAGGTCTACAGAGGATATGCATTGCCTCCATCTGTGAGCAGACGCCTCTTACTGCCAGGTTTACAGGAGACAGGCCCAGAACCAGGCTTAATCCCCCACTCTTTTTAGAGCCAGGAACTTATGCCCGAGCCCTTCCCCTGAGGTGAGAGGTGCAACTGCCAACAGAATTTTCCCAAAGGTGCTGAATGCCGTCCCAAAGCGCTGCCCACCTGGGTCGGCTGACTGGCAGTGAGGACATGGCATAAGAGATTAGTGAAGGGGATACAAGCGGTGAGGCACCACATTGCACTATGTCCAGCACACATTGGTCCTAGCCGGTTCGGACCCAGACTCAGCAGTACGGTTTCAGCCTGTTCCCAGCAGAAGAGGGGATCTAGGCCAGCCTGCTCGGATTAGTTCCTGGAGGAGGGAGTTTCTCAGGCTCCGAAGCTGCAAGCAGCTCTTTAATGTGTCTCCTGCGGCTCTTTGCAGCACATGCTATTAAAACACTGTGGTTTAATTATTAACCAATCAGGATGCTTTTACTATGTCATTAGCCAACTGTAGCTAATAAAATAATAATACTTGGTCAGTCATTTTGCTGTGATCATATATAAATAAATGACACAATGAATTCATGCGCCTGTAGCTCGTTTGGGGAATGCTAATTGGGCTCCTGAACCCGAGGTTTAAGTATCACTGCTCTAGCCCCTCTGGAAATCTTTCCCTCCTGCGGTAAAGCACTGTCACACTCGAGTGTGGACCAGGGAAGTGGCTTCTCTGACCCCCAACAACCTAAGCTCCCACCAGCCACTCTCCTTCAAGACTGTTTTATTGGCAGTGACATGTGGCGTGGGAAAGCAGCCAGAGTTCCCCTATTTTTGGTGCCCTCTGGCCGGATACCAATCCGGAAGATGCAGAAGACTATATGAGTTATGAACGGGGCAGCTGGAACAACTCAGATATTAGCTTGCCCCCGCATAGAGCAGAACCATGTTACACCTCTGATCAACCCAACATGCTAGCTACGGATAGAAGGTGAAGGGCTTTGGGGAGCACCACACTGAGCGGGTTACAAGAACAGAACAACCCTCAGTCGAGGTTCATGAACTCCATAACCGCAGGAACAGAGAAGCAGCACATAAGTAGATGAATAAAGGGGAAGCTTAACTCTTCCACTCCCCCTCAGACGTAGAGAGCCCTCAGTGTGCAATGCCACAGGATGCTCTAGACCCCAGTGACAGGAAAATTAGTCACCCCGGGCTAGACAATAACAGGATTCAGCACGCCAGTAAAAAGGCAGCACTGAGAGGACCACAAAGCAGTAGGACATTCTCCAGACAGATGCCCTCCAGGGCACCTACTTCTGGGAAGTGACTGACTTCATTCTTTTGTTAGAACGTGACTGCATCATGTTCATTCACTGCACAGTCAGGCCTTTGTATTTGTATCATCACTTGCTAGAGAGACAAGGTGGGTGAGGTAATATCTATTATTGGAACAACTTCTGTTGGTGAAAGAGACACGCTTTCGAGCTTATGCAGAGCTCTTCTTCAGGTCATTTGCTAGTTCATTAGCCCCACTGTCAGATGGGGGCACGTAACGACTGATTGCCTTTCAGAACCAACCCACAGCCAGCAGCACGTTGTTCACTAGCCAGTTATGGGTTCTCTGCCTTTGTGGGTAAGTGACGGGGTAGGCCAACTACCAGGGTGTGAGGGTGAAGATACCCTTACAGGGTGATGGACTGAGTAGGTCTACATTGCAATAAGAAACCCCTGGCAGGGTCTCAGAGCCCAGGCTCCAGCCCAACTCCAAAATGGCAACACTGCAATTTTTAGCCCCAGAGCCCAAGACCCACAAGCCCAAGTCAACTGACCAGGGTCCGAGGCTCAGGACCGCAGGATTTTATCGCAGTTTACAAATACCCTAAACATCTGGACACGCTCCGCTTTTATAAAAAGGCACATTTCTGGCTAACGTTCACCACCTACTGTTCCAAGTAACCCCTAAGGTCACTGGGACTGAGAGACGCCAGAGCAGTGTAGTCACCTATTTTTTTCAGTTTACATTTGACAATGCTGTGTGTAACATAGAGTCCATTTCAACATCTGCCCTGTTTCCATGGGTCTTTCACACAGCAAGAGAGGAAGCTGTAATACTAGGGTGACCAGGCGTCCCATTATAGCCGGAACAGGGCCTTTTTTTTAAGCCCTGTTCTGACTGTCCCGACTTTTTTGGCAAAGGCGGGCATTTGTCCTATTTGCTCTTGCCAACTGATCAGTGGCAAGAGCAAACAGCCAAATGCCCACTTTAGTCAAAAAAGTCAGGTGCAGAGGGTGAGCGGCGAAGCCAGCCCCGTGTAGAGGGGGCAGGCAAGGCCCGGGGGGGGCAGGCAGGGCTTGAGCGAGCAGCAACCCAGCCTCATGTGCAGTGGGGAGGGCTCAGATGAGCGGCTCAGGACAGTCCCACACGGGGAAGGCGGGGGCTAGCCCCAGGTGGTGTCCCATTTTTCCTTTGGGAAATATGGTCACCCTATGTAATACCCAAAAGCTAGTTTAAATCTAGTCAATTAAAAAACGTTAAAGTGGCCTGTTCCATTAACAGCCATGGCTACCAAACTTTGGAAAGCCGCTAGAGCAGGGGAGGGCAAACTACTGCCCACGGGCCGGATCCAGCCTGTCAGGGCTTTCAATCCAGCACGTGGGACTGCCAGCCATGTAGCACAGCAGGGCTACGGCAGGCTCCCTGCCTGCCCTGGCCCCGTGCCTCTCCCGGAAGCGGTCGGCACCACGTCGCTGCGGCCCCTGGGGGAGGGGAGGCAGAGGGCTCCGTGCACTGCCCTCGCCTGCAGGCACCGCCCCCGCCTGTAGGCACCGCCCCCCATGGCTCCCATTAGTCGGGAATGGGGAACTGCGGTCAATGGGAGCTTCGGGGGTGGTACCCGCAGGCGGGGGCAGCGCACAGCTGAGTCGCCTGCCCCACCCCACCCCGAGGAGCCACTGCCAGACATGCTGGCCACTGCCGGGAGTGGCGCAAAGCCAGGTCAGGCAGGGAGCCTGCCTTAGCCCCATGCTGGCCACTTCCAGGAGCGGCACAGGGCCAGGGCAGATAGGGAGCCTGCCTTAGCCCTGCTGCGCACCGCTGCCACCCCAGAGCTGCTCAAGGTAAGCGGTGCCGGGCTGGAGCCTGCACCCCGCACCCCAGCCCCCTGCCCTGAGCCCCCTAACTTCCTACCTTGAGCCCCCTGCCGCACCCCTCCTGCGCCCCAACCCCCTGCCCTGAGCACCCTCCACCACTCTGCACCCCAACCCCCTGCCCTGAGCCCCCTGCTGCACACTGCACCCCCTCCCACACTCCGCACTCCCTCCCGCACCCTAACCCCCTTACCCAGCCCTACATTCATGGCCCTGCATACAATTTCCCCACCTAGATGTGGCCCTCAGGCCAAAAAATTTGCCCACCCCTGCGCGAGAGCAACACTGGAACTACACTCCAAGGGAATTTAGAATGAGCCAACCCTCCACAAAATGCAACTTAAAATACAGCTTGATCGTTTAGTTTGTTTTTTAAATTGCCCAACTCTTATCATATACTGTTTGCTGCGCACACACGTTATCAGGGTCGATTCCCCGCTCTGGCACTTCGAGTGCAGAAGGTGGGGGCCCGCAAGGACTCTAAAAATTAATACTGGCCACTCCAGGCTTGTATTAAACTCCCAAGGTTACAGCTTCTCTCTGACTTTGGATGGGTAGATGCTGCCACCACCTAAGTGCAGAACCCCTTTGAGAACCCAGGAAGGCGCACTTGGGAATTCCTTCTTGTGGGTACCCTCAAGCCCTTTCACCCCCACTCCAGGGAAGAGCTGAGGGGAAGAGGGGGGAAAAAAAAAAAAAAAAAAAAAAAAGGAAATCAGCGGTTGCCACCAGCTAATTAAACAACGTGCACAAACTTCTTAAGACACAAAAATCCAATCCTGTTCTTAAAAAAGGTAAATTTTATTAATTAAAAAAAGAAAGAAAATTCATCTGGGAATTTAGGCTTCTGCTAGATTTTAAACAAAACAAATCCAAGGATTAAGCATCAAGAATAGCTCTCTTGAGGTCCAGCTTAAAGGTTACAAGCAAAACAAAAGCACCTGGGGTTAGCACAGAGAGTCCACAAGCCATTAAGAAATAAAAGAGATAAACCTAATCGCATCTTCCTAGACATTTCCTGATCTATTTACATAGCTGGGGTTTTAGATGAGGAGTTTCTAAGTATGATTTAATGATTTTTCATACCTGGCGCAAGCTCTTACAGCGTAGTCCAGCTCTGTCCCTGCTCTCTGGGAGAACCACCACAGACAGACAAAAGGGGAGTCTTGTTTCAATTTTAAAGAGTTCTATCCTTCCCATTAGCTCTTTTGGCCAGGTGCCCACTCACTTCCTTTTGCCTATGCAGCAGTGAGATTTTTTAATCCTTTACAGGTAGAGTAATTAGAGAACAGCTACTAAGAGGGATTTTATAGCTACTGGCTGGCTGGGTGTCCAGAAAAGGGAGCTACCCCCCCCCCCCCTTCATTTATCACACACATTAACTGGGCTCAGGTTGTAAATGCATTGACTGATTCATTCTACAGATAAGGTTCTTGTACATCTTGGGACCATTTTGGAAAAAATGCAGTAAATTATAGCCCAGTAGCAGACAGCGCTCCGCCGGCAGGAGAGAGTCTCCCATCGACAGAGCTACCGCCTCTTCCACTGGCAGAGTGGCGTCTTCACAAAAGCCCCCAGGGCTGTACTGGCCCCTGAGTGGTTGTGCCAGAGCACTGCCTACATACCATCCAGCCACTGTTTTTGAAAACCCAGTCTGATGGCTGGTTGCTGATGAAGAACTGGGTTTCCAATTGTATTTTTTTATGATCCCTCAACCAATAAGGAATCAAAGGGACCTTTGTTCTCTGGGAGCTCAGAAGTGCTGACACAGCAAAAACCAGCTGATCATTTTCCCTTCAAAATGACATCCTGTGGGAAAGGGAAGTGGATAGTAGTGGCTAAGGATACAGATGGTACCATCTCCCCTATGAATACTGCCACTGTCCAAGGCAAGGGAAGGAACCTAGACCTCTCCTTCCCCATCTGCCTCCAGTAGTGGGGAAGGGACACCATGCTCACCCTACCCCCAGTGCTGCTGCTTCCAGGGGAAGAAGGAGGTCAGAGCAGTGCAGGGGAGCGTGGGGTCAGCTGTGCAGTGGCGGCGGCGGGGAAATGTAGGGAGGGCCTTAGTTCTACCCCCTCCACTTCCCCATATCCATACCCCCATTTCTGTCTCCCCTTAAAACATGCCCCTGCTGACTCCATGCACCCTCTGCCAAGCGCCTTGGCCTGCAAGTCTCTCACCAATGCCTGTGCCCTCCCGTGTGGGCAGGAGGAAGGACTGGGGTGTCCTGGATTGGCAGAGAGACATGGGCGATGCAGGGGCACTGATGGGCTGACATGCAGCCAGTTTGTGCTGTGGCTGGTTCTCTCATTGCCAAGGAGCTACAGGCAGTGGAAAGGGGGAGATGGACTATTGAATATGGAGGTGCTGAGATTTATTTTTAAAAACCAAGGAAATTAACTGCTCAAAAAGCTTCATTAATGCAGGGGTGAGGTTGCCTGGTGATGCCTTGCATCCTTCCAGAACGCTGACTTCCGCTACGCGCAAATCTCTGAAAACCAGCAAATGAAGAGTTAAGGCAACGCCATCCCCACAACACAGTAACTCTGCCCTCTGAGCGATGGCCCAACATACCAACACCTCACATGCCAGCGCTCGGCCCTCACCGCTGCCACAGAACATACAGAGCGACACCTCTTTTGCCTTAACAAACTCAGGCTTAGGTCAAGTGTGGCATGCAGGAGCTACTGCACCTGGCCTCCATTCAAACACTGAGCCTACGTCACACAAACCTTCCCAGACTTGCAGTGTTACCACCCCTTTTCCTGAGGATTTCTGTATTCCTTCTGAGACACTGCCTTCACTACGCCCTGAGCCTGCTGCCAGACTGCTTACAATCCCCAAGGCAAGAAAAACCTCTGACAGCCTAGAGAACTCAGCATGGAAACAATGCCTACTTGGTTCCTCATCATCTCACAGCAAGAAGTTGGGCCAACCTGCTCCAGCTAACCCCTCCACTACTCAATACAGCTACACCTGCTGCAATTCAAACATGTGGAGCAAAAACCAAACCAAACAATGGCACATTCTTAGTCATTCTTCACAGCTGCTTACTGCACCCGCCCTCACTAAACCTTTCCCAGTGACTACTGCCAGCTCCAGGGAGCAGAGTTAATGTTGCACTGAGGGATGGGGTGTATCTTAACTACTTCCTGGTTCAGAGGTTTGAGTGTTGCTGAACTGTGTTCCGGACAGGTAAGAAGGCGCTTATGGATGTCTGACAAAGTCTGGGGCAATTAATAAACATAAGTGCTTTATTCATCTACCTCTGTGACAAGGATTTAATAGCACACTGCGCCACATCTGAGGACAGGAAGTGGATACCACATAACAAGAATCCCATGGAACATCCCTGAGGAAGATACAGCGACATTTTAACTTCAAGGACTACAACCCAGGATTGTAGGTCCAAAAATCAAAGCTTTAAGCAATTCCAGTGTAGAGGTAGGAATATTTGCCAGAAGTGGAAATGACTGGTTGAAAAGCAGGGCCTGATGCAAGGCGGCACCCACTGCATTAATCCCACAGCAAGTCCAATAGCTCCAGGATCTCCCTTTGTTGGAAGCCATCAGGGAATGCTATTACGACAACAGCACTACAGGAGAGGACCATGAGAGACCCTTACAGACGAACACATCCCCTCACCCTACAGGAACAGGAGAGCGCACGTTAGCCCTTCTGTCCCACAGATCCTCCCACAATGGCTGCATTGGAAAAATCACTAGGAAGTGCCACTAATGTGCATCAGAGCAAAGCACAGTGACACTGTGCCTTTAAAAGGTGGAGTCTACTTGGGTCAAGGCAGAGCACTGCACGCCAGGCTCCTGGGCCCTGTGCAGGGAACACACCTGTGTTAGTGGAGGTGGGTCAGGCCACACTTCTGTTGCTCCCGCCCTGTTCATGGAAACAGCTCCTCCTAAAAAGCGGCCGCCCCTGTGACAGATTCCACTGGAAGGCACCAGAAGCACCTGTACCCAGTAGTGCCCTGGGGCACTGCTTAGTGAGGACCAATGCACCACTGAGGGGATTACAATGACAGGCTATTTCCCCCCTTTTGACTAGAGTTTGTGGTGCTGGCACTCAGCACCGCCCATGCTCCCCGTGTCCTCGCAGAGCACGAGCATTTGATTCAACACTCCTCCCAAAGCCAGGAAACACTGTGTTGGGGTGACATTTCCCACATAACCCAGCCTTAACTCTGCCCGCCCTGGGGATATCACAATTCACCTCTCTCCAACGCAGCCTGCCACTGTCTGTGCCCATCATAACGCCCAGTCAGCCCTCCTATTCACACAGCCCACGGACACATGCCGTGCTCTGGGCAACACCTGCTGCTGGCTGGCAGGTAAAGGTACTGGGATGTCCCTGAGGGACTCCCCAGGACAGGGAGCACAGGGGCAGCATTAAGGCTGTGAGGGAGGGGGTCACCTTAGCTCGGAAGGCCCTGGCTTGCCAGTATTTGAGCTCTGGATAAGCACAAGGAGCACGGGGCAGTGCTGAGCCCCCGCAACCCTAACAACATTTTTGCGTGCAACTTTACCCCTTGTTCACACATGAGGGAATGAAGAGGCATGAGTGAGAAGCAATTGGGGGAGGAAGTCTTTGCATATGGAATAAGCAGAGAAATGGGGCTTAAAATAAGATTTCCCCAATAGCCTTGGTTTTATAAAATGTTCTTCACTCTGCTTTAGGATCTGAGATCACTCAAGTTGCAACATAGATTATACTGCGTACCTTACCTCTCCAAATGAGCAGCTCTAAGCAACACAATTTTTCTGTTGACAACTGATTTCTAGGAGGGCTGGAGAATTTCTGGGGTTCTCCCTGAAGAAATTCCTTCTCTACAAGCTCAGTGCAGCATAGTAGAAGGCAGTCCAGTAGTTCAGTGACAGTGCTATGCAATCATGCCAAATGTTTTTAGTTCTAGAGCAGCAGAAACCGGGCATGCCGAAGGAGCACCGTACATTGTTGCTCCAGGCAAAATCTGTAAGCAGCAGCTTTTAGCAGCCCTGAAGGGAATCCTCTGACGAAACAACAGAGGCTGACAGCAAATTCAGGAGCCCTTATCTAGGACAAGATCCCCAAAGGGACACAACATCTCTCCAATATGCTTGGTTCAAGCACACAGGAGAACTGGGCAGAGTCAGATAAGAAGTACATGAGCGCCACCTTGTGTTGGACACAAGAACTTACACTTTTCTGGTGAGAAGGGCAGAGAGCAGTGATATTAACCCTGTGCACCTGCACGTGGCACACAAGTCTACATAGGAAGAGCAGTTACTAGCAGGCTCTCGCTGGTCTGTCTTTAAACTTGAATTCTTTTCTAAGCTTGGAGGGTTCCAACAAAACCCTTCTCAGAGCGATGGCCAAGCCCCTGTCCACACAATAAAACAGGGGATGGTAACAAGCTTTCCTAGTGTGTGCCCCAGGAGTTTGATGCTAAAAATAAGATTAATCTAAAGATGTAAAAATAACCTTCATTTGCTTTCGCATCAAAGGTGGGGAAGGCTTCCTGGGAAGGGAATACTCAGGAGGAGAAGACAATGATCAGTTGCCTCCTTTAGAAGGCTGGGGAAACACTATGGGATCATGAGACCACACATCCTGTCTGAACATGCTAGAGGGCACAGCATTTGAAACTGACAGCATGCAATCCCAGCTGTGCAATTCATTTTTCTTTCCAAAGTGCAGAACTTTGCACTTGTCTCTATGAATTTCACCTTGCTGATTTCAGACCAATTCTCCAGTTTGTCAAGGTCCTTTTGAATTCTATTTTTATCCTCCAAAGTGTTTGGAACATCTCCCAACTTGGTGTTATCTGCAAGTGTTATAAGTATACTCTCCACTCCAAGTCATTAATAAAACTTTTGACTAGCACCAGACCCAAGACAGACCATTGCAGAATCCCATCAGATATGTCTGCCCAGTTTGGCAGCAAACCATTGATAACTATACTTTGTTTTTGACAAATCAATGCTGGCTATTATTTATTACCCCATTATCCTCTCTGTGCTTACAAACAGATTGTTTCATTATTTGTTCTAGTATCTTTCTGAGTATTAAAGTTTAGCTGATAGTCTATATAATTCCTCAGGTCCTCTCTGTTCCCCTTTTTAAAGCTAGTACTATGTTCACCCTTCTCGAGTACCTTACCTGTCCATCCTCCAGGAGTTCTTCAAGATCATCGCTAATGGTTCCAAGATTGATTCAGCTAGTTCCTTAAATACTCTACTCTAGGGTGAATTTCATCAGGCCCTGATGACTTTAATGTCTAACTTATCTAAATATTCTTTAACCTATTCTTTCCCTGTTTTAGTTTGTGTTCCTTCCCCCTTGTGGTTAATATTAATTATGTTAAGTATCTGGTCACCATTAAGCTTTATTAAAGACTGAAGCAAAACAGGCACTAACCATCTTGATGTAATCTGTTATTAGCTCTCTTTCCCTGATAAACAAAGGAAAGTGTAGGTCCATTGCTTTTCTCGTTTCTAATCCGAGTGGATAAAAATATCAATGATTTAAAAAAAAAAAAATCTGTTTTTTTTTATTTAAATTGGATTTTTTGATAAAATGCTTTTTGAGGGAAAAAACCTATCTAAAGATAGTTTTAATTAAGATATCTTTGAGCTATAATGTATCACCATGGAAGAGGGATTATAAATTCTATAGTATGAGACAATATATTCATGTAATGTTTAAGAAAAGTTTTGTAAATGAGTTCCAATAGTTCATGGATTAGGGACCCATTTATATGGGAATCCGGGGGCTTCTGTATAGATTATTTAGGTTAATCTTTCTTTCTACCCAATGGGACTCAGTGCTCAGTCTAGAAGATACCATCAGAGATGCTTAGTTTTGCAGTTCTCAAACTGTGGATTTGTGTCTCCAGAGATAACATGCTTGTTAACAGCAAAAATGTTTTTAAATAAAGAAAGAATATATAGAGGTGAGAAATAACAGACCTCAACCATATTGTCCCTCTGCAAATTTGTGTACACAGTCAATCCCTTACCTCTCTCTAAAAGTGCAAAGTTTCAAAAAGTTCAATGAATAGAAGATTGTTGGGGGCGGAATAGATCTGGACAAGGAAAAGAAGTCTGGAGATAAATGTGAGAAGGGAGGGACAGGCAGTAGAAACAAAAGTGAAACTGTTTGAGCAACATATTCCAGAAGTCTTGAGGTCTTTCTGAGTGTAGTCTTCATTGATTTGAGATCTACCATACTACTCTAACACTAAAAGGGAAAACCTATAATGGCAACAGGCCATAAAAGAGATCCAGTTCGTGAATAAGAACCATTCCAGAAATATGTTTGCTGATGATGTTTTAAAAGAAAGGCACACCAGTGAACAGGTGGAAGTCACTTAAGCACTTGGATTCAGAGACTGTTGAAGCGATAATCTCACTTTTAACAGCAGTAGCTTCTTCTGCCAATGTAGAAAGAATATTTTCTTCCTTTGGACTAATTCATTCCAAATTGAGAAATCGTTTGGAACCTGAAAAAGCAGGAAAGCTTGTTTTTCTTTTCCAGATTATGAACAAACAGGAAAATGAAGTTGAAGACGACTGAGTTAGATGCAGAAGCCAATATTTTAAATTTCTCATGTTGACCTGGCTGACATAAATGAAATTTAAAAAAACAACAACAAAAAAAAAAACAAAAAAAAAAAAAACAACTATTTTAGTTAAACAATTTTAACAGAAACAAACCTGATTAGTTAAACATTCAAGTTTTTTTTAAATTCAAAATGCATATGCTTGTTTTGTTAAAATATTATGTTTGCTGTTGAAGAAAAAAATTTGGAATACAGAACATTGTTGTTTTAGTTAACTAAAACAATTTAAATGTCTGTCTGGTGATGTTCTCCCCCTAATACAGCGTGGCAAGAAAATCCTCCAAATATTAACGATTAACCTGTTGAATTGGAGATAGTTCACCTCCCAATGACTTCATAAATAGCTGCTTCAATTACCTTTGGTAAATGAAATAACCAAACTATCATTCATTTCTGATATAGCTGTAAAACTAATCTGAAAAGCTTTCAAAATAAATCACTTTTAAAATGTATTGGGTGTACCTTCTAAAAATGAAACCGACATCTCTGAGTTGTGAAGAATATGTATTAAGGTTATAACAACCAACAAGAATGCACTTTTATGTAGAAATCCATGATTAAATTGAGTCTTCCTGACTAGTGATTTAAATCAAATCCACCCGGTTCCTAATGTATTTATAGAACCTCTTCTTATTACCTTTTATGTTCCTTGCTAGGTATAACATTTTTGCCTTACTCTGATTTTGTCCCTACATGCTTACATTATTCTTTTGTACTCCTCCTTAGCAATTCATCCCTGTTTCCACTTTTTGTAGGATTCCTTGTAGAAGTCAAAGACTAATAATGGATTAAAGTCATAGAGGAGGAGAGAGAGGCAGCCAGGGATGGAGGGATCAGTAGAAAGAAGATCATATCCAGGTAGTGCTTGGAAAACCAGAGAGCTGGAATTTGACAGGGTCACTAGCCTAGTGGATGTGGGGGGGAAAGCAGCAGATGAGACATATTTTGATTTTATTCATGCTTTTGACAGTCCCACATCACATTCTCATAAGCAAATTAAGGAAATGTGGTCTAGAAGAAATTACTACAGGGCAGGTGTACAACAGGTTGAAAGCTTGTACTAAAGGAGTAGTTATCAATGCCTTGCTGTTATTCTGGGAGGGTGTACCCCGTGGGATCCTGCAGGGGTCAGACCTGGGTCTGGTATATTCAGCATTTTCATTAAGAACTTGGATAAGGGAGTGGAGAGTGTGCTTATAAAATTTGCAGGCTAAACCAAGCTAGGAAGGACTGCAAGCAATTTGGAGGACAGGATTAGAATTCAAAATGATCTTGACAAATGTGAGAATTGGTCTGAAATCAACAAGATAAATTCAATAAAGAACGAAGTACAAAATACACCACTTAGGAAGGGAAAAAAGCAAACTACACATTTTGCACAACTATAAAATGGGGAATAACTAGCTAGGCAGTAGTACTGCTGAAAAGGATCTGGGGGTTACAGTGGGTCACAAATTGAATAGGAGTCAGCAATGTGATGCAGTTGTAAAAAAGGCTAATCTTCTGGGGTAGATTAACAGGAGCATTGCGTGTTAGGAAAATTCCCTTTTGTGTCTACTCTACTTGACACTCATGAGGCCTCAGATGGAGTGGTGTGTCCAATTCTGGGCACCACACTTTAGGAAAGATCAGGACAAACTAGAGAGAGTCCAGAGGTGAGCAATAAAAATGAGAAAAGGATTAGAATACCTGACCTCTGAGGAAAGATTAAAAAACTGGGCATGTTTCATCTTGAGAAAAGATGACTGAGGGGGAACCTGATAATTTTCAATTATGTTAAGGGCGGTTATAAAGGACGACGATGATCAGTTTTTCTCCATTTCCACTGAAGGAAGCAAAAATGGGCTTAATCTGCAGCAAGGGAGATTTAGATTAGAAAGTTTTTCCTAATATCTAACTCTAAGGGAGGCTGTGGAATCCTCATTATTGGAGGTTTTTAAGAACAGTTTGAACAAACACCAGTTAAGGATGGTCCAGGTTTACTTGGTCATGCCTTGGCGCAGGGGTCTGAACTGGACTTCAAGGTCCTGCCAGCCCTACCCTTGTATGATTCTATGACTAGTCAGTATGGAGGGAGGCACCACTCCAATTTAAAGAGCTTGGCTGAGCAATAGCTAAGTGGGGACAGATGGCTAAAAGGCTACAAATACAGGCTGGATGTAAACACCAAGAAGAGAAGAATTGTGTGTGAGTCACAGGGATTAGGATAAGAAAGGAACAATTCAGGCCAAGTATCAGGAAGTATTACCTAACAGCAAGGTGAATTCTGGAGTCATTCCCCAAACAAGGCCAAAAGCACTATTTATTTGGGACTTAAAACCTGACCCACTGCCAAAATATTGAAGCAGATACCGTAGAATCTAGCCCCAAAGCTGGCCAAATGCGAAAGGCACTATTAGCTCTACTAAAATATTCTCAACGTTATAAACAGACTATGATGGATCCCACATGCCTATTACAGGCAGGTCTTGTAACAGCCCCAGCGTTGGAGGTGCATACAAGGGATTTCCAGCTCTCTGATTCGGCACACCCGCAGAAGGCTGCACAGGAACTAGGAGAGCATACAGGAAGCTCACCAGGTGTGCATGCATTTTGGGGATAGGAGATGCCTCACAATCAACATCCAGAAACGGGCTGCAGCCTCTCTAACAACATTGAGAAAAGAGACACTAAACCACTCAGCATAGAAAGAGCTACCTACTGTAGCACCCTTGGAGAAAAAACTAACTCATGCCTCAGGAAAGGGTACAATAATATCCATTCACATATGGAAGAGGTACATACAGTGACCTACTTATGTGCCCTCACTCTTCCCCTTTGTGTCCTGTTATCTTTTTTCATGAAAGGGATGCAGTGCTGCACTGGCCATGAGAGGAGCTGCACAATCAAATAGATCTTTTCCTGCAATCGCGCAGAGGAGGAGGGGGAATTAAAATGTCCTCGTTTATGAGCAGCGGTTCCAACCTGTAGTCAGACCCCTCCCCAGAATGGCAACTAGTGCTGTCCCTCCTCCAGTCTCAGATGAGCAGAGAGCTGGAGCGAAGAGGAAACAGAGTGTGATAAACTGTCCTCAAGAGACACCACACTTACTGCACTAGAGACAGCTACAAATTCACCAGTACTTTCCTGATGCTGCTTTCCTCTGGAAGCAATTGCTGTAGGTTCCCAGCCTAGGCTACAGGATTACAAAGGGGAGCAGAGCCAGGAGAGTCGCTAAATTAAGATGAGTGTAAGGAACCTGTTTTAGAGACTCAGGCCTTGGCTACACTGGTGCTGTACAGCGCTGCAACTTGCTGCGCTCAGGGGTGTGAAAACGCCCCCCCCCCCCCCCGAGCGCAGCGAGTGCAGCGCTGTAAAGCACCAGTGTAATCAGCGCCTGCAGCGCCGCACACTTGCTCGCAGAGCTGCAAGCTACTCCCCTCGGAGAGGTGGAGGACTTACAGTGCTGCGAGAGAGCTCTCGCAGCGCTGGCGGCGCGACTACACTCGCGCTTCACAGCGCTGCCGCGGCAGCGCTGTGAATTGCCAAGTGTAGCCAAGGCCTAAGGGAGAACAGAAGGAAAAGCATCAGAGGTGTTCTTCTTTTATTTCAACTCACATGACAGGCTAAGTGAGCACAGGGTGTGCCCAGGAAGCTGTTTCAGACATAAGGGTCAGTGTGACAAACTGCACGTGGAGAAGGGGATTGGGAGGTGGCAGAACCACAGTGCAAGCAGGAGTGAGAGCCATGAGCAATAAGCAAAGCCAGCACTGCACAGAGCCTAGGAAGTGAAGATGCAGAACCAGTGGGGAAACCAGAACATGTTGGAGGTGGCAACATGATCTGAGCAGCAGGCAGTTAGCTACAGCATGTCTGCACTGGGGCAGAGAGGTACAGAGGCCAAGCAAAGAGGGTAGGGGGTGGCAAACCAGCTAACCTGTGTATGACTAAGGCTGATTATATCACGATTTTTTTAGTAAAAGTCACAAACAGGTCACAGGCAATAAACGAAAATTCAGAGTCCTTGACCTGTCTGTTACTTTACTAAAAGTAACTGGGGAGCGGAGGGGGGCAGGGCTAGGTAGGGGGGAGGAATGGAGTCCCATGGGGAGGACTAACAGGCCGAGCCCACCTCCATGGCCGCAGTGCGGGGCGCAGCCACAGGGGCCACACAGCCCCCACTCCAGAGCTGGTTGCAGCTGTGAGACAGGGGTATGTGGCCCCAACGGCAGCCCCTGCCAAGCCCCAGCGGGGTGGGGGCACACAGCCCTGGGAAGCCGCAAGGGGAGGCGCACAGTCCCAACTGCAGCCCCTGCCAAGCCCAGGACACCACGGGGCTAGGGCACACGGTCCCAGTGGAAGCTGCGGTGCTGAGGTGTAGGCCCCAGCTACAGCCCCTGGCAGAAGCCGCAGGGCTGAGGCTACAGGGTCCTGGTTCCAGCTAGCCCCAGTTGCAGGGCAGGGGAACACAGTCCTGCCTCCTCCTCCTGAAGCCCTAGAAGTCATGGAGGTCTGGTAAAGTCACGGAATCCGTGACTGCCATGACCCCCGTGACTAAATCATAGCCTTATGTATGACCCATAACAACTTAACAAGAGGCATTGCAATTATAATCAGGACAATTCACTTGTGTGTGGATATCAAAGAAATGGTAATTAGGCTAGCCCTCTCTAACCATTGTGGGTGTTTACCTATGTCCTGTTAGAAGTAACCAAATTAGCTTGTAGGTGACAAGTCCCTTTCATGCCTTAATTGCCTTTATATTATGTATGCAACTGTGTTCAGGCAACCTTAAGATCAAAGATGTGAGACACTGCAGGAAACTAATAACATTACCTATATTGTCTTCAGCTTCTCTCTCCCGGTTATAATGAATGACCGGCAGTTGTCTTATGTAATGTGTGCACAGGAAATAGCCGTCACCTTCAGCTCTCAACTAAAACCTCTCCAGCGCATCATCAAAGATCTACAACCTATCCTGAAAGATGATCCCTCACTCTCACAGATCTTGGGAGACAGACTAGTCCTCGCTTACAGGCAGCCCCCCAACCTGAAGCAAATACTCACCAGCAACCACACAACAGAAACACTAACCCAGGAACCTATCCTTGCAACAAAGCCCGATGCCAACTCTGTCCACATATCTATTCAAGTGACACCATCATAGGACCTAATCACATCAGCCATGCCATCAGGGGCTCATTCACCTGCACATCTACCAATGTGATATATGTCATCATGTGCCAGCAATGCCCCTCTGCCATGTACATTGGCCAAACTGGACAGTCTCTTGGCAAAAGAATAAATGGACACAAATCTGACATCAGGAATCATAACATTCAAAAACTAGTAGGGGAACACTTCATCCCCTCTAGTCACTCAGTAACAGACTTAAAGGTGGCAATTTTGCAACAGAAAAGCTTCAAAACCAGACTCCAACGAGAAACTGCTGAACTTGAATTAATATGCAAACTAGATACCATTAACTTAGGCTTGAATAGAGACTGGGAATGGCTGAGCCATTACACACATTGAATCTATTTCCCCATGTTAAGTATCCTCACACCTCTTGTCAACTGTCTGAAATGGACCATCTTGATTATCACTACAAAAGTTTTTTTTCCCCTCCTGCTGATAATTGCTCATCTTAATTAATTAGCCTCTTAGAGTTGGTATGGCTACTTCCACCTTTTCATTCTCTCTCTCTCCATACTGTATGTTCCATTCTATGCATCTGATGAAGTGGGCTGTAGCCCACGAAGCTTATGCTCCAATCAATGTGTTAGTCTCTAAGGTGCCACAAGTACTCCGGTTATTTTTGCTGACACCGACTAACACGGCTGCGACTCTGAAACAGGAAATCGAATGTTAACTTCAAAGTGATGGGTCAGTGTGTGCTCAGTCACATGCTGTGCTCAGCACACTTGACAGCCTGTTTCAGCTGTGCAACCTTGGCTGCTGGTTATAGGGTCTCTGAGCTGGAACCCTGCATAGGAGGGGGGCCTGGGTTCCCCTACCAGCCACTGGCAAAGTGGCATGAGCCCAGAGTCAGGGGCCGGAGATCTGACGCAAGGTCTTGGCATAGGCGCCGACTCCGTGGGTGCTCCGGGGCTGGAGCACCCATGGGGAAAAATTTGTGGGTGCTCTGCACCCACCGGCAGCCAAGGTCCCCTCCCCTCCCCTCCCCATCCCACCTCACCACCTCCTCCCCTGAGCGCACCACGTCCCTACTGCTCTTCCTACTTCCCAGTGCTAGCAAGGTCGGGGGGGGAGGGAGGAGCGGGAACGTGGCACACTCAGGGGAGGAGGTGGGGAAAGAGGGGCAGGGACTTTGGGGAAGGGGTTGGAATGGGAGCGGGATGGGGCCGGGGCAGATGGGGGTAGAGTACCCACTGGCGTGAGCAGAAGTCGGCACCTATGGGTCTTGGAATTATTTGCTGAATTTCATTACCCCAAAAGGGGTGGACGTTAAAATTGTGACCTGTCTGGAGGGCCGGGTTACAAAAGAGACCAGTGCAGCAAGGAGCAACTGTCGGCGGGGGCAACAACGTGAAAGATGCCCCACCTGGAGATTAATGGGCACTCCTGCAATGAGTGCCTTAAATTTTCCCTTTACAAGCCTGGAAAACCTCCCCCATGAAGAGGAAATGAAAAGGCTGGGACTGTTTATGGGGGAGGGAATGGACATGATGGGAACACAATAATGCACAGGTGTAAAAGCCAGAAGGGACCATTATGATCACCTCATCATGCGTTTAAATATGGCTAAATGTGAACATTTCCATCTAGGAACAAAGAACGTGGGCTAAACTTACAGGAGGGCGGCTATCCTGGGAAGCAGAGACTCAAAGAGATGTGGGCGTGGTGGTGGATAAACAGCTGAACGTGAGCTCCCAGTGTGACGCTGACACCAAAAGAGCGAATGCCACCCTGGGATGCATAAGGGGGGGGAAGCCGAGTAGGAGTGGAGAGGTAATTTTACCTCTACATCTGGCACTGCTGGAATGCGGTGTCCAGTTCTGGTGCCCGCAATTCAAGAGAGAGGTTGATAAATTATAGAGGGTTCAAAGAAGAGCCATGAGAATGATTACAGGATTGGAAAACCTGCTTTGTAGTGACCGAGTTCCTTGAATCTTTTTAGCTTAACAAAGAACATTGAGGGTGGCTTGATTGCAGTTTATAAGTATCTACATGTGGAACAAGTATTTAATAATGAGATCTTCAATCTAGCAGAGAAAGGCCTAACAATCCATTAGCTAGAAGTTGAAGGTAGACAAATTCAGGAATTAAGGAATATATTTTAACAGGGAGTAATTAAGCATCGGAACAATTTACCAAGGGATGTGGTGGATTCTCCGTCCCTGACCATTTTAAAAATCAAGTTGGAGGTTTTTCTAAAAGATCTGCTCTGGGAAGTATTGTGGGGCAGGTCTCTGGCCTGTGTTCTACAGGTCGTCAGACTAAATGATCACAGTGGTCCCTTCTGGCCTTGGAATCTAGTCTGATCTCATGCATGGCTGCCGGTGTCAGTCAGCCCAGTTTCACAGAAGACAGGCTGCTTTTGGGGGGAGGGAGAGGCAGGATTACAAGTCCAGGTGATAAAGGCAACTACAGTAGCTGGAGAAATCTAAGTAATTAGACTTAGTACCACATAACATTTTGATTAAAAAGAAAGTTTCATCGAATTAACAGGGCACATTAGGAGGACTAAAGACTGGCTCACTGACTGATCTCCAAAAGCAGTTATTAATGGGAAGATGTGAATGAGCAGGGCTGTTTCTAGCAAGGTCTGCCAGCATTCTTTGTTCAATGCTGATAAAAATGTTAAATTTTAAATAATCATTTATACAATATAAAATCTTTACTAATAAGGTTTGCACATGACAAGGATCGGTGGGGTAGTAAATAATGAGGACAGGCTACTGTTTGTGATCTGAATTGCCTAGTTAAATGCATCAAAATGTGTTCTAATGCCACCAAATGCAAGGTAATACCTCTGGGAACCAAGAGCACAGGTTATACCTACAGAATAGGGACTGACTTGGAAGGCGGTGATTCAAGGACTTGGGGACCATCACTGATCATCACCTCAACATGAGCGGTCAGTGCAATGCTGTAGCAAAAATGGCTAATGCAATTATTCGATGTATAAAAGCAGAATTAGGGAAGTGAACTTGCCTCTACACACCGCACTGATAAGACGATAGGGTACTGTGTCCAGTTCTAGTGTCTGCACTTCAAAAAGAGTGTGCAGAGAGTTCAAAGACGGGCCACACAAATGTCCCAGGGGCTGGAAAACAAGCCTTAAGCTGTCTGTTCATAAGCCCCTTTGTTTTCAGTTTAAACCGATTTTTACCAAAAAATGCCCTGGTTTTACGAAAAGTAGTATTCTTCCCTCTTCTCCTCCCACCTCCCCCCACCCCCCATTGTCACCCAACTTTTATATCATTCAAATATATAAAAAATAACTTATTTTATTAGGAAAATACAGTACATGGCATAAGATAGGTGTATTACGATAATACATTAGTCTGTGGGTCTATGCAAAGCTGCCTGGTGAAGTAAGGCTCTGTATTAGTCTAGAAGAGACACACAATAAACAAACAGGCAAGCTCTGAAGTGCGTGCGCATCTGAACGTACTGATGAATCTCACGCCCACCACGTACACATTTCAAGCTGTTAGCAGATAATGGTTTAAAGATTTGACCCACTAAAATGGGAAGGAAACAAAATCTGTAGCAGAATACGTTTCAGAACACAAGGAAGTATTCGAAAGTTCTAAAAAAAACAAAAACAGGAGAAAAGGATGAAGTTGAGTATGCGCTGCAAATGGTGTGGCCCAATTAGCCTAGAAATATTTACATTGAATAACAGTTCTAAGTCTACACCAGTAAACTGTTTATTCAAACGAAAAGTTTTATTTAGGGATTAGAGATATTGTTTTCTTAAACTCAGAAGTGGCAGCATTGTGTTCTGAATTCTGTGTTCTGCAGCAAACCACACTGATGAACGGAATTCAAAGCATTAATCTACTGAATACTTTTCACCCCATCTTTCCGTCCACACACACACACACAAAAACTGATATTTACCCAGAAAAATTAATAGTTTTCTTCACTGATTTTCACCTGTTTTTGTTGTTGTGGTAAAATCACTGATAAAATCCCAAGAAAAATTAAATAAAATCAAAACTGAAAGCGAAGGGCCCTATCTATTCAGTTTATCAAAGGGAAGGCTGAGAGGAGATCTGATCACTGTGTACAGACTTAGACACATGGAAAAAGAGTGGGGGATCCCCGGAGAGTGGGGGATGTTTCAGCTTTGAAATAAGATGCAATTTCCTAGTGGTGAGGGTAATTAAACATGGAACAGTTTACCAGGGAGGTGGTGGACTCTCCATCAGCTGGAGTCTGAGATCAGATATCTTTCTAAAAGACAAGCTTTAATCCAGTTTCTGGAAGAAATCCTACCATCTGCGTGTGCGGGGCCTTGAACTGGATGACCACGGTGGTCTCTTATGACCTTGGAGTCTGAATCTGTATTAATCCCCCTATTCGTCCTCTCCCTTCATAGGCCACAGAGAGAACAGAAGTTCTGCAATGCCCTGAACACTTGCTGCTCTGTCTTATGACACTGACTGTAATCCAGTATCAGGTTTCAGGGCTTCAGCTAGTTCCCTGCAGGGGTTAAGAAGGAATTTCCCTCCCCTAAAGCACAATTGGTCAGATGTGTTCTGGGTTTTTTCCTGCCTTCCTCTGAAGCATCAGGGCTGGCCACAGCTGGAGATGGGATGCTGGACAGGGTGGGTTGGTGCTCTAAGGTGGAAAGAAAAGATGTCTGTCTGGTGAGTCTTGCTCAGATGCTCAGGGTCAACCTGAACACCAGAGTTGGAGGTGGGAAGAAATTTTCTTCCAAGTCAGATTGGTGAGGCCTGTGCATCCCCCACACCCATCTTCTTCTGCAGCATGGAGCATGAACTGCGTGGGCATCTCTCACCTTATCAGTTCCCTGCCACTGTAGAGGCCTCGGGCTTTGGTGGTATCTCGGTCTCTCCTGCCCTCTGCCTATGACAAGAACTTAGCCTCCTGACGACTCAGATCCCTTCATCTACCCAAGTTATTGGGCTCAACACAGGGGCACTGGGTGAGGTTGATGGTGTGGGGTGTGCAGGTCAAAATGGATAATCCGATGGTCTCTTCTGCCTTCAACTCTATGAAACTAAACTGGCTTCTCATTATTTACCACTCCACCAATTTTGTGTCACCTGGGAAGAAAATAAGATCATTGGTAGTAAAGTTTGCAGATCATTGGATATAGAATTGAACTGGGCCAGATACAGATCCCCATGGGACCCCTCTAGAAATACTCCCATTGGAGGCAGTACAGTGATGGGTGCCACAGAGAACCCCCTAGAGGAAGAAAGAAAACATGCCAAAGAGATGCATCATGCTGTTATGAACAGGTCTTGAAAAAAAAACTGACCTGACCCTTATTAGCCCGAGGACTTAGTCTACTAGCCAGAGTAAAAATACCTGTGCTGCCACATCCTGCCCAAGGACATGTCCTCTGCAATGTGCAATAATGTATCTGGATACGGTTTAGTATCTCACTAATGGGCTGGCCAGACAAACCTTCATTGCGTACATTTGACAAGTTTCTCCCACATTTGTTGCATAATAAATCCATCAGAAAACGATCTCCCAGAGCTAGCTGTTGAATGCAGCATTTATCATGTGAATTACCGAACAGACACTGGGGAAGTCTACCAGCTAATGTATTTGAGAAATACTACTCAAAAAGTCCCACTTATTGCACCATCCTAGCTTTTCTCTTCTGCTTTTCCTTCCCAACTTCAGACGCCAAGGCCAGAAGAAACCACTAGGATCATCTAATCTGACTTCCTGGATACACAGGCTGTAGAATTTCCCCCAGAAGCTGGAATAAGGCAGGTCTTTTAGAAAGATACCTAATCTCATTTTAAAGCCCCCATGATGTAAGAGTTCAACTAGGTCTGCTAGCCAAGAGCAATACAAGAGATACCAACCTCCCACCTCCACACACAGATCCCAGAGAGGGTATCAATCAGGCAAGATGCCAACCCTCCCAAGCTGCTGGGATTCCTTTCAGAGTGCTGCTCCTAGACCCTGTTCAAAGAATCTGTATATTGTATCAGCTTCCAGCCGCTTGGAGTCTGAATTTTGCAGCACACTTCCCCCCACTCACTGCCTAAACAACCTGGTTGATACAGGGAGATGCATTCTCTCTCCACCTTTTCCCACTCACTCCAAACACTCCTGGCTGCTGCAAAAGGTGTCTCTCTCCCACTCTTCTCCCCACACATTCTTCATTTCTGAGTCAGCCTCCCCAGCTTCACCCTAAGCAGAGTTAAGCTGACCAGATGCTTTCCAGCTTCACAAAGGAAAGGGACTGTGTAGAAAGGGGTGTAGCGGAGCCAGACTCCCTACCACGACACTGCTTGCTGGCTGTTCTGGAATTAGCTCAAGTCCTTCTGCAAGGCGCCCTCCTCCGGTGGTGTTTTGCTCGCCTACTCGGTGTCTCCACCACTCTGGGACCCGCGTCACTCCCCAGACCACAGCGTCCTCTTCTGGGTACTGCCCTCTGACTGTGCCCCGCTGCCTCCCCCCTTTCAGAGGGCCCAGCAGTCTATAGTTAGCCACTTGCCTCAGTGGCCTGCTGCAGTCACCAGTCTAGTCCCTTGCTCCAGGGACAAACTGCAGTCTGCGTTGCCACTTCCCTCACGGCAAGTAGGGGCAGCCCTAGCACCTTATCTGCCCTTCCTCGAGGGCCTCAATCTGGCAGCGGTCAGCCAGACGCTCCTTCAGCTTGGCTACGCTGCCCAGCACAGCAGGGAGAGACTCCCCCTGCTCTGTTGAGCAGCCCTTTATATATATGGCCCCTGCTGGCCGATTGGCCACTGCAACAAAGCATCTCCCGAGGGGCTCGCTTAGTGAGCCCGCCTCTAATGGGAGGGTTCTGCACAGGCTCCCTCTGGCCTCCTTTAACCTTTCCTCTTCCTGGCGTGGGGCAACCGCCCCACTGCAGGGGGATTAAAAATTAACACACACACTGTGTCTCAGGTGATTCCAGAACCTTTCAGTATGTAAATCCTCACACCCTTCACTTCCAAGAACCCTTTCACCAAGTCACCTGAAAAACCTCCACACACTTCTCTGCAGGAAAAGGTACCAGAAACTCTTCAGGACAGACTCCTCCGCCACAGAAAGCTTGTATACAGCAAACAGCTTGTGTGTTAAATGAGATGCTTAGTACTGTATAAAACTCCACATACTCAGAGCATTTTTAACATACACTTGCCTGATTTTAACTTTCAGGACTCCTTTTTAAAAGCTAGTAAATTCACATACAAGAGCCCTCATTACTGGTTGTTCAGGTTGCTAAATGCAATTCAGAAGATATATCATTATGCATAATTAAAAACACATTAAAACCTAAGCAAATCACAACTAAGATTACATTAAATAGTTCTAATATTAACCTTATTCAAATCAGGCACATAGAGAAGAACGCCCACTGATTAGGAGTGAGAAACAGGATGGAGGCATGTGAAATGGTGGAAGACAGATATTTGAGAGACCAGGCCTAAAGAGCACCCAAGACAGTAAGAAAGAAGTCAATATGAGAAGGAACCGTACACACTAGCAACTCAGAGAATGCCTTTCCAGCTTTTAGGGCTTCACATGAACACTGGAATTGCCAGACTGGATCCAACCAGTGGTCCATCTACTCCATTAGTCTGCCTCCAAGAGCGACCAAACTAACTGCTTCAGAGGAAGGTGCAAACATCCAGCCAAAGGCAGCGGTGGGATAACTCACAGGAAGGTTCTTCTTCATTTCTATCAGTTAGGGCTTGTCTACTTAAGAAACTGACTGCAATAAACTACCGTGCACTAGTTCTGGAATAGCTATAGTGCTTTGAATTCACAGGACCCGATTCCAGAATAACCTCCCCATGGAGACAAGCCCCTAGAGGTTAGCTCATGCCCTGAACTATGCAGATTCACATCGATCCCCAAACTTCAGAGTTGTATTAGCCATCTAGACATCCTATGCTGTTAAGCTCTAGTTAAGCTTTTGGTCTCCGATATCTAATAGCAGTGAATTCCCGTTCCAGTTAACTGCACACACAAGTATTTCCTTTGGTGAGTTATAAATTTGCTCCTTTCCGTTTCTGGGAATGCCCCCTTGCTCTTGGGTGAGGAGAAGGGTGACGAGCAAGGCCTTCGCCACCTTCCCTGCCCCAGTCACTGCTGGCGGGTGAAGGCCAGGAGCCCTGGTCCTTTCAGGCCGGATTCTGGATTCCCGATCCCCAGGCCGTGCCCCGCCCCCATCTCGGAGCCCGAGTCTCCGCTGGAGCTGGGGAGGAGAGGGGGGGCCGAGCCCGCCGAGCCGGGGGGGGGGGGGGGGCGCGGCTGGCTTATGTAACAGCCCGGGGCTGTCAGCTCTGTCACACGGGCCGCTGCCCGGGCGCCCCCGCACACACCCGCCGGGGCCTTCCCTGGGGGGCCGAGCCGAGGCCGGGAACGGGCCGGGAGGCGGCTCGGGCCGAGCGGGGCCGGGGCCGGGCCCGGGACTCACCCTCCAGGCTCTCGCACTGCACCAGGTTCACGTAGTCGCCCTGGCTCAGCACGCCGGCCTTGAAGCCCCGCACCAGCCCCTCCAGGTAGCCGCTGTCCACGTTGAAGTAGAGCTCGGGGAAGCACGACATGGCGGCGGCCGCGGACCCGGCTCGCTCCCGGCGACTGGGGGGGACCCGGCGGCTGTGAATCACGTGACACGCACTGCGCTCACGTGACAGAGACGGGCGGGGGAGGGGGGAGATCCCGGCATGCGCCGCGCGGGGCCGCCCCCAGCGAGCCCGGCACTGAAGTGGGGACAGTCATTGGCCGAGGAGGCCGCGGGGGCTCGGCCGGGGGGTGGAGCCAGCGTTGGCAGGGGGCGGGGGTAGTGGCGGGGGTAGTTGGCAGGCTGGGGGCGGGGCTGTTGGCAGGATGGGGGTAGTCGCAGGGTGGGGGTTGTTGGCAGGATGGGGGTAGTCGCAGGGTGGGGGGCGGGGCTGTTGGCAGGGGGTGGGGGTTGTTGGCAGGATGGGGGTAGTGGCAGGATGGGGGAGGGGCTGTTGGCAGGATGGGGGTAGTCGCAGGGTGGGGGGCGGGGCTGTTGGCAGGGGGTGGGGGTTGTTGGCAGGATGGGGGAGGGGCTGTTGGCAGGATGGGGGTAGTCGCAGGGTGAGGGTGGGGGTTGTTGGCAGGATGGGGGCGGGGCTGGCAGGGGGTGGGGTAGTGGCAGGCTAGGGGGCGGGGCTGTTGGCAGGGGGTGGGGGTAGAGGCAGGGGAGGAGGCAGTGGGGAGGTGTTGTTGATTGGGGGGGGTGTCGCTCCCACTGGTATAAATAGAGGTCTGTGCTGTGCTGTGCTGTGCTGTGCAGGTTCACGCCTGTACAGTATGTGAATGTCCCTCTGTGTATCCCTATGTGGGTATTAAACAAGCACAAGGAAAGCCAGCCTGCCCTGTGGAACTAACATGACATTTCCCCCATTGCCCTGATCACTTTGCGTGTGTTGCATCGGTTGGTCCGTCGTCCATCACGCCTGTAAGCGCTTTGAGGCAGGGACCATGTATTAGCATGTACAGCAGCTACTACAATAGCCCTCCCACCCTGGAGGGAGCCTCAAAGTCCTACTGGGACACTGATAATTAACAAGAGCTGTGCACATGGAAATTCCATTTAACAAACCATTTCAAGATTTCAAAACATGGCTTCATTGTTTCAAACAAAAAATGAAAATATTTGGTTCCAAAAATGTCCAAAGAGGATGTTTCAGCATTGTTAGAATTCCCCCCCCAATCCCGTTTTTTCTCCAAAATCTTGATGAGATTGACACAGTTTCACAAAGCGTTTCAGTTTCAACAGAGCTGCATTCTCCAATGGAAAATGGTTCTCCCCAAGTGTCTCCAACCAGCTATAATAATAAACAGACTTCCCTCCCATGCTGTAGCCCTGTCTGTGCCCCTACGAGTATGCTCTGCACCTTCTGTGCCCGGTCTGGGCCTCTCTTAAGTCAATTGTGACTTTTTTGTGACGTACACAAATAGGAAGTAGGGTGAGAAAAACACTAAGTTCATTTTCACTTGTCATTTTAGATTAGTCCTTGCATGAATACATTAGGCACATTAGTATTTGTCCTTGGCAGCATTGGCTTATATTATACACATGCTAACCAGTTCTTCCTTCCTGGCCTAATTAGCCTTGGGTGCAACAGCAGTTGAGGGAGAGGGGATCTCTCACAGCATTTGTACCACTTTAACAGTTTAGAAACCGATGTAGTTAAATTGGTACCATCCCCTACTCAGGGCCGGTCTTAGCAAGAGCGGGGCCGATTCCTGGGGGTGGGGCTTGCCGGCAAGCCCCGCCCCCAGGAATCGGGCCGCGCTCCGGCCAGGGTCGCAGGGTTTGGGTCCGGGCCGGGGCCGCTGGGGCCGGGGCCAGGGGTGCTCGGCCGGCACTGCTCGGCCGGGACCGGGCCGGAGTTGCTCGGCCGGGGCCGGGGACGGCGCCCCGGAGCCCGAGCCAGAGCCAGAGCCACCGGGGCCGGAGCCGGAGCTGCTCAGGCTGGGGGTGCTCAGCCGGGGCCAGAGCCGTCGGGCCGGGCCGGGGGTGCTCGGGCGGAACCGGGGCCAGTGCCCCGGGGCCGGGCCGGAGCCGCGGGGCCGGGGGCCAGGCTGGGGGTGCTCGGGCGGAACCAGGACTGGCGCCCCGAGGCCGCTGCAGCCACAGCCGCAGCCGCTTGGGCCGGGACTGGAGCCGGGGGTGCTCGGCCGGAGCCGGAGCCGGGGGTGCTCGGCTGGGGCCAGGGGTGCTCGGCCGGCACCGGGCCGGCGCCGCGGGGCCAGGCCAGCGCGCTCAGCTGGAACCGGGGCCGGCGCCCCGGGGCCCGAGTCAGGCCGGAGCCAGAGCCACTTGGGCCGGGGCTGGGGGTGCTCGGCCGGAGCCGCCGGGCCAGGCCGGCGCGCTCGGCCGGAACCGGGGCTGGTGCCGGGGCCGGTGCCCTGGGGCCCGAGCCGGGCTGGACCCAGAGCCGCTGGGGCCGGGGCTGGGGGTGCTCGGCCGGGGCCGGACTGGGCCGTGCCGCGCCTCCCTGGAGCCCTCCTCGCGCCCCCCCCCCACCCCAGCTTACCTGCTGCTTCCCGCCTGCCCCTGCTTCTTTTCAGACTTCCCGTGAACATCTGATTTGCGGGAAGCAGAGGAGGGGGAGGAGCAGGGGGCGGAGCGTTCAGGGGAGGGGAGGATGGGGAAGTGAGCTGGGGGCGGGGGCAGGGGCAGGGTGGACAGCTGCAGGGCCCTCTTAGGCACGGGGCCCGATTCAGCCGAATCGGCTGAATTGGCCTAAAGCCGGCCCTGCCCCTACTGTGGACACCGTCACACCAATCTAAAGGTGCTTACATCAGTATCCTCACTTTGTATAATGAGCCCTGTTGGTAGATTCCTAATATGGCTCCTGGGTTAAGTCTCAAGGAGCTAATATTTTTCCTGTTTTTAAGAAAGGGGAAAAGAGATCTGGGAAAATACAGGTCTGTTAGGTTGACTCCAATTGTGTGTAAGGACTTGGAACAAATTAAGAGAAAGTAGGTAAGGACATCCAGGTGAACGGTAATTGGGATAAAATTTAACATGGGTTTACCAAAGGTAGATCGTGCCAGACCAACCTGATCTCCTTCTCTGAGAAGATAGCTGATTTTTTTAGACAAAGGAAATGCAGTAGATCTTATCTACCTGGATTTCAGTAAGGCATTTGATGAAGCAAAAAAAGTTGCTATAAGCTTGGGACTTATCAGTTGGAAGTGACAGAGGAGAAGAAAGATCTGGGTGTATTGGCTGATCACAGGATGACTATGAGCTGCCAATGTGATAACTATGAGCCACCATGTGGCCATGGAAAGGGCTAATGCATTCCTAGGATGCATCAGGGGAGGTATTTCCATTAGAGACAGGGAAGTGTTAGTACCATTATACAAGGACTGGTGAAACCTCATCTGGAATACTGCTTGTAATTCTGGTCTCTCATGTTTAACAAAGGTAAATTCAAACTGGAACAAGTGCAGACAGGGCTGGTGCAACCCATTAGGCGACCTAGGCGGTCGCCTAGGGCACTGCGATTTGGGGGGCGGCAACCGCGGCGGTATTTCAGTGGCGAGACCTTCTGCTGCCTCTGTGGGGGGGCGGCATTTGGGGGTGGGACCTTCTGCCGCCTAGGGCGGCGGAAAAGCTGGCAGCGCTCCTGGGTGCAGAGAATGGCCACTAGGATGATCCGAGGAATGGAAAACGTAAGTTATGAGACGAGATTCAAAGAGCTTGGCTTGTTTAGCCTAACCAAACGAAGGCTGAGGGCAGATATGATTGCTCTATATAAAAACATCAGAGGGATAAATACCAGGGAGAGAGAGGAGTTATTTGAGTTAAGCACTAATGTTGACACAAGAACAAATGGAGATAAACTGACCATCAACAAGTTTAGGCTTTAAATTAGACTAAGGTTTCTAACCATCAGAGGAGTGAAGTTCTGAAACAACCTCCCAAGGGGAGCAGTGGGGACAAAAAAACTAACTTGTTTCAAGACTGAGCTTGATACGTTTACGGAGGGGATGGTATGACGAGATTGCCTGCAAGGGCATGTAGCCGATCTGCAACTGCTAGCAGCAAATATCTCTGATGGCTGATGATAGGACACTAGATGGGGAGGACTCTGAGTTACTACAGAGAATGCTTTCCCAGGTGTCTGGCTGTTGGGTCTTGCCCACATGCTCAGGGTCTAACTGGTCGCCATATTTGGGGTTGGGAAGGAATTTTCCCCCAAGTCAGATTGGCAGGGATCCTGGGGGGTTTTCTCCTTCCTCTGCAATGTGGGGCACAGGTCATTTGCAGATTTAAACTAGTGTAAATGGTGGATTCTCTGTAACTTGAAGTCTTTAAACCATGATGCGAGGACGTCAGTAACTCAGCCAGCAGTTAGGGGTCTATTTCAGGAGTGGGGGGGGGAGGTTCTGTGGCCTGCAATGTGCAGGCGGTCAGACTAGATTATCATGATGGTCCCTTCTGGTCTTAAACGCCGTGGTCTATGAGCCCAACTGGTCTGCTCTACATCACAGTGGTGGACTTGTGAGGATTTTCTTGAGGTCACCTGATTTCAAACGTTGTATGAGACCATCTGTGTGCCATGGAGGATTGCTGCTCCCCCAGATGGGAACCACTTCTGCTTTCCAGCCGCTCCACCTCCAATGTGGAGAGAGCCCTTTGTGAAAGTCCATAGAATCCCATGCCACAGGCAATCTGGTGGAACAGGACACCGATGACATGGCTGTCGGCACTCTCACAAGACTGATAGCCCCTGCCTTCCCCAGCAGTCACCTCTCTGAGATAGCACTCCCTAAATCAGACACAGGAGGTCTCTGTAACATGTTTCTTGCTAATGGGCGTGAAGCTATTTGCTGTTTCCTGCTAAAGGAGAATATCCCTGAGAGAGGCAAAGAAAAAGCCAGGGGCGGACCGACTGAACTTGGTGACACTATTTACTAGTAGATCGTTTATTGGAACTGCATAGGGCACATGGGCGTAAGGAAAAACAGTTACTAATCCGAAGAGCGAAAAAAGGGGTTGGCGGGGAACAAGCCAAAGCTAGTTCTTGCCACATGGGAACGTGGCATTGATTTTCCTGCAATAGCAAAAGGCATTGAAGAAGCGGCAGTAGCAGGTGGCACAAGGATCACAGCAGGGGAGCTGGTGCCCAAGGCAGGATTCCAGCAGGCGGACGCATCTGCGTGGAGAGCGCTCCTCTCGTCCCTGAGCCCCCAGTGCAGCAGACAACACCTGCAGGAGGAGCAAAAGAAAAGGGGTTTCATACAGGACAACCATGCACATGAATGGTGAACCGCTCAGTGTGTTCTTGGGACCCCCATCGGCATGCTCTGTGAGGGCAGAGGGTTAAACATTTGCTGTGCTTGCACTGAAGTTGGATTGATTTAGGGGTGCTGTGCTGCACGTGGGTTTCATCAGATCTCCAGAAAGGGACATGGAGCAGGTGCACAGGCGTATGCCAGAACTGGCTCCACCGAGGGAAGAGAGTGCCCTGAAGATGATATCCATTTCCAGAGGGTCTGAACTACAGCTGCACCAGGGTGCACTCTGTCTCCAGGGGAGGGTACACAAACCTGGTGAGTCTGGCCTGAAAGTCCAGACCCTGTGTTCTCTGCAGCAAGGTCCCTGGACTCTGGTGATATTCGGTGGTAGCTTCAGATAATAGTGAGGTTTGTAACAAATTAACCATGTAAACAGATAGTGACCCAATCCATGCAGCCTCCGGACTGGTTATCTTGCTATTGATTTCAATTTGTTTTATACTCGCCTCACATTTTAGTTTTCAGTGTGCCGTGGATTTTTGTATTGATAACCCATATCACACCTCAGCAGTTGCCAGGCATGGGGAAGCTGGAGGTTTTAGCATCAGGGGATGATAGGGATAGTTAGGGCTTGGGGCACCAGGAGAATGTGGGAAGTCATTTGCTGGATGTTTCTGCTAAAATGATCAGCAGTGAAGCAGTGAACAATACTGACATTTAAACTGTCGTCTTTAGGTTTGGGAATGAATACGTCATAGAGATGAATGGTGTAATTCGCACCTCACACAGCACTTGTCTCAGGCTCTCTACAGACTCAGGCAGACAATACTGCATCTGTTACACTAGAATCATGTATAAGATTTTCTTCACAACCATGAAAAGTAGCAATGAAATCTCAGCTTCTGGAGCACAAAAGTGTGGCAAGAAGTGAATTGCTCAGCGGTAGAACACTGGCCTGTGCTCTGCAGGAAGTCAGACTAGATGATCACAGGGGTCATAGGAAGTTACCTCTGGCTCCAGTACACTGGCTTCCTGCATGAGGTCCTCATCAGCTACGCGGAGCTCCATAGCCATCCTGTCAAACCCAGGCCTTGGTAAAGTCCCTGTGGAATACAGACAGGGTGAAGTCACAAAAGTCACTAAACAATGATGTGCCTCGGAGGTGCAAAGGACTCACCAATCTGAGATGTGCCTAAACACACACAGAACGGCTCCCATCTGCCCACCACCTTCACTGGATGCGGCCTGCAGATCTCAATGCCCCTGGCTGAGTGCAATGGGAAAGAAGCCCCCCAGATCTCTATCATGCCCTTCCTGTGTTAGCTGGGACCTGGTGGCACTTCTCCTGCCCAACAGGCTTGGGAGTGACAGATCCGAACAAGGGAGAAAGAGTCCAATATTGTTACACTCTTAGTTATTGTCAGTCACAGCCGCAATGAGGAGATCCTGCAGGGCAGGTGGGGATCTCCATCACCGCCCAGTACTCCCTGCAGATCCCCGGGCACGGGGGATGGGGAGACCCTGCAGGGCAGGAGGGTCCGTATTTACCCCATAGGATAACATGCAGTAAGTTGTCAGAGTCAGCCAGGTATTCAATTACAAGTCTGGGCGTGGCTATGCTAATTAGGGGATGCAATGTTGCCATGGGAATGACTACGCTTGTGAGGGATGCTGTGCCAACCAGGGACGGACTGTGTTCCTGCCCTGTGTGAGTTAGACATTCCCCTAGCTGGGGCTGGAGCGGAGGGGTGAGCCTTTTCTCCTGACACAGCAGACCCTGGGTGTGGTTCTGAACATCACGCCCCCCGAGGGAAGCTGGGCTCTCCCAGGATGAGGGGCTGCATTTCTTTAAATGGTTTCTCTTTTCCTAGGCTCATAGACTTTACAGCCAGACGGGACCATCACGATCATCTAGTCTGACCTCCTGCTTGCAAACTGGAACAAAGTGGCAGCGCTGCTTGTGGCCGCTGCTCACTGGTCGTTGCTCTCATCGGGGAGACAGGGCAGCCTGCGGGAGGGAAACACTCACCTGCAGGCCCCACGGGTGCCTCCTTGAGTTTCCGCAGAAGGCTGGGGTAGCTGGACCTGTCTGCCCCATCCAGACTGGGGCGCATCTCTGACAGGTGACTGCTGCTGAGGTCAGAGGAGAGGATGGCCTGGATTCCCTGCAGCACCCCCCAACTCAGCAACAGCATATTCAGCATGATCCCCCAGAACCTGCACAACAGGAGGAGGATCGGGGCTGGGCACAAAGGCCGAAGTTCAAAACGTCTGCTCTGCAGGCTGAATGATAGGACATGGATTAAACACAAGCTCCATTCTCTGGTAAATTAATCACTAAACCGATCATCTCAGGTGGACACCGTACCGAGGGGAAAGGTGGCTGGCTGGCTGCAAACAGGCAAGTCCTAGAGTCGCTCAACACGTTTATTCACTTGAACGAAGAGAAATAGAAATAGAGGGCCTGGGCACCCCAGCCCTGACTCTCTAGAGAAAACAAGCATTGGTCTAGGGGACTCCTGACGGCCTCTATTTCTTAGATTTAGGGGAGCCCTCTCAGAGAACAATGCAGCCTGAGCTGCGTCTGTGAAGATGTGCAGCTCACCCAGCATGTGTAACATACCAGGGTCCAATCCAGACTAATGAGCAGCTGTGGCACCCCTGCCCTGCACCCTTGGGTGCCTCACAATGCCTTGCTGTAATAGGTCTCACCCGGGCCGCTCACAAACAGCCTTCTAGCGTGCAAGCCACACCCTGAGTGTCTGTGTGTGACTGCAGCCTGCCAGCCACACTTGGGCTACACTCCGGCTCGCACCAGCCTTGGTTCTACTGTCGGGTTACCCCATTACACCCCCAGTCTTAGATCTTCCTCCAGAAATGTATGTCCTGTACTGCCCAGCCCTCTCCTGGACAACACAAGCTATGTTAGGTCTGTTATTTCTTTAAAAGGAATACTATGCACACAACTTGCCACCCCAAATGGAGTTTCCCAGACCTTTCAATTTAAACACACTGGATTAGATACAACAATAAAACAAGTGTATTAACTAGAGAGAGAGATTTTACGTGAGTACAAGTAATGAGGCATAAAAGTCAGAAATGGTTATAAAGAAAATAAAGATAAAACTCTACTGGTGCTTAACTGAACAAACTAAACCTCTACCCTGATAACTCGACCCGATATAACACGGGTTCGCATACAACGCGGTAAAGCAGCGCTCCGGTGGATCAGCACATCAGCTCCCAGCCGTGGTGCTCCACTTCCCACCGCCGGTGAGTGCAGGGAGGTTGGGGAAAGGACGCCCCACATACTCACCTGAGGCGGGAAGCGGAGCACCGCGGCTGGGAGCTGGCAGAGTGGAGTGGGCTACAACCGGGCTGCTCCGCTTCCACCGCTGCTGGTGAGTGCGGGACCTTTCCCGAACCCCACCCCCACCCCCAGCGACACGACTGGGGCTGGGCAAGGAAAGCGGAGTGGGCTGGGGCCACGGCACTCCGCTTCCTGCCGCAGGTGAGCACAGGGGACGTCCTTTCCCCAACCTCCTCACACTCACCGGCGGGAAGCGCAGCACTGCGGCTGGGGCCGGAGCAAGGAAAGCGGAGCAGGCTGGGGCCGCTTCCCACCACAGGTGAGTACGGGAAGCGTCCTTTCCCCAACCTCCCTGCACTCACCGGTGGCGGGAAGCGAAGCGCCGCGTCTGGGAGCTGGCGGAGTGGAGCGGGCTGGGGCCGGGCTGCTCCGCTTCCCGCTGCTGCCGGTGAGTGCCTGTCAGGGGGCGGGGGGTGTGGATAGGGGTCGGGGCAGTCAGGGGACAGGGAGCAGAAGGGTTGGGTAGGGGACGGGGTCCTGGGGGTGATTAGGGACGGGGGTCTCTGGAGGGGACCGTCAGGGGACAAGAAGCAGGGGGGGCCAAAGCAAGTTTGATATAACACGGTCTCAGCTATAGCACGGTAAGATTTTTTGGCTCCGGAGGACCGCGTTATATCGGGGTAGAGGTGTATGTTAAATTCAAAGCAAAGTTTTCTCACCAAATGCTTTCAGCAGCGTTACTGACCAAACTTCTTAGGGCAGGACCCCTCCCTGAGTCCAACGGCTGCTTCCTTTATATCCCTTCAGGGGCAGTGAATCAATGGGCAGGGGGAGAGAGGGGTGTCTCTTGGGGTGTTTGTCCCTCATTTGTATAGTTTCAGTCCCCCTTTTGAAAAACATTTTCATCTGAGAACCAGGAGACAAAAAGTCTGTGTGGAAGGATGTTCCCTGCAGCTTTGTTCTCACCTCTTTGAGCTTCCTTTGTCTCCCCTTCCTGCCTGATGACTCAGTTTACTGCTTAAATGCATACTAAGCAGAGCACACGTTCCTTTGTTTGCAACAGACCTGTTTGCCAACCTCTTGTGTTAATAACACCGTACAGTGGAATCTTACAACTTCACATATAATCTTGCCACACATATTTTCCCGGGATGATACTGAGCAGCAAATTACGAGTTTTCAAATGATACCTTACAATGCATACTTTGTGCAAAGGTTAGTACAACAGTGTGTCAGGTGTGACTACGGGGTGCATTCGGTCACACCATGTTCTCACAGGACACATCTGAGATGTTTGCTGGTGTCCACCGCTTGCCTCATTAGGGAAGCTATTGTCCTGGTGGGCCAGAAAGCTCTAAGGGACAAGCAAACAGACCTGCTGGTGAAGAGGGATTATGAGGCCTCCAATCCAGCTCTCAGAGCCACTCCATTGGTGTGGCCACTTCTACGGCCACTGTCCCTGGAGTCACCTTGGAGTAGGCACCCTTTCCTCCCTATTTTCCTGACCAACTGGGGTCACCAGGCATTGACTCGAGTTCATAGGACAAATGCAGACACCTCGACTCACTCACAATAGAGACAGCTCTGGTTCGTGGTGCCTCTTTTTTAGGACATCTTGTGTGATGTTCCCTGTGTCTCAAGCTGCTCTCCCCAATGCTGTGAAGAGGAACACTTGGCTCCATACCTGGGATACGGACTGCAAGTCCAGTACCCAGGACCTCACAGCTGCATTTGGTGGGAGACCCCCAGCACCAGCCTTCCGTGAGGGCACTGATCTTGCCAGCCTCCAGTTGCTCAGTGAGGAACGCAAGGGGGTTGTTTCCTGCCAAGGTACAACTGCGGGGCAGGCTACAAGCACCGCTTCCCCCAGAAGCCACAGCGAGTGGGTGGCCAGCCAGTGACAGGCCTCCTCTCTGCCTGTTTGCACCACGTCGCAGGGAAAAGTTGCCTCTCCCCAGGGGACTTGGCCGAGTGGTGTCCTCCCATCGGGTCTGTTCTAGTGCCAATAAATGGGGTTGTTCATCTGGGGCAGTCCCTAGAGTTCTTGCCCACTTCAGCTGTTTCACAAGTGGGTTCTCGCCCTTCCCAGACACATGCCCGGCTTTGCTCCAGAGGGCCCAGCTGGTTCAGTATTGGGGCATTCATCCCATCCCCAAGAGGAGTAGAGCCGTGGAGAGTGCTCGTGCTGCTTCACGGCCTTTGTCCCTCTCACTACCTGTCTTGCACCCCCTCCTGAGAGCGGAGACCCCATGGTGCAATTGCCCAGCCCCCGAGCTCAGTGCTGACCCCTCAGAGACCCCTCAGACTTCCATAAATTAAACACATCATCTTCCATGGGCAGGCTGTGGGGCAGGGCAGAGAAGGGTGTACGGGGAAGGCTGTGGGACCAGACAAGGTGGGGTATAGGATAGGCTGTGGGACTGGGCAGGGAGGGGGAGGGGGCAGGCTGTGGGGCAGGACAGGGCGAGGGAGGGGGCAGGCTGTGGGGTATGGCAGAGAGCAGGTATGGGGCAGGCTGTGAGACCAGACAAGGAGGGGTATAGGATAGGCTGTGGGACTGGACAGGGTGGGGGCAGGCTGTGGGACTGGGCAGGGAGGGGAAGGGGACAGGCTGTGGGGCAGGGCAGAGAGGGGGCATAGGGCAGGCTGTGGGACCAGACAAGGAGGGGTATAGGATAGGCTGTGGGACTGGGCAGGGAGGGATATGGGGCAGGCTGTGGAGCAGGGCAGAGAGGGGGCATAGGGCAGACTATGGGGTGATTCCCCGCAGCCTGTCCCACCCATCACGTCATCCTTGATTCCACACAGCTCACCACTCAGATTGTCCCTGATTCCCCACGGCCTTCCCCCCACATCGTCCCTGATACCCTGTGGCCTGCCCTTCGTGTCGTCCACGATTCCCCATGACCCGCCCCTCATGGTGTCCCTGGTTCCCCGCAGCCCGTCTCTCACGTCTCACGTGCTCTGAGGCAAGGCCGAGTGTCAGAAACAGCGTGGGGAAAGCTCCGAGGGGCGCCAAGCAGTGACGAGGGGCCGGAAGGGATTTATTTAAAGAGGAAACTGAGTAAAGCTCGGCAGCATCGGTAGCAGAGCACTAGGGACGGGCGTGTTTCTGAGCAGGTAAATCAGCCCAGAGGTGCAGGAGGAATTTCTAAGACTGGAAGTGAGGGAAGAACCCAGGAGAATGGCAGGAAGTGAGGCGAAGAAATGGGAGGGAATTAAGGTGAACAAAACAGACACGGAATCCGGGGGAACCTTCCCGCCAGGGCACCGTACTGAGCCGGTGAATCGTCTCCTCAGGGAAGTGGTGGCTCCCATTCCCCTCCCCCGCCTGTGGGCGCATCTCAGTCCCCTCTTGCCTCTTGTCGTGATCTGCTCTTTGGGGCAGGAACTGGCTTTTCCCTGGGTGTCTGTGCAGCTCCCAGCACAATGGGCTCCAGCCCCTGGACCAGTCCCTTTGGGTAGTACTGCATGGCAAAGAGAACACTACAAAATCCCTCCGGTGGCAGGACGCTGGGCTGGCCCCTGGGTGGATGAAAGGGCACCAGACAGGGCTGACCAGACCTCTCCTTCACTTCTTTGACCCCTGCATCCAAGTATCATGGAACTAGTTCTCCGTTGCTGTGGCAGATCGGGGTGGTTTTAAAAGCTGTGTAATCAGCACTGGAGTGGGAATCACACAGAGCCCCTGGCTCTCTCCAGTCCAGCTGTCTGAGAGCAAATTCACTTGTTCTCTTGTAACGTTTCCATTCCCAGCCAAATTTCCCCCATCCCATTCACTGTAGAACTCCCAGCGCCCTGCCCTGCTTCCAGGAAACCTCCACACGAGAGACGTCGGAAACCGGCACGCAAACCCCTATGAAATACACATGCACACCCGCACGCCATCTCCCCAGGCGTGTAACACCACCGCGCCCACAGCACGGTCACCATGCATTTGCATACACCTTCACACATAATCCGCACATGCCACAAATCCGAGACATAGCACAACACAGGCTTTTTAACATGGTCACGGGGCTTACCGTGCTCCGCTCTGCTGATCTCTCTGGGAAAGATGCTGTGCCTTTGTGTCTAGATTTCCCCTCCGCTAGTTGAGTAGGGTTTATATTGGCTTTCTGTAATTAAGTACTCCAGCCACATGACTGTGCTAACCTACCAGGTAGGTGGGCTTCTCTGCAAATAGATCTATGTCCATATCCTTCTACAGCTGGGGGAAGGGCCGGGGGGTGGGAGGTGGGGGTGGGGGGATGGGGAGGCAGAGAATTGTATACTTCTCTACACCCTGCCAGGCTCTGGCTCCAAGGAGGGTGACTGGCTCCCTCACTGCCATACGCACCAAATTCAATCACAGACTCTCATTGATGCAAACAAGCCCTGTCTCGGCACCAGCTGCTACAGGTATGGATATACTGCAATCTCAGAAGCATGGTCCACACAATGCCAAAGGCAGGCATTATCCCTGCCATGACCCTGCTGGGAATCCTGCATTTGTTTCTGAGCACCACCTAACCAGAAATACAGGGTCATCCAGAGGGAGTTAAGAAGAGCAACAGAAATTGACAGTGTGAAGGAACATCTAAAGAGCTAAGGGCCAGACCCCAATTGGTATAATCAGTGGTGCTCCACTAACTCCAATGGTGACTGGTCCCATTGACTCCAAAGGAGAGACCTCCATTTACACCAACTAGGGATCTGGCATTTAGACTCCTAGACTCCTAGACTTTAAGGTCAGAAGGGACCATCATGATCATCTAGTACAGAGGTTCTCAAACTGTGGTCCATGGACCACCAGTGGTCCGTGAGCTCCATTCAGGTGGTCTGCGGATAGTTCCCTCTAAGGTGTGCGCCTGGGCGGCCGCACACAAAAGAATGAAGGGCCACCCACCTAATTAGTGGAGCCGCGCCTGCGCTAATTAGGTGCCTGGACCCTGGAGAAGATGCACATGTAAGGTGAGGTGGTGGCCTTAGGGGGAATAGGGGGTAGGTGGGAGGGGGCAGTGGGGTGAGAAGACGGGGTGGGGGGAATTTGGGATGTGCAGGGCTGTGGTGGTCAGAGAAAGAGGAGACTTTCTCCAGCTCCAGGGCTGCGGCTGCCAGGGAGAGACGGCCCTCCCTCCCAGCCTCAGCTCTATGGCTGCTGTGGCGGGAGAGAGATCCCCCTCCTTCCTATCCCCAGCTCGGGGGCTGCCACGGCAGAGGAGAGAGGGCACATCCATCGTATTAGAAATATAAGACTATTGATATTATAAGATGAGTTGTGTGCTTTTATTTGTAGACCAAAAAAATGTTAATTATTATTACGTTTTTTTTATATAGAGCTTTTACCCAAAGCACTTGACAATAGTTAGCTAATAGTACAAACAACGTTTGGAAAGAGCATTAAATGGTCCGCCGAGATCCTCAGCAATTTTCAAGTGGTCCGCGGGAAAAAAGTTTGAGAACCACTGATCTAGTGTGATCTCCTGCACATTGCAAGCCACAGAACCTCACCTGCTCATTCCTATAATAGCCCCTCACCTCTGGCTGAGATACTGACGTCCTCAAATCTTGATTTAAAGACTTCAAGTTACAGGGAATCCATTTACTTTAGTTTCAAAACAGCAACTGACCCTTGCCCCACACTGCAGAGGAAGGCAAAAAATGGCCAGGGTCTCTGCCAATCTGAACAGGAGGGAAATTCTTTCCCAATCCCAAATATGGTGATCAGTTAGACCCTGAGCATGTGGGCAAGATCCAGACACCTGGGAAAAAATTCTCTGCAGTAACTCAGAGCCTTCCCCATCTAATATCTCATTTCTGGCCATTGGAGATATTTGCTAAAGCAGTCACACTATGGGCCATATGCCCTTGTAGGCAACTTCATCATACCATCCCCTCCATAAATTTATCAAGCCCAATCTTGAAACAAGATAGGGTTTTTGCCCTCACTACTCCCCTTGGAAGGCTGTTCCAGAACTTCAGTCCTCTGATGGTTAGAAACCTTCATCTAATTTCAAGCCTAAACTTGTTGATGGCCAGTTTATAGCCATTTGCTCTTGTGTCAACACTTAAATAGCTTATCTCCCTGCCTGGTGTTTATCCCTGTGATGTATTTATAGAGCGCAATCATATTTCCCCCCCCCCCCCCCCCCCCGCATTTTGTTGGGTTAAACAAACCAAGATCCTTAAGTCTCCTCTCATAAGGTAGGTTCTCCATTCCTCTGATCATCCTAGTAGCCCTTCTCTGCACTTGTTCCAGTTTGTCTTTATTCAATTTTATCTTGTTGGTGTCAGACCACTTCTTCCATTTGTCAGGGTCATTTTGAATTCTAATCCTGTCTTCCAAAGTACTTCCAATTCCTCCCAGCTTGGTGTCATCCACAATTTTTTTAAGCAAACTCTCCACTCCATCATCCAAGTCATTAATGAAAATATTGAATAGTACCAGACCCAGGACAGACCCCTGCGGGACCCCACTAGATACACCCCCCCAGTCTGACACTGAACCATTGATAACTACTCTTTGTGTTCAGTCTTCCAACCAAGTGTGCACCCACCTTATAGTAATTGCATCTAGACCACTTTTCCCTAGTTTGTTTATGAGAATGTCATGTGGGACTGTGTCACAAGCCTCACTAAAATCAAGATATATCACATGTAACCCATCCCTGAATCATGGCTGCAGCCTTACCCCTTTTCTCCTCAGGGGTACGGGTCCTGAGTTCCTCTATAAAGGCACCTGGTGCCTCCACCCAAGGAAACCCCTCCTTGTGCATAGAACACAAAGGGCTTGTCCCTGGAGAAAATATTTAACATACAATCTCATACAGAGGAGTGTCAGTCGGAGCACACATGAATAAAACAGCTATCACAATTTCCAGAGTAATAAAACCGTATCCAGAGCTTTATTAGGTATGGGGAATTCAGGATACAGGACAATGGGGAAAAAAGAATCAGGATAAGAAAAGATAAAAACAACAATACATAAACTCTACCCCTCCCAACAATTACAGCCAGTACCAACCATGCTGGGCTCCCTCCTAGTACCTGCCCAGGCAAATAGTGAACTTAGGCTCGGGTTTTGGTGGGTGGTGCAGCACTGGAGTTGGTGGCGGACTTAGGACAAAATACACTGGTCTACAATTTTTGAGAAGTCGTCTGCTTCAGAGATAAAATGTGCTATTTATTATGTATTTTGATGTGCTGAATTCAAATATGACAATTAAAACAACTGATTGGCTACTGTTTCTAAGATATTTAAGTTTTTACATTTTATGTCTATGTATATTGTGTAGATAGTAGAGTTTTAATCATAAATTGTAAACCTAGGTCTTTTCATGTGTTTATGGTTGCTTTACATGATAATATTTCACCTGTCCTGTTTATGTAACACTTTAAAAATCAGCAAAAGGGTTATATAAATAAAATTTATTATGAAACAAAAGGCAAAAAACGATTCTGTACATAGTTTAGTCCTATTCAGTGTCTACTCGGCGCTTCTTGGCTTGTCTCTTGTATTCATTCAATGGAGCATCTCTTGTCACTGTCCAGCAATAGTCTGCAAGCATTGATGGGCTCCATTTGCCCTGATAGCGTTTCTCCATTGTTGCAATGTGCTGGTGAAATCGCTCACCGTGCTCGTCGCTCACTGCTCCGCAGTTCGGTGGAAAAAAATCTAGATGAGAGTGCAAAAAATGTATCTTTAGTGACATGTTGCAACCAAGGCTTTTGTATGCCTTGAGGAGGTTTTCCACCAACAACCTGTAGTTGTCTGCCTTGTTGTTTCCGAGAACAATTTATTGCCACTAACTGGAAGGCTTTCCATGCCATCTTTTCCTTGCCACGCAGTGCATGGTCAAATGCATCATTTCGAAGAAGTTCACGAATCTGAGGACCAACAAAGACACCTTCCTTTATCTTAGCTTCACTTAACCTTGGAAATTTTCCACGGAGGTACTTGAAAGCTGCTTGTGTTTTGTCAATGGCCTTGACAAAGTTCTTCATCAGACCCAGCTTGATGTGTAAGGGTGGTAACAAAATCTTCCTTGATTCAACAAGTGGTGGATGCTGAACACTTTTCCTCCCAGGCTCCAATGACTGTCGGAGTGGCCAATCTTTCTTGATGTAGTGGGAATCTCTTGCACGACTATCCCATTCGCAGAGAAAACAGCAGTACTTTGTGTATCCAGTCTGCAGACCAAACAAGAGAGAACAACCTTCAAATCGCCACAAAGCTGCCACTGATGTTGGTCATAGTTTATGCACCTCAAAAGTTGTTTCATGTTGTCATAGGTTTCCTTCATATGGACTGCATGACCAACTGGAATTGATGGCAAAACATTGCCATTATGCAGTAAAACAGCTTTAAGACTCGTCTTCGATGTTTAGGGCTGCCATCACACCATCGATGTTGTTGCAGGCTACAAGATCACCTTCCATGAAGAAGAATGGGACAAGATCCTTTTGACGGTCACGGAACATGGAAACCCTAACATCACCTGCCAGGAGATTCCACTGCTGTAGTCTGGAGCTCAACAGCTCTGCCTTACTCTTGGGTAGTTCCAAATCCCTGACAAGGTCATTCAGTTCACCTTATGTTATGAGGTGTGGTTCAGAGGAGGAGGATGGGAGAAAATGTGGGTCCTGTGACATTGATGGTTCAGGACCAGAAGTTTCATCCTCTTCCTCTTCCTCGTCTGACTCAAGTGAGAATGATTCTGGTGCATCAGGAACCGGCAGTCCTTCTCTGTGGGGTACTGGGTGTATAGCTGATGGAATGTTTGGATAATGCACAGTCCACTTTTTCTTCTTTGACACACCTTTCCCAACTGGAGGCACCATGCAGAAGTAACAATTGCTGGTATGATCTGTTGGCTCTCTCCAAATCATTGGCACTGCAAAAGGCATAGATTTCCTTTTCCTGTTCAATCACTGGCGAAGATTTGTTGCACAAGTGTTGCAGCATATGTGTGGGGCCCACTTCTTGTCCTGATCTCCTATTTGGAGCCAAAATAAAGGTGATAGGCTTTCTTAACCATAGTGGTTATACTGCGCTTTTGTGATGCAAAAGTCACGTCACCACAAACATAGCAGAAGTTATCTGCACTGTTCACACAAGTACGAGGCATCTCTGCTCACTTTGGCTAAACAGAAATGTGTCCCTTTGCAAAATCAAACACTGACAAATAAGAGAGCACGACACTGTATGATTTCTAGAGCTGATATAGGGCAATTTGTTCAGCAGAGTGATGTAAGCTTCGTTATGATTGCATCATCCATGACTTCTAGGAATAACATGATGCAATTCATATCATGTAAGACGCAATACCAGCTTCAGATTGCATCATTCATTGTTTTGCCTAAAAAGCAAGTACTGTCCAAACCCAGTCATAGATTTATTCATAGATCCAGTCAAAGATGTATTTTAGTCATTTCTGGATTAAATTGAGATCCCTTCCCTTTATAACTCACTTATCCTCCACCATTCCCAAGTCAAGGGTCGTATATACTGACCCAATAGCATATCTTGAAAACTAGAGCCAATCAACAATTTTAAGCATCATTTTCGTTCTCAGTGACCCAGAATTAGTAAAGTTTGACTACATTTATTTCAGAAGCATTTTGGCTGTAGAGCAGTGATATCAAAATAAACAAGGGTGTTCTTACAAAGTATTCCCACCAAGGATTGTAAGGTTATCCTTGGGGCTCTCTGATCTGGAGTCCAATGTGTAGTTAGCCTGGCTCATGGTAGCCTAACTATTAATCTCCTCAGCCTCCTGGGGTTCTGGTCTCTGCTAAGATGACACTGTTCAATGTCCCAGAAATCCCAAAAGGACCCAGAGTCTTCCCTGGGGTAGGAATGTGGAGGGGAGAAGGATCCTCTCTGGCTGTGATGCTTCTTTCCTTGCTATGCTCCAAACACAGCCAGAACCGAAAGGAAAATCAAACCCATTTGTCTCTGAGTTCCGGCTCATGATTGGTCCAGTTCTGTCTCCGCCCTGGACCCTAGGCAATCTGGGAAATGGAGTCCTGAACCTCTGCTACCATTGCTGCTGTAATCCAGGGATGATTCCCCTAGATGATCCAGGTGGTATTTCAGGAGCACCCCTTCCAAAAGGGCTATCCATGTCTACTGCTTCTCCCTGTCCGCTAGGCTAGAAACCATGTCAAAGAAGGAAATTAGGTTGGTTTGGCATGATTTGTTCCTGACAAATCCATGCTGACTATTCCTTATAACCCCATCATCCTTTAGGTGCTCCCCACCTGATTGTTTAATATTATGCCAGTATCTGTCCAGTAACTGAAGTAAGGCTGACTGGCCTATAATTCCCCAGTCCTCTTTGTTCCCCTTTTTAAAGACAGGTGCTATGTTTGCACTTCTCCAGTCCTCTGGGGAAATTCTGAACTAATGCGGATTGCTCTTCCCACTCTGCCCCACTACAGTACCCCACAGTCTAAACAAAGGTGGGGCCAGTTGTCAGCCTTCTCACCAACAAATCACTCGATTGGGCTTCCCCCTGACTGGGACGCCTTCCCACAAGCCTTCTCAACCATCTTTGATGACCCATATCACCTATGGTCTGCAGAGCCTGCTCTCCGGAAGCGTGAGGACATGACCTCGCCTCCTGCCCACCTCAAAAGAGCTTGGGAAATGGACCAGCCCTGTCCCAGTGGGGGAGTACAGCCTGGGCATCACCAGAGCTCTGTGCTTTGGAACCCCCCCCCCCCAAGTTGAATCCCACCCAGGAACCAGGGGGTCTTTCCAAATTTCCAATTGCTGCTATGGTTGTGGGTCTTGGGGCAGATGCAGCAGATCCCCCTGTAAACGGTGATGATAGCATCTATAAAGTTGGCAGTAGCCCCAGAGTCTGAGGCAGTCCAAACCCTCCTGATTCCAATCTGGCCAAAAAACATCCCAGACCTGGTGGAAATGATTGATGGATCACCCCTATCATCAGGACTAGTGACCCAAGAAACCATCCCCTTAGAGGCCGTAGTGGAAGGCACTATGAAATAATATGCTTTGATGTGATCCATACTCCGTTCTTCCCAATCGTTCTTGGCACTGCTTGGTTGGAGCAGCATGACCCATTTTCTCTTGGTGGTGGAGGAGCATTAGCTTCCCCTCCAAATATTGCCAGAAAGCTTGTCTCAAACAAACTAACAAACCAACCTGGTGATCTGCACCACAGGCCCCAGGATTGGATAAGATGCTCGGAAATGAGACCCCAGACGGCGGGGACTAGCCAGAAGGAAGCAGCTCCAGACCAGAACCTCGGCTTCCCAACAGGTACTGAGACTACTTGAATTAGAAAAGAAATACATAGATTCACTACCGCCACACAGGGACTATGACTGTCAGATAGACCTACAGTCTTGGCAAAGGCACCCAGTGGTCAGATATACACCATATCTGAACGAGAGCTGGTGGCACTATGTGTGTATACCCAGGAAAATCTGTCAAAGGGCTTCATTTGAAGATCCACCTCCCCAGCGGAGGCACCATTCCTCTTTGTGTGAAAAAAAGTCGGGCCATTATGTCTCAGCCTAGACTATCGCACATTGAACCAAGTGACTATTCATAACCTGTACCCCCTACCCCTCATCCTGGAATTGTTCGACGCCTGAGGACTGCCAGGATCTTCACTAGACTAGCTCTTTGGGGGGCATACAATCTAGTGCACGTAAGGCCAAGGAGCGAATGAAAGACCACTTTTCGTACCTGATATTGGCACTTTGAATACATAGTTATGCCATTTGGCGTAACCAATCCCCCCACAACATTCAACATTTCGTAAATGATGTGTTCAAGGACATCCTGGAGCACTACACAAGTACTACCTTGATATACTGGTGTTTTCTGAGAACTCTGACCAGCACTGTCATCAGGCCTAGGCAGACTACGGAAGCACGGTTTGTTCACCAAACTAGAGAAGTACACCATCCACCAGGCCACCATTGAATTTTTAGGTTACATCATCTCCCCGAAGGGCATTCAGATGGACCTGCAGAAGATGGGCACCATCTGCAACTGAACAGCACCCTGGACCTTCTGAGAACTTCAGAGTTTCCTGGACTTTGTAAATTTTTATAGGCAATTCATCACCACTTCTCTGAACAAACAGCCCGCTGACTTCCCTTCTGCGTAAAGCCATTTGATTCATTTGGTTGCCTGAAGCCCAGCTCGCTTTTGACCAGCTCAAGGCCACCTTCACCACAGCCCTGATTCTGTCACACCCTGACCCGACTCACCCATTTGTAATGGAAGCAGATGCATCCAGCCTGGGCTGCAGGTCAGTACTCTCGCAGTGACCTCAGTCCATTCTGCACCCTCATGCATTCTACTTTTGGAATCTCACCACTGCAGAGATGCCCTATGGAATACTGGACAAGGAGATGCTCATCATCAAAACTGAATTTGAAGAATAGCATCACCACCTTGCGGGAGCTTGGCTTCCAGTGCCGGTTTTCACTGACATAAAACCTTGAGTACCTCCACAAGGCCCAAGCTCTGAGCCAGAGGCAAGTAAGGTGGGCCCTGTTTTTTCTCAATTCAATTTTACGATTACCTACCACACAGGAAACCAAAATGGGAAAGCCAACGTGCTATTGCTAAAGGGGGATGATTACAGGGAAAATGAGGACCCTTCTTCCGAGCCCCCCTACCTCCTCAAGGCTAGTAATTGTGTCAATGCCGCAATCCAGCAAGATCTGCTCTCCCTCACTCTGTCTGTCTTGAAAGAAGACCCACTTGCCCAAGGAACACAGTCTGTGCCCTTAGGGGCTGAGATGCACCTTTCTGTGTGGGATGGTATAACATACTTGCAGCACATATATGTCCTACCTTGACACCCCAGACTGGAGGACCTATGGCTGTGTCACGATGCCTGGGTCACTTTGGCTGCCAGAAGACCTCCCACATGGTCGCCCGTGTTTTCTGGTGGTCCTGCATGTAGGCTGAAGTCCAAACTTATGTGGACTCCTGCAAGTGCTGTGCATGTACCAAGTCACCCCAGACCAGACCGCTCAGCACCTTAGTGCCTCTGGAGAGCCCAGCTAGGCCTGGGTCTGCCATCAGCCTAGACTTGGCCACACCACAGTCATAACAGTCATGGATCATCTGACTAACATGGCCCATTTCATCCCTGCAACCACCTGCCCTCTGCTGAGACTACTGCCCAACCCCTGGTGCAAAACCTGGTCCAGCTCCACAGACTCGCAGACCATAGAGTTTCGGACCCACGCCTGCAGTCCACCTCTTGTTTTGGCGTGAAGCATTCAGATGACTGGACATCCACATATCCACCACCACCACATGCCTCACCCACAAACAGATGGAGAAACCGAAAGGGTGAACCTAATACGGAAGTAGAGCTTGAAGTGTTTTGTAAATTAGCACCAAGATAACTTGTCCATGCTCCGGCCATATGCAGAGTTTTCTGACCTCTACAGGTCGGACCCATTCGCCAATTATGGGTTCCAGCCCTGTTTTCACCTGGTGTTACCAGCAGCCTCCCCAAACCCAGCCACCACAACTGGATCCTAGAAGAGGCGAAGGAGGCTTCTAAGAAGCATGCAGAACCATCAGGGACAAGAAGCTTCTGTGTTCACAGTAGGCCAGAAGGTGTGGTTTGCTGACAAGCATCTCCAGAGCAGTCAGCCCTCCCGAAATTGGACTATCAGTCCAATACGCCAGCAGATCAACCCAGTTACCTTTAAACCACAGCTTCCCCCGTCTCCAAACACAGCCAGTTTTTTCAGGCTTCTCTTCTGAAGTCCTGAGCTGAGAACCCCTTCCCTGACTGAACCACACCCTCCCCTCAAATCCAGGATAACAAGGAGTACAAAGTGCATGCTGTCCTCAATTCCCAATGGACGCCTGTACTGTCTGGTGGATTGGGAAGGCTACAGCCCCAAGAAGCACACTTGGAAACCTGCTTCCCATGCCCCTGCCGTGCTGGGGAAATTCCACCAGACTCACCCGGACCAGCACCACCCTGACGGGCAGAACAATGTAAGAACCTGCAGGACTGGAACCTGGGACCATGGGGCTTGTGCACCATAGACACTTCCACATCACCACTGGAAGCTTAGGCTGGATTTCTGCTGGAGGGTCCTGTGAAGCTAGGCACTGCAGGAAGTACCACCCAGCAGTGCTTGAGTGGTAGCCCCCTGCAACCCATCAATTTGCTCATACTGCTATACAAACCAGGAAGCCAGCCTGGGGAGCTGTCTGAACAATGATGCACATGGCTGCTTGCTTCTGCTCCAGACCATGTCTTGCCATGGACCCTAGACCCCGGCTTCTGACTCTGGTTTGTCCCTGACTCTACAACTTGCTCGCTGTCTGTAACCTGGTGCCGGACCCTGACTCCCTGGCATCCTGCCCCGGCTCAGCCCCACCCTGCTACTCGTCTCCTCACTGCAACTTGGAGCCCGACCAAGAGACTGGTTAACCAAGTTCGGGGGTTTGTCACTGCGGGGGGACAGGACAATAAAGCCTTCAGCACCAAGGGACAGCATTTGAGTAGAATACAGGGAATTAGCCAGTGCAATGAATGAGCTAGGCTGACTGGATGCTGGCCAGGAATAAGCAGAGCCACTCGGAGAGTAGTGACCGTCCGTGTCCTGCCGGCCCACTGGAGCACCCTGGGATAGCGGCACTGTTGGGGCCTGGTCTCCCACAGCGCCCCCTTGTGATACGACAGTGTCCTGTACTCACCCTGCCTTCGGTCCTCAGTGTCTGGGCAGACAGAAAGCAGGTCCGGGCTCAGCCCTTCAGCTGAGTCCAGCAGGAGTCACCTGAAAACAAACAAACTGATGCGAGTCCACTGGGGGACTCCCTCCCTTCCTTCAAGGGCCCTCTGTCACTGAGGGTCCCGCCCAGCACCCGCCGGTGGGGCTGGCAAGGGTTCCAAAGCAGTCCTCAGACTCAGACCCACCTGCCCCTCGGGGGGCTCTGATGGGCTGTCCCTGCTCTCAGCCACGCTCTCCTCTGGGCACTGAGGAATGGAGGTTCTCCTCCTTCCCCTCTGTTCTCCTCCCAGGGCTGCTGCTAACTGAGCTGGGCTTTGCCTCTTGTAGTGTTTCCCTCCAGGCCTGATCCACCTTGTGGGTATGGCAGGGCAGGACTGTCTGAGCCTACAGCTCTTCCTTAACTCTCCCCTGGCTGGTGCAGGGCTTGTCCGCCCCATCACAAACGCCCTTACCTGCCCGGCTCCGGAAGAGGGCAGGCGCTGCTCTGTGTGACTTAGTCATCTATCGCCCATGGCCATTGACTGTTACTCGACCTACTTGGGGACCGCGCGTTTGCCAGCACGTCACCGGGAAGGTGAAGTCTGTGTTCGTTCTTTGGGGGGTCTGGGTGGAGCTGGTCACAGATGCTGCCCCGCATCTCATGCAGGATTGTGAGGCTTTCCTGGTAAGATACAGTCACACCACAGCTCCCGCACTGCCCTCAAGCATGGGGAGACTCTGAAAGAGCCGGGCGGGCAAGAAAGGGAATCCTGCGTCAGGAAGACCGTGTCTTAGCTTTATTAAGCAGCAGAACTATTCTGAATGTGCTGGTTAACACAGCCCCATCTCAGTGGTGATGGGCAGACGGACGAGGGCTCCAGTCCCTGCACTGGAGGGGTGTTGGCATCTGGAAGAGGCAGTAAAAGCTGAACTGGATGGAGAGAAAGGACGGGCGAGTTCAGCTGCAGCGAGAGAGAAGAGCATTTCATTGCGATCCTGCTGGACACAGAGTGACCAGAGCACTATAAAGAGGGATTGGAGATACGCAAGGCTTCTTTTGCACGGGGATACTGAAAATATCCACTGAGCAACGAACAAAAACTGGCCTAGCTCTGGTGATAGTCTGCTAGCCCAGTGCCTACACCCAGCGGCAGTCTGCTCTCCCAGTGCTACACCCAGCGGCAGTCTGATAGCCCGTTGCCTGCACCCAGCGGGGCCGGATCCCAGCAGCCAGAGAGCATTTGTGGCTGTGCAACCTCTGACCCTACTGTAGAAATTGCACATGGAAGGATTGAAAGGAAAACTTGAATGGCACAGAAGCAACTGGGTCACATAGGATAATAAACCTTGAAAAGGGTAGAGTGCTCCCAAGGCTGTTACTAAGGCACGTGGTTTGCACTGTTGTGGTAGCCATGTTGCTCCCAGGATATGAGAGAGACAAGGTGGGTGAGGTAATATCTTATATTGGACCAACTTTAGTTGATGAGACATACAAGTTTTTGAGTTACACAGAGCTCTTCTTTAGGTCTGGGGAACAGAGGCGGATTAGGTGTTTGTGAGGCCCTGGGCCAGAGCAAGTGGGGGCCCCTCCCCACCCCTTTAGCCCGCAGTCCCCCCATGCTCCTGCCGGGGAGCGGGGTCAGGGCGCGGGGGCTTGCCCTGTCCCGCTTGCGCAGTGCTCCTGCTGGGGAGTGGGGTCGTGGCATGGGGGCTTCCCCTGCTCCCTGGCAGGAGTGCTGGGCGGGCAGAGCAGGTCGGAGTATGGGGTTGCACATTTTTCCAGGGGCGCCCCCAATTGGCCAGGGACCCTGGGCCTGGGCCCCATTGGCCCAGTGGTTAATCCACCACTGCTGGGGAAGGAAGCAGAGTGTCTGAGCTAAATACAAGTTGGAACCAATTGTTTAGCAGAAGGGGTAACACGTGGCAGATGGTCACTTGAAATGAAGTGGGCAATTGAGGGTTAGATTGTTATGCATAAAGGGTTTGAAGTGGGCAATTAAGGGTAGCAGGTTGTGGGGCGTGTTACAAGTTGTCATGAGCCATAAAAATCAGTGTCCCTCTTAAGTCCAATAGATGCAAAACCTGCAGACATACCTCCACTGCTACAATAATCCCCCACAACACACCTGTCAAGATCCAGGGTCCTACAGATGCTTATCATAACATGTGGGGTACCTCATCCAGTACATCAATTGCCCCAACAATAACTACGTGGGTGAAACCAGACAGTCACTACGCTATTGAATGAACTCACACAGGAAAATGATAAAAGACAAAAACACCCTACCACCCATCCACAGACACTTTTCACAGAATGATCACTCCATATCTGATCTTTCAGTACTTGTCTTCAAGGGAAACCTGCACAACACCTTCAAAAGATGAGCCTGGGAACATCAGTTCATAACTCTGCTAGACACCAAAAGCCATAGACTTAACAAAGACGCTTGTTTTATGGCTCATGACAACAATTTGTAACATGCCCCATAGCCTGCTACCCTTAATTGCCCATTTCAAGCCCTTTAAGTATAACAATCTAACCCCCAACTGTCCACTTCATTTCAAGTGACTGCCTCCACATGTTACCCCTTCTGCTTAACAATTGGTCCGTGTAGCTTGAAAGCTACACAGCAGAAGTTAGTCCAATAAAAGATATTCCTCACCTACCTTGTCTCTCTCATTAAGGTCCATCCATCTCCCTAGCATCTGTAGTGAGTTCAAATCCCAAAGGAGGAAGATGTGATGTCTTTGATCTTGGTATTTTACTGAGCCAGTAAGGTGGATCTTTTCAAAGCTACGTAGGGGATTAAAATGCAGAAATGCCATTAAAATACTGTTTTTAAAATTAGCCCTATACAAAATCAATGTAGCCCATATGAAAAGGATTAGAGATAGGGTAACTGATAGCTAGAAAGTAACTGTTTAATAGGAATGACCATCCAGGGAGGGGAGGGTTTGAGTAGAGTCCCTACAAAGCTATTCAACACCTTTATCAACGATTTGGAAGCAAATATAAAATCACGGCTAGTAACGTTTGCAGATGACGTCAAAACCGACGGAGCGGCAAATAATGATAACGAATAGATCTGTTCTACAGAGCGACGTGGAGCACTTGATAAGCTGGGCTTATTCACAATCCCTGGATTTTAATACAGCCAAATGCAAGGTCATACAACTAAGAGCAAAGAATGTAGTTCAGTCACATATACAGGAGGGGGCGCTATATCCTGCAACGCAGTGACTCTGACAAGGACGTGGTGCAGAAGCACCTAAACATGAGCTCCCAAGGCCACACTGTAGCTAAGAGGGCAAATGCAATCTTTGCACGTATTCACAGGGGAATATCAAGGAGGAGGCGGGAAGTAGTGTTACCTCTGTACGCAGCGTTGGTGAGACAGTTACTGAAGTGTATACACTTCAGGTGTCCACACTTCAAAAAAGATGTTAAAAATCAGAAAGGGCTCAGAGAAGCTCTACAAGAATGATCTGAGGTCTGGGAAACCTGCCTTACGGGGAGGGATGCAAGAAGTTTTATCCGTTCAGCTTACGTAATAGAAGTTTAAGAAATGACTTGACCACAGTCTGTTAGTACCTACATGGAGAGAAGATTTCTGAGAGCGGATGGCTCTCAAATCTAGCTAAGGCAGAAGGAGAGCCAGTGGCTGGAAGCTTATGCTGAACAAATTCAAACTGGAAAGAAGGTGCAAATGTTTAACAATAAGAGCAATTAACCTTTAGACCCAGTGACCTGGGATGCAGAGGATTCGGCATCATGTGAAGTCTTTTAAAATTGAGATGAAATATTCCTTTCTAAACGATCTGCTCTTAATATATTAAAAGCTATGGGCTCACAGCAGGAATCCCTGGATGAAATGGTCTGGCCTGCGTTATGCAGGAGGTCAGTCTACTCTAGATGGTCTGAAGGGGCTATTTGGGCCTTAAAAACCTATGAATCTATTGATAAAAATTAGGCAGCTGAATTCCTTCCGTAGGGTGGGAAATCGCGGCTTGCACGGCTTGGTTTGCTGTATTGAGTTCCTAAGTGGGCGGTGTCTGGTTTTGGGGACTAAGCAACCCTAAATAGCACCCGACCCAAAAGCCCAGTTACCGCGGAGCAGGGGGAGGTGCCGGGTCATTAACATGCACCAGCTCCTGCTCAGCCAGGGCCGCCTCCTACATCCAGGCAGGTTCCTCGGGATGATCCAGCGAGTGACAGGGAGAGGGGGAGAGAGAAGCGAGCAACAGGGGTGTGGCCTTGGGGGAAGAGGCGGGGCAGGGGGCGGGGCCTCGGGGATCCACTTACCAGCAATTAGAAAAGTGGCAACCCTAACCCTCCTAATTCCCAAGCGGGGCAAAAGCCTGTTTGTGGCCATGGCTGGTTTCCTTACTAAACGCCTTGTGATTGAGGACAGAGATTCACCAAATCATGACAGGGGCCACTCTGCTCTGACGTAACAACCTGGTGATGTGCCAGGACAGTTGTTTCTGTGAGGAAATAGGATTGAGGAGGTAGGTAGGAGGACTAAGGGCTCTGCCCCCAGGAGGGACGAGGGGCTGCCAGGAACCCCACATGCCCACAGAAAAGCCCTTGCCGTCCAAGTGCAGATAGTCCCTAGTGCAAGCCCCAGCTATTGGGCCTGCTCTGTCCCTGGGGCGCAGTGTGGGGGTTCCCCAAGGCGGGAATTGCTGGGTGGACTCTGGCCTGTGGGATCTGGCCTTAACACCAGTGGGTCGATGCGCAAGAGCCAGGGGTCATCCCCAGGAATGCAGAACGCCTGCCACTTCCACAGTTTGCCTGCAGCCCAGGGCACGGCTAATTCCTGCTCCGCCCTGCGTGGCCCCTGCGTCCCAGGCTCATTAGGGATGTTTTCGGCCCGTGCTGCGGATGTTCTGCGGGGAGGAGTGGGTTCGGGGAAGACATTAATGCAGTAACGAGGGAGGCGGCCCCAGACCTGCACTGAAAGCTTTTTAATCTGCAGGAGAAACGTCCACTCGATGCACTTCCCCAGCATCGGTAACGAGCTAAATGAGCCTCCACCTGCTCTCCAGTCGCTTCCAGGAAAAGCAGCCCCAGAGAGTGGGGACAGCGCCGGCTTTGTCAACACAGCCTGTTTTTCTGAAAGCCAGTGGGAAGGGGAGGGGAGGCCCGTGGTGACCCCACGCAGCAACGCTTCCCCATGGTCTCTGCTCCCAGCTGTGTCCCCAGGGCTCCTCACAGGGCCCTGCTGTGCCAGCACTGCCCTCTGCCCTGCTGCCCCCTGCCTGCAGCTCCAGGGAGCAGAGCGCTGGGCGGGAGCTACGCCCGCTCCAGGCACAGCTGGGAGGTCCCCTGACTCATGCCAGCACTGCACCATGGAGCTGAGTGCCAGGGCTGGTTGGCACCATCACATACGCCCCCTGCCCCCGGTAGCTTCACAGCCCCGTCACCACCAGCCTCCCCTTGGGAGTTCTTCTCTTGGACGCCGGCTCCAGGCTGCGCTGACTCTCTCATGCCCTCGCTCCTGGAGCTGGGGACCTTAACATTGTTCAGCATCGCCCTCTTAGCCGCTCTCCCCCATTCATCGCCTCTCCCTTCTCCGCATTGCCCTGGCCCATCTCCTGCAGTGCCCCTCACCCAACGCTGCAGAAGTACTACAGGAATCAGCAGCGCGTCGTCGCTGTACGCCGACCCGGCACCCCAGCACCGCACATCACACCCTTCCTCGATTCAGAGAATTTAAGCCCAGCACGGACTGTTAGATCATCTACTCTGACCTGCTGTCAGCAGAGGCCGGAGAATTTCACCCAGCTCACCCAGGTATTGAGCCTAATAACTTGTGTTCAATTAAAGTGTCTTCCGGAAGGCATCCCTTCTTGATCTGAAGACATCAAAAGATGGAGAATCCACCACTTCCCTTGGTGGTTTGGTTTCTTTCAAGGGTTAATCACCCCTCACTGTTAAAAATCTTTGTCTTATTTTTAACTTGACTTTGTCTGGCCTTCTCTTCCAGCCTTAGGTTCTTCTTATGCCTTTCTCTGCTAGATTAAAGAACCCTTTAGTACCCACTGTTTTCTCCCTGGGAAGGTGTTTATACACTTTAACCAGTCACCTCTCAATCGTCTATGTAATAAACTAAACAGACTGAGCACTTTAATAGAGATGGTTGGAAAGTTGAGTTGGAAAATGCCGATTTATCAAGCCTGAAATATTTCGCCTGAAATACCTTGGTTTGAACTTTCAGAGAATCCAACGCACAGGCTGGTGCTGTTGAGCAAATTTCATTTTCTAAACACCATGTGGTGATGTTTCCAAAATTAAATTGGGGGGAGAGGGTCTGGTTTTGGTGAGAATCCAGAAAAATTCCAGTTTTGGTTCAATCAAAACCATTCCCCCCCTCCCCGATTTTTCAGTTTAGCCCCTGAAAAAAATCAATTCTTTGCTGTACATTTTAAGCCTCTTACTCTGAGGCATTTTCTCCAGCCCGCGAATGATTTTTGTGTTTGTTTTCTGCACTGTCTCCCATTTTCAACATCCTTTGTAAAACATAAACCCCCAAACGGTACACAGTATTCCAGCATGGGTCTTACCAATGCCGTATACAGAGGTCAAATTACCTCCCTCTAGTCCTACTGACTGCTCCCCTGTCTATACATCCAAGGATCCATCAATAGGTGGATCCAACCATCATAGGTCCATCAATGGCTATTAGCCAGGATGGGCAGGGATGGTGTCCCTAGCCTCTGTTTGCCAGAAGCTGGGAATGGGCGACAAGGGATGGATCACTTGATGATTACCTGTTCTGTTCATTCCCTCCGGGACACCTGCCATTGGCCACTATCAGAAGACAGGATACTGGGCTAGATGGACCTTTGGTCTGACCCAGTATGGCCGTTCTTATGTCCACATGAGACCTTTTTGCCACAGACTCTTACAAGGAGCTCGTGCTGAGTTTCTTGACCACTAGGACCCCTAAAACTTTTTCAGAGTCACTGCTTTCCAGGATACAGTCCCCCATTCTTTAACAGACTCGGAGACCTGGTAGGTAAGGTCCCATGGGAAGAAAATCTAAGGGAAAAAGGAGTTCAGGAGAGTGGGCAGTTTCCATGGGAGAGCCCCACACAAAGGGTAAGATTGGAGATGCTATGGACAGGCGTGAGAAGGCCACAGCAGGAAGACGCTCAGGGAAGCGGCAGCAAGGAGCAGGCCTTGGAGGCTGGTTATATGGTCACTGGGCTGGAACCCAGTGTAGTGGGAGGGCCTGGGTTCCCCTACCCGCCACTGGCAAGGTGGCATGAGTCCAGAGAAGGGGGCAAGGACGACAGAGAGCCCTGAGAGAAGGTTGTGAAGACAGCAGGTCCTGGAGCGGGGGAGCTGAAAGCTTATTATAAGGACATTGGACTATTTATTTGTGATTATTGGACTTTGTTACCATGGAAGCAGTGGACTTAAATTGTGACCTAGCCAGAGGGCCAAGTCACAGGAAGAGGCAAACCGCTGGAAGACCAGAGTGACCCTCGGGTGCACCAGGTGGAGAGAGCCGCTATGCTATGCCCAGCTACAAGGAGGCACTCGAATGGTAACACACGCTTTGCAAACCAGTGTGGCCTTCTTTCTTGATGGAGGGATTGTGGCTTTCTGGACATCTAGTCAAACCATTCGCCATTATCATTCAGAGTTTTCTGGTTAGATTCTTCCTCCCAGCTGATTTGGCTCATAATTGTTTTCAGCTTTGGGAAACTGGGCCTTGTAAAAGCGCCAAGTGTCTTTTTACTGCTGGTTGGAACTTTAATTCAGTTTGCACATCAATGTGATGAAGAATTTAACCAGAAAACTGTGAATGATAACTGGGAGTGGTTTAAGAACATTTGACTAGATGCCCCAAAAAGCCACAATCCCACAAATGAGGAAGAAGGCTGGGCTGGTTAAAAAAACAATCTGGTTGAGAGGGGAACTGAACGCAGCTCTAAAAAATAAAACATAAGAAATGGAAGAAAGGGAAAGTTGACAGCAATGAATATAAATCAGAAGTTAGGAATTGTAGAAAATTGATAAGGGATGCAAATGGACACAAGGAGAAATCTATGGCCAGCAGAGTTAAGGACAATAAGGAGGGGTTTTTAAAGTAGATTAAGAACAAAAAGAATCCTGACAATGGTATTGGTCCATTACTATATGGAAGTGGTAGAATTATCAATAATAATGCAGAAAAAGGCAGAAGTGTTCAATATAAATAAATTAATGGAGATATCCTTGAAAGGTCATTGAGGCCAGCCCCCTGCCTTCACTAGCAGAACCAAGTACTGATTTTGCCCCAGATCCCTAAGTGGCCCCCTCAAGGATTGAACTCACAACCCTGGGTTTAGCAGGCCAATGCTCAAACCACTGAGCTCTCCCTCCCCCAAATAAAATAAATATTTCTGTTCTATATTTGGGGGAAAAAACAGATGATGTGGTTCACCAAACAGGATGATAACATTTGTCCATTTCACTAGTATCTCTGGAAGATGTTAAACAGAAGCTACTGACGTTAGACATTTTTAAGTCAGCAGATCCAGATAATTTGTAACCAAGGGTTTTAAAAGAGCTGGCGTATGAGCTTGGTGAACATTAATGTTGATTGTCAGTAAGTCTTGGAGCACTGGGGAAGCTCCAGAAGACTGGAAGAAAGTTAATATTGTGCCTATTTTTAAAAAGGGTAAACAGGATAACCACAGTAATTGTCAGGCTGACTGGCCTATATCAATCCCAAGGAAGATAATGGAGTGGCTGATATGGGACTTGATTAATAAAGAACTAAAGGAAGGTAATGTAGTTAGAGCAAGTTGACATGGATTTATGGAAAATAGGTCCTGTCAGACTAGCTTGATATCTTTTTGATGGGATTAGAAGTTAGGTTGCAAAGATAACAGTGTTGATGTAATATAATTAGACTTCGGTAAGGCATTTGACTTGGTAGTGCATGCCATTTTGATTAAAAAACTAGAATAATATAAAATTTACATGGCACAGAGTAACCAGATTAAAAACTGGGGAATTGTGATTGAGCAGGTCTCTTTCTAGGGGGCTCCTGCAGCAATCTGTTCATGGCCCTACACTATTTAACATCTTTACAATGACCTGGCAGAAAACAAAATCACTGATAAAGTTTGCAGATGACACAAAAATTGGGGAAATGGTAAATAATGCAGAGGATGGGTCACTGATTCAGCACGATCTAGATCACTTGTTAAAGTGGGTGCGAGCAGACAGTATAAATGCCTTTTAGTACAGTTAAATGTAAACATGTACATCTGGGAACAATGAATGTCATCCATACTTACAGGATGGGAGACTCTACCTTGAGAAGCAGTGACTCTGACAAGGATTTGGGGGTCGTGGTGGATGATCAGCTGAACATGAGCACCCAGTGTGACACTGCAGCCAAAAGAGCTAATGCGACCCTGGAATTGTTATGGACTGGGATGTAGGCAGTCTGGCCTAGGAGTCAGAGCGGGAGTCAGGCAGCCAGGTTGAGGAACAAAGCCAAGGGTCAGCACCAGAGTCAGCTGCCAGTTACCAGAGCCAGAGTCAGAAGCTGGAGGCCAGGGAAGGAGACAGGACTGGTAACTGAGATTGCAGGCGAGGTGTAAGGGCAGGAGGAGAGGCAAGGATTGAGCATGGAGCAGGAGCACACGGGGAACAGGAGCGAAGGCAGGAGCCAGGAGCAGGGTAGGAATCAGGAACAGGGCTGGGGGCAGGGGGCAGGCACAAGCAGGGGCCAATGTAGCCACAACAGGAAACCACTTTGTTGCTCAAATGAACTTCCTCGGCCTCCTGGCTTGCATAGCGCGGTTAGACCAATCGGTGGAGCCAGGCGATCCTCCAATCAGAGCTCCTGTGGGAAATGCCTTGGCTGGGACTATAGTCCTTGTAGCTTCTCAGCCCACCAGGTTTCAGCAGAGATTGGATGCAAGCCAGGATGTGGCAGCTATCGGGAGATGTCCAGGGCTGGGGTCAAGACTCAGGATATTACAGGGATGCATCAACAGGGGAATTCTGAGTAGGAGCAGAGAGGTTATTTTACTTCTGTATTTGGCCCTGGTGCGACCGCTGCTGGAGTCCTGTGTCCAGTTCTGGGGCCTACAATTCAAGAAGGATGTTGATAAATTGGAGAGGGTTCAGAGAAGAGCCACGAGAATGATTAAAGGATTAGAAACCTGCCTCATAGTGATAGACTCAAAGAGCTCAGTCTATTTATCTTAACAAGGGGAAGGTTAGGGGGTGATTTGATCACAGTCTGTAAGTTCCTCCATGGGAAACAAACACTTAATAATGGGTGTGATGTTACACCCCACATTCTTCATGGAAATATGGTTATGATATGAATATGGCCTAGCTAAGATATATTTTTTGCAAGATGGGTCTTGTAAGGTATCATTGGAAAGGTTATAATTTACTGAATGTGATTATCCAATTTGTATGCCTGTATCATTTCTGTATCTAAATTTAGGAATATTGACTATGTAACAATTACAACTGAGTGTGTATTTGGGAGACACCCACCAGACAACCGGCCCTCAGCCTTGATGGGCCATTAGGAAGAAACAACAAGACTGTGAAGATACTAATCTCTCTCCTTCCTGAGAGGTGCCCTGGGACCTAGCTGTGACACTATAAGGTCAGGTGATAAAATCACCTTGGACACTTTTCCTCTGTAAGAGGATGGGGATCAAACAAAGGTTTCCCGCCTTAGGTAAATCCTTTTTTAGGCTGGGGGAGGGGGTTGATCTGGACTCTCCTCCTTTGCCTACCCAAGAAGAAGGACGGCTGAAAGTACCTGAAGAGACAAAGGAACTAACCTGAGGGGAAAGGCAGGGGTGAGTCCAGACTGAGATGGGGTCCACTCTGTAAGAAGAAATAACTGGAACTCTAAGCTACAGAAACTCTGCAACTTGCCTAAAATAACATTTAGGGGGAGAAATTATTTCTTGAAGCCAGTCTCTTTAAGATCTTAAGCTTAGTATGCGTGTTTTGTTTTATTTGCTCAGTAATCTGCTTTGTTCTGTTTGCTGTCCCTTATAATCACTTAAAACCTGCCTTTTATAGTTAATAAACTTGTTTTGTTTATTATTAAACCCAGTTTGTGCAATTTCTAACTGGGAGGGGGCAAGAAGTTGTGCATATCTCTCTTCACGTTGAGGGAGTGGGCGAATTTTTATGAGCTTGCGCTGTGCAGATCTTTCTATACAGCGCAAGACAGTATTATTTTGGGTTTATTCCCCAAAGGGGGTGTGCATGTGAGTGCTGGGGGAGCCTCTCACACAGAGCTGACTTCAGTCTGTGTCTGCAGCTGGGTGTGGCCCTATCTGTGTATGTGCTGCAAGAGGCCGGAGAGCCTAATTCAGCAAAACCGGGAGAGGGAATCCAGGCTGGTGGATCAGGAGGGGCTCAGTGAAACCCCAGCACATCAGTTGGCATCGCAAAAGGAGGGTCCAACCCATCACAGTAGATTGGAAATCCATTGGGGTTCCCTGCGTAGGTTCGGATCCTGCTGACTACGCCACTGTGACGGGTTTGACCCCCCCTTTTGGGATGCCACCTAATGTACTGGGGTTTCACTGAGCCCCTCCTGCTCCATATTCAGATCATAACCATATTTCTATGAAAAATATGGGGTGTAACGTCACAATGGACTCTTCAGTCTAGCAGAGAAAGGTCTAACACAATCTCATGGCTGGAAATTGAAGTTAAACAAATTCAGACTGGAAATAAGGTGTAAATTGTTAATGGTGAGAGTAATTAACCACTGGGACAATTTAGTAAGGGGCGTGGTGGATTCTCCATCACCGACAATTTTTAAATCAAGACGGATGTTCTTTGAAAAGCTCTGCTCTAGGAATTCTGCTGGGGAAGTTCTATGTCCTGTGTTATTCAGGAAATCAGACTAGATGATCACAGTGGTGCCTTCTGGCCTTAGAATCAATGAATCTCTTGTATCTAAGGCCCTGTCTACACTAGCAAGTTTCTGCGCAGTAAAGCAGCTCTGAGCGCTGTAACTCCCGAGGTGTACACGCTGCCAAGCCACTTAGTGCGCAGAAACTGCACAGATGCAGCGCTCTAAAAAAACCACCCCAACGTGAGGTGTACAGCTTTCTGTGCTGGGGCTACAGCGCTGTGGTGCCAGTGTAGACACCGTGGTGATTATAGCGCTGCGATTGGCCTCCGGGAGGTGTCCCACAATGCCTGTTCTTGCCTCTCTGGCCATCGGTTTGAACTCTACTTTCCTGCCCTCAGGTGACCAACCGTCAGCCCCACCTCATACATTCCTTTGCAAATTTGAAAGTCCCCTTCCTGTTTGCTCAGTGACAAGTGCAGTGGTCTCAGCGCATCTTTCCAGGTGGCCATGCCTGCTCCACACACCAGGCGATCCCCCGCTTGGAGCAATGCTGAGCTGTTGGACCTCATCGGCATTTGGGGAGAGGAGGCTGTGCAGTCCCAGCTGCGCTCCAGCCGTAGGAATTATGATACCTATGGACAGATTTCACGATGCATGATGGAAAGGGGCCATGACCAGGACACACTGCAGTGCAGGGTCAAAGTGAAGGAGCTGCGGAGCGCCTACCACAAGGCGCGGGAGGCAAACCGCCCCTCCGGTGCTGCGCCCACGAGCTGCCGGTTCTACAAAGAGCTGGACGCGATACTCGGTGGCGACCCCATCTTCACTGCGACGGCCACTGTGGATACTTCATTGGCTTGCGTGCCAGTTGAGAGTGGACCGAGCCAGGAGGAGGCAATCTTGGACGAAGAGGGGGAGGGGACCCAGAGGCAGAGGACGACTCGGAGGTCAGAGATACATGCAGCCAGGAGCTCTTCTCTACCCCGGAGGAGCCAGTCAGTCACAGCTGTCGGATCATGGCGAAGCGCAAACAGGAGAGGAGGCCCCTGGTAAGTGGGTCTGATTCTCGGAATTGCTGAAGCGAGTTGTTGGGGGCAGGAGGGTTGCAGAAAGCAGGCTTGTCTCCCACCTCATGCCTAGTCTGAGCGGCGGAACAGGCTGTTGATTGACTCCCTCACTTCCCGGTCGTCTCCCTCAGAGATCGCCAGGAAACTCTCATGGAGAAACTGGGCAATCCGCTCCCACAGGTTCCTCGGCAGAGCTGCTTTGTTTCTTACCCCATTAATGGTAACTTCCCCACGCCCCTTTGCCATGAAGGGTGGGGGGAAGGGAGACACCATTGCTGCACACAGGCGAGCTGCATAGGGGCCAGGGCAGAAGCTGCTGGCTTGGAGAAGACCCTCCCTTGATTCCCTGCTCACCCTCAGCAGCGAGAGATCTTCCATAATGAACACAGCCTGTGGAAAGTGTGGGGACCGGAATGATTATCATGCCCCCCTACAGTGCTGGCTCTCCCCAAGTGCCCAAGAGCCACATGCTCAGTGTACAGCAGGGTCTGGACACAGTATTTCCCCTGCCCCTGCGGCTACTCACCATTTTGGGGGTCTTGTGGCTCATGTGTGCTTGCCTGGGGTCAGCCAGTTAGTGACAGGTGTGTGAGGGCTGGCTGTGTTTTAAAGCACTGAAACAGTGTTGTCTGTGTTGCAAACAATATTGCTTCTGTAAAATGTTGCATTGAAATGTCACAGAGATGACCTTGGGAGCCCAGCCTCCCCCTTTGTTAGCAGCAGCTGAACGGTTGTGAAGAATTAGGAAGCGTCCAAGAAGAACTAAGGAGGACTTTCTGCGTGAGGTTATGATGCACTCCACCACCGAGAAACAGGAATTGAAAGAGTGGCGGGACAGCGAGAACAGGGACCGAAAGGAGAACCCGGCACACCAGAAAGAAGCCACGGAGCGGCACTTAACAGTTATGGAGCGCCAAGCGGACACGCTCCAGGTGATACTAGCTCTTCAAACCGAGCAGCTCCATGCCCACCGTCCCCTGCAGCTGCTGTTACAAAACTCTTTCCCATGCACCTCCCAGACACTGCCAACACACTCTTATCAACCTCCTGGCTCCAGTCTCTACCATCAGCATTCCACTCCTTCCCCCTCACAGTCCAGCACTGTGGACTCCCACTACTCACTGCACTCAACACCCGTCCCTCTGCAGTTTGGCCCTGCTGAATTAAAGCACCCGCTGCATCGTACTCCAAAGGAGAAGGTTGGGTATGATCCCTGGACATACACAAATCTGTAGCCGTCCCAGGACCCCTCCTCCTCTTGAGACCTTCCCATCCGCCATCCCCCTCCCTGCTGATGATTTTCTTCATTTGACTCTCTCCTCTGGTTGTTGTCTTTCAATAAAAAAATTGTGTTTGTGTGAAAGTAATCTTTATTCTATTAAGTGAAAGCAAAAAGAGCTCTGCAACGCAACATACAATTATGTTAAGGCCCCTTCTTGCATCATGTGCACCAATCACCTCCTAGCATTGCAAGCACTGCAATCCCGAGCATAGCAACAAATATTAGTGACTTTCAGCTTCAAATTGCTGCTTCCAGGCATCCCTGATCCTTATGGCCCCGCGCTGCGCCCCTCTAATAGCCCTGGTCTCTGGCTGTTCAAACTCAGCCTCCAGGTGCTAAGCCTCAGCGGTCCAGCCCTGAGTGAAGCTTTCACCCTTCCTTCACAAATATTATGGCGCGTACAGCACGCGGCTATAAGCATAGGAATATTGTCATCGGCCAGGTCCAGCTTCCCATGTAGGCAGCGCCAGCGGGCTTTTAAACGGCTAAATGCACACTCTACAGTCATTCTGCACTTGCTCAACCTGTTGTTGAACCGCTCCTTGCTGCTGTCAAGTTGCCCTGTGTATGGCTTCATAAGCCACGGCATTAAGGGGTAGGCAGGGTCTCCAAGGATCACAATGGGCATTTCGACTTCCCCTACGGTGATCTTCTGGTTAGGGAAGAAAGCCCCGGCTTGCAGCTTCCTGAACAGGCCAGTGTTCCGAAAGATGCATGCGTCATGCACCTTTCCGGACCAGCCTGCGTTAATGTCTGTGAAACGCCCACGGTGATCCACAAGCGCCTGGAGAACCAGAGAGAAACACCCCTTCCGATTAATGTACTCGGAGGCTAGGGGGTCTGGTGCCAGAATTGGAATGTGTGTGCCATCGATCGCCCCTCCGCAGTTAGGGAAGTCCATTTGTGCAAAGTCATCCACAACATCACGCACGTTGCCCAGAGTCACGGTCTTTCGGACCAGGATGCGATTAATGGCCCTGCACACTTCCGTCAACACAAGTCCAACGGTCGACTTTCCCATTCTGAACTGGTTAGCAACCAATTGGTAGCAGTCTGGAGTAGCCAGCTTCCACAGTGCAATTGTCACATGCTTCTCCAGCAACAGGGCAGCTCTCATTCTCGTGTCCTTGCGCCGCAGGGCTGGGGCGAGCTCATCACACAGTCCCATGAATGTGGCTTTCCTCATCCAAACGTTCTGCAGCCACTGCTCGTCATCCCAGACATGCATGACGATGTGATCCCACCACTCAGTGCTTGTTTCCCGAGCCTAAAAGCAGCGTTCCACTGTGGTCAACACCTCTGTGAATGCCACAAGCAATCTTGTGTCATAGCTACTACGCATGGCGAGATCAATGTCACACTCCTCTTGCTTTTGTAGTTTAAGGAATAACTCCACTGCCACTCGTGATGTGTTGATCAGTGCGAGCAGCATACTGGTGAACAGCTTGGGATCCATTCCTGCAGCCTGAAAGAGGCAGGGCAGGGCGTGAAGTACACAAACCGTTGAAAGATGATGCCAAATGCAGACAGAAGCACAGGGATTGCTGGGATGTGAAGCAATGCATCACGGGGCATTGGGCCAGGACCCAGGATGTCCCGCGACCCCTTCCGCCTTCCCACAAGTCTTAGCGTCAAAAGAGAAAGAGGTGCTTTGTGGGATAGCTGCCCAGAGTGCACCACTCCGAATACCGCTGCAAGTGCCGCAAGTGTGAACACGCTATTGCGCAGGCAGCTGTCAGTGTGAACACACAACAGCGGTTTTCCTTCGGCACTCTCTGAGTGGCGCTGTAACTGCCGGCGCTGTAACTTTGCAAGTGTAGACGTGCCCTCTGCTACTACTAATCTTCAGTTCCGTGGTCAGTTTCTCTGTCAAGATGAGGCCTAACATAGAATTCCTCCATATTGGATGTGTGATGGGGTGTGTAAGCCCCACACTGGGGAACCAAGGGCAAGCAGCATTGGGCTCTGAACACCCTGCCCGGCTGCACCTCCTGGGCGTGCTCACAATGGAGGCAGAGCTCAAAAGGGAGCCACCCAGGGTGGACAGAGCAAGAGAGCAGTCCTACACTGTTAGCTCCTATAGAGAGGCTGCAGGAGCTCCACACCACCGGGACCAGAACCTGCTGCCGAGCCACCGAAGGGCCCTGTGGAGACAGGGAGCAGCAGCCTGTGACTGATGGAGAAGAGCCTCCGGATCACGGTCAGGGAGAACGCCTCACTTGGTGAGTCCTTTGGAGGGGCAGAGGCCACAGTAGGAAGTGACTCTGGGAGCAGGCTGCCCAACCTGCCAGGCACGCGGCTCCGGGTGGGAACCGGTGGATCAGGGAGGGCCCAGGTTCCCCTACCGCCAGCCCCAAAGACTCTCGCTGCTGGGCAATGTGGCCATGGGCTCGGACACAAACCCCCTGACAGGATGCAACTCTTTCTGAGTTAGGAAATTGTCATTTATAATACTGAGAAACTGCACGGATGTTTTAGTACTGGCAGCATGAGACCTCCAGTGTGTGTTACTCCAATTGAAGTCTCCCGTGATCACACAGGTTTTGTTCCTGCACATTAGAGGAAGGTGTGCAAGGAGCCAGTCACCCTGTTCTCTAGTGTGATTTGGGGGTCGGTAGCAGTCTGGTTGGGCAGATACCCTACACAGGCAGAAGAAGGGTTAAAGCAGCCTTGGGGAGGCTGCGCAGAACCCAGCCAATTAGAAGAGGGCTTATTGAGCCAGCCAATGGGGAGAAGGCTTAGTGGAGTAGCCAATCAGAGTTAGGCTGGCCCATATAAGAAGGGCTGCTGAGCAGAACAGAGGCAGTCTCTCCCTGGAGGGCAAGGGAGGAGGACTGGCTGCCCTGTGGGGAGGGGGAGAAGAGACAGACAGACGTACTGGGCAAGGTCAGGGTCAGGGGAGCAAGAGGGAGCTCCAGACTGACGGCTGCCAGACTGACGCCCTGATACAAGGGCGGAGAAGGTGCTGGGGCTGCAGGGAAGTGGCTCAGGGAAACAGACGGTGGAGTAGGAGGAGGGGCAGTACGTGGCTACCGGCTATAGGGTCTCTGGGCCGGGGTCTGGAGTAGCAGGTGGGCCCAGGCCTCCCCCCCCCTTTACTTCACCCCCTCCCCACTTGCCACCAAGGGGAGTGGCCAGTGCATGGACTGCAGTTTGCCACCCAGGCAAGTGGCTAACCCAGAGACTGCAGTTTGCCGGATGGACTGAGTGGCTGGACTGAGGACTGTCGGGTCCCCCGGAAGGGGGGAGAGAACTGAGTGGGGCATAGGGAGAGGATGGTGTCCAGAAGAGGATGCCGCAGTCTGGGGAGCGATGTGGGTCCTAGAGGTGGAGGTGAGAGTGACCATGGCGAGACACCACTAAATGAGGGCGCTTTGGCGAAACAAGAGCTAATTCCCAGGACGGCCAGCAGGAGGCGCTGCAAAGGTGAGTCCCACCATGTTATAAGCAGACACCAACTAACACCCCATCTTGTGCTTTATCTGTTAGGACTTTGATCCATACAGATTCAGATCATTTTCTTCTGAGTTGTCAGTGACTTAGAAACAGGTAATGCCATTTTTGACAGAGTGCCACTGCCCTTCCCTTTTGCCCACTTGATCTTTCCACTGATTATCACATTCCAATCAAGTGAATCACCCCACCCCAGGTTTCAGCAGTACCAACTAGATCAAAGTTATGCTAATAAATGAGCAATTCCACTTCCTCTGGTTTGTTACCCAGGCTCCTACCTAGCATTGGTGTGTAGGCGATTAAAGAATTTCCTCTCCGTGGCCTTTGGTTCCATAATTAATTTTATTCTCAACAACATCCTGATTTTGTTAAATGAGTGTTTGTATCTTTCCCCTTTTTACCCTGTGTGGCGGGGTGCTGCTCGCCATAGGATGACGCCTCCTCCTGGCCGTTCCGGGGATTAGCTCTCCCAGGCCGTCGCCCCTTCCAGCGGTTACACTCCGCCATTCCCTCAGCCTGTGGCCCCTCTCTCGTCCAGGACTCTCCGGGCAGGTCACTGTGTGGTTTCCCTTCCAGGGGCGTGTATCAAAGTCCCTGCTCCCCAGCGGGCTCCCTTTCAGTGCCCTGTGGTGCCACTCGCGCAGTGGCTGGCAGGGAAACCTGGGCCTGTCGTCTCCTCTGGGTTCTGGCTGAGGGACCCTCTGCACTTGCTGACTCTTCCTTACCTCCTGGCCCTCCCCCCTCCTCGGGGTCTGCCAGCCTTTCAACTCCCTCCTCCCAGGGAATAACCATGGGCTACTTATCTCTATACCCCCCCGCCCCAGTCCCCTCTGCTTCCAATTTCCTGTCTTTCTCCAAGCCCACCTGTTCCCACATAGGTGAGCATCCCCTAATTAGGGCTTTCCTCCCAGGCTTAATTCTCCCATAATGCAGCCAAAGGGGCTGATTGAGCTCACTTGGCCCAGTTCAGCTCTTGCAGGGCTAGCGTGGGGAGTACACCCCATCACACCCTCCCCTTTAGATATTCCTTTAACACCCTCGTGACTAGTCTAGCTTTGGCCCCTCTTCTCCTCAGATGGAGGCCATCCAAACTATACAAGCCCATCTCCCCACAGAACTTGGACCAACATTACACAAAACCGGCACCTTCAACCCTACACCATGTACCTAGCCAGCGATTCCTTTCCAGAATCGTCTGTCTTTGCTCGCAGGACAGGCTGCATCTCAGAGCTGATAGGTTCGACATTCTTCTCCTGCCACACCCTTCCCGCTTCCCCGACGTCCTCTATTATCTGGGTGATGTTCTGTGACGCGGGGTCGTTAGTGCCCATACGAACCATCACCAAGGGATCCTTGCCCACTGACTTCAGAAGCCCGTCTGGTCTTAGAACGTGTCTTGTAGCTTTGTTCCAAGATGATAACGCACCGTCCTGCTGGTCTGCCTGCTCTTTGCAGAACGTTCTCTTGACTCTTCTCAGGGCTTGTCTACACCACGCAGCTTTTAGCGACAAGGCTGTGTCTGTGCATTTCCGAATGTTATTTCTCTCTCATGTTTACATTTAATTCTTTGAGTAGTGAGTTCTGAAATGCCTAACCTGTCCTGGCGGGAGTAATTCATTATTACCTATTGTACTTTGTCATTCATTATTTAAAGTGGTACAATCAAATAATAGTGTCCTTCTAGAATGTAATGTTAGCGTGTACTAACCTTAGCAGTGCCAGTTTAAAAACCATTAGCCAAACACAACTTTAGACACTGGGCAGATGAAAGTCGCTTATTTTCAAATTGTATTTTTAGTTATAGCTGTAAAATATCTTAAGATTTGCATGAAAATAAATGCTGATAGCAACATTGGAGTCAAATTGTTAGTGAGTCACATACATGATTGTGACTGGCAAACATAAATGCCAAAATAATTAGAAAAATAAATTCCCTTTCCTAAAAGAGAAAAAAAAAACCTTAGTCACATATGTTAAAATTATGTTTTTAGTGAAAAACAATTGACTAAAGTAGATAATGGCAGTAACACAGATTTTAAGCAGATCTGATATTTTACCGTATCTCTAATAAAGATAGTGTACAATGTATCAAACGTGGGTTTCTGAGATCTGTGTTCTGAGATCTAGAACTGATCCCTCAAGGCTTGGGATGGGTACTATCTTGCTGTATTTCGTGATTGTTTTCTAAATTTACATATAAACTTTAAATGTGGCTTTAATTGGAGTTTGTGTATATATATATATATATATATATATATATATATATATATATATATATATATAAAGAAACAGTGCTCCTGTCAGCTAATTCCTAAGTTGTTATATGCAAAAACCTGAGTTTTCATGTGCCTAAGTCGTCCCTGGAATCATGGTTAAACTTTCCTCTCTCCCCTGCACTCCCCCACCCCAAAATCTGAAGTGGCGCCCTGGGTGAGCCAGGAGGCCGTGGGCTCTGGCAAGATGCAGCCCCCACGTGACAGCGCGAAGCCCTGAGCCACATGCCGAGCATCAGGCATCACAAGCCACAGCAGCAGCGCAGAAAGGTGGCAATACACCATGTGCCAGGCCACCCTGACTTCTGCACTGCTGCTGGCGGTGGCGCTGCCTTCATAGCTGGGTGCCTGGCCAGCACCCACCAGTATCAGGCCGCCCGGCCAGGGTTTAATTTGTGACAGGGCTCAGCTCTAGCCTCTGGCATCTCTTTCAATACAAATTAAAGACTGGAAGGGCCAGGAGTGATTCGGGGGGGTGCCAAAATACCAGTTCACCCAGGGTGCCATTTCCCCTAAGGCCGGCCCTGCGTGGAGGAACATTCTGGGGGGGGGGCACCCGCAGCCACCGGGGCTGATAGTGGGAGCTCACAAAATTGCAGCTGACAAAATTGTGGTGGAACCCACAACCATTTCCAGAGCAACAGCTTCCTTCCCAGCCTTTTTATAGCAACAGCTTCCTTCCCCGCCTTCCGGTTCAGTATCTCCCGTCCTGTCCTTCCACAAACAGTGCAGTGCTTGTTCCGCTGGCGCTTTGCTATGTCTTCAAATCATGTGGTGATAAAATGGATCGGTACTCGTTGCCAAAAGCTGGTCGTGTTCCGAAACGAACGGCAGAGGCTGAAACGACTAAAGTCAATACAGAGAAAAAATTCTGCAAAACCAAGAAAATACGATGAAGCATATTTGGATTTGGAACCATCCTCTGCTATGCATGTGCTTTGATTTAGTTGGGGATTGGTCCTGCTTTGAGCAGGGGGTTGGACTAGATGACCTCCTGAGGTCCCTTCCAACCCTGATATTCTATGATTTTGATTTCACTTCCATTGCAGTTAACGGAGAAATTAGGCTTTAACGTGTGTCCTGTGCAGTAACATTAGCAAACGATCACCTGAAGCCAACAAAATGAAGACACCGTTTAGAAGCCAAACTTGGCGATCTGGTAGGAAAGAGAAGAGATTTTTTTCGAACAAAATGGGAATTTTCTGTAATATTTTGTATTAAAACTGTGTGGTAACGAGGTGGTGGGGAAAGGTTGTTTACTTCTGTCAGGGATCCACAGGCCCAATGCTCTGGAACAGCCCTTGGAGGTGTGCCAGACCACCCTTAGGCTCTCACTCTTTGGCTAGGGCTAGCCACTTGGCTTCACCATCTCCTTGCACCAAACCTTGGCGCCTGCAGCATCCCTACTTCACACCATGAGCTCCCTTCAGCAAGTCCACCTGAGTTGGAGACCTGAAAGAGACTTGTACACCCCAAGAGAGCCATGCACCCCCACCTTCTGCATCTGCAGTGACGCTCAGCTGGCATTGTAAAAGCAGTAGGGTTTATTAGATGTCTGGAACACAGGGTAGAAAGTCCTTGGTTAGCAAAGAGAACAAAGTTACAGCATGGGCCATCTTGTTCAGCCAAGAGCCCTCTTTTGTCCCAATTCAGGAGAGTCTCCAGCTTCCATCAGCCCACACTTAACACCCTCCTACCTAGCTCCTCCTCAGTCCTTTGTTCTTGTTCCTGGGCAAACATGGCTGGCTTCCTGCAGAAGGGTGGGCCATCCATGGGGGTGAGTTGCATTGTCTTCTCAGACTGTCCATGGACATGGGGCCCAGGCCTCAGACGCTAGGTGTCAGTCACACCTGTATCTCTAGGTCTCTGAAAAGAGTAAACGGCCTTTTCCCACCACCATGCAACACACCGGGGAAACCGAGGCACCGAAAGCAAACTCTTTGCCTCTCTTTGGCCATGGGACTCCCATTGTCCTTCCCTTGCTCAGCCCCTTCCCCTGGGCTAGCCTTGGCCCTACAACTCATGTAAGGGCACTGTCTCTGCAAGTGCCCCGGTTGCCCACATGCCCGTTCCCTCCCTGTTCTCCTCACAGGTGGGACTCTTGGGCTCTTGCTCCTTCCCGCTCTCTGGGTGGGGCTTCTATCCCCCATCCTGGTCTATGTTGCCCCTAGGCATAACATGACCCTAGCCTGGGGCTTTGCTTCTCCTCTCGCTCTCTGCGGCTTCTAGGGACCCCTTCCTGCAAGAGTTTGAGTAGATACAGCTGCTGCTCAGATAGCTGTGCCATATAGGCCCGCAAGTACTCCTGTGCCTCCCATTGTCTCTGTTGGGTTTTGAGTACCTGAAGCAGCAAGGCCTGAAGCCGCCTTTGCTGCTTGTCAGCCCCTTTCTGCAGGGGCACCAGCTCTGGAGTCCAGCCTGGGAATGCACAAGAACCCTCAGCAAAGAAGGCCTCTGCATACCCAGGCTCCATTGTCTCAACCTTCAGTGTCCCTCAGTCTCTCAAATTCCTGTAACGGGCAATCGTCCACACAGTCCTCCCCTTATACCAGGGGTGACCATGTACCTGTGCTCTCCACCACGTCTAGCTCCACTCATCACGCTGGCGCCTCCTGCTGGTCTTGGGGATTAGCTCTGCAGGTCAGTACACCCACTCCCAGTGGTGCCTCTTCCACTGTCACTTCTGCTTCTGGACCCACATCACTCCAAGGACTGTGGTGTTCTCTTCACGACACAACCCTGTGGCTGTGTTGGGATCTGTGCTCCCCCCTTCCAGAGGTGAGTGTTGCAGTCCAACTGTCCCACCACTTCCCCGTAGCCCCAGCACCTTCTTCGCCCTTGCCTCAGGGCCTCAGCCTGCAAATCCCAGCAGCCAGCCAGGAGCTCTTCTCTAGCTCCCCCGGTCCCTGCTAGCAGTACTGCTCTGTCCAGGGTGCTAGCTTCTTTCTGCCTGCCAGGCACCCAGGTCTCCCTCCTTGAGCTCCAGGGAGTAACTGCCTCTGCTCTGCCCTGCGGCTCTTCTTGTATGGGCCAGCTGAGCCCTGATTGGCTGTTCTTGCAGCCCTTCTCCTATTGGCTGCTTCCTGCACAGCCTCTCTAGGGCCTATTAACCCCTTGCATGCCAATGTGGGACGGATGCCCCATCACACAGGGTCAAAGCTGGGCAGACACATGATCACATTTGTGCAGTGTTGTGTCGGATTCATGCGCTAAAGGTCTCGCTCTCCAGTGGGGAGAGAAGGGTGGAGGACAGGACAGGGCAGAGAAGCAAGGATGCTGCCAGGAGAGGGAGCTGAGTTGGGGGAGGGGCATTGCAGGAGATGGGCCAGGGGATGCCGAGAAGGGAGAGGCAATGAACAAGGGGAGAGCAGGCTAAGAAGGTGATGGTGAGGAAGGTTAAGGTCCACAGCAACAGTAGGGTTGCCACCTTTCTCATTGCTGGTAACTGGACCCCTGAGGCCCCACCTCCTGCCTCACCTCTTGCCCCCAAGGCCCCGCCCCATCATTAGCTCCTCTCCCCATCATGCACTGGATCATCACTTACTGGATCGTCTCAAGGAGCCTGCCTGCAGGTAGGAGGCAGCTCCAACTGAGCAGGGGCTGATATGGGCTAATGACCCAGTGCCTTCCCCCGCCCTGCGGTAACCAGATTTTTGGTTTAGGAGCTATTTAGGGCTGCCCGGTGCCTGGGTTTCGACCAGAAAGTCCGGTCAAAACCCGGGCACCTGGCAACCCCTAATGGCACCAGATACAGAAGCCAAAACCAGACTGCCCAGGTAAAATCCAGACAGGTGGCAACTCTAAGCCCCGGGAGCGAGGGCACGAGAGAGTCAGCGCAGCCTGGAGCCGGCGTCCAAGAGAAGAACTCCCAAGGGGAGGCCGGTGGTGACGGGGCTGTGAAGCTACCGGGGACAGGGGGCGTATGTGATGGTGCCACCCAGCCCTGGCACTCAGCTCCATGGTGCAGTGCTGGCATGAGTCAGGGGACCTCCCAGCTGTGCCTGGAGCGGGCGTAGCTCCCGCCCAGCGCTCTGCTCCCTGGAGCTGCAGGCAGGGGGCAGCAGGGCAGAGGGCAGTGCTGGCACAGCAGGGCCCTGTGAGGAGCCCTGGGGACACAGCTGGGAGCAGAGACCATGGGGAAGCGTTGCTGCGTGAGGTCACCACGGGCCTCCCCTCCCCTTCCCACTGGCTTTCAGAAAAACAGGCTGTGTTGACAAAGCCGGCGCTGTCCCCGCTCTCTGGGGCTGCTTTTCCTGGAAGCGACTGGAGAGCAGGTGGAGGCTCATTTAGCTCGTTACCGATGCTGGGGAAGTGCATCGAGTGGACGTTTCTCCCGCAGATTAAAAAGCTTTCAGTGCAGGTCTGGGGCCGCCTCCCTCGTTACTGCATTAATGTCTTCCCCGAACACACTCCTCCCCGCAGAACATCCGCAGCACGGGCCGAAAACATCCCTAATGAGCCTGGGACGCAGGGGCCACGCAGGGCGGAGCAGGAATTAGCCGTGCCCTGGGCTGCAGGCAAACTGTGGAAGTGGCAGGCGTTCTGCATTCCTGGGGATGACCCCTGGCTCTTGCGCATCGACCCACTGGTGTTAAGGCCAGATCCCACAGGCCAGAGTCCACCCAGCAATTCCCGCCTTGGGGAACCCCCACACTGCGCCCCAGGGACAGAGCAGGCCCAATAGCTGGGGCTTGCACTAGGGACTATCTGCACTTGGACGGCAAGGGCTTTTCTGTGGGCTTCCTAGAAGTCCCATCTCTCCCCTTCATTGTGGGGGCAGCACAGGCAGGCTCTCCTCCCACACTCCAAGGAGCCTCCTTCAGGCCGGCTGCAGCTCTGAGTGGTGTCTCTTGCCCATCCACTGGGAAAGCAGGAGTTCAGCCGGACAGGCAGTCCCTTGGCACATGGAGCATCTCTGATTGGCTGCTTTTCCTCAGGAAGTGGGGAAATGGGGAAGCGCAGCTAATCAGAAGGGATTTCCCTAGAGACCCCTGGGGGGATCCTGCCACAGAAGGGTCTGAAGACCTTTGAAGGTGGCAGGTGTTCCTGCTCCCTGATCCCCAGTAGCTGCTCACCCACTGACAGCCCTCAGCTCCGGTCCCAGCCCCGCCTCCAGCCTGGTCCCGCAGCTCCCGTCCGTGCGAAGCTGCTGCACAGTTAGCTCTATGTTAAGCCGCCCCTTGCTGTGCCCTCCTGCCTAGGGTCCTGCCCTCCTTTCCTCAGCAAAGACCCCAAGAAGCTACCAAAGGCCACTTCTCTGCTGCCAGACTCCCAGCCCAGCCATGCCTCGGGCCAGGGCATGGCACTTGGCATGTGGGTGGGTGGCCATGACAATGGGAGGTCGTCCACATCCCCCTCATCCTGCTGGGCCATTCTGCAGTGTTTGACTCTGCTGATCAGCAAACATCCCTGCTTGTGCAGGCCAGCCTTCATCCGGCCCACTCACTCAACAGCTATGTTCCCAGACAAACTATCTTAGCTGGGAGGTAAGGTCGAGAGCCCATGCCTGTGACTTAGGTACATTGGGGGGGGGGGGGGGGTTTGTAATTATCCCAAACAAGCATTACAACCCCAGGGAATTCAGTTCTGGGTAAACTTCAAGAAACCATGTGAAGGATGTAAATGCACTCCAGTACCCTTAACTCTGCCCCGCCGTGCACTAATCGTAGAATGACAGGATCTCACTGCCTGTGGGCCCAGATTAGAACAAACTGAGTGTTACACACAGTTTGCTTCATTTCTTTTCCTTCATGGTGTTGCTAAGGGAGAGGACTAAGGCCAAACATTGCCTTTCCAAAAGATGGCCACTGTCCCCTAATCTTCCCAATAGCAGTGAAACCAAGCTGCCCTCAGGGAAGAAAGTGGTCCCAGGGGCAGGGACCGCCTTTTGTTCTGTGTTTGTAATGCGCCTAGCACAATGGAGCCCTGGTCCGTGACTAGGGCACCTAGATGCTATGGTACTACAAATAAATAACAATGCTGGTATTCATATGCTGTCAGGAAGCACTAGGTGGCGCAAGGGATAGAAGCAGCGGCTGTCTTTGCTCAGGGAGCAGGATTGCAAACTCCAAAAGCACAAGTTAGACCCCAAAAACTGTAAGCCTGGCTTAAAAATCAAGAGAATTTTAAAAATAACAAAAATTGGGCTCTTTTCATTGGCCTTCTGATTTCAGTTCCTAGAGGGTTACACTGGGGTGATGTTTCCAAGCTAATTTTCTAGCCTTCAGGTGGCAGAACTCACTTTAAGCAAAATGCAAGTAGAGGGTCTCACCTGCAATCATCTGACTCCTGGAGCTGGAGCTTGGAAAAAAAACCAAAAACAAATATTGTGAGACTTGCATCGTGAGAGTCAGCAACACTGGACCTCAAACCCCCTGAAAACAATGGGACATGGTGGAAAACCGGTGGTTTCCTCTGACCGAGAACACCGCTCACCAGTCCCTGCTGACAACGAAACATTCAGTTATGAAGAATAACAGCAAAAAATGACCATTAATCATATTTTTGCCCCAGACTACCCGAATCTGGACAGCCAATCAGCACCCGTCACACGGAGTACCCATCTGTGGCTGGCCACACGGCGTAGCCTGTCCATCACACCAGCTGATCCAGCTTCTAGGCTCGACCAGATCCAGATCCCGGCGGAAGCTACAGCTGGCCCAGGACGCTGCGGCTCATCTGTTCACTAACAGGCAGGGCTGGCTCTGGCTTTTTTGCCGCCCCAGGCAAAAAAGCCTCCCGCCGCCCCCCCGCCCCCCCGACGGGGAGCGCAGCAGGGGAAGGTGGAGAGCCCGGCCGGGGCCCCGCTCTCCCCGACCGGCTGGAGCGCCGGGAGGAGGGCGGCGAGCCCACTGCGGCTCCACTCTCCCCGGCGGCCGGAGCGCCGGGGGGAGGGCGGCGAGCCCGGCCGGGGCCCCGCTCTCCCCGACCGGCTGGAGCGCCGGGAGGAGGGCGGCGAGCCCGCTGCGGCTCCGCTCTCCCCGGCCGGCCGGAGCGCCGGGGGAAGGGCAGCGAGCCCACTGCGGCTCCGCTCTCCCCGGCGGCCAGAGCGCCACGGGGAGGGCGGCGAGCCCAGTCGCAGCCCCGCTCTCGGGCCTGAGCGCCGCCCCCCTCCAGGTGCCGCCCCAAGCACATGCTTGGTAGGCTGGTGCCGGCCCTGCTAACAGGTTCCTAGGAACACATCACCCCAATTCACTGCTCCCTACGCAGGCTCCCCAGTGACCGGACTTCCCTTCATGTTCGCTGCCCAAGTACTAGCCCTACTGCCTGACAGACACCTTGTAATAGTCCGGTGAGGGGGTTTGCGCCCTCTTAAGGGCCGTTGGGCGCCAGGCCGCCTCACTACACGGCCGAATCAGCCCTCGGTGCGGGAGGTCTCGGGTTTTCTCCCTTTAGGCCGGGGCTAAACAAAAGGCTCCCTGCGGCTGAAAGGAGCTCCAGCCCTCAGTCAGGGCTGGGCAGTATACCAGTCCTAAGCTCCGGTTGAGGCAGCCGGAGCTGAGCACTTGCCCAGTCAAATAAGCCCGTATGCTAGCTCCGGGCGGGGTAATACCCCAGGGTTCAAGGGGCTCCGGTCCTGGTAGCGGGAGCGGAGCACTCACAAAGTCAGGAGGCCCAGGCCCTTAGCCGGGGCGGGGCAACACACAGTCGTCCAGGGGGGGCTCAGGTCCTTACAGCAGGAGCTGAGCACCCCAAAGTCAGTAAGCTCAGTTCCTTAGCCCGGGGAGTGAGCAGACAAGTAACGGCAACCCAGGCCCTAGGTCAGGGCGGGCTGCAAACAATCAGTCTCTCTGGGGCCCAGGCCCTTAACCAGGTCAATTAACTGGGTCAATTGGTGGCAGCCCAGGCCCTCAATCAGGGCGGGGCAACAAACAGCAGTCCTAGGCTCAGGCCCTCAGATAGGGGCTGAGCAAACACACAATAACAAAGTCAGTAGTTTAAGCCCAGGCCCTCAATCAGGGCAGGGCAGCAAACAGCAGTCCTAGGCTCAGGCCCTCAGATAGGGGCTGAGCAAACACACAATAACAAAGTCAGTAGTTTAAGCCCAGGCCCTCAATCAGGGCGGGGCAGCAAACACACAGTACTTCAGGGCTCAGGCCCTCAGGTAGGGAGGAGGAGAGACTGCCACCCGGCGTGGGGGTGGCAGGGGGGAACACAGGCCCACCCACTCCACTGTGTTCCAGCCCGGGGCCCTATCCGCAGCAGTCCGTCTGCCGCGGGGTCAGTGGGGATCCTGCCCGCAACACACTGACATAGGCTCGGGGTCTGCTATCCCCGGGCTACTTCCCATCCCCTCCTCCATGGGTACCTGCTCCTCGCTGGGCTCGACAGCGGGGTCCCACACCATGGGCTCCTCGGGTTGCTGGGGGCTGTCTAGGTCGGGCCGCTCCTCCGGTCTCGGGTCCGGCTCGGGTGGCCCCTCGGGGTACCGTGCTCGGGGCAGGCTCGGCCAGTCCACCTCGGGGTACCTTCCTCGGGGCAATCTCGGCCGGTCCACCTCGGGGTACCGCGCTCGGGGCAGGCTGGGCCAGTCCACCTCGGGGTACCTGCCGAGCGGGAGGTTTGGGCGGCGCTGGGTGTTTGGGTGCCTGGTTCGGGGGACGCCGACGGACCGAGCCTCCAAGTACCGGGCTCGGGGTAGGCTCCGTCTCGCAGGAGCCCGAGCAGGAGCGTCTGTCCTCTCCGGCCGCTCGGCTCCAACTGAGTGTTGGGGCCTGGCTTTTATACTTCCTGTCCCGCCCCTTGACTTCCGGGGGGGCGGGAACAGGTGGTGGTGGCTCCGCCCACTTGAGTGGCGGTTCTGGCTCCTCCCTCTCTGGGGTTGGCTCCGCCCACCTGGGTGGCTGTTCTGGCTCCTCCCTCTCAGGGGCCGTCGGGAGCCAGGCCGCTTCACTACACACCTGTACTGTACTGTACCTGTACTGTAGCCCTACTGCCTGACAGACACCTGTACTGTACCTGTACTGTAGCCCCACTGCCTGACAGACACCTGTACTGTAGCCCTACTGTCTGACAGACACCTCGCTTTCCACCGCCAGAACCCTCCCCGGTGGCTGAGCTCCAGCGGAGAAACGGCCCTGGCCACAAACCAGGAGACTTGTACCTCCAGGAGGCTAAACGTTCCCAAGAGGCCACCCACCCTCCACCCCCTGTCTGTGCCCTGGGGGGCAGATTCCCCCCCTTCCTGGCCTCACCCCAGAATGTGGAGTTGGCTAAACTTGAACTCTGGATGCCAGAAAGCACAGAAATCAGGCACACACCATCCTGCATCTGTGTGGGGACTCCTGCATCCGTGCGGGCAACTCTTCCTTAGCTGTTCTTGGGAGCGAACGGTTGCAGGGGCACTGGTGTGTTTGTGTTTCTACCGTCTATGACCTTGGTGTGCCCGTGTCCCTGCCCCCTATCTTGTCTGTGTCAAGATGCTGGCTGGAGCTGAGTGGCTACCATCAGCTGTCCCAGGGGTTCTCTGGAGCCTCTCTCACAGCAGGATGTGGTTTGCTGTCACCGTGGTTTGATTTGTTTGGTTGCCGTTCCTGCAGCTGCTGTGCAGTGCGTGTGCAGGCAGTGCAGTGCGTGTGCCACGTGACGCGAGGCGCTGCACAGAGCGGGCCCAGGCCTGCTCTGCGGGTATTTCTGCAGTCCAGTAACGCTGGCCAGGGCTCTCTATCATGCCTTTTTATGAGAGCCACTCCTGCTTTGCCATTAGACTGGCTGTGACGCAGGGAGCGCGTGATCTGTTCCGTTCTGCTGAGGCTACAAACTGTGCACATTCCCAACAGGCAAACCACCTCAGGGGGTCCACACTGGGCAAGCGCAGCTGTGCTGAAGGCAGAGCAGGATGCGGCTGTGTGTAGCGGAAGGGATCTGTCTCCCGATAACCCAAACAGCGATCAGCCGTCAGCAGGGAGACGTGAGCTCCCACGGTACAGCACTCCACGCCTAGCCCGAGCAGGTATTTCGTGCATCACGAGTAATTCCTTTTGCTGATTTGCAAGGAATTCAGTGCAGAGACTGCACTGGCTTATGAAGTCTTTCTCCTCACTGCTCATGTTGGGCCAGTACAGGGCTCTCCCTAGCCTTGCTTCAGTACAACTAAGTCTGGGGTGAGCATTTCGGGATGCATGTCGTTAGGCATAGGTGCCAACTCTGGGGGTGCTCCGGGGCTCAAACACCCAGAGCTGTTCAGCACCCGCGAGCCACCAGTAGGTGGCAGGAGCATGTACCTGGCACACAGTGAAACTGAAAGGTGGAAAGCACCCACCAGCAAAAACAAAAGTCAGTGCCTGTGTCTTTAGGCATTTTGACCCTACTGCCTTTCTAGGGAGCGCCATTTGCTACTCCAAGTTCTTCTCTGGCTGACCAATATTCACGAATACAGCACTAAGTGGCTTCTCCTCTTTCTTGTAGTGCCATCCTGACACAGTGGCTTGCTGGAAGTGCACTGTCTGCAGATAGGTCTCTGTGTCTGCAGAAGCCCCTGGGCTGTCGTGTGAAGGAAATTCTACTTGGCCGAGGTGTTCAGATTCCTGATGAAACTCCTCCTCTTGGTGTACTGGGAGGAGTTCATATTCAAGGGAGTCAACACCACTGTCTGTTGTGTTCCAGCTGCTCCAGATGGACAGTCTGCACCGACCATCACAGACCCCATTTGTATGGTGCATGCATGAGATGGTTTGGATTGAGCAGGGGATGGGACTAGATGACCTCCTGAGGTCCCTTCCAACCCTGATATTCTAGGATTCTATGACGTGCTTTGGCAGATGTTCTGGAGCTGATAACAGCTTTTGGAAGATGGGCTCCACAGGTCTGTGGCCTGTGCCCACCTGGCTTAGATCACAGCCCAGGAGGGACTGGTCAGACTTAGTGCATACAAAACCAATGGCTAGGCTTTCCTTGTCTATGTGAGCAGAGTTTGGCTCTGGTACAAACAGTGTCCTAGTCGCAAAGGCTACAGACTGGTCATCTTGTAAGAACGCCTCTCCCAATCCATGGTCACTGCATCCCTCGTGATAGTTACAGGTTCCTTTGCATCATACTCTTGCAGGACCAGTTGGCTAATCACTACCTTTTGGAGCTGTTCGAAATTCCCAACACCATCTAGCATTTTCATTGATCAGTCTCCTTGTGGATTCCCTGAGCAGGGAGGTGTGTCAGGAACTCGGACAGATCATTAGCAAATCCCCCAGAGCTGTGTGTGTCTTGCACATTGTGTGCACAGGGCACGTCCAGAACTGCTCAACCCTTCCCTCTCCTGGCAGGAGTCCGATGCACAGCACAGCTGACAGGCAGTCTCACGTGTTTCTTATTCGGTGTGGGATTCACGTAGGGCACTCTGTTGTATCAGGTTAGGATCATGAGCAGGAGCGTCTGCACAACCAAATGCTCAAGTGCAAATACACCAACCCCTCTAGTTCCATTAGCGCTGCGTGGCGACATCTCGGGCACACTTCTGGGAAAGAGAAATGCCAAATGGCATCTGTAGTCATCTCTGCCTGCCAGAACAAGCCCAGAAAGTCACCCGAGCTTTCTTCAGCAAGTTTTACCTGCCTGAAACCACCTTTGGCACCTAAACCAGAACACATCTTAACTCTGAGTCTGGGCAGGATCTCTTCATCTATTGGTAAGGGGTAATGGAACATTGGAGAGCTTTGCAGAGCGGGAAGGGGTCAATACGTACACAGAAGAGACCTGTTTTTTAATAGCTACCATATTGCTGTGCCTGCCTGTTGGTCGTGTAACCTTTTTTAGAACTCCCATCTCCACGAGCTTGTCAATATGTTTTAAGTTTCTTCTTCAAAGGAATCACTACTCTGCCAGGTGGCTTTTGTAGCAGTTTCACCCCAGGGTTGATTTCCAAGTGATGTTCTCCAGGAAGGTATCCACACGCTTGAAAACCATCCCCAGGTGGACTGTGCTCTTTGTCTCCTTGGGAGAGGCCTGTGGGTGGAACCGTCCATCGCGTCGTGTGTCAGTCCATCATCCGCCACCTGCAAAAGCCCCAATTTTCCACTCGATTCTGCTGAGCACAGAGGTGCTTGTGGCATTTCAGCGATTTCAGTCTAGTTCAGGGGTAGGCAACCTATGGCTGATTTTCAGTGGCACTCACACTGCCCGGGTCCTGGCCACCGGTCCGGGGGGCTCTGCATTTTCATTTAATTTTAAATGAAGCTTCTTAAACATTTTAAAAACCTTATTTACTTTACATACAACAATAGTTTAGTTCTATATTATAGACTTGGAGAAAGAGACCTTCTAAAAACGTTAAAATGTATAACTGGCACGCGAAACCTTAAATCAGAGTGAATAAATGAAGACTCGGCACATCACTTCTGAAAGGTTGCCGACCCCTGCTCTAGTTTGTGGTGCTTGCCCTTGTCTGGACCCGTCAGTTCGAGCTGCTTGGAGATTTTCTGATTGAACAGATGCTGGTTGGAGAACGCTGGCTCGTCCAACCCAACATTGCTCATGAAAACAAGTTGGGTTCAATGAACTTTTTCTGACTCCCAGGCAGGATCCCAACAGAACCTGGCCGGCTCCAGGGGAGCCCCGCCATGTCATCTGCCCCGGAGCCAGGGGCCGCAAGGTTCTAGGGGCCTTGGCTCCAGGGCAGCCCCGCTCTTTTCCAGCTCCTGGCTGTGGAGTTGGGAGCCTAGCAGCCCTGCGAGCCCTAGCTGGAGCCTGGACTTTCAAGACTTCCAGGCGCCCAGCTCTGCAGCAGGGAGACTGGAAGCCCAGGGATCCCCAACTCTAGCTGGGGTTCAGTTCCTGGCTCTGCAGCAGGGAGTCTAGAAATCTTGGGGACTCTCAGGGCTTCCTGTCATGGAGCTGGGAGGCGGAAAGTCCTGGGTTGGGCTCCCAGCAACTGAGCCTCTGGGGCAGCCAGACCCCAGGCTTCCAGACTCCTGGCCCCTTGCTCTCTGGGCTGCCTGCCTGGCATCCAGGGGCCGGGAAGTCCTGGGGGCTCCTGCTCGGGGGCATCCACACGCAGGGCTGCTGCTCAGTGAGAATGCCACTCTTGAATTTGAAGGTTAATTTCACTCAGCAACTGCCTGTCCCTGGGGAGCGAGCTGAGCGCTTGGCAGCTGGAGCCACGGCCAGGCCGGGCCTGAGGCGCTGCGCGGATCTGTGCAGCGCCAGGCGCAGCGAGACAAACCACCTGCCTCTTGCTCTGCGCAGCTCCGCGGCAGGGGCGGGCTCAGCCCTGCCCAGCCCGGGACTCCGCCGCCGCGGGCAGCTCGGAGGCGGCTCCCGCAGAGCGCCCGGCTCCAGCCCGGCCCTGTGCGCGCAGGGCACACCGGCCCCTTTAAGAGCCGCCGCCCGCCCGGTCCCGACGTCAGCGCGGGGACCCTGCCCAGCCTGCGGCGCGGGGCGCAGCCCGACCCGCCTGGGAGCCGGGTAAGTCGGGGGCTGCGGGCGGCGCGGCCTGCTGCCCGACCCCCGGCTGGTGCTGCCCGGGGGCACCTCTGCGCGGCCGGCCCCGGCGCTGGGGGGGTCCGTCCGGGGCCTGCGCGGCTGCTCTGCCCCGTGCGCCGGGACCTGCCCGCTGCTGCGCGGCCCTTGGGCTCTGCGCTGCTGCTATTTATAGCCCGGCTCCCTGTGGACCTTGCGCAGCCGGGGCTCATGCCTCGGCCGGGGCTCCCTGCAGCCGGGGGGCTCCCTGCAGCCGGGGGGGGGGGCATGCTGCGGCCGGGGCTCCCTGCAGCCGGGGGGGGGGGGCATGCTGCGGCCGGGGCTCCCTGCAGCCGGGGGGGGGGGGGCATGCTGCGGCCGGGGCTCCCTGCAGCCGGGGGGGGGGCATGCTGCGGCCGGGGCTCCCTGCAGCCGGGGGGGGGGGGGCATGCTGCGGCCGGGGCTCCCTGCAGCCGGGGGGGGGGGGGCATGCTGCGGCCGGGGCTCCCTGCAGCCGGGGGGGGGGGGCATGCTGCGGCCGGGGCTCCCTGCAGCCGGGGGGGGGGGCATGCTGCGGCCGGGGCTCCCTGCAGCCGGGGGGGGGGGGCATGCTGCGGCCGGGGCTCCCTGCAGCCGGGGGGGGGGGGCATGCTGCGGCCGGGGCTCCCTGCAGCCGGGGGGGGGGGGCATGCTGCGGCCGGGGCTCCCTGCAGCCGGGGGGGGGGCATGCTGCGGCCGGGGCTCCCTGCAGCCGGGGGGGGGGGGGCATGCTGCGGCCCGGGCTCCCTGCAGCCGGGGGGGGGGGCATGCTGCGGCCCGGGCTCCCTGCAGCCGGGGGGGGGGGGCATGCTGCGGCCCGGGCTCCCTGCAGCGGGGGGGGGGGGGCATGCTGCGGCCGGGGCTCCCTGCAGCCGGGGCTCCCTGCAGCCGGGGGGGGGGGGGCATGCTGCGGCCGGAGCTCCCTGCAGCCGGGGGGGGGGGGCATGCTGCGGCCGGGGCTCCCTGCAGCCGGGGGGGGGGGCATGCTGCGGCCCGCAGAGCAGGAAGCGCAGGAATGGAGCCGGCTCCATGGGGAAGCTAGGCGGGGAAGGCGAGGCTGGGAGCCCGGCTCTTGGGGCCGTGCTCGGGGTGTGTAGCAGTGTCTGGGAACCCTGTCCTGCTGCGGGGCTGGCTGGGCACTTGCTCAGAGAGAGGCGCAGCCCCCCACCCCCAGGACCCAGGTTTTCCTAGCAAGGCCCTCGCCCAAGTCCTGACCCAGCCTGGCTACGCTTGTGTGATGCATTGGGCTGCTGACCCATGGCTGAGGGGGGCCCAGGGCCCAGCCTGTCGGTCAGCCTGTCCCAGAGGGTGCTGTGCCCTTGCCCTCCCCCGCAGGAGAACCCGGCCTGATTCCTGCCAGGGGGGAGCGGCACTGCAGCCAGTGCTGGAGACGGAAATCGGCTGGCGGATGCCAGGAAGTCCCCCTCCCAGCAGCGTGTGCCGTGTGTACCAACACAATGCGTACAGGGAGCCCGCCAGCCAAACATGGGCACGCTGCCAGCCCAAGGAGCTGTGCTTGTTCTGCACTAGTGTCTCAGGGCGGCAGGCCCTACCCCATGCCTTGTTCCCAGGGCACGGACCCCAGGCGATGCCCCTCCCATCCTGGGGAACCCCAGTTCCCTGACATGCAGCTGTGATGCCAGGGGTGGGTCAGAGCCCTAAGGCAGCAAGGGATTACCACAGCCCCCTCCCCTCTGTCTGCGGGGTTACCCTGTGCTGGGCTCACTCCCCTTCATCTCCCAGTGACCCCAGAACCCCAAGTGACCCAGGCTGTGCCCAGGTGATGGTCATTGACAACAGCTGTGGTGTGGATGGCTCAGGGTACCAATCAACTGGCCACATCCCCCACCTGCTAACCACTGGCTTCCAAGCATAGGCCCTGGCCCGCGTGGTTCCGACCAGGTGTCGGAACCACGCGGACTGGGCCCCCTGCCCCCCGGGACAGCCTGCTGGCCTCGTGGGCTGCAGCTGGAGCAAGAACGTGCCTGGGTAGGGGAGCTGCTTTAAACACCCCACTCCATTGTAACCTGCAAAGGGGGGGAGCTTCTTGTGCACATACACCCCTCCCCCAGTGGCACCTGGCCAGCACTGTGGCTCCCATAAATCAGTAACACCCCGGCTTGGCTGGGGAAGTCTCTGGGCCGACGTGCTGTGCGGCTGCTGGAGACCCCACCCCAGCATGGCTATGTGTACAGACTACTGGCTGGGGAGCTCGGGGCAGTGATAGGCTCAGCCCAGAGGGGAGAGGAGGCCCCGGATCTGGGGGTCAAGGTGTGACCCCATAGGAACCCAGAGCAAGAACTCAGGCCTGGTCCGAGCTGGGCAGCAGCCCAATGCCCGCAGCATGGGGGCACCTGGCCACATGCCATCCTGCACAGGCCATGGGCATGAGCACACAATGCACAGTCAACCTGTGGAACTCCTTGCCAGGGGATGTTGTGAAATCCAGAAGTATAACTGGGTTCAAAAAAGAACTAGATCAGGTCATGGAGGACAGGTCCAGCAATGGCTATTAGCCAAGATGGTCTGGGACACAGCCCCGTGCTCTGGGAGTCCCTCAACCTCTGACTGCCAGATGCTGGGACTGGGTGACAGGGGATGGGTCACTTGATGATTCCCTGTTCTGTTCATTCCCTCTGGGCACCTGGCATTGGCCACTGTCGGTAGACAGGACACTGGGCTGGATGGACCCTTGGTCTGACCCAGTACGACCGTTCTTATGGCCCCGGACAGCTCCTTGCACTGTGAGAGTCAGCGACACGTGGCGTGTGTGAAGGAGAGCTGGGCTCCGTCTGGGCAAGTGTAGGCCAAGCGGGTGATGTCCCTTTGCTCAGGGCACTCTGGGGTGTGGGGCTGCGCACATGGATGGGTGTGGGGCTGGAAAGGTCAGGGTTCCCCCTGTGCTCAGTGGGGTGTCTGGGCAGGGAGTGTGCCTGGTGTCCCCTGTGCTCAGTGGCTTCTCTATTGTGCCCAGCCTCCCTGATGCCCGGCCCCCTGTGACGCTCCGGTGCAGCCATGGCGGGGGCCAAGGGCTGCTACGAAGGGAAGATAGCCGGCCTGTATGACCTGGAGCGCACGCTGGGCAAAGGCCACTTCGCCGTGGTCAAGCTGGCGCGGCACGTCTTCACGGGGGAGAAGGTGGCGGTGAAGGTGATCGACAAGAGCAAGCTGGACGTGAGCGCTGCGGGGCAGCTGCTGCAGGAGGTGCGCTGCATGAAGCTGGTGCAGCATCCCAACGTTGTGCGGCTCTACGAGGTCATCGACACCCACTCCAAGCTCTACCTCATCCTGGAGCTGGGGGACGGCGGCGACATGTTCGACCACATCATGCGGCACGACGGCGGGCTGGCCGAGGGGCGCGCCAAGCACTACTTCGCCCAGATCGTCCACGCCATCTCCTACTGCCACAAGCTGCACGTGGTGCACCGCGACCTCAAGCCCGAGAACGTGGTCTTCTTCCGGGAGCAGGGCGTGGTCAAGCTCACTGACTTCGGCTTCAGCAACCGCTTCCAGCCCGGCAAGATGCTCACCACGAGCTGCGGCTCGCTGGCCTACTCAGCACCCGAGATCCTGCTGGGGGATGAGTACGACGCCCCAGCCGTAGGTAAGTGACCAGGGCCGCCCGCTTCTGGCTCCCGCCGGGTTGTTTGGGTGAGGCTGGCACAGCCCAGAGCGCTGAGCGGGCACGTCTGTGAGGGTTGGTGATGGGAGGCTGGGGATAGGTCCCGCATTCTCATTACCAATGTGTGTATAAGGCTCCGGTCAGCCTGAGACCTGAGCATCTCGTGCACGTTTATGGACATCCCCTCCCAATGTCCCTGCGAGGCGGGGGCAGGGGGTATGCGGGGGCCTGAGGCATGCAGAGGCTAATATAGCATGGGCAACAAGGGAGGAATTAGAGATTGGCTATGATTGGTGTCACTCAGCCCTGTGGGAGGAGTCACACGACAGGGATGTTGATGTCACTGGATACACCCTGGTCAGGAAGGACAGAGTGAGCAGAAGGGGCGTGGCCTGGACATCACAGATCCTGCCCCCTGCACTAGTGACTGACAGTTCAGTTCAGAGGGGCAGGAGTATTAACTGGGTCAGTGTATTAATGACGTGTCACAAGGCAGGATACTGGGTGGCGGCTGTTATAGAGACCAGTCGGACAAGGGAGCAGGATGAGCAGCTGCTTAAACATCCATCCCTAATGTGTAGAAAGAAAGACCGTGTTATCGGGGGGGATTTCATTGTCTGTGGAGGGGGAGACATGCTGGAGCTTTCATGCTGCCACTAGTAAGATATGCTTGAAAGGTTCTAAAAATTATAGATGACTTTGTAACTCAAGAATTCTTACAACCAACTTGGGGGTCATTCCTCATACAGATGAATTAAGCATAGAATTAAATTTGATGGTTGCCTAGGTGTAAGCGATCATGACTTAATGTTATTGGCTAGGTGCAGACCGAATGTAGTCCCATCCAGGGGGAAAATATATATATATATATATATACATACACACACGGTTCTTTAAAAGGGCCAACTTCCCAAAACTGAAAACAATCATGAGCAAAACAGAGTAGGAGGAGATATTTGAATATGCAAATATGAATGATAATTGGGAATTCTGGGAGTTTCTAAAAACTATAGCTGATAATTTTCAGACTCAAAAGGTATTGCAACCAACTTGGGATGGTTCTGTATCTGACTTCATTCTGACAGGTAAAGAATTGATCACTGAATTAAAAAATTAGCCGTTGCCTAGGTGCAAATGATCACGATCTAATTTAATCTATTATGTTCAAGCAGAAAATAGTCCTCTCCAGGAATGTATGTACTTAGTGCTTGAAATGGCCAGTTTCCACAAACTGAAAATAATCATGAGCAAAACTGAGTGAGAAGAAAAATTGGAACAGAACATGAACAGTAATTGGGAGCTGTTAAATAATTTACTAGATGCCTAAAAAAACCCACAATCCCAAAATCATGAAAGAAGGCTGCTTCAGATTAAAAACAAAAAAAACAGATTAAAAGGGAAGGTGAAAGCAGCAATAATAATATATATATATATATATAATTTCCCCATATATATAAAAATATGGGGAAAGTTGATGCAAGTACTATAAATTAGCAGTTATGAAATGCAGACAATTGATAAGGGAAGCTAAAAGTATCAGTGAAAAATCTATGGCCAGTAGGTTAAGGACAAGAAAAAGGAAATGTTTACTATATCAGGAACAACAGAATTCCTGGTAGTGGTCTCGGTCCGATAGTAAGTGGGGATGGTACAGTTGTCAATAATGATGCAGAAAAAGCAGGAGTGTTCAGAAAATATTTGTGTTCTGTATTTGGGAAGAAGCTGGGTGATGTATTCATGGCTCACAGGGGTAATGAAATTCTTTTTTTATTATAGTAGTAACTAAGGAGGATGTTTTACAGCAGCTGCTAAAGTAAAACCTTTTAAACCTGCAAGACCAGATCACTTGCACCTAAAAATATAAAAAGCATTAGCTGAGAAGCTGTCTGGGACACTGATGTTCACTTTCACCAAAACTTGGAATGCTGGGGAAGTTCCAGAGGACTGGAGAAAAGCTATTGTTGTGCTGATGTTTAAAAAGGGTAAATATGGTGATCTGGTAAACTACAGTTCAGTTAGCCTGACACTGATCCCAGGCTAAATCATGAAGAGGCTGATATGGGATGCAGTTTGTAAAGAATGGCAGCATAACTAATGCCAGTCAACATGGTTTTATGGAGGCTAGGTCTTGCCAAACCAAGTTGACATTTTTGTTTCTTGATGAGATCACAAGTTTGGTTGATACAGTAACTGTATACAACTGAATTGGGCTTCTGTAAAGAATTTGACTTAGTTCCACATGATTAAAAAATTAGCACTCTTCAAAATAAGTGTAGCCCATGGTAAATAGACTAAAAACTGGCTAACTGATAGATCTGAAAACATAATTGTGACTGGGTCTCCCAGGGATCTGATCTTGGGCCGGTGCTGCTCTATACCTTTATCAGCCGTCTGGAAGAAAACATAAAGTCGCTGCTGGCAGAGTATGGAGATGACCGCAGATATGTGCGTGGAGGGGGAGCGCCCATGTGTTTCGCCCATGCTGCCCTGGCACAAAGCCATACAGGGAACCCAAGTGCTGTGGGGTGCAGCCTGGCCAGGTGCTGTTGACTATGGGGGAGGTCGGGGGGGGGGGGCGGCAGAGGGGCATGTGGCTTTGAGGCCCACTCGGTTCAGTTCTACAAAGGCTCTTATCCCGTGGTATCTGAACGCTCTCCAGTCCTGCATTAAGTGACATGGCTGACCCCGAACATCACTTGGGGCTTATTCTCTCTACGTGTGCCAGGGTAGAGCTGTGCGTGGGGGGTTTGTTTGTAAGTGTCTGGGCTGATAGCGGAGCAGCACTGGGAGCGGGAGGTCTGGGATGGCCCTGGGGGAGCTGGGGCTTGGGGCTGGCCCCCGAGGAAGCTCTGTTTCCTCCTGGTGGTGGAGAGTCCCTGGGCCTGAGGTGCAGGAACTGTCCTCATGATCCTTTAGATCCGCTGGGCCCAGCCATGGAGCACATGAAGACCAGGAGCGAGCCCTTGGACTCTTCGATGCGGAGTGGCGGATGGGCTGGAGAGGTGGCGAGTGGCCAGGTTGGCTGCGGCCTTGTGCCCCGAACACCAGACATGCGGGCGTTTCTGGGGCCTGCATGGCCCCCACCTCCCACTGTGACCCCGCCCCCAGTGTGACCTCATATACACGGGGGATACCATTTCCAAGAGGGTGCCGCCCGCCCCCGCCGGCCTGACCTTGCACGTGGATCACGCTGGTGGGGACGGAGCAGGGCACTCTTGGAAATGGTGTTTGCACCCTCTTCCCCCCCCGTTTGCCACCGCGTCCGGTTTTGGCCCCTTACCGGCTGGGGACAAAGCAGCCCAAAAGCGGACGGTGCAGTGTGACACTGGACGGGTGCCCCCCCCCCAGTGGGGCCTGTCGTGCCGAAGAGCCGCGGCAGAGTTCTGGGCTGGGGTGGGGAGGGGCCGGTGGAGCTGGGCTGAGGTGACAGGCCCCCCTGACAGGTTAGGTGGAGCTGGGCTGGGCTGCAAGGGAGAGGGTCAGGGCTGGAGCTCACCATGCACTTGCCCCACCCCGTGGCGGGGGCTGGGGGGGGGAGCAGAGCATGGCCATGCAGGGAGGGGACAGGACGGGAGGGGGCGTGTGGGGAATGCGCAAGGGGTGGGGCATGGTGAGGCAGGGCCGGGCAGTTTGTAGCCCAAGCCAACCAAGCAGCGAGTATGTGGAGCCCAGTGCGGGGCTGGCTTGGGGCGGAGGAAGCTGTGCTGGCACTGGGAGGGTTAAGCCCCCTTGCTTGTGGCCCAGGGAGGCGTGTGGCACCCAGAAGGAACAGGGGGAGATGGTCCCAGTGTCCCTCCTGCTCCAGGCTGCAGTGCCCATGGTGGCATTGGCCCCTCGGGCTGTTGCTTCCCTGACGCAGGGGCTGGCTCACGCTGGCCAGGCTGGGGCAAGAGCTTGCTGCCTGCCGAGGGCTGACTCCGAGCCCTGGTTCCTGCCTTTCCTGGGGCCGGGTTCTTGCCCTGCGTTGCTGGAGGCTGCACGCAGCAGGTAGCAGCTGCGAGAGGGGCAAGCTGCCCTGGCCCCTCTCCAGCTAGTAACACCCAGTCTCACGGCTCAGGGCCAGCCCCACTCCCAGCAGGAGGAGTCACACAACAGGCCCCACCCCCCATGTCAATACACCCCAGCTGCTAGGGTGCCTGTCCAGAGGGACCCTGCTGCTGCCCCTGCCACTGGGCGGAAGGCAGCCCTGTCACCACCCCCGAGGGGGGGCCTTGTGGCATGGTGTGCCAGGGCCCCCCTTTGCTGGCAGTAACGCAGAGCCTGGCCCAGCCTTCCGGCCTCCTTGAGCTGAAGCCCTGGCAGTCGTGGGGGCATCCCCAGTGTTGCCAAAAGACCTGGTCTTGACTCCCCTTCCCTTCAGGGAAGGCAGCGTTTCCCTCTAGCCCTGTCTCTGCACCATCCCTGTGCCCCTGCCCCCATCTCTGTGTGGCACGGAGGTGTGGGCTGGGCCTGGGCAGAGCCCGGCATGGCTGCTGGGGCTGTCCATGGGGCCGCTCGGGGGTGGGGTCACTGGGCCACAGGAAGCGCTCGGGAACAGTCTGTGCTGAGCTGAGCCCAGAGGGTTATGGCAGGAAGGGCCTTTCCTGTTCCAAGGAGCCGGGCCCTACCCTTCCCCAGCTCTGCTGATGTACAGGGAGCCCCCTGCCCCGGCCTGTGTGGGGAGGGGGGCAGGAGTCGGCGCTGCTGGGCCAGCAAGGGCACCGCTGCCGGGGGGGATGGATGGGGGACGAGCCCTGGCACAGAACTGCACAGCCGGCTCCAGCTTCTGGGTGTCTCCATCTCTCTGTGACCTGCCCAGATATGGGGCCAGGCTGGTGTCCATAGGGGGAACAAACAGAGCCACTTTTCACCCAAGCCAGCCCCAGGCCATTGCCCCCAGGACAGCCAGGCCCTGCCCTCCCCCCTCAGCTCTGCATCGCACAGGAACAACCCCCTGCCCCTCCTGAGCACCCTGAATGGTAATGGAAGCTCCAGTCCCCAACAGCCCTGCAAGCTCCCCAACGGCTGGATTTGGGCCCCTCGTGCTCCTGCACAGCCACCCCCACAGCCTCTGGGGTCCAGCGCTGCACCCCACACCCCCGACTGGCACGGAGCCTCCTGCCCCAATGTCCCCCTCACAGTCCCCACCCCCATCCCCGACTGGCACAGAGCCTCCCGCCCCAATGTCCCCCTCACAGCCCCCCACCCCCGCAGCCCTGACTGGCACGGAGCCTCCCACCCCAATGTCCCCCTCACAGCTCCCCCCCCCCCCCGTAGCCCCGACTGGCACGGAGCCTCCAGCCCCAATGTCCCCCTCACAGCTCCCCCCCCCCCGTAGCCCCGACTGGCATGGAGCCTCCCGCCCCAATGTCCCCCTCACAGCTCCCCCCCCCCGTAGCCCCGACTGGCACGGAGCCTCCAGCCCCAATGTCCCCCTCACAGCTCCCCCCCCCCGTAGCCCCGACTGGCACGGAGCCTCCAGCCCCAATGTCCCCCTCACAGCTCCCCCCCCCACAGCCCCGACTGGCACGGAGCCTCCCGCCCCAATGTCCCCCTCACAGTCCCCACCCCCATCCCCGACTGGCACAGAGCCTCCCGCCCCAATGTCCCCCTCACAGTCCCCACCCCCATCCCCGACTGGCACGGAGCCTCCAGCCCCAATGTCCCCCTCACAGCCCCCCACCCCCGCAGCCCCGACTGGCACAGAGCCTCCCACCCCAATGTCCCCCTCACAGCCCCGCAGCCCCGACTGCCATGGAGCCTCCCGCCCCAATGTCCCCCTCAGAGCCCCCCCTCGTAACCCCAACTGGCACAGAGCCTCCCACCTCAATGTCCCCCTCACAGCCCCCCACCCCCGCAGCCCCGACTGGCACGGAGCCTCCTGCCCCAATGTCCCCCTCACAGCCCCCCGTAGCCCCAACTGGCACGGAGCCTCCCACCCCAATGTCCCCCTCACAGCCCCCCCCCCCGTAGCCCCGACTGGCACGGAGCCTCCAGCCCCAATGTCCCCCTCACAGCTCCCCCCCCGCAGCCCCGACTGGCACAGAGCCTCCCACCCCAATGTCCCCCTCACAGCCCCGCAGCCCCAACTGGCACGGAGCCTCCAGCCCCAATGTCCCCCTCACAGCCGCCCCCCCCCCCCGCAGCCCCGACTGGCACGGAGCCTCCCGCCCCAATGTCCCCCTCACAGCCCCCTACCCCCGCAGCCCCGACTGGCACGGAGCCTCCCGCCCCAATGTCCCCCTCACAGCCCCCTACCCCCGCAGCCCTGACTGGCACAGAGCCTCCAGCCCCAATGTCCCCCGCAGCCCCGACTGGCACAGAGCTTCCAGCCCCAATGTCCCCCTCACAGCCCCCACCCCCATCCCCGACTGGCACGGAGCCTCCAGCCGCAATGTCCCCCTCACAGCCGCCTCCCCCCCCCCCCGCAGCCCCGACTGGCACGGAGCCTCCCGCCCCAATGTCCCCCTCACAGCCCCCACCCCCATCCCCGACTGGCACGGAGCCTCCAGCCGCAATGTCCCCCTCAAAGCCCTCCTGCAGCCCCGACTGGCACAGAACCAAACAGCGCCTGGGGGGCACAGATGCCCCCGAGCAGTGCTCCAATAGTGGGTGCCAGGATCCAGCAGCTCGTGCTCCCCTGGGGGCCTGGCCCTGTCTGTGTGTGACGCTGCTGCCCTTCCCCCACCCCACCAGGCCTCACCCACCCCACCCCCTCGCTCTCCGGCCGCAATCCGCTTTCCCAGGGAGCCTGAGCAGCTTAAGGCCCTGAGAGGCGCTGATGTAATCCCTGCTCCTTTATCCCTTTTCCCAGCTGTGTGGGGCATGCACATGCTGCTCTGCCCCACAGCTCCCTGGATGCTTCCCCCCAGCAGTTCCCGCTGCATGCGCCCCTGCTCAGCAAAGCCTTCCGCACACTGAGTGTGAGCAGACGCACAAATCCCAGGGCCTGGACAGCTAAGCTGCCCCCGCCCCCCGGGAGAGACAGCCCCGTGCTATAAATAACCGGTAATCGCTTCAGCTGGAGGTGGACTGTGACTCACCCCCCTGCAGCCCTCCCCGCTTGGGGATGGGTTCAGTAATAGTCAGTGTCCATGGAGCAGGGGGCGGACATGGGACTGAAACATGCTGGCTGGAGACAGGCACAATGCAGTTAGGTGCAATGCAGGCTTTCCTCTCACTGCTCTGTTGGTGCCCCTCAATCCCCACCCGCAGCCCCCTGCTATCCCTGCCCTGGGTTCCCCCCCTCCCCAGTCCTTCCATCCCGCTTTATCCCAGTCCTGGGTTTCCCACGAAGCTGGGTTAGAGCAGGACCTGGTCAAGGAGCAGCAAACAAAGGGCAGGAAGATATAGTTTCCTCCTGGTGAAAGGCGGCAGGAAGTGCTCCCTGGTGTCACGCTGGCACTGGTTCAGTGTTTATGTGTGATTTGAGCGGGAGGGGGAATGAAAATACAGGCGTCACTGCGTTGGTTACACGCGGGGCAGCTCCCCCCTCTCAGAGCAATGGGCTCAGGCTCTCTGCAGACCCAGGCAGCGTCACTGCATCGGTTACACTCAGGGCGGCTCCCCGCTCTCAGAGTGATGGGCTCAGGCTCTCTGCAGACCCAGGCAGCACCACTGCATCAGTTACACTCAGGGCGGCTTCCCCCCCCCCCCCCCCACCGTAAGAGTTATGGGCTCAGGCTCTCTGCAGACTCAGACAGTGTCGGTTGCACTTGGGGTAGCTCCCTCTTTTACCCCATCAAAGTGACAGCACCGGCTCTACCCTGTGAGCAACACCACCATGCCGCTGCAAAGCCCACTCATTCTGGACTTCCTGGCTCTTCCCTTTGGGGTCTCTGGAGCAGTGCACCAGGCTGCTGCTGGTATTTCCTGGGCACCCACCTAGCCTGGCATGAGCTGGTGGGGATGGAGGCTGCAGCAGCAACTCTGCTGAAGGGCTAATTTCCCAAATGCTTTCCTATTCCTAGGAGGACTCGGATCAGTTTGGAAATGGCTCGGCCAGCTGGGGGCCTGCAAATTGGGGAGACAGGGCTCGAGTCTTGGCTCAAGATGCAGCTTCCTGAAAGGACCGGCTGTGACTTTGCCACGTGCTCTGATGTCCGTGCAGAGCCAGGTGGACTGGGAAGCCAGCAGGGCCAGGCCAGAGACATGTGGTCACGCAGTCGTGGCCCAGGGCTCCCACAGTCCATCTTACAATGCAGCCGGCGCTGTGTGGGGCGCAAGCAGCGTGCTGGTTGGAGGGAGACAGAGCTGCGAATGGGCAGGCTCAAACCAGGCCACGGGCCGGGGCAGGGAGCCCCTCACTGGCCCCATCACATGCTCCTCACACAACTCACCTGTGCAGGTCAGGCCTGAGACCTCTCCAGGCCTCCAGGAAGCTTCCCTCCTCCCAGGGGTTGCCTGGTTCACACCTGTTTGTACTGCAGAGATGGGGCCGCGGCTGCAGGGGAGTAGACCTGGACACGTGTGTGCCTGTGGCTGGCTCCGTCCCCCCTGCTGGATCCTGTGCCCCATCCCAGCTGGACACCCCTGGCCCGATGCCGCAGTGGGCTGAGCTCTCTGTGTCCTTCTCTCTGCAGACGTCTGGAGCCTGGGTGTCATCCTGTATATGCTGGTGTGCGGCCAGCCGCCCTTCCAGGAGGCCAACGACAGCGAGACGCTGACCATGATCATGGACTGCCGCTACACCATCCCGCCCCACGTGTCCTCGCAGTGTTCTGAGTATGCACCCCCAGCCTCCTCCGCCCCCTCTCCTCCGGACTTGCCCGGCGCTCCGGGGGCCCAGCCAGACGGGTGCCACCGTCTGCAAGGGCATGCGGGGGGCATGGGGCAGGCTGTTCACACCCCTGCACAGCCCAGCTCCGTGCCAGGGAGATCTGAGGGCTCAGGTTCAGCAGGGAAGGAGGGTGCAGATTTTTACCAGGAAGGGGAACCAGTGGAACAATCGTCCCAGAGGCGTGGTGCGTTCTCCATCTCTTGGAGAAAGACCCCCAGTCTCCACGAGACGCCAGGAGCTCCGGGCTGCCCCAGGGAGCGCTGGGTGGGTTCTCCAGCTCAGACTTCATGGTCCCATCTGGCCTTGGAGCCTGTGGCTCTGTGCATCTCCGCCGCGGGTGCTGCTGCGGGCCTGGGGCAGCGTCTCCCGGCTGGCTTGTGACCCTGCTCCCCTCTGCTCTCTGGCAGTCTGGTCGGCAGGATGCTGCAGCGGGACCCCAAGCAGCGGGCCTCCCTAGAGCAGATTGAGACGCACCCCTGGCTGCAGGGCGTGGACCCCTCCCCAGCCAGCCGCTGCCTGCTGCCCCTGACGTCGCACAAGCGGGTGTCCCAGGAGGAACATGACATCATCATCCAGGCCATGACGTGTGGGAACATAGCGGACCAGGACGCCATCCAGGAGTGAGTGCCGGCCGGGCGGGCGGGGGCGGGGGGAGGCGTGCAGCAGGGTCTCTGCACCAATCTCCCGTCTGTGTGGTGCCCTGGGCCTGGCATCTCCTCCCCATCCCTCGTGGACAGTGGGCAGGGAGCTCTGCACAGGGCTTGGCTGAGTGACTGATATCCAGCCCAGCCCTTGCGCGGAGCGATGGAGACAGAGAGGGGCAGGTCCTCTGGCACCAGCAATCCCCCGCGCCCCCCCCCCCCGAAAGCAGGGCAGCTGCACTTTTGGATGTGAGAGGGCATTTCCTTCAGGGCAGGGGGGCAGGCCAGGGGGTTTCCTGCAGGCTGGGGGACAGGCCAGGAGAGCAGGGGGGGCAGAAGGCAGGCAGGCTGTTTTCTGCAGACTAGGGGAGCAGGGTGGGGGGTGGGGCAGAGCAGGGGGTTCCCAGCAGACTGGAGGAGCAGGGTGGGGGGCAGGGGTTCTCTGCAGATCAGGGGAGCAGGGTGGATGCAGGGGGAGGGCAGGCCAGGCCGTTCTCTGCAGACCAAGGGGCAGTGGGGTCATGCCCGGGGCTGGGAGCTCAGTGCTCTGGTGTGCCCCATGCCATGAGCAGCCAGCATGCCGCTCTCATACGCCGCTCTTTGGTAGCGCCCAGAGCCCTGTGCTGGGGCCTGCTGGGTTCCTCCGGGGTGCGGCTCTCACCTGTGCCTTGCATCCCCCCAGGGCCCTGGAGGCTGATCGCTACAACCACATCACGGCCACGTACTTCCTGCTGGCGGAGCGGATCCTCCGGGAGAAGCAGGAGAAGCAAAGCCACAAGCTCAGCTTGGTCTATAACCTGGCCCAGCAGGTGCAGAACAGGTGAGCCGGCGCCCTCCGGCTGGGACAGGCCACGGCTCAGCACCAGGCCACCGCCCCGGGGGCCACCGGCACAGCCGGCCCCGCCCGCCGGCGAGGTTCCCCGCAGGCGTGCTGTGCGGGGGGAGCCCGCGGCGCTGGCAGCAGAGTTCTGTGCGTGGCACCACATCCCTTCGCTGGAGCTGCCCAGGGATGTGGGAAGTGTCACCTCACTGGGGCCCAAACTCTCCCCGACTCCTGTCTGGGGGGGATGGCATCCAGCCTGGCACAGAGCCGGGTGGGGGGTACCCGACACCCAGGTTTTCCTGTCCATGGCCCTGGGGATCGTGCCAGGGCCTGGGAGGCCTGGCTGGGCAGCTGTAGTACCGATCCGCCGCTGGCTCCGGCCTGCTGCACCACCACGCTCGCAGTGCCACCCAGCTGCCACAGTGATGGGTTCTTCAGGCCAAGCCTCCCCCAACCCCAGCTCTGGATCCATGCTGCGGGTAGCCCAGGGTTCACTCAGTGCCCCTGCCGCAGCTACTTCCGGCTGGCAGCTCCCACCCTGGGCCTGATCCTGGGCACGCTCCCCTCTCTTTCAGTGCCAACCTGTCGGACCCATTCAGCACCATGGGCGACACCCGGGACCTCTCGCCCTTCGCAGAGATGCCAGATAGACTGGCAGCTTTCTCCAGCCCCCAGCCCTGGGCTGCCACAGAGGATTCTGGGAAAAGAGATGGCAGACCCATTTCCTTTTCTGCCCTCGGGGAAGACGACGCGCCCCCCGGCCTCCATGGAAATGAGCAGCTGGTCCGAGCCCTGCTCAGTCCCGCCCTGGCGGACGCCCCCATGGCCAAGAGCACCCCAGCCCTGCAGCAGATCTGCGAGGAGGAGGAGGAGGACGAGGAGGAGGAGGGGAAGGCCAGCGCAATGGGACGGAGAAGCTCTTCGCTAAACCAAGAGCAAATGCGAGATTTCCAGAGCTCCAAGGTCTCCCTATTGTTCTGCCGTGGCGCTGTGACCCACAGCAAGGGGGAGAAGAGCCTTGGAGCCACCAAGCCAGGCCTCTTGGAGCAGGGCCCGGGGAGCAGCTGGCAGCTGCTGCCTCTCAGGGGGGCGCCGAGTCCCAGGAGCGAGCCGGGTCAGCCCCGAGAGGCGACAAGCCACGGTGCAGCGCAGGAGGCCACAGACCACCTCAGCGTGAGCGTTGGGGAGAGCGCCCCCAGCCCCCTCCCTGCAGGGACGCCGGCGGCACAGGGGGACGCAGAGCTCCAGGAGGGCGGGGGAGCGGGTCTGGAGAGGTGCCAGGCTGAAGGCAGCTCGGGGCCAGAGGAGGACACCACCACCACAGAAATGGAGGATGGGGGCAGCCTGGGGCAAGTGGGCAAGGCCCTGTATCCAGGGAGCGGCGAGGGCCCCGTCGCTGGCTCTGCCGGGAGCCTCCAAGCCCCTTCACGTGGGACGCCAGTTCCAGAAGACAAGTCCAGGAAACGTGACAGGCCCCCTGAGACAGGCTCCTCCCCCAGGCCTGCGCGCCCAGCTGAGAGCCCTCACTGCGGCAGCACCGCCGGCGGCGAAACCACGGCCGACAACGTGATCAAGTTAGACCCTGCTAAAAACAAGAGCACCCACCTGAAGGACAGGCTCCTGCAGTTCCCGCTGTGCGAGAAGGCTCTGGCCTTCAAGATCAGGCCCAGCTCCAAGGAGAGCCTGCTGTCCCTGGGGCAGTTCAACTGCTGCCACGTCATCTAGACGGGGCCTGCACCCTGCGGCCCGGGGCCCGGGCCGGAAAGTGACGGCGCACGGCCCCAGGCCAGCGGCTGCTGGCAGGTGCAGGGCTAAGGAACAACATTCTCAGTCTCTTGCTCCCACAGAGCCATGGCCATGCGCGTGGGCCCTCGGATGGCGACGGAGCGCGCTGGCCGGGTGGGAGCCGCCTGGCTGGCCGGTCTCGCGGAGAGCGCCCCCCTCGCCCACCCGGGATGGCTGCCGGTGCTCTGTCTGCTCCCCCCTGCAGCAGCGCATTGGGCTCCTGCAAAATCCCTGCCTTCGTGCTGACCCCCGAGCCCCCACAAAGGTAGGTCCGACATCAGCAGCTGGCAGAGGGCAGCCGCAGGCTGGGATCCGCCCAGGGGCTAAGCTGCTCGGCTGCACGGTCTCCAAGAAGCCCTGTCCTGTCCTAAAGACCAACGTGGTTGCAGCTGCACGGGCCAGCAGCCGTGCTCCTCTGCTCCTGAGCCAGAGTCCGGGAGTCTGACTAGAACGTGGGACCCCAGGAAGCACAGCCACCCAGATCCCCAAGGGAACGCACCGAGGGCCAGCTGCACTGCTCCTCCCTGGGGCCGGCCTCTGCTGGGGCAGAATCTGGGCCAGTTACCAAAGGGTTAACAGCGGAAGCCAATGCTCCTGTTCTGGGGAGGAACCCAGCCTCCCCTCCACTGCAGCCATGCACCAGAAGCAGCCCAGGGCCAGACTTCAGCTTCCCCCAGGACCCCTTCGCACCTGCTGGCTGAAAGGATGCAGAGGGGCTGCAAAGCACCCTGGGAAATGTCTCTCCAGCTGGCCCAAAGCCATCTCCAGCTGCTGGCATGGCTCCGGGCTAGGGCAGGGCAGTCCAACACCCTGGATAGGGCCCCGGTGATTGGGGCACAAGTTAGGGTGATCCTCAGAGCTGCTCTAACCTGCTCCACTGGCCCCAGCAGCCCCAGGACACAGCCATATTCCCCCGGCCTCTGCACCAGGGACTCCATCACCACCACTCCTCGGGGGCAGCAAGGTCTGCGGGAAAGCCAAAGCCAGCGCAGAGTGCCACAGAGAGCAGCGGGAGCCGTGCCCATGCCACGCACAGCCTCCTCCCCGGCGCACCGCCGGCTCCAGGGCTCCCAGCCGGGTCAGCCCGGGGCTGCCTCTGCAAGCAAAGGAAGAGAGGTGCTGATGGAATCCAAATGGCGGCACCCCAAGCCGCCTGCCAGTGTGTAGCAGTGATGCCAGCGTGCTGTGCGCTGGGCACACAGGGTCGTACAGGGCTGGAGAAGCCCCGCCTCGCTGGGGGAGGCCTGCCAGCCCTCGATGCACCCTCTTCCTTCTCTGCCAGCCAGGCTACGCCCCTAGAGCCTGACGTCCCGCTGGTCCTGGGGGCGCATCGGGCGGCTCTCAGTGCCCAGGCAGCCAGCTGCTGCCTCAGCCCGCCTGGCTCTGCCTGGGGTGTTTTTATAACTATTAGAAATAATTTTTTAAAATAGTCTATTTTAATGGAATTTAAATAGAGATTGCTATATCCCCCTCCCCCACCCGCCGGGGCACCGCGCCGCGCTTCCAGCCCCAGCCATGCATGGCCCCAGGAGCATTTCCCATCCCCGTACTCACCCACCCTGGAGCCAGAGGGGCCACGCCACGGCCGACAGCTCCTCTGTCTGCAAAGTGGCCCCTGCTCTGGGGCCTCACCGAGGGGGGCGTGGGGGAGGGTGTATGTCATGCACGCGCACACACGTATACAATCTAATCGGTTCCCTCCAGACCCCTGTAACAATACGCTTTCTATTTATTAGCTCTTTGTTTTCTTGCTGGCAAGAAATGAATTGTGACTAGAGTTTGAAGCCAGAGCTCGCAGCTGAGTTCTGCATAATGTGCACTGAATGGATCAGGTCCAATTGGGAAGCAAAGCAAGTCGGTCCAGTAAAATAAGCTCTTGATTTCAAAACGGCGTCTCCGTTTCCTTCGCTGGGCTGCCAGAGAGAGAGGAGCAGAAACAACCAGGATTAATGTCCTATTTTATACTGCTGCCTTCTGCCAAGCAGTAACAGATGCCAGGGCTCTGCGGGTCGGCTTCTTGTTGGAGCAGATATGGGTGACGCTGAGTCTGGGTATAGTCTTAATGCAGTTTGATTATTTTCACTTTACACAGCAGGCCTGGAGCAGAGGTGGTCACAAACAGCATGCAGGCTGGGCACAATCCCCAGTTCCCAGAGAACGACTCTGCCCCAAGAACCGACCCTAGTTAGATTAAGCAGAGACCAAACGTCACTGCTGCTTGCCAGAGCTCCCTGTAAAAGAAATGCCATCAAAAAATTCCCAGTGCAGCATTTCATGAGAGGCTGGTTGGTGCCCAACCTCTGAGGAAACTACCGTGCCAGGCCATGTGTGCCAGCACCCCTGCTGTTCACCAGAGGTTATTTTCAGGTTCCCAAAAGGAGAGAAACTGGGCCGGGGGAGAGAAACGCCCTGTTCTGAGGGCTTTAGAGCCCGAATTCAGGCAGGACCAACAAGCAGGGAATCCAGGCCCTGAGGAAGGAGGTTCCCCTTAGAAGGGCAAAGGGGTGTGCCCAGTCATTGGGCAGGGTAATGGGGGGTCTGTTGCCTTTAAGGAGTAGTGGGGATGGGGCCAGTCAACCCCTGTTCTGGGACATCAGGGATCCTTTAAGGGTTTAGGGGCAGCGGTGGGCTAGGCATGGCAGAGGCAGGTGCTGGGAGAGAGGAATGTGTGTGTGTGGGGGGATTGTTTGTGCCTGGGGCCCAGGAGCTGTGGGGCTCAGCTCCCCTCTCTCCTCAGAGCCAGGGAGACCCGCGCAGCAGGGGGGGCTGCTGGCCTTACCCAGCCCCGTCCGGGGGTGGTTTGCCCTGGCCTCCGAGGGGTGGAGGAGCTCCAGCAGCCAGCCGGGAGGGCAGAATGACGGGAGTGAGGGGGAGTCTCCCTGCGATGGGTACTGGGGTCAGACTGGAGACTGGGCACGGCAGTGAGCTGCCTGCACCACAGCCCAGGCCAAGGGATGTGCCATGGAGCTGGGCCAGGCAGGGGGCCTGCAGGGCCAGGCGTGGGGGGCGAGGACAGCACCTTGCCACAGCCTGAGCACATTTCATTTCCTTTTGCTTTTTCTTACATTAATTTAAAAGCAAAGTGCTGCCCTCTCATGCCACAGTGGCTTGAGCACTGCCCCCCCTCCCCAGCCCAGGAACACTCCCCCCCTCACATGCCATACTGCATCAGGCCGCTGCACCCCCAGCCCAGGACACCCCCTCCCCCCCCATGTGCCATAGTGGATCAGGGCACTGCCCCCTCCAGCCATGGTCCTGCCTATCATTAGTGGTGCCATCTTTTGGACAAAAAATTGGATGCTTTGTTGTCGCTGCACAAACACTTGAAGAAATCATTTCAGGAGCCTGAACATTGGCTGGGGCAGGGAGAGATCATGGCAATGGCTGATGCCCCTCTCTCCACAGCACCTCTCCCTCCCCGAGCCCAGCATGACACGCCAGTGTCACACCCTGCTGTGCCGTGCATGGCACTGTCCTAGGCTGGCTGCTCCTTTATAAGGGGGAGGGGACAGCCCTCCCGCCAAGATCAGCTCCCCCACCTGGCGGGTAATACTGCCTGAGGGCGCGTGTCTAGCTCAGGCCAGGCCTGGGGGGAGACCCCTAAGGAAGGAGGCTCAGGAGGGGGCACCCCCTCAGCTCGTGGGGCTGGGAGGGCCAGGCAGTCCAGAGGCCTGGGGAGCAGCAGCTGCAGGGAGTCTCAGACCCATCTGAGCCAAGCCAGATGCAAGGCTGGGGCCTGGCTCAAAGAGCTGGAGCGAGAGCCAGAGGCTGGGCCGGGAGACGGCGGGGGCAGCTGCTCAGAGAGCAGGAAGAGCCAGTCCCTTGGGGAGGGTGGGCTGGGCCCAGCTGAGCCTGGGCAAAGCTCAGTCCTGCCGGGCAGGGTAGGACGCAGCGACTCCCCGTCCCGGGTGTCCTGAGCACGAATCACCTGTTCTCCCCCTGCCCTGTGCCAGCCTCTCCCTGGGGCAGTTTCAAGGAGGCAAAAGATTGGCTGGAGTTGGGCAGGTCTTGCTGGCAGGAAGAACCTGGGGAGAGAGTCTCTCTTGCCAGCCAGGAAGGGGCGAGCTTCCCCTCTGAGCCAACACCCCTGGGCAGGGCCTGCTACCCCTTCTCAAAGGCATGATCACCCCGGGAGGGTCACGGTGCAGGGGCCCAAGGACAGTAGCCACCTGTCCTGGTGGGAGCATGAAGCCCAGGTGCGGAGAGCAGCAGGCCAGGCCAGCTGGAGTCACCTACACGCTAGGTCCCACGGGCAGCTGTCAGGCCGAGGGGCTGTTTCATTCCCAGCTCAGGAGTCACAGCCCAACGACACAGACGGGGGTCACGCTCCAGAGGCTGGAACATCCCAGCCATCGGCAGCAACGTCTGGGGTGAGGAGAGGATTTGGGGAACAGTTTGAAATCCCAGACAGCTGCACAACAGCGGTCTTGAGGAACGCCCCTAACCCTCGGCCCTGGCCGAGCAGCTGCTTCCTGCCGACTTTCCCTGGCTGCGGTGCCACACCCAAGCCTGCGGCAGGAGGGTGGGCGGCTGCCGATTGCTAAGCCCCCCCTCTGGCTGCTGAGGGAGAGGCAGCGTCAGAGAAACAGGCACAAAATGCCCATTGGACAGACCTCCCAGCAGCCCTTTGCACCCCCCTCAAGCCGCCCCCCGGCTTGTCTGCCCTGGAAGCCTCAGCCTCGGGCACTGTCAGACCAAGAGATGCCCGGGTCTGGGCTTCGGCCTGCCCTCCCCACCTACACAGGTGCGGTGAGCTTGGCTGCCCAGGTCCCCCGGGGGGGAAGGGGAGGGAGGTGGTCCTTGCTAGTAGATGCTGTTTCACTTCATGTTAGCAAACGCCATCTAAAAAGCACCTTTTCTTCAGGCTGTTCCTGGTGCCGAGCAGACAGACCAAGCCACACATGGGGTGGCCCATGCCAGCTCCGTGTGCCCATAGAACTGCCCCTACTGGAGCAGGACCTGCCCATGTCCCCCTCATGCAGCCTCTGCTCGCTGCCCCGCCGCGCTTACATCAGCCCCATCGCCCGCTTTGCAACCAGCGTCACGCCCGGGGGAGCTACACTGCTTTTGTTGCTCATAAGATAGAACCACGCTGGGTCCAACCGTCCTCCCGCCACTATCCCACGCGGCGGCAGCTCCTACCTGAACTGCCCTGTCCGGTGACCGTTCTGCACGCCGCTGCTCTGCAGTCACCTGGCCCACGTGCCTCCCCTCTGGAGCACACGCAGCCGCCCTGGCGCCAGGCCCCACGGCAACGCTGCACATTGGCCCCCTGCTCAAACGCAACGTGCAGGCGGCCCAAGGTTCCTATTGGAGCTCGCTTCCATTGCACGCTCACAACTCACACCCCCCTGCCTCCATGCGGTCCCCTGCTGTAGCTCTCTGGGGAAAGGGCCACAGTCAGGCCCACCACTAGGACGCTAAGATGGACCAGCGGCTCTCAGAACAATCGAGAGACATGGGGCACTCCCAGGGTGAGGCCTGGTGCCCGCGCAAAGAAGGCAGGGCCTGTGTCTTCCCCAGCTACTCAGAGAGCAGGAAGAGCCAGTCCCTCAAGGGGGCTGGGGGGGCACAGCTGAGTCCCGACGAGCTCGGCAGGGCAGGACACAGACACCACAGGCGGCAGCAGCTCCTCCATCCCTGCTGTGGTGAGAACACCCACCCGGCTCCCACTGCGCTGGCAGCCTGAGCCAGGGCTGTGCCCCAGCTGAAATCCCGGTGGGGGACCAGGCCAGAGCCCGCACTAGCAGGCCCTCTTCGCCACACCTGGGTCCCGCTATCAGAGACCCTTCAAAGCCCCCCACACGCCTGCTGGTGAGGCTGCTGCGTGGTCCACCAGGCCTTGCAGAGCTGGGAAGAAATAGCCCTTCCCGTGGACAAACTCCACAGCTCGGGGCAGGGCAGACGCCAGGCACCATCCACCGACCCAACCCTGGTCGCAGAGCAGCCGCTGGGCGGGGCAGAGCTGGGGCTGAGCAGGCTGTGAGTGGGGCCTTCCTGCACGGAATAGATCCCTTGATGTTTGAAAACTAAACAAGACTCCAGGAGCAGCCTCCCCCCAAGCCTGGGGTCCACCCAGAGCACTTGTTCAACTCGCCACCTGGCCAGAACACAGCAGCAGCAGGTAACTGGCCTGGCCAGCCCATCCTTCGCCCAGTGCCTGGAGTCAGAGACTTGTGCTAAGCTCCTGCTGGGGACCCTGCAGAGAGACCGACCCCACTGAGAGAGCCAGTTCCCTGCAGCCAGGGGGCGGGCAGGTCTGCCGCTGGCTCTTCTGCCCCATGTCTGCTAGAGGTAACTCAGAGCAGAGTGCGGGGCTGCCGCTGACGGCCCTGGGTTAACAAGCGTGGTGGGACAGTTACAGACGCCTCCAGTGACTGCCATTCTCCTTCCCGGTGAACCCCGACATGCTCAGCAGAGGCTGGAATCTGTGAGCACCCCCCTCAGCCATTGCTTTACTCTTCTCAGCACCCCAAGAGATTCGGGGCTGCACCTCGGAGAGGAGGCCCTTGTGACCCCCCCCAATCCTCGGCTGCTCCAGACAGCCCCGAGGGCCTGGCTAGATGCCAGCAGCCTCCAGGGGCTGCCCTGCAGGCCACAGTGCTGCATGCGGCCAGCATGCCCCTGCAACAGGGCCTCGGAAAGCAGCTGCACGTGTCTGCCACACAGCCTGGCCCAGGGACGCCTCCCCTAGTCAGATCCGGGCTTTCCAGGGCCCCTTTCCACCACTCCAGCCCCTTTACCAGCATAACAGGGCTGGAGCAGGGTTGGGACCTTGCCGTCAGCCTCTCCTAGAACTTGGACGCCAAGCTCTCTCTTAACTCCCCCCGGACATCTCCTGCGCGGTGAGCTGCACTCCACGGGTGGCTTGTTTTGTGACCGAGCTGCCTGGTGCCGGAGGCCTGCAGCCTGCAGGAGAGAAACTGTCATTTACTGCACTGTCATTCTGTACACGCAATAAGCCTGCTCTGGTTTGAAATGTTCCTAGACTGCTTGGGGCTGGCCTAGATCCTCGTGTGCCCAAAACTGACGGGCTGGCTCTCCCTCATCAGCCACTGGATTGTCTGTGGGGAAAGAACCGGATTGAATTATTCATCAGAAAGAGTTTTGCTTTGGCATTATTGTCTCGGGAGTACAAAACTGCTCGATGAAGCCAACTCTGCATTAAAAATAAACGATTGCATCCTCTGTTCACGAGAAAGGGCGTGTCAGTATCACGTCTGCTATTCACACTGGTGAACCAACATTCTTAGACCTGGCAAATGTTCTTAAGCATCTTGACACTCGAGTGTAAATCCCGCCCACTTCCATGCCCATCGCCGCCAGACAGAGGGACCCCACCCACGCCACGTGGACCGGATTCGGTTCTGTTCGGCCCAGTAGCCTGCAGGAGCCCGGGTTAAGTCTGCAGTGAAGACGCCCTCAGAGTGAGAAGTATCTGAAGCCAGGGACTGATGTGAGACGTAACTTTGGGGGTCACCACGTGTCCCCTGCCCCTAGCAATAAACCATCGCTCAGGGAGAGGCTGGGAGATCACAGCAAGTTCCCACTCTCTCCCCCAAATGCCCCAGAAGAGGTGTTTGCTGTTCCCAGGAACTCCCCCCCCCCCCACTAGAGGATGCCCAAACCAGCCCTTCCCCATTGGCAGGAGGTTGGAGCCCCACCCACCGCTGCCCCCATTGGCAGGAGGTTGGAGCCCCACCCACCGCTGCCCCCATGGCAGGAGTCCTAGGTGCAGTAGCTCACTCAGATGGTCCACACCAGAGCCAGCTGTCCCCACTCGTCCTGGTCCAGCCCCACACACCAGAGACAGGGCAGAGACTGATTTCCTCCCAGCCACCCCGGCCCTTGGGCTGCAGACCTGCCCAGATAGCCACAGCTCGCATGCCCCACCACCACCTGCGCCACCCGCCCTCTGACTGGGCCCTGGCCTGGCCAGGGCATCCCAGCTGCCTGCCCCCAGGCCACCACTCGTTAGCTGTAGGTAGCCTTGTGGCACTGTGTGGAACCCATCTCCTTGGCAGTGCAGGACCCACGAACACCCCACCCCAGGGTGCTCCATCTCTGGCTCCAGGGGGCTGCCCCAGCGGAGATCTCGGGTCTGGCACTAAGAACCAGTTCCCAATCCCGTCACTCACGAGCGCTCGGTCCGCCAGCGTGGTGTGCCGGGGGATAATGGGGCCGCCAGCCATTCAGGCGGCTTTACTGACCCATTATGTAAGTCCAACGGGAACGAAGCCACAGCCTGATGGTGACCAGAGCATGCAGCTCCCGCCTTTGGGCCCTCAGTACTGAGACGTCCCCCAGGGCAGAGCTGCCCAGGGCAGAGTTAAGGTTATGTGGGAGGGGTCACCTTAGCTCTGCAGGCAGTGATTTGCCTGCTGGGGTCCTGGGAATTGCACTTTCCGGGTCTGGAAGGGAACGAGCAGCAAGGGCTGGGCCCTGGAAATGCCAACTCCATGGGAGGGACGGGTTGTTGTTTTTTTGCATGTGACTGCACAGAGCCACTCCAAGCGAAAGCTATTGTGATATATACGCACAGCCGAGGAACTGCCATGCAGGCATAACCCACTGGCGGCTCCAGCACTCCCAGCCTGCTGCTTTCTGCTCAGGACTGGTGCTCGTCAGCAGTTCCTGAGGGACCGGAGTTCAGCAGCAAACGCCTTGCCGACCAAAATGCAAATGTTTGTGGAAATTCTTTGTGTCGGTGCCATTTTCTGGTTTTGAACTATTTTGTTTTGGGGGGGCGGGGCCATCCCCCCTTCTCTGTTCTTTACTCTCTTCACTGCTGTGGGGTGGGGGGAAACATTAACAAGGGAGCAAAAGTGAGTTTGCCCCACTAACGTTACATGAATTGTTTAAAAATCTTGTGTGCCCAAATTTTTCATCCAAAAAATTTACAGAAAATTTAGAACAAAATGAAAAACATCCATTGTGTGTGTGTGTGTGATTGTAGAAGGGGTGTGTGTGTGTAGAAGGCTGGGTGGGTTTGGGTGTAGAAGGGGGGTGGAGAAGGCTGTGTGTATATGTGTGGAAGGGGGTGTGTGTAGAAGGGAGGTGTAGAAGACGTGTGTGTGTGTGTGTATATATATATGATACACACACACACACACACACACACACACACACGAGTCTTCTTCACCTCCCTGACTTACCCGTTCTGGAGCAGCGCTGCTGGCTGTGGGCAGACTCCCCCCAGCCGTGGGGGCCGTGGGGCCTGCCCCCCGTGGGCAGTAGCAGCGTGGTCTGGCTGCTGTGTTGCAGAACAGCCCCTGCTGAGCTCCCGAGAGCCTGGGCTGTGCGGGACAAGTTAGTGCAAAGGCCACAGGCGGGGGCCCTGGGGCGTGACCCGTGGCCCAGAGACACCAGCACTGTGCAGGGCCGGATCCCTGCTGCCCCAGCGCCCTGCCCCGTGGGGTAACGCTCGGTAGCACCAGCCTGCAGTTGCTGTGTTCCCATGGGCGTGACCCCGCGCGGGAGGCCTGTGGTGGGGCTGGCCAGGGCTGTCAGGGGAGGGGCGCTGTCCCCAGCCCTCAGTGGGGGTCAGCTCAGGGAGACGCGGGCGCCCACTCTGGGTATCTCTGCCGTTGGGAGGCTGAGGGCTGGTTTCCAGGCGAGCCGAGAGCCCTTGGCTGCAGCGGGAGACTGGGGACAGTGTGTGCAGCGCTGTCACTCTGCCCTCCGTTCTCCCTCCCCCTCCCGTCCCCCTCTGGCTCTCCCCTCCCCCCCCCCCCCCGCGCCTCCTGGCCCGACCCGGTGCGCTGATAAAAGAAAAGGCTGTTTGCTCCGAGGTGCAGAGGGATCCCAGCTGGACCTGCCATGGGGCGCGCAGGCTTCAGGGCTCCGCTGCTCGCGCTGGCGCTGCTGCTGCTCCCGCAGCCCACAGCCCACTTCTGGCTCTTCAATGTGCTCTTCCCTCCCAGCGCCATGCCAGAGGCAGCCCCCTCCAACAGCACCCCGCCCGTGGTACTCGGTAAGGTCACAGCAGCACGGAGACACCCCCCATTCCCTGGGGGCTCTGCTTGAGTGCTGGGGGCAGCCTGCACCCTGCGCGCGGAGAGCTTTGGGGGAGACAGAGCCGGCCAAGGAGCCCGGCCTGGCCAGCTCAGGACAATCCTTTGGAAGGATTGTGTCATTCGTGTGCCAGGTGCTGCAGCCACAGAGCAGGCAGGTCTCTGCCCTGGGACCCAGCGTGGGGACAGGACGGAGAGCTGGTGCGGGGCCTTCCTTGTGCTTTCCTCTCTCTCCTGCTGTTCAGTTATTCATCGGTCCCTCTTCCTGCACTGCGCCCTCGGCCCATCCTTCTTCCTGAGCCGCTTCCTGCACTGCGCCCCCGGCCTCTCCCTTTTCCTGCGCCGCTCCCTGCACTGCGTCCTCTGCCTGTCCCTCTTCCTGAGCCACTTCCTGCACTGCGCCCACTGCCTGTCCCTCTTCCTGAGCCGCTCCCTGCACTGCGCCCCTGGCCTCTCCCTTTTCCTGCGCCGCTCCCTGCACTGCGTCCTCTGCCTGTCCCTCTTCCTGAGCCGCTTCCTGCACTGCGCCCCCGGCCTGTCCCACTTCCTGAGCCACTTCCTGCACTGCGCCCCCGGCCTGTCCCTCTTCCTGAGCTGCTTCCCGCACTGCGCCCCCGGCCTGTCCCACTTCCTGAGCCACTTCCTGCACTGCGCCCCCGGCCTGTCCCTCTTCCTGAGCTGCTTCCCGCACTGCACCCCCGGCCTGTCCCACTTCCTGAGCCGCTTCCTGCACTGCGCCCCCGGCCTGTCCCACTTCCTGAGCCACTTCCTGCACTGCGCCCCCGGCCTGTCCCACTTCCTGAGCCGCTTCCTGCACTGCGCCCCCGGCCTGTCCCACTTCCTGAGCCACTTCCTGCACTGCGCCCCCGGCCTGTCCCTCTTCCTGAGCTGCTTCCCGCACTGCGCCCACTGCCTGTCCCACTTCCTGAGCCGCTTCCTGCACTGCGCCCCCGGCCTGTCCCACTTCCTGAGCCACTTCCTGCACTGCGCCCCCGGCCTGTCCCTCTTCCTGAGCCGCTTCCTGCACTGCGCCCCCAGCCTGTCCCACTTCCTGAGCCACTTCCTGCACTGCGCCCCCGGCCTGTCCCTCTTCCTGAGCTGCTTCCCGCACTGCGCCCCCGGCCTGTCCCACTTCCTGAGCCGCTTCCTGCACTGTGCCCCCGGCCTGTCCCACTTCCTGAGCCACTTCCTGCACTGCGCCCCCGGCCTGTCCCTCTTCCTGAGCTGCTTCCCGCACTGCGCCCCCTGTCTGTCCCACTTCCTGAGCCGCTTCCCGCACTGCGCCCCCAGCCTGTCCCTCTTCCTCCGCTGCGCCCCTGGCCTGTCCCTCTTCCTGAGCCACTCCCTGCACTGCGCCCCCAGCCTGTCCCACTTCCTGAGCCGCTTCCCGCACTGCGCCCCCGGCCTGTCCCACTTCCTGAGCCACTCCCTGCACTGCGCCCCCAGCCTGTCCCTCTTCCTGATCCGCTTCCCGCACTGCGCCCCCGGCCTGTCCCACTTCCTGAGCCACTTCCTGCACTGCGCCCCCGGCCTGTCCCTCTTCCTGAGCCACTCCCTGCACTGCACCCACTGCCTGTCCCTCTTCCTGAGCCGCTCCCTGCACTGCATCCTCTGCCTGTCCCACTTCCTGAGCCGCTTCCTGCACTGCGCCCCCGGCAGGGCCAGCTCTAGCATTTTTGCCGCCCCAAGCAAAAATGATTCGCCTCTTACAATTGATATGCGTACTTCCACCTTTTCATGTTCTCTGTATGTATAAATATCTTCTGTCTGTGTGTTCCACGCTATGCATCTGAAGAAGTGAGCTGTAGCCCACGAAAGTTTATGCTGAAATAAATTTGTTAGTCTCTAAGGTGCCACAAGTACTCCTGTTCTTTTAACTGTTTTTATGCCAGTGTGAGCCCCACACTGACAGCGAGGCCACCATTTCTTGGCAGGAAAGGCGTTTGGCACCTGGGCCCAAATCCGCATCGGTATTTAGGCACCTTTGCGGTTCTGGGCCTTTCTGCCCCTCCACTTGCTCATCTGCACTAGTGGCACGTCCATCACAGGGCCGGTGTAGTGCCTCTGACTGGTTGGGATGAGGTTCCAGCTGTCACTGACACCAGGGATTGTATGTCTCTGGTTCGTGTGAAGAAGAGCGTGTCTCGTCCCCAGATTTACAGCCGGGGTTCTCTGCGTAAAGCTGGAATTTTCTGTGGATTGTCAGCTACGTTGATTCCTTAATGAGTTACCATTAATTAATAATGGGAGTGTTAAGAAATCTTGGTGGCCATCTTTCCCCTTTTCCGACTTTCTTTCGCCAGCAAGTGGCTGCTTTCCTATTCACGTTGTTCAAACTCTTGGTGCGCTCGTGATGAAAGTGCGCTTGCAGAAATGATGGCGCAATTAAGCAAACTGATTAGCGGTTGTTTCCTGTCACTGGAAACCACTAAATTCAATTTTCCCTTACACAAAAGTGGCTGCAATTTCACATAATTTACATGAGGCCCAACATTGTAGCTACTCAGGCTCTCAGTAGAAAGACAAGGTGGGTGGTGAGGTAAATTATCTTCTATTGGACCAACTTCTGTTGGTGAGAGAGACAAGTTTTCCTGCTTACTCAGCAGAGAGGGCTACTGGGGGCGAGTGCCCCCTAGCGGTTACTGTCTCCCATAGTTTCCAATGGAGCTGAAGCCATTGGCAACCTCAGGGAAGATGGCTGCCACGTCTCTAAACTACTTATAAGGCCTCTACTTCCACAGTGTCTGTGCACCTCATAATTGGGGAGGGATGTCATTAGCCCCATTGTACAGATGGAGAACTGAGGCACACAGCAAGTGCCCTAGATCACCCAGAAAGTCTGTGGCAGAGAAGTGACTGAAACCCAGGACACCTGAGTCCCAGGCACAGGCCCTACCACTGGGCCGTCCCACCTCTCCAGCTTCAACTCAGCCAACATGTGTCAAAAGTGCGGGACATGGCTGACCTAGGGATCACTGTTCTTTGCTGTATCTTGCACCAGCACTGACCGTTTTAACTGTAAACGCTTTTAAACGCTGTTTTCTCCATTTGTGAATTATACAGACGTTGGCGCTTTCGTTTGTTTGTTTTTAAGACAACGGGCAACCAGAAATTCCATCACGTGCAGCTAGCAGGGTTTGAACCCTCAATCGTCACATCCCCCACACAGAGCTCTTGCATGTGAACTAAAGGGGTACACTTCAGGTGGAGCCTAGGGGGTCTGGTCCCACAGTTTGCCAGCGGGTCACACAGGTATTTGATAGACAGCGGTAGAGTGCTGGGGCTCAGGGCCCCTGGGTTCCAGTCCTGGCTCTGTGTTCTCGTGGTTTGAAGTTACAGTGATTAACGACAGCACAGCTGCTAGATCAAAGAGCCCTCTGGGTTCAGAAATCTCCTTCCCACATGAGTACTTACAGACCCTGATCAAATCACCTCTTAACCTTCTCTTATAGATTGAAATACTTGAGTCTCTCACCGTCAGGCAGGTTTTTCCAGACCTCAGATCATTCTTATGGCTACGCTCTGAACCCTTGCCAGTTTTTCAACATCCTTTTTGAAGTGTGGACAACCACTGGACACAGAATCCAGTAATGGTCCCACCTGTGGCATATCCAGAGGTAACATCACCTCCCTACTCCGCCCTGCATGTGCGGCACTTACCCTCTTAGCCAAAGCCTTGCCCACCCCTAGCTTGGAAGGAGCATTCCCACGCTCCACAAGGGAAGCCAGCCAGAGAGGCCTGCCCGGTCATGTCGCCCAGTGGGACTGGGCTGGCGTTTTTCGTGGAAGCTGCTGCGCTGTTTGTTCTCACACTGCCGCTGGACTCTGCCCTGTTTGTCTGACCCCATGCACAGCTGGGAGGGGCTGTGTTTGATGAGTCATGCTGTCCCAGGGCAGAGACCGGCCTCAGCTGGAGTGATGAGAACATCCGACTGGAAGAGACCTGCTGGGTCACTGAATCCAGTCCCTGCCATCATAGGCAGCCCCATCATATCATCCCACTCATAAAGCTCCAGCTTCAAACCAGCCCCTCTCAGCCCTCCTTTGCCTAGGCTAGCCGAGCTCTTCCAGTCTCCTCTCATACGACAGGCCCTGCATTCCCCTGATCAACCTAGTAGCTCTTCTCTGCACCTGTTCCAGTTTGAATTCATCCTTCTTGAACACAGGTGACCAGACCAGCACACACTATTCCAGATGAGGCCTTACCAGTGCCTTGTACAATGGCATTAATACTTCCCTATCTCTCCTGGAAATGCCTCGCCTCATACATCCTAGAACCGCCTGTCTCTGCAGTCAGGGTGTGGGAAGAAAGCCCTCAGTCTGTGGTCATGTGTGTCCGAAAGGCCACCCCAGGGATGCTGTCATCTCCCCTGAGGGGATGGCATGTGGGTGGCATGTTCCGTGTATTTGATATGTACTGACATGCGAGAAAACACCATTCTGAGCTCCCTGTGTGAGTAGTATATGGGAGGCGTGTTGGAAGCATATGATCAGCATATGGGAGGTGAGTGGGCGGCGTTTGGGAGGTGCCTGGGTGGCATGTGAAGGCTGTGTAGGACATGTTTGGGCAACATGCCAGTGGTGTGTGGATGGTGTGTGGGAAGCATGTAGATGGCATGTGGACAGCACGTGGGAGGCATGTGGATGGCATGCTGCCTCTGAGCAAGTCGTGTGTGTGTGTGTGTGTGTGTGTGTGTGTGTGTGTGTGTGTGTGTGTGTGTGTGGAGAAGGGTTGTGTGCCCTGTCCCCGGCGAGGAGGCAGAGAGATGCAGTGACTGGGGGCCCGGCCTGCCCTAGTGCGTCACTGGTACAGGCTGGGCAGAAGGGTTGTGTGCCCATCATGTACAGGTCAGAACTCAGACTGCTGGCAGACTTGCTCAGAGGGGACTGGGGCAGCTGTTCGAGGCCGGCAGTGTGTTCCAAGAGCTACACCAGGGGTCCCGCTCCAGAAGGGGACTATTTTTAAATGCTATGGCCTGGTTGGAGCATTTGAGGAGACAGGTGAGAGGGGAAACTGAGGCAGCATGCTGCTGCGCCACCCCAAGCTACAAGGAGGGGCTTGGAAGGCGAGCACCCAGCCACACTGTCCAAGTGGGGGTAAGGATGCCCCACCCGGGTCGTACGCTGCGGCATGCATTGACGACATTATCATCTCCAGGCAGAGCTGGGAAGACCACCTGAGGCACGTATCAGTCATACTACAAGCCCGTCAGGAGGCAGGGCTCACAGCCAACCCGACCAAATGCTGGCTGGCCCGGCGAGAGGTGACCTACTTGGGGTACCAAGTAGGAGTGGGGCGGTTGAGACGACTCATTGACAACGTGCAGGCCCTGGCGCAATGTGCCACCCCCATGACAAAACACCAGGTACGGCGCTTCCTCGGCCTCGGGGGCTACTACCAGCACTTCATACCCAACTTCGCTACCACCGCAGTGCCCTTGACAGACCTGGCAAGGAACACCAACCCAAGGAAGGTCCCGTGGTCGGTGACCTGCGAGAGGACCTCCCAGGAGCTAAAGGAGCAGCTGAGCTGAGAACCCATGCTCACCCACCCTGGCGTCACCAAGAAGTTTACATCCCAAACAGAGACCTCCGAGGTGGGCCTAGGTGCAGTGCTACCCCAAAACATTGATGGGGAAAAACATCCAGAGTGTGCCTCAGCAGGAAGTTGTTCCTCCGAGAAACCACCTACTCAGTCATCGAGAAGGAGGCCCTAGCAGTGAAATGGGCCATGGATGCTCTGAGGTGCTACTTGCGGGGGAATGAATGTCTTTCGGCAAGTGACCGACCATGTGCCGCTACAATGGCTGAACACCACGAAAGACACCAACCCCTGGATTATGCGGTGGTACCTCTCCCGGCAGCCGTACAGCTTTGAAAGCCTTCACCGGGTAGGGTAGGATCATGAAAACACAGATTTTTTTTCTCAAGAGATTGTGGGCACAAGAACCACAGGACCATGCCCCAGCACCGATTCTGAGGGAGGGAGGTTTGACAAGGTGTATTAACCCCTCACTGGACAGGACGGGGGTAAGGAGCAACTCTGGGCTCAGGAGGCCCCACTTCTCCTCCCATGCTGACCATGCGCTGGTTGGAGGCAAGGTTTAAAAGGCAGCTGGACAGCTCGGTCAGGGCTAGGTAGGAAGTGACTCAGGGAAGTTGATGCACGGCACCATGGGGTGAGCAAGAGCCTCCCAGGGCCCTGGGTCAGAACCCATGGAGTGGGAGGGCCCAGGTTCCCCTACCCCACCTGAGAACTGCACCCATAGGTGCAGCACTTCCCACTTGCTGCCCGTGAACTGAACCCACTAGGTGGGGTTGCAGCTGAGAACTGTACCCATTAGTCAGTGCTGCCCTCGAGAGCAGCATCTAGTAGGCAGGGCTGCCACCAGAGATGAGCCATCGGATGTACCTGCCACCTTAGGCCCTAACTGCTAGGCAGGAGACGCTGCCTCCTGTCCACACCCCATAGTATGTGTCCATCTGCGGTGACAACCTCACATGACCACAGGGAAACCTCTTGGGACCCCACAGCTGTTTGCAACCTTTGTTTCCCTTCACAGAGAAGCACTGCATCATTTTTAATGAAATGGTGGTAGCTCCTGTGACCCAAAATCATGCTGAGTTTTTTATTTTGCCTTATCTGTCTCTTTATACGTCAGAGTCACTGGGGACTACAAGTCCCCAGTGACTCTGACATCCGTTTCTAACAGTGCAGGCACTCTTGCTTTCAGTTTTCCGTTGGATGAAATGTCAGCAGGTGACAGCCCGTGCTTCCTGGCATTCAGAGAACGGCAACTAAAATGATTAGGGGTTTGGAACGGGTCCCATATGAGGACAGATTAAAGAGGCTAGGACTTTTCAGCTTGGAAAAGAGGAGACTGGGGGGGGATATGATAGAGGTGTATAAAATCATGAGCGATGTGGAGAAAGTGAATAAGGAAAACTTATTTACTTGTTCCCATAATATAAGAACTAGGGGCCACCAAATGAAATTAATGGGCAGCAGGTTTAAAACAAATAAAAGGAAGTTCTTCTTCACACAGCGCACAGTCAACCTGTGGAACTCCTTGCCTGAGGAGGTTGTGAAGGCTAGGACTATAACAGGGTTTAAAAGAGAACTAGATAAATTCATGGAGGTTAAGTCCATTAATGGCTATTAGCCAGGATGGGTAAGGAATGGTGTCCCTAGCCTCTGTTTGTCAGAGGGTGGAGATGGATGGCAGGAGAGAGATCACTTGATCATTACCTGTCAGGTTCACTCCCTCTGGGGCACCTGGCATTGGCCACTGTCGGTAGACAGATACTGGGCTGGATGGATCTTTGGTCTGACCCAGTACGGCCGTTCTTATGTTATGTTCCTTGGTGCCTTTCCATAATTTAACATATGGATCAGAGTCTGACTCTGCAGCCTTTTTCAGTAGGCACTTTATAATTCTGACACCATCTTCCACCTAAACCCCTGGATTAGGGACTGTGGGGACTAGCAGTTACACGTCTAAACCTGTACTTCGCTGCAAACTGCTTAAATTCATGCCCACTAAACCGCAGCCTGTTGTCAGATATTAGCATGTCAAGTATACCACGTCTAGCAAAAATAAATCTGATATGCACCATCACCTGCTTGCCTGTAGTATCTTCTAGTAAGGCTGTCTTAGGGAAGTGAGAATCATCGTCTAGGACAAGTACAAAGTTTTTTCCAGCCAACGTAAACAAATCTATGCCTGCCGTGCTCCAGGGGGGCCAGTTTTTCCTATGCCACAACATAGGCTCTTTTGCTTGACTTCGCTTGTATTTTTGGCATATGCAACAAGCCTTGACAGGTTCTTCAATGTCACTGTTCATTTGAGGCTAGTGTAAAACATCTCTGGCCCTTCTCCTAGAGTTGTCAATCCCTAAATAATCTTCATGTATCCTTGTTAGCATATGTTTCTGTAACACCTTAGGAATCACCATCCTGGTGCCTCTAAACAGGACCTAGTAGTGACAAACCCACTTCAATTGGAAATCGCCTTCATTACTTTCTGCAGGGTCTCATCCTGAGCCGTCGGTGCAGCAAGCACAGTCCGCACTGCATCTGAGAGTGGACAGTCTTTTGTCCCAGGTCCCGATCATGACCTGGTCTCTTATCAGGTGCTCAGTTAAAATGGCAAGACTGGCTCTTCAGTCTTAGCTCAGTCACAAACTTCTCTTGGATTCACCTTCTTTTTGTTCTCTCTGCTTAAAAACATCTCTCCTAGGTTTCATTTGGACTTGGAGTGCACCACTCCTCACCTTTCTGAGCTACAGTTCCATAGTTAGCCTCCCCTGCCTGAGCTAACAGCGCTTCAGAACCAGCTGCTGTGGGAAATAAGGCTACCTTCTTCTTTGCTGGTGCCCATCGCCCGCAGATAGAGTCAAGCCCGGTTTAAACCTTCTCCAGTTGTTTCAGCTCTGCTGGGGCTTTGGCCTGCTCCATTCTTCTACTCAGGGTCTCTTCTCCGTTTGTTTTATCGCTGGTACCACGTGGGGTTCAGTGATCACACAGTGCTTGTCAGAACTCTGCTATAGTCAGTGTCTGAGCTCTAGCTGCCCAGCACTGCATAACATGAGTCTCTGCACACTCCAACAACTGGCTCTTGCCAGAGCCTTTTAAAGGTACACTTCCCCACAGGCTGGGTTTCACCCATGGAACTTCCCCGGTCCCAGGAGCATCAGCAGGGCCTGGCTTGGAGTTCAACTGCTGGATGTTAGACCCTACAGAGCTAGAACTGAGGCCCGTGGAGGTTCTGGGTTTCTGACACCTCCACATTGCCATGGGAGGCTTAGGTGAGGTACCCACAGGAGGACCCTGTGAGGCTGAGCTCAACAGAAAGTACCGCCCAGTGGGACTGGAGTGGCAGCCCCTCACAGTCCCCCTGATTGGCCGATACCAGTATATAAACCAGGAAGCCATGAAGGGGAACTGACTGAGTAACAACACAGACTGACTGCCTGCACTCCAGACCCTGTGCTCTGGCTTCTGGCCCTGGTTTCACCCATGGAACTTCCCCGGTCCCAGGAGCATCAGCAGGGCCTGGCTTGGAGTTCAACTGCTGGATGTTAGACCCTACAGAGCTAGAACTGAGGCCCGTGGAGGTTCTGGGTTTCTGACACCTCCACATTGCCATGGGAGGCTTAGGTGAGGTACCCACAGGAGGACCCTGTGGGGCTGAGCTCAACAGAAAGTACCGCCCAGTGGGACTGGAGTGGCAGCCCCTCACAGTCCCCCTGATTGGCCGATACCAGTATATAAACCAGGAAGCCATGAAGGGGAACTGACTGAGTAACAACACAGACTGACTGCCTGCACTCCAGACCCTGTGCTCTGGCTTCTGGCCCTGGTTTGCCCTCGACTTTGCTATTCAATTGCTGTCTGTAACCTGGAGCCCGATCTCCTGGTAATCCTCCTGATGCCTGACTCAGTCCACCCTCTGACCCGCCTCACACTCTGACCTCCCGGTACCTGACCCCTGCTCTGACCGCCCTCGTCCCAGTGGTGACACTGTAGCCAGAGCAGCCTCCTGCCTCGTCCCCTCCTGTGCCCGGGTCGGTCTCCCCGTGGCCCTGGTGTCCCAGCACCCTAAACCCCCCTGGATGAGTTGGTGTCCTAGGACAGTCCGTGAGTCTCTGAACAGGCCGGGAGCACAGAGCAAGCACTGGGGGTCCGACTCCGGACCGGAGTCTTCAGTCCTGTCCGCATCCCCGGGCACAGCTCCTCGGGTTGCCAGCCCATCCCCCCCGTCGGGCTGCTGGCAGAAGCTCTGCCCGGCCCGCCGCCCTTGAGCTCCGTGATAACCTTTGGAGTCCCAGTTACAAATTCCCTTAATAATTATCTAATGTTCTTGTGTGACATTGTGTCCCGGCGAGCCTGGGGCTCATGAGGGCCGGACACATAGCTAGAGGCTGGTGGGCTGGTGGCATAGCATACAGCTAGATCACCACCCACAGCTCTGCTGGTGCCCCTCAGTCCCAACTGCAGCCACCCAGCTCTGCCAACAGCCCTCAGTCCCCACCCAAGGGCCCCCCTGCCTCAGCCCTGGGCTGCTTTCCTCCTGCCAGGCTGAACTGGGGAGGAGTCGATTAACCATGGCAGGAGCCCCAGCTCCACTGACCAGTCACAGTCTCGCTGCCAGCTTTGCGCCACTGGCTTTTCTGAAGTCCCCTCAACGATTGACTAGTCCCGATACTCCCCCCGTGTTTTTGGGGAGCCAGGGATGCTTGGCCTGCCGAAAACGGCTTTGGGGCTCATCCGAGAGAGGATCAAAGTGACACCCAAGTGCTGCCAGGGGAGAGCGGGCCACCACAGTGCAGCAAGAGCCTGCAGCCTGCACCAGTGCCCAGAGAGACACACCCACGTAGGGTTTCAAACCAGGGTGAGCTGCACCCATGTAAGTCACCCATTATTATACCAGTGCTGCGTGTCTACACTGAGGGGCTGCAGGGGGGCAGCTACATTGGTGCAACCCCTGTGCAGCCATCCCTGCCTGGCACCTGTGTGGTCCCTGCCCCCCTACAGGTGTCCCAGCCTGAGCACGTCCCTGCCTGGCACCCGTGTGGTCCCTGCCCCCCTACAGGTGTCCCAGCCTGAGCACGTCCCTGCCTGGCACCATGCGGGCCCCACCCACCTAGGAGAGCCCTAGCCTGAGGGAGCCCCATGGTGACACGAGGCAGCAGGGATGGGCTCTGGCAGGTGCAGCCCTCCGGGCACTGCCAATGCTTCCTGAGGGCTGCTGTGGAGCCAAGGCTGCCCGGCAGCCCCCACGCAGCAGAGCCCAGGACCTGTCGTGCTGGGCGCTGGGGTCTGACTGGCTGCTTCCCCTCTGTCTCTGGTGCCTGCAGTGCCTGCGTGCCTGGGGAACCAGCTGGAGGCCAAGCTGGACAAGCCGAACGTGGTGAACTGGATGTGCCACCGCAAAACTGAGGACTACTTCACCCTCTGGATCAACCTGCACATGTTCCTGCCGCTTGGCGTCGCCTGCTGGATCGACAACACCAGGTACCTGCCCGACCCCACCCCGGAGCTCCCCCTGCCAGCCCTAGCTCGCTGGTGCCGGGCCAGCTGGCCCCATAGCCCACTGAGGACAAGGGGAGCCCTTCGCCTGGCATCAGGGGCATTGGATGGACCCACTCACCCAGCGCCTGCCACCTCGCCATTGAGTGTCGCCCTCCCTCCACACTCGCAGCCACATCAGGCCAGGTCCATCCAGGGCTTTAGTCAGGGCTGCGGGGGACCCAGTAGCCAGGGCCGCCTGGAACTCCCAGTTACCTCAGCGAAGACAAGATTCTCCTGTGAGCACAGAGCCGTGACACCAGCTCAGAGCCCCGGGGCGGGAGCCCTGGCCATGGCAGCCTGCTCGGCCCCCAAGCTGCGCAGGCTCCTTGCCCTGGGGACTGAGCCCCACGAACGCAGGGAGGCGGCATGGAAGGAGGTCAAAGTGGGAGCGGTGGGAATCTGGAGAGTCCCTTGAGGACTCAGCTAGTGCTGGGGTAAAAGCCCTGCTCCCGGGAGGGACAGGGGAGCTGGGAGAGCCACAGTGAGACACAGCACCCCAAAGAGCAGCAGCTCTGCCCCATCCCTCTGTAGGGCCCTGGTGCAGCCATGCCTGAAATGCTGCATCCTCTTCTGGGCCCCTCCGTCCCAGAAAGCCATCCCCAGGTGGGAGCGATGGAGAGGGAAGCAGAGGAGGTTCACGGGCCGGGAGGGATGGGCTCTGGGGAAGGGCGAAGTGTGGCCACTTGGCTGGGACTGGGGGCTCCTCAGAGGGACATGGTGAGGGTCTGCAAATACCTGAAGAGCAGGGAGAAGGTCTGTAAAGTGAGACAGGGTGTGGCGAGGCCTAGATGTGAGCACTAGGAAAATGGAAGTGGAATTAAGGAAAGCTCCTGGCCAGTGAGAGCTCCCATAAATCTAGCTCTTATAAATCTAGAGCCATGGGCTTGCAAAGGCAGGCCACTGAACTCTGACTAGCCCACCTCATTGAATGGTTTCTTAACCTCCGTAGGTGTTATATTCACAGCATACAAACTGAAGTTAGACATGGCTTTATTTCTTAGCCTCCAGAACCCTACCGCACCAAAACCAGAGAGAGACAAAGCAGGCTGCTCCCTAAGGCAGAGGGGCCCAAATTACTCTAGGTCAGCTCTTTGCAGTCTGGCTGCTGAAGACTCTGATCACACACTTCCCTACCATGCCCCCTAGCCTGCAAGCAGGCTGGGGAAAACCCCTGAGAACGTAATGTGATAGCTTATAATTTTAACAGTTTCCAATACACCATTTCAGGCCCTGATTCTGTGTCCTCCCATCTGCATCCAGTGTGGGGTTAGGAGGACTGAGGGGCTGTAAGCAGGGTCCTGCTGTTCCCATGCAGCAGAGATTCAAGCTCTCAATTTGCATGGAGAATACACTGCCTCTTCACCAGCTTCCATTACACCACCTGGGAGCGAGGTGCATTTCCTGGAGATCTGCAAGTGACCCATTACCTTGTTAAAATGGGCCTTTTAAGAAATGTTCTATATCTGACCCTTTTCCCATAACCCTCTAGTTCCCAAATGGCTGGTTTGTTCTCAGTCAGTTTGCATGCCACTAAAATTTACCACCAACATTCCTTCACTGTTCATCTAAGGAAGTTAGATTGTAATTAAGCAATGTCAATCGGTGCTTTTCCTATCTTGGTCACCATTTGCCCTTACTCCCATTCCTGGTAACTGGTCTGTCTCTGCATTCCTTCCCCGAGGCACGCTCTAGCCCAGGCTTTGCACGCTCCCAGCCTCTGCCCTGTGCTGTGTGGGTGTTCCACCACGCTGGTGCAGCTTCTGGGGCTATCAACAAAGACAAAAGACATGGACAGACATGAGCTGCCCCAAGGGGGGCTAAGGCTCTCTCTTCAGCTCCTTCTGGGAAGCTTTGGCCCCAACTGGGCTCACAGGCTAATACGGAAGAATAGTCCCATCAAAAGTGGATCAGCGTCGTGACCCTCCTTTTCTTCAGGGAGGAGTTGTAGGGCAGTGGTCAGCTGAGGAGCTCCTGCCTTGCTCCAGGGGCTGAGGACCAAAGATCTGCTCTCCCACCAGCTGTGCTGGGTTTGCCCTTTTTAAGTTCCTCCCTCCAACTCTGATGCCTCTCACAGGTGTGATGGGGTGGGGCCACTCGAGCCCACAAGAACTCATTAACCTGTGCTACCCAGTGTGGGGTCTGTATACCCCATCACAGGAACCAAAGCTACCAAATAGGATTGAAGATTTAAAAACTAGAATGATGTAAAATTAACATGGACCACATTACATGGATTAAAAACTGGCTAACTGATAGTCTCTAAATGTAACTGTAAATGGAGAATTGTCATTGAGGAGTATGTTTCCAGTGGGGTCCAGCAGGGATCGGCTCTTGGACCTACGCTATTTAAAATTTTATCAGTGGCCTGGCAGAAAACATAAAATCATCACTGATCAAGTTTGCCGGTGACCCAAAAATCAGGGAAGTGGTAAATAATTACTAGGACAGGTCACTGAGTCGGAGCAATCTGAATCTCTTAGTAAACTGGCAAATAAACTTAGTCGTATTAAAACACACATATTTTAATACAGCTAAATATAAATGTCTACATCTAGGAGCAAAGAATGTAGGCCACACTTCTAGGATGGGGGACTCTATCTTGGGAAGCAGGGACTCTGAAAGAGATTTGGGAGTTGTGGTGGATGATCAGCTGAACAGGAGCTCCCAGTGTGAAGCTGCGGTCAAAACAGCTAGTGCAGGCCTGGGATGCATCAACAGGGGAATTCTGAGTATGAGCAGAGGTTATTTTACCTCTGTATTTGGGACTGGTGCGACCGCTGCTGGAATCCTCTGTCCAGTCCTGGTAGCCACAGTTCAAGAAGGATGTTGATAAATTAGAGAGGGGTCCAAAAAGAGGCATGAGAATGATTAAAAGATAAGAAGCTGCCTTGTTGTGATAGACTCGAAGAGCTCAATCTATTTAGCTTGACAAAGAGAAGGGAACAACGATTTAATAATGTAGCAGGGAAAGGTCTAACTCGATCCGATGGCTGGAAGTTGAAGCCAGACAAATTCAGACTGGAAATAAGATGTCAATGAGGGTAATTAACCGTTGGAACGATTTAGCAAGAGGCGTGGTGGATTCTCCATCATTGGCAATTTTTAAATCAAGATTTGATATTTGTCTAAAAGACCTGCTCTAGGAGTTATTTTGGGCCAGTTTCTGGCCTGTGCTCTACAGGGGGTCAGACTAGATGACCCAAGTGGTCCCTTCTGGCCTTGGGATCTCGGAGTCTGTGACGACACTCATGCCCACAGTAAAGACGGACACTATGTGGCTAGTGGAAGAGGCGTCCCTAGCGGATAGCTGCTGTTTCCCTTTGTTTCCAACGGGACTGGTGCCACAAGCTGCCTTTGGGAAAATGGCTCCTGTTCCTCAGAGGTTTTGCTGGTGCCTTCGGTCTCTTCACTGTAGTGTCAGCGTTGGACAAGCCAATGTTTTAGAGCTCCTCTAGTTCAGGTGATAAAGGTCTGGCCTGGGATCTATTCCTGGCTCTGGGAGGGGGTGTGGGCTGGTGGTTAGCGGCAGTATTCTGAATGGTAGCATGTCTGCGACTGGGGTCTGCTGTTAGAGACCTGGGTTCTATTCCCAGAGTGACCAGAGATCGCCTCAGTTACCTCATTTGTACAACAGGGAGGCTGGCTCTTACCTACTCCCGGCCCCAGGCGTTGCTCAGGACTCAGGGCTGTGACACACATGCAAATATAAACAGATGTGAGTAGACGAGGTGAGAATTGATCTCATGGTCTCCTGGCTCCCACCACAGTGCACCTTCCCCGAGGCTGTTTTAATGAGGACCGCTCCCCCCGTTTCGGCTAGGCTGTGGTACACTTGAGGGCTCTGCTAGCCGTGTGAACGTGAGGCTGCCGCTGAGTCGAGATTGCCAGATTGTTTCCAGCGGGTCTGAAGCCGCAGACTGCGCTCAGGGAAGAGGGCTGCCCCCTGTGTTCTAGGGTCAGGAAGCTGTGAGAAGAGGGCTCATGTGACGGAGCTCGGCTCGGCTGGGAAGAGACGGCCAAGGTTCCCGGGGTTGAGACGCTCTGAGTTCCAGGGCCGGGGGCTCTCCAGCTTCTGTTAAAGCTGTGCAGCTTGGACGGAGACTCCTGTGCTCTGGGAGCCAGGCCTGGCCTGGCGGGCACAGGTCAGAGATCAGCACTCGACAGGCTCCGTTGTGCTGGAGTTGGGAAGGGTAGAGATGGATTTACCAGGCCTCTCCATGCAAGCAATTAACCCCCTCTTCCCTGCAACCTCAGACATGGGCGCTCCCTCCTCGTCCCCACACGCCGGGGGGAGGGGGGGGTCTGGAGGGCATCCCTGCCCCCCCAGACCTGAAATCCTCCTACATAAACAAAACAAAACCTTTACCTTGGAGGGGTCAGGCTGGTCAGTGTGGCAAACCCTGAAAAGCCAGGAAATGCCAAGTTATGGGGCACCTCTTCCCCATCCCCTAACCCCTCACAGCAGGTCTTCTGCATTGTCACCAGGGATTTCTGCCTCTAGCTGACCAGGACTCATCTCTGCCCATTGCAACGCACCTGACCCGCTCTAGTTCACCTGGGAGGGCTGGGGCCGATGCAGGGATCCCTGGGTGAGATCCTCTGGCCCATGATATACAGACTGGTCACAATGCGCTCCTCAAGCCTTAATACCCATGAATAACACAAAATCTTAACAGCCACCTCATCGGCTATTCAGGGCTGACACGTGCCCTGCGGCGAGCAATGGGCCATAGAAACAAGCCCTCTCCACAACCCCCATCCAGAATTCCCAAGCAGGGTGTTTCCCATGAGGGATGGGGGTTGCCTGGATTTCTGTCCCCACCCAGAGGCTTCGCCTTTGTGCTCTGGCGGGGTGGATCTGCCACCCACCTGCCATCTCCTGTCCTGTCCCTGCAGAGTGGTGTATAACCGCAGCACCGGCAAGATGTCCAACGCGCCTGGGGTGCAAATCCGCGTGCCCGGCTTTGGCAAGACCTACTCCGTGGAGTACCTGGACAAGAGCAAGCTGGCAGGTAAGGGGCGCCCTTCTCGTGTCCAAGGCGAGGGGTCCCCGTGGTCTGGGGGGAGCTCCCGAGGGTGCTGATCCTGCTGCTGGTGCCCAGCAGTAGAAAAGGGTCCCTAGCTGCTGCAGGATTTGCCCAGGCCTGGCTTTGCAGGGCTCTCTGAAGCCCAGGACCATTACCCTTTATCCCTGAATCTGTCCCAGCTCCGGGACCCTTGCACATCCAGACCCCACAGCTGGGAGGGGGCGGCGGGAAGCTGAGGGCCAGGGGAGGCAAGATCTCTGCAAAGCCCACGGTGCAGTGACCCGTGTCTGAGAGGAGAGGGCTGTACAATGCCACTCGGCATAACCATCCCAGGGAGTGAGGGGACCCAGAGCACAATGCCCAGAATGCACTGAGCCAACGCCTCTGGCCAGAGGAACCCAGACACTGGGCAGGCCAGGCAGGAGCTTGCCCACAGCCAAGAAGCGGGAGGAATGCAGTCTGCCCCCAACTCCCATGCTATGTCTCTAGAGCCTCCCAACCCCCACCCTGTACCTCCCTGGACCCCCACAATCCTTGCCCTGTATCTCTGGGGGTCCCCCTACCTCCATGCTGTCTCTCTTGGGGTCCCCCCAATCTCCGTGCTGTCTCTCTGTAGGTTACCTACACACCCTGGTGCAGAACTTGGTGAACAACGGCTACGTGCGGGACCAGACGGTACGGGCTGCCCCCTACGACTGGAGGATTGGGCCCAGTAAGTGCAGGGTTGGGACCAGCTTCCATCTCAGCCCAGACAGCCAGGGAGGGAGGCGGCAGGGCACCCACACAGACAGCTTGGCGCCCAGGGAGAGCCCCGTGCCCAGGAGGGAGACCAGACCAGAAAGCCTGGCAGGGAGAAGGGTGGGAGAGCCTGAAAGAGACACCCTTGAGGGGAGGGGGGGCCATGCTGGCAGAGATGTGGGAGGAGGAACCCTGCAGGGAGTGATTCTCTCGTGGGGGGGGCCTGTATGAGTGCCCCCCAGTGCGTTTCCTCTTCTGCCTCCACTGGAGGGTCCAGACCTGGGTTACTGTGTCTCATTGTACCAGGGTCTAGGGACCTGCCCCCGGCTGGGCTCCTGCTGGCCATGGCTGGCCTGCCCATGGCACGATGCCCCTCTCTCCCCAGACCAGCAGCCCGAGTATTTCCAGAACCTGAAGGCGCTGATTGAGGAGATGCATGACACCTACCAGAAACGGGTCTTCCTGCTCGGACACAGCCTGGGCAACCTCAACATCCTCTACTTCCTGCTGCAGCAGCCCCAGGCCTGGAAAGATCGGTTCATCGCGGGCTTCATCTCCCTCGGTGCCCCCTGGGGCGGGGCCGTCAAGTCCATGCTCGTCCTGGCCTCCGGTGGGTGATGGCGCCCACTGTCCGCTTCCTGCCTTCCTTTCATGGAGTAATGGGGAGGTGTGAATCTGTTGTAGAGCCCCCAGGGTGGGCAAAGATCTGCAAACGGCTCCATCAGGAGCTCGCCAACCACCTGGTGTCTGACGGCAGTGCCCCTGAGGGAGCACAAGTCCAGTCACAGGGAGCCCGCCCAGGGTTTGCTGTGGGTAGCATTGCCGCATTGGCCAGGGACGAGCACTTCAGAGCAGGCGGGGAGGAAATGCCTGTCGTAGAAAGGGAACAACAGTAAAAAGACTCCCACTGAAGCTCTACCTGCTATTGGCTGCATGTACCACGCACACCCTCCTCCCAATTCACTCCACTTACAGCTCCTTGGGAAACAGTTCCCTCCCCCCCGAATAGCCCCTCGCCTGGTGGTTAGGGCACTCAGCTAGGATGCAGGAGACCCAGGTTCAAGATCCTGATTTGGGGGCATTTGAACTAAGCTCTCCCTCCTCCTAGGTGAGAGCCCTAATCAGCAGGCAAGGGGCTATTCTGGGGCAGGGCTCTCTCAGGCTCTCCTGTTGAAGTTCTTCCACTTTGTATAAATAATCCCTGGGCCAGAGAAACTGACTCTATAACCCTGCATCAGGGCACACCCCTAGAATGGCAGAACGTGAACCTGTGTCTCCTACAGCCCAGGTGCACACCCACCCCAGTGGCCTACAGAGTCTGGTTGCTTTGTTCTCTGGCCTGATGACTTGTAGTTATACAACGGGGCCCATTGGCTGGTCTGGGGTAGGTCTCTCTCCCCACCAGAAATTCCATTGTGACCAGCGTCCTCTCCTGATGAAAGCTGCATCGCAGCCAATATGTTCCTGCAAAGAGTCCCCATTGAAACAAATCAACGTTTCCCAACAAAAAACATTTTGTCGAGAGTTTTTTTGACCAGCCCTACACCCACCCTCACTCACCAACTGGCTCCATTCCCCCACACCCCACCCTGCCAACACAGCCGGTCCCCTCTCCATTGTGTCTGTACTCTCTTTACACCACGTTCCGAAGATGAGGAAACCAACAGATACAGCTAGGGTCCAAAGAACGAACTAAGCAAGGACTAGCTCTGTGTATACACTGCTGCTCTGGCAGGGCTCGGGTGGCTTCTGCTGCAGAAGACAGGGAGGTCTTTTAAACTATTTCCTCTACATTACACCTCCCCACTCTAATCCTCCCCCCAGCCCTACCCCCACAAGTTCAGAAACACCCCCCCACACACCTTCTTCCCTGAGACACAGAACCCCTCGACTTCCTACCCAGTCTCTCCCCCATTCAGAACACCACTGAGCCCTCACCCAGTATTGTCAACCCCAGACATTCAAAAATCATGAGTTGGGCTTAAAAATCATGACATTTTGAAAAAAAAAGACATTGTGGGTGCTTTTCCTTTGCCTTCTGCTCTCTGTGCCTTTAGTACTGCGTTAGAGTCACGTTTCCATGCCTTTCTCCACAGCAAGGAGGGTCAGAAACTTACTTTTGGTTTAAAGGACGCGGATATTCTCTGGAATAATCACAGGACTCCAGGAGCAGGGTCTTTCCAAAATACACCAAATATGACAAGACTCGCAGGAAAACCAGGAGAGTTAGCTGTTCTGACCAACACCCTTGGAAACACCCTGCCCCCGCAACACACACACAGAGCCGGCTTAGAAAACCTAACACAGGCTTAGGACCGTTTCCCTTCCTGCCGGACACCCAGCACCACCAGCTGAGAAACTCCCCCAGCACAAAACCTTGTCCCCATCCCCCCCAACACACACACTTCTGGTCGGGCTTAGAGAAGCAGGGACAGGTGCCCAGCAGGGAAGGACTGTGGCTGTAAGGAGTGGTGTGGGGGATTCATAGGGAGCGCTCTCCCCTTAGAGTTAGTGCTGACCCCAATGCCCCAGTGCGGTGCAATAGGGTGCTGTGCTGCAGCAGGGCAGGGTGCTCTGTAGGGGGCGCTCTCCCCACGCAGTCAGGACTGACCCCAGGGCTACAAGGTGCTGAGGGCTGTGCTGCTGGATGTTCCATCATTTGGATTAGCCAATAATCCAATAGTTTTACCTCAAAACAATATTTCTCTTGGGCTCCTGCCCTGAATTACAGCGCATCTGTTGAGCAGCAGCTTTGCCCCCCCCCCCGCCCCCCAGTGGTGGCATTTCAGCAGTGAATGATCTCTGTATATATAGTCTGTACACTGCTTTGGGACCCTTGGGACATCTGTTAATTTTGCTAGAGCTGCTGTTCCTGATGAGTGCCCGTGTGAATTGCAGGAGATAACCAGGGCATCCCGATGGTCACAAACATCAAGCTGCGTGAGGAACAGCGCATGGCCACCACAAGCCCCTGGATGTTCCCGACCAACATAGCCTGGCCCGAATCACACGTCTTTATCTCCACGCCGTCCTACAATTACACGTACCGGGACTACCGGCGCTTCTTCCTCGACGTCAACTTTGAGGATGGCTGGTACATGTGGAACGACACCAAGGACCTGCTGAAGGGGCTGCCTCCCCCTGGCGTGGAGACCTACTGCCTCTACGGCACGGGCCTCCCAACAGTGGAGACCTACATCTACGATGAGCACTTCCCCTATGAGGACCCCGTGGACGTGGTCTATGGGGACGGGGACGACACCGTCAGCACCCGCAGCATGAAGTTGTGCAGCCGCTGGGCCAAGCAGCAGAAGCAGCGAGTGCATGTGATGGAGCTGCCGGGAGTGGAACACCTCAATATGGTTTTCGACAACCAAACACTGAGCTACATCAACGAGATACTGCTGGGCAGCTCCCAGGCCAGTGCGGAGGAGCAGGGAGGGCAAAAGCCCCTCTTCCCACCCAACCCAGAGCCAACACGGGCCAGGAAGAACCTCTCTGGTCAGAGGGCCACTAAGGACCCCAAAATGAACTGAAGGCAGCGGGGGTCAGCTTTGCTCCCGACCGACTGCCCTCCAGCAAAGGGTTCAAATCCGAGTGCGTGTGGAGGGCAAAGCAGCACCCACTCCTGCTATGACTGGCTTTTGTGTTGTGAATGGTGATTAATTACACATTAGAGGCTTGTTACTTGCATATTAGCAGATGGGTAATTAACTACATTGCCAGCTAATTCCATCACGCTGGCAGGTGTCACCATGACACTACCATCACTGGCCAGCTAGTGTAATGCCGACAGACCCTGGTTGTTGGCAGACGGGATCGAACCTGGGACCTCTGAAGTAGATGAGCCTCTACTGCATGAGCTAAAAGCCACGTGGCTCTTAGCCAAGGCTGTAGCAGACTCATTAATCTCTAGGTGCCACTAGCCAGAGACAGACCACCACACTCATCAGGCCACTTTGGCCACAGGGCAATCCCAGCCTGTGCCAGGTCTGAGCTGGGTTCTGCAGCAGGCAGGCTTGGATTTGCACCCAAGAAATCTGAGCCCAAGGGGCGCTGCAAAGCAGGGGCCTTTGTGGGGCCTCACTGAGAAGCTGAGCTGTTCAGCTCAAAGAGAACGAATCCTGCCCCCATCCTAGAGCCGGAGAGCCACAGGTAACTGAGTGCCTGTGACAGGCCCTGTGAGGCTGACTGCAGTGAGGGGCCAGTGCCCCACGTCTGGGGTCCCACCAGGCTGTGCACAGGGACCAAAGGGAGCACGTTCAGACAGCATCTGCCATTGCACAAATGGTCTCTGTTCTCTGCAGTAACTGTGCAAAGTGCTCCGCTTCCAGGCATGCCCTCATTGCCGGCTGCAGCGGGCACACACCTCTGGGGCCGGGCCTTTGCTAACTGCTGCCATCACAAGCCCATCAGCACTAGGCCTAGTGGGAAGCATTGCTGCAGCAGACTGAGAGCTGCCTCTGGCCTGTGAGAGAAGCACCTCCCTGGAAATATCCGCTGGAGCAGGGGGCTAGCCCCTGCATAAAGCACTATGAGGCCAGGCTAGGATCACTCCAGCCAGCCCAGGCCAGGGCTTGCAGAGCATACACTGGCCTTGACGTGCTTGCCCAGGGCACTGAGGAACACTGTGCAAACACCTCTTTGCCAGAGGCGCCCGTTTCTCTCTCCGAAGGTGTCGGAGTCCCAGGAGAGCCTGTTGAGCATACTGCTGAGAGGATCCAAATGTTGAATCCCCGTGTGCTTTAAGCCGCTGGAGTCTGAACAGAGCCCAGGCACTGCCCTTACTGGGGGTCTCTAGACCCCTCTTGGGGTGCAGATCCTCTGTCTTAGCACCCCGTCACCATTGCTCTTTACTAAATCGCACCAGAAATGCACAGGTCTATGCAAAAACACTAAACCTCCACGCTGTTCCCTGCCTCAGTATCCTCACCACTCCCGAGCATTCTTTGAGCTGGGGTCAGAGTCCTCTAGAGGCATCCAGGGTCCTTCTCCTGCAGTGCAAGGCTGGTCTCGCTCCTCCCGCAGGTCAGCGTGCTCTGACCTTAGTGGGTCCTGCACCTAAACTGGGCTCCCGTCCCACTGCTATGAGCCTGCCCATCTCTTTCTCTCTCCTGGCCAGAACTCCCTGTGCAGCTCTGTAACTCTTCCCCGACCCACTCCAAACATTGTGGGTTTTAAGGTCCAGCATCCATACCTTAGGGGCTTTCTTCTGGATTGGGGGGTCTTCCACCCTTCACATGCAAGCCCCCTCTTACAGGGTTGGGGGAAATTGATTTTCCAGCTTCATCCAAGCTCCTTAGCATACCCTGTCATGCGGTTCCACGACCTGTAACCAGTCTCCTGGGAGTGCCCCTGTGGTGGGCTGGGCCCCGAGGTCCCACACCGTTCCACCGGGGCAGGCCTGTGACCTCCAAGACTCTGAGACTGGGCTGTGGGCACCAGTGACCCCGTCTCTCTTCGTGGCTCCCTGCACCGAATCCAGCCCAGCCAGACTCCTGTGGGAGATCTGTGCTGTCCCCCGTCAGGGTGCAGTGCTCTCAGTGAGTATCCACAGCGACACAGGCAGCCTCTCCAAACCACGCACCATCGATTGGTCACCTGGCTACAGAATCTGAACACACCGGGGTTAGCTCAGAGAGGCAGAAGTTAAGCCATAGTCCACCCTGGCTAAGCCATGATGGGCCAGCCAAGCTGTGATGGACTCATCTCTGGTGCTAGTCTCTGTCCTTGTTCCTGAGTCCCTCCAAAACGGCCACCCCAATTCCAGCCTTCTGACACCCTCTCTCCAGCTCAGTTCCCAAGCCCCACCTGCTGGGTTTCATGTGTTAGGTGTTGATCATTCAGTCCTTGGGTCGTCTCTCTGTCTTGTTGGACCCCTGAATTGAGCCAGTTCTTCAATGACTCTCTTCATTCCAGAGACAGCGAGGTGACACTCACACCTCCTGCACTGTTCCAAGAGCAGTGTTGGCCGTTTTACACCCACTGGGTAGCAATGCAACATAGAGGGAAACTGAGGCACACATAGTATTTATAAAAATATTACAGAAAATTCCCACTTTGTCATATCTCTTCCCCCTTCAAGACTGAACTGAGCAGGGTTACTTTAACCAGTGAGCTGGGAAAGTTTGAACACACAAACATTATTCATAGATGCCACAGCCTATTTCCAGTATTGCCAAATGTTCAAAAATCATGAGTCAGGCGCACCAAAAATCATGAGATTGGCTTTAAAATCATGAGATTATGTAAAAATAATAGATTGGGTGTTCTTTTTATTGCCTCTTGCTTTTTGAGCCTTTAGGTTGCACTGCGGTCACATTTGGAAGCTTTCTCTACAGCCACGAGGGCTAGAAAGTTACTTTTTCTTTAAGAATGAAGGCTGAAATCATCACACCTCCACTTGACCTCAGGAGGTGGGGCTTTAAGGAAAACAATAATTATCATGAGACGCATGACAAAATCATGAGAGTTGGAAACACTGTATTTCCGATCCCTTGGTAGCTGTCCTACCAGGCACTTTCATGATTCTTACAGCACAGTTTCTAATCAATCAAACTTCCAATACATAATCCAGAGCAGTTTCACATCCTCCCTTAGGTCTGGTCTGTTGGATGGCACCAGCAGGATGCACATGGGGAGTTTTCATTCTTTTGCCACCCCAAAACTGTTGGGTTTGAAACTGGGATGGAGCCCTGCCACCGCCTCCTTGCCCTCGTCTGCCAGGGAGCGAGGAGGGCAGTAAACCCACATTCCTGCATGTGTCAGCCATCTTGGCTGTACCCTGGGGTGTTCTTATCTTATCCTTTGCTTGGGGTAGGAAGTGACCCCTTGAGCATTTGCGGGGGAGGATGGGGGATCAGTGTAGATTTGTCCCTCTGCAAGGTAGGTCTTAACCCAGCCATATGTCTGTGGCTCTGGTGTAGGGTGACCAGATGTCCTGATTTTATAGGGACAGTCCTGATTTTGGGGTCTTTTTCTTATATAGGCTCCTATTACCCCCCACCCCCTATCCCGATTTTTTACATTTGCTGTCTGGTCACCCTACTCTGGTGATGCACAGTGCCCCCTACATTGGCAGGCCCCCTCTGGAGTTGTGTTCCAACCCCAGGGCTGTGTGTATGCAAGGGACCCATTTCCCATTTTGGGGTTAATGTGTTGCCCTCACCCCCAGGACAGAGTCCTCCCCACCCCCGGGTGGGCTGTGATTCCGGGTCTCTTGGTTAAGAGAACCCACCATGGCCACGACCACACTGTGATGATGTGTCCGTTACCAGCAATGGCCTTCCGGCTGCTTTACCCTTCTATGGGGCTTCTCTTACCTGTGGACAGGACAACCATGTTTGGCAATCCCCCTTCCCTGCCTGTGTCTCCCCACACTCAACAGGGGGCTCAGCGACCGCAGGGCTCAACACGGCTTCTGCTTTCCTAGTCAGGGTTGGCCATGAGCTTGCTCCCGTGGTCACAGCATCAGGCTTGAGGCAATTATGCCTCAGCCAGTGGAGAGGGTTTCAGGTCATTCTTCTGCCCCATTCACACTCAGGTGTCTAGCTAGACAGAACGTTGTCTTGAGCTTCACAGCCTTTCCTTTGTGTTGCAAGCAAGCGGGGGAGGAATCGAGTCCTGTATCAGCCATTCCATTATATTGCCCAGGATCAATGTCAGACCACCTGGCCATCCCATTTACGCTTTTGAAATATTGGCACAACATTTGCTTTCTTCCAGTCTTTTGGCATTTCCCTGGTTTGCCAAGACTTATTGGAAAGCAACATGAATGGTGCAGTGAGCGCCTCAGCCAGCTCTTTTAAACTCTTGGGTACAAGTTATCCAGACTTGCAATCTAAAAATATCTAACTTTAGTAGCCCTTGTTTAACATCCTGCTCACACACTAGTGGAAGGGAAAGAGTGTTATCATAGCATATAGTCTAGAGGGCGACTGCAGAGTGTCTATAGAGTACTTATATAGGGGCTAGGGTGGGTTGGGTCTCCAGGGGGCAAAGAGCCTATAGGTTCTATATAGGGCTGGGCAGAGCCTCTGGGAGGGGGCTGCCGCCCCTCCCCTCAGGAGGTCCCGGGGACAGGCGCGCGCGCACTGAAGCAAGCTAGGGGCAGGAGCGCGCGCCGGAGCCCCCCTCCGTAGGACAAGCATCTCGCGCGGCCCCGGTGGGAGGGGGAGCCCCGCGGCTGTGCCTGGCCAATGGGAAGGAGGGGCGGGGCGATCTCCCCCTGAGTCGTTCCGATTGGTGAGAGGGGCCGGAATGTAGGACAGCTGCGGGCTGCGCGAGGCCTGCCCGGGGTGAGACGCGGGGCTGGGCTGTGACCGGGGCGGGGCGCGGCGGGGGTGGTGGGACCGGGCCGGGCCGTGACCCGGGGCCGGACCGAGTTTCGCTCCCACCCGGGCCGCTGCCCCAGCCCGTCCCCCGCGCGGTGGGTGCGGCCGGTTCCGTGCGAGGGATGAGGCGGGGGGCGGCTGTGCCCGGCGCCGCGCGCTGTGGCGCCCCCTGGCGGGAGGGGGAGGCTGGGGCGGGGCAGAGCGGCTCTGGGGGCGGGGCCTGTTGTCTCGGGACGCGTCCGCGCGGGCCCCAGCAAGCACGTGACAGGCCTTTGTGCCCCGCAGCGCCCCCTGCCGTCCTCGCCCCGCAGCGACCCAGTACCTCCCGCCATCCCCACCCCGCAGCGCCCCCTGCTGTCCCCCCCGTCCCCGCAGCGCCCCCCAGTACCTCCCGCCATCCCCGCCCCGTCCTCGCCCCGCATCGACCCCCGTACCTCCCGCCATCCCCACCCCACAGCGCCCCCCAGTACCTCCCGCCGTCCTCGCCCCGCATCGCCCCCCGTACCTCCCGCCATCCCCACCCCGCAGCGCTCCATCCTGTCCTCGCCCCGCATCACCCCCAGTACCTCCTGCCATCCCCACCCCCGCCCTGTGCTCGCCCCGCATCGCCCCCTGCTGTCCCCCCCGTCCCCGCAGCACCCCCCAGTACCTCCCGCCATCCCCGTCCCGCAGCGCCCCCTGCTATCCTCGCCCCACAGCGCCCCCCGTACCTCCCGCCATCCCCACCCCGCAGCGCCCCCTGCTGTCCTCTCCCCGTCCCCGCAGCGCCTCCCGTACCTCCCGCCATCCCTACCCTGCTGTCCCCCCCGTCCCCGCAGCGCCCCCCAGTACCTCCCGCCATCCCCACCCCGCAGCGCCCCCTGCTGTCCCCGCCCCGTCCCCGCAGCACCCCCCAGTACCTCCCGCCATCCCCGCCCCGCATCGCCCCCCGTACCTCCCGCCATCCCCACCCGGCAGCGCCCCCTCCTGTCCCTCCCCGCAGCGCCTCCCAGTACCTCCCGCCGTCCTCGCCCCGCATCGCCCCCTGCTGTCCCCCCGTCCCCGCAGCACCCCCCAGTACCTCCCGCCATCCCCGCCCCGCAGCGCCCCCTGCTATCCTCGCCCCGCAGCGCCCCCCGTACCTCCTGCCATCCCCACCCCGCAGCGCCCCCTGCTGTCCTCTCCCCGTCCCCGCAGCGCCTCCCGTACCTCCCGCCATCCCCGCCCCACAGCGCCCCCTGCTGTCCCCGCCCCGTCCCCGCAGCGCCCCCCAGTACCTCCTCCATCCTCGCCCCGTCCTTGCCCCGCATCGCCCCCAGTACCTCCCGCCATCCCTACCCCGCAGCGCCCCCTGCTGTCCTCACCCCGTCCCCGCAGCGCCCCCAGTACCTCCTGCCATCCCTGCCCCATCCTCGCCCTGCAGCGCCCCCCAGTACCTCCCACCATCCCCACCCCGCAGCGCCCCCTGCCGTCCTCACCCCGCAGTGCCCCCCAGTACCTCCCGCCATCCCCAGCCCGCAGCGCCCCCTGCTGTCCCCACCCTGTGCTCGCCCTGCAGCGCCCCCCAGTACCTCCCACCATCCCCACCCCGCAGCGCCCCCCAGTACCTCCTGCCATCCCCACCCTGCAGCACCCCCTGCCGTCCCCGCCCCGCAGCACCCCCAGTACCTCCCGCTATCCCCACCCCGCAGCGCCCCCTGCCGTCCCCGCCTCTGCCCAGTGCTCGCCCTGCAGGGCCCCCCCCAGTACCTCCCGCCATCCCCACTCCGCAGCGCCCTCTGCCGTCCCCGCCCCACGGTGTTCCCCTTCCCCCAGGCCCCTGTCTACCAGGCCTGGCCTGCTCTGCCCTCCCCGTTAGACCAGCCTGCACCCAGGGGAGGCTGCCCCACAGGTTTAAGAACTAAAAGTGTGGGACGATGCAGTTAGAGACTTTATCATAAGGGGAGGGGGGGATCATTAAGGTTGCTTGGGCAAACTTCATTCTGGCCTTTCCTGACCTTTGATTGCTCGACAGCGTGACCTGAACAGTTATTTAATTTGTTTCTATCGTTACTTAATTCACCCTAACATTTTGCACACCTCCATCGCCACAAAAAAACCGCACCCTTCCGTACCTCTTCACAGGCTGTTCTCCTAGCAGCAGCTGCCTGATCAACACCCCAGCTCCCAGCAGCTGCACGGGCTCTACTTCCCAGCATACTTTAGGCTACTCTTTTCCTGAGCAAAGTACAAAATTAGTGGCAGCAGGACCATTCTGTGAAAGAAGCAGCAGTTCCTCAGTCCACTTGCTGCCCCAAGTGTCCACGCACCCTGGGTGAGGGATGTTAGTTACCCATTGTGCAAGAAAACAAGACTGAGCAATGCCCTATCAGTGCATATAGTTCCAGTGGCACATATGCAAGGCAGGCATTGCATGCCCCAGGAAACTGTGCCTGGGGGATGACTGTGTCTGGCCCCTGAATGTGCATGGAGGATGCCATTTTGTAGAAAAGAACAGTGTCCTCCACATAGCGTGACCTCGCATGCACCATATGTGCGATGTAACATTGCATGAAGAATGCCTGTTTGCAGAATTGCATGCCTGGCTAAAAGTGTAATTAGAGAGACAAGATGGGTGAGGTAATATCTTGTATTGGATCATCTTCTGTTGGTGAGAGAGACAATCTTCAGAGCTTACACAGAGCTCTTCTTCAGGTCTCCTAGACCTGAAGTAAGTTTCTTAGGGCACGTCTTCACTACCCGCCGGATTGGCGGGTAGCAATCGGTCTATCGGGGATCGACTTATCGCGTCTAGTGAAGACGCGATAAAATCGATCCCTGATGGCTCTGCCGTCGACTCCGGAAATCCACCGCGGCAAGAGGCGGTAGCGGAGTCGACGGCAGCGCGGCAGCGGTCGACTTGCCGCCGTCCTCACAGCCAGGTAAGTCGACCTAAAATACACCACTTCAGCTACGCTATTCACGTAGCTGAAGTTGCGTATCTTAGGTCGACCCCCCGCTGTAGTATAGACCTAGCCTTAGACCTGAAGAAGAGCTCTGGATAAGCTCCAAAGCTTCTGTCTCTCACCAGCAGAAGTTGGTCCAGTGAAAGATATTACCTCACCTACCTTGTCTTGCTAATATCCTGGGACCGACGTGGCTACAACACCACTGCATATAAAAATATTATGGCATGCCATTGTTCAGTTCTCATTAATGTGGGAACTGTAACTTCTGCACTTCGTGACTTGGTTTTAACTCCGCAATCTTAACACTGCAGTAAGGCAGACCTCTGCACCTTATAGTTTTGTTTTATTCTATTCTTAATTTTTCCTTTAAACCAAACCAAATCCATGCTCCTCATTGAGAACTCTGTCAGGGCCAAGTTAGCTCTAGTTATATTGAAATACTGGGGGTTTTTTAACAATAGGAAAAGCACATTTCCTCCACTCCCGTAACTCACACTTAGGGCTTGTATCTGTGCAGTGTGTGCACTGATTTAATTAAAGCAGCAAACCCTTTCTGTGGACACTTAAACCCTCAATGGGGGTGGGGGCATGGTTTGCACTGATTTAATAAGGTGCATTTAGAAACTAGATTGGTGCACAAGCTGTGCATATACTTGTGCTGACTGTGGAAATGACCTCTTGGTACATAACAAGCACAGAAAACTTTAGATCCAAAGCTACAATTTTGAGTGAGAAAATGAAGGTGAGGCTGTAAATCACCTGGTGCTTTTTGGTCTAATCTCTTCTGGAGAGTTGGTGGCTGTGCTGGGCTTGCCTCCATGTCTGGGGTTACTGAACTTCTGGATGTGGGGAATTTACCTGCAGATGTAGGTAAGAGCCAACCTACTTGGGAAATTCGAAGAAGAGAGGTATTTTGTTCCTCATAACTGCGGTGTCATCACAGTTACAGCATCCTGGTGTTTAGGAGACTTCTCTTTTGAGGTTGTTTGTGCAGTTCCTGCATCTCTTTGTGTGTGTCTCTAGGTACAGGGCTGAGATGAGAGGAGAGCGCCCGGTTTGATGTAATCTCGACAAGGATTTTGGTCAAGGAAGATGGTGCTGGACTCGGGGACACAGTCATATGAGCGGCATCGCAATGTCCTGAGCGCCAGCCCCCAGCGCGAGAGGGGCGGGAAAAAGTTCTCTGAACACAATGGGCTGCAACTCTATTCCTACCTCTCCCCTTCACCATCTCCAGATTCAGACCCTACCCACCTGGGCCAAAGGCTCAAAACGCCTACCAAGCTCAAGTGCTCCAAGGTCTCAGAAGCAAGGCCCGAGGTCAGGCGGCTGTCGGAAATCTGCCCTGCTTTCCCAAGCCCCTGCAGCTGGATGCGCCGTAGCGAGAGCACCTGCACTGTGAATAGTAGTGGCCGGGCACGTGCACAGATCCGCAGTGCAGCTTCCCTGCCTCATATTGCCAGGCCAAAGGCTGAGGAGATCAACGTCAGCAGGAGGAGTCCTTGCCTGCTGGTGGCCCTTAGGCCCTTGAATGTTGACAAGGAGAGAGAGAAGTTCTTCCAGTCTTGTTATACTTACAACCCACAGTTTGAGTATGAGGAGCCTGTCCCCACGGCTGTGCTGGAGAAATACAGAGATGCATCAGACCAGTTCATTACACAGGTAAAAAACCAGTCCCTTGAGCATCCCTCCCACAGGCAGGTTGGCTCATTACCCTAAGGGACGGACACACAAACCCACCCACCCCTTACAGCAAAATGCCAGACTGTCTTCTTGCCCTGAGACTAAAGCCGCCACACAGCAAGGGGCCAGATTAGGTCAACACTCAGGGGATAACCCTCTCCCCCGTCTAGCAAGGAGGTGGGCTGGTTTGACACCTTGGAGATAGCTTCCCCCTAAGTACAGCCAGGGCTGGAACCAGGGAATAATGCTCCTCCAGCATTGGTGGGGGAGGGGATATCCTTCTGTCAGAGCAATTCCCTGATGTCAAGGAGTCTATCACATACTGCAACATTTAAATAATCGTTTGACTGGTTTTCTGGAACATGTCTTCATTTGAAGGGCTCATACTAAGGCTTTGTCTACATTGGCAAGTGAAAGACAAAACTTTTGTGAGAGGTGTTAAAAAAACTACACACCCCCGAAAGACAAAAGTTTTGCCGACGACAAGCGGTGTGAACAGCATTTTGTCGGCAGGAGAGCTAATGTGCCGCTTGTTGGGAGTGGAAGTTTTTTGTCCTCTCGACAAACAGCAGGTGCACTGCGCGCCTTTTAGCAGCACAGCTGTGTTGCTAAAAGCTGCGTAGTGTAGACATAGCCTAAGAAACCCACCTTATTGAATGGAATAACTGATGCCCTTGTTTTTATATTTCAGATATTTCTGTTCCGTCTCCAAGCTTGTTGGGCTTTATCTTGTCACAGAGTGCTCTTGTACACTGATGCATAGTGGTCATTACCCCACATTATAGATTGTGAAAAGTTGGTATGTTAGAATAAATAAAATGGAAAAAAGAAAGGATACATTGGTGTGAAACTGTATGAGCCCAAAATCTCAAATTCAGAATTAAAGCGGCTAGAACAACATTACCTCTGACTTTGAGCTTATGTTTTATGGAGCAACTGCTAATCCCTCCATAGTTAAGACTGCAACGTGTTTCTTGTTTAAAGCAGAATTTTGAATCTTCTCTAAAATCTAAATGCAGTCGGATTAGGCTGGAAAATTGGAGTTATCTTTTATTGGCTCAACAACTGTTGGTGAGAGAACAAGCTTTGAAGCTTACAAAGAGCTCTCCTCCAGGTCTTTGAAAGGTACTCCCGGTGTCCCAGCTAAATGTAAAATGGAACAGATTGTTTGGCATAAGTAGTTAGCACATATTCTAAGGGACCATTCAAGATAGTAGGACAAAAAGAGGGGGTTAGTCCGTTACAAATCGTTGTGATAAGCCATATATCCAGTGTCTCTGTTCAGTCCATGATAGTGTCTAGCACAAAGGTGGGCAAACTAGGGCCCGCAGGCCCGTCCTGCCTGGCCCTTGAGCTCCCGGCCGGGGAGGCTAGCCCCCAGCCCCTCCCCTGCTGTCCCCCCTCTCCCACAGCCTCAGCTCACGGTGCTGCCAGCGCTCTGGGCGGCGGGGCTGCGAGCTCCTGCCGGGCAGCATGGCTGTGAGAGCGGCCAGCCTGCCCCAGTGCTCTAGACTGCGCGGCGGCGTGGCTTGCTCCAGCCGGGCGGTGTGGCTGCCAGTCCTGGTGCTCTGAGCGGCATGGTAAGGGGGCGGGGAGCAGGGGGGCTGGATAAGGGGCAGAGGATCCCAGGGGGCAGTCAGGGGACAGGGAGCGGGGGGGTTGGATGGGGGTGGGGTCCCGGGGGGTGGTTAGGGGCGGGGGGTCCTGGGATGAGTTGGGAGTTCTGAGGGGGGCAGTCGGGGTGAGAAGTGAGAGGAGGCGGATAGGGGGCGGGGCAGGATGTTTGGGGAGCCACCGCCTTCCCTACCTGTCCCTCCATACAGTTTCGGAACCCCGATGTGGCCCTCAGGCCAAAAAGTTTGCTCACCCCGGTCTAGCAGAGTTATGAATTTAAGCTCCTAGGCTCATCATTTGAAAGCGATTTGCAGGTTTCCTTTGAAGATGAGTGCTCATAGGTCAGACATAGAGCGATTGCTTTGTGAAAGGTGTTCACCCACAGGTGACAGGGTGTTTTGTCTTTTATCATTTTCCTGTGTGAGTTCATGGAGAGTACAGTGAGTGTCTGGTTTCACACACACAGTTGTTTGTGGGGCATTGAGTGCACTGGATGGGGTACCCCATATGTTGTGATAGGCATGTGCAGGGCCCACGGATCTTGAAAGGTGTGTTGTGAGAGTGTTGATCATTGCAGCAGTGGAGATGTGTCTGCAGGTTTTGCAGCTGTTGTTCTGGGAGCGTCCAGTGCTGCTTTGAGTTGGTGTGTTCTGGTCTGTGGGGAGCTTGCTTCTGATGATGAGCTTGGAGGGTTGGGGTTGTTTGAAGGCCAGAAGTGTGAATTCAGGATTCTTCCTTTCAGGATGGGGTGACCATCAAGTATTGGTTGTTGTTGTTTGATAATATCCTGTATAGGTTCCAGTGTGGGGTGGTAGGTGACAACTAGGGGTGTGTGGTTGGAAGGGGTTTTATTTCTGTACGGAAGCAGGTTCTCTCAGGGTGTTTGGGTGGCCCGTTCCATGATGCAATCTACTTCTCTGGTGGAGCATCCTTGTTTGATGAAGGTGTTTTTAAGTGTGTTAAGGTGTATATCCCAGACTTTCTCCTTGGAGCACATTCTGTGGTATCTTAGCAACTGGCTGTAGATAAGATTTCTTGGTGTATTTGGGGATCTATGAAGGTAAGTGTGGTGATCTGTGGGTTTCTTGTATATAATTGTCTGTAGGGTTCCATTGTTGAAGCTGGTGGGGGTGTTCAGGAAGTTGATGCCGGTGTGGGAGTGTTCCAGAGTTTAATTGACTGGTGGTGATTGTTGGAATTGTGATGGAAATCTATGAGCGAGTTTAAGCCATCTGTCCAGAGGATGAAAATATCATCAATGTGTCTCAGGTATATCATTGGTTTCATGATGCATTTGTCCAGAAATTCTTCTTCAAGAAGAACCCGAGAAGAGGTTGATATATTGGGGAGCCATCCTAGTATCCATGGCTGTTCCCCTGGTTTGGACAAAGTGTTTGTTGAATGTAAAATTGTTATGGGTTAGGCTGAAATGGATGAGTTCGGCCATGTATCTGGGGTGCTATCTGAGGGATGTCCATTGTCTTGTAAATATTTGAGGCAGGCAGCGATGCTGTCATTTTGAGGGATGTTGGTGTCTAGGGAAGTGGCGAGGATGGTGTTCTGAGGGAGGCTGTTAATGTTGTGGAGTTTGTGGAGGAAGTCATTTGTGTCTTGGAGGAAGCTGGTCTTTTGTGTGGTGAGTGGTCAAGATGATTTCTGTCCGTTCTGGTATGCCTTCAGTAAGAGTGCTATGGCAAGATATGATGTGTCTGCCTGGGTTCCCTTGTTTGTGTATCTGCTACTGCAATACAAATAATAAATAAGAACTCCTTACTTGATATGGGGAGCGATTGCTGCTGGCTGATAGATCACACTGCACACAACAAGTTACTCTCCTACTGTTTCCAGTGGCACAGTCGCTGTTAAAGACTAACCATGCATTAGGGGATTTCTTAGGCCTGGTCCACACTAACCCCCCACTTCGGACTAAGGTACGCAAATTCAGCTACGTTAATAACGTAGCTGAATTCGAAGTACCTTAGTCCGAACTTACCGCGGGTCCAGACGCGGCAGGCAGGCTCCCCCGTCGATGCCGCGTACTCCTCTCGCCGAGCTGGAGTACCGGCGTCGACGGCGAGCACTTCCGGGATCGATCGCGTCTAGACAAGACGCGATCCCAGAAGATCGATTGCCTGCCGCCGAACCAGGAAGTAAGTGTAGACGTACCCTTACAATGATTTCTGTGTAGTTTAAGTAAATATGCTCGGCTCCCAAAAGAATGAATGGTGCATCTAGGAGCTGGAGGGAGATGTGGTTGTCTTGTGTGTGAAGCAGCACCTTAACAGTGCGTCTCCTGTCTTTTGTATGCAAAGTACTAAGTTTGGGGGTTGTTTTTTCTTATCGCTTTGGGGAAAGATATTAAGAGCAGAAGGCTCCACTGGGTGGCAGCAACCTTAACTCTGCTATTTTTTCTCAGTGAGTATTCTAGCAGCTGATGGTTGTGACCTGCTGTAGTTAAGGTTGTATAACAGTTTCCAGCCTAGCCTCCTGTTTTGATTGCTTGTAACTTTCTGAAACTTTCACTTTATGGGCTGAAATTTTCTAGGCTTGGTCTCTACCACACATGGTGATTGAGTATATAGGTTTGAGCAAATAACATTCAATCATTTGAATGAGAGGAGACTGAGGTAAAAATGTGCTGTGTACACGTACGCACTCTTAACTTTCTGTGTGCCTTAGTGCTGAGACGCTGGGGATCAAGGGCTGATAATTGATATGCAAATAGCCCTCCCTAAAAGAGAGGTTAAGTGTTCCTGTGAGAACTGATTGCAAATTGACCAAGTTATGAGGATTTGAAAATGTATACTTTGTATCTGAAATACAATTAATACCTCTTTCAGAGCAGTGTTCAGAAGATAGGTGGTTGCATTGCGCACATGTAATTTCAAACTATAGTCCCTGGAATCACCCAGAACCTGGAACGACTAATTTCCAAAAGGTTCAGGACCATCTAGGTTCTAGTGAAAGGAGGGCAAGAGTGGCTTCTGAGTTCTTCCCCACACTATCTCCTAGTCCAGGAGGCCATGCACTGGTCTGGGATCCAGGAGGTCCTGAGATCTATTCTTCCTTCTTATGAACTGCAATACTGGACCAGACCATCTAGTCTGGCATCCTGTCTCAAACAATGGCCAGTTCCAGGTACTTCAGAGGAAGACGGTGGAAGAAACTCTATAACAACAGACAATTATGTAATCTGCACATAAGAGACGTTTCTTCCCAACTCAGAGCAGTTAGTGGATGATCTATAGGCTGAAGCAGGGTGGGTTTGATCTCTAAATATTATTAAATCTGTCTGTCTGTGGATGTTCTTGTTATACATATCTCATCCTCTTTGAATCTTACACTGGCTCTTCTCCTCAATCATATTTTTGTGGCAGTGAGTGCCACAGATTGGCTAGGTGTTGGGTTTTTAAAAAGTCATTTTTGATTTAATATGTTGCCTTTGGATAAGTCTACTCTAGCACTTTTGTCGGTAAAACGTTTCTTGTTCAGGGGAATGAAAAAAACCCACCCCTGACCGACAGAAGCGCCGGTGTGGACAGTGCTTTGTCAGTGGGAGATGCTCTCCCTCCAACATAGCTACCGCCGCTCTTTGGGGATCGTTTAATTATGCCGACGGGAGAGCTCTCTCCCATCGGCACCGAGCGGCTACACGGGAGACCTTACAGGGGTGCAGCTGCAGCGGTACAGGTGTGCCATTGTAAGGTCTGTAGTGTAGACATAACCTTTAAATGTCCTTGAATATCCCTTTGTTATTATGTGAGAGGGTGAATAGGAACTGCTGAGACCATCTGTGTCCTACTCATTTTGTTATATCTCTCCTATATCTCTTGTTCCTCTTCTATCGAAACGAATAAGTCCCAGTCTTTTCTATCTTCCTTATACAGACAACTTTCCTCAGGCTTTGTCTACACTGCACTTTCGTTTGTAAAACTTTTGTCATTCAGGGACGTGAAAAAAACAACAGAAATTCTCCCCAAATGACAGAAGTTTTACCGACGAAAAGTGCCAGTGTGGACAGCGGTTTGTCGGCGGGAGAGCTCTCCCACCGACAAAGCTACCGCCTCTCACTGGGGGTGGATTAATTTTGTTGGCGGGCGAGCTCTCTCCTGCCAACAAAGCGTGGCTGCACTGCGCACCTTTTAGCAGCACGGCTGTAGCGGCACAGCTGTGTCGCTGAAAGGTGCGTAGTGTAGATATAGCCTAAACTAATAAGCCCCAGTCTTTTCTGTCTTCCTTATACAGACAACTTTTCAGCCTCTCGTCATTTCCACCACTCCTATTTCTGCTGTAGCTTTGTGACAGGGAGACCAGTATCCCAAGGGAGGAAGTGTTGATTTATGACATGGCATTGTGAGATCTTCAGTTTTATTTTCTCTCATTCTTCCTGCATCTAAATGTTTTGTTGGCTTCTTTTGACTGATGCTGCGGATTGAGCTGTTTGCAGTGACACACAAGTCTCTTTCCTGGATGATTACCGTTAACTTACAACCCAGTAAAGTGTATGAATAATTCAGATTTTTCCATCCAATGCACATAACTTTGCATTGTAAGACTGAATTTTAAGTGTTCAGTTCAATCCGAATTTTCTAGTCTTGACTGACCTATATACCTTTGTTATCTGAAACTTTAGCCACCTCATTTCTCTCCCATTATTCCAGATAATAAATATTAAACACCTGTTCTAGTACAGAACCTTGAGATATCCTAGTGATCACTTTCAATATTGAAAATTGACCATCTGTTCCTACTCCTGAGAATCTTTGTCACTCAGCCAAGTTCTTAAGCATGAGTAGTTGCCTCTCACCTCGTGACTATGTAATTTGCTTCTTTGTCATTTTTTTTTATATCTTGTAAACTGGTTCTTTATCCACACAACAAAAGTAAAAATAGTTCAGACACAGACTGCCATTTGCAGCTGAAGCTGTGCCATCGCTACCATGTGTTATTTATGTGGTTTTATAATTCTCTTTAAATGTAGTTTTAACCAGTTTTCCTTGCACTGAATTAAGGCTCCCAAGCCTATAATTCATAGGATCTCCTCCAGTACTATTTTTCAAGATAGGTATAATGTTTGTTTCCCTGCAGTCTTCTGGTATAAGCTGCTGGTTTTTAGGATATTGCATATTTTTGGTAGTACCTCAGAAGCTAATTCCACTTTCCTGGATTAATACATTCTGGTCCTGGTGACTCGCTGCTCTGTAATTTTTGTTTCAGAACCTCCTCTTTTGATAACTTAATATTTATTACTTGAAAAGAATAGGTAACTCCCCAACATACAAAACTACTCAAGATAGTTAAGTCCCAGGCAGACTGCGAAGAAGTACGAAAGGATCTCTCAAAATTAGGTGACTGGGCAGATGAAATTCAATGTTGATAAATGCAAAGTAATGCACATTGGAAAACATAATCCCAACTATACATATAAAATAATGGGGTCTGAATTAGCTGTTACCACTCAAGAAAGAGGTTTTGGATTGTGGATAGTTCTCTGAAAACATCCACTCAATGTGCAGCAGCAGTCAAAAATGCGAACAGAATGTTGGACATCGTTAAGAAAGGGATAGATAATAAGACAGAAATTATCATATTGCCTCTATATAAATCCATGGTATGCCCACATCTTGAATACGGTGTGCAGATGTGGTTGCCCCATCTCAAAAAAGATATATTGGAATTGGAAAAGGTTCAGAAAAGGGCAACAAAAATTATTAGGGGTATAGAACCGCTTCCGTATGAGGAGAGATTAATAAGATTGGGACTTTTCAGCTTGGAAAAGAGATGACTAAGGGGGGATATGATTGAGGTCTATAAAATCGTGACTGGTGTAGAGAAAGTAAATAAGGAAGTGTTATTTACTCCTTCTCATAACACAAGAACTAGGGGTCACCAAATGAAATTAATAGCCAGCAGGTTTAAAATAAACAAAAGGAAGTATTTCTTCACACAACGCACAGTCAACCTGTGGAACTCTTTGCCAGAGGAAGTTGTGAAGGCGAAGACTATAACAGGTTCAAAAAAGAACTAGATAAATTCATGGAGGATAGGTCCATCAATGGCTATTAGCCAGGATGGGCAGGGATGGTGTCCCTAGCCTCTGTTTGCTAGAGGCTGGGAATGAGCGACAGGGAAAGGATCACTTGATGATTACCTGTTCTGTTCATTCCCTCTGGGGCACCCAGCATCGGCCACTGTCGGAAGACAGGATACTGGGCTAGATGGACCTTTGGTCTGACCCAGTATTGCCATTCTTATGTTCTTAACGTCATCTATGGTGAAGACTGATGCAAAATAAATCCTTTAGCTTGTCTGCAATATTCCTAACCCCTTAATTGCTTTCTTTACCTCTGGTGGTCAACAAGACTTCCTGCTTCTAATACACTTCAAGAATTTCTTGTTCTTATGTCTCTGGGTGTTTGCTCTTCAAATTCCCTATTATTCCTCTGACTTTCCATTTTAGCTGTTATAGTTTATGTTCTCTTTTTCCATTGCTTCACTTGGGCTGGATATCCACCTTTAGAAGGTAACCTGTTTGGCTCAGATAACCTCTCCAACCTTACCAATTAAGCATGCTGTTTATTCTTCTCTTGCCTCCTTTTCAGTGAGAGATCCACATGCCTCTTGTGGTTATGGTTGTAGAATTTGTTTACATGCTCAAACCGTGGTTTTTTAATTCCTTCATTTTGGCTTAAAAAAGAACCACAGCTAGTCAATAGGATCATACATTCCATCTTCCTAAAGTTTTACGATCCCTTCCCTGAGGATGTTGATTTTACTAATAGTTAAATAATATAATTGCCACTTCAAGAAATATGCGTCCTGTGTGTTGCTTAGGCCTAATGGAAGAATAGCCTCTCCTCTTTTGGTGTAAAACTAGCTGTTCCAAGAAGCAATCATTTGTAATGTTGATCAGTTGCGTCTTTAATTCTTGTTCCAGTGTGACAGATGTGACACATATGCAGAACTGAAGTCACCCGTTATCGCTGCATTGTTGGAGATGGTTGCCTCTCTGGTCTCCTACAACAGTATGCTCTCCCTTTTCCTCATCAGGAGGCCACTAGTATATGTGAATTGTTAGGACTTGGGGTTGGTAGGTCCTGTCAGTTCAAAACATTTCTTTTTCATTTCTATTAAATCTGCTAGGTGCTACTCCCCACCTCTGACCTGACCTGTCCTTCCTATATAGTTTAGGGTTTCACTGGCTGGCCTTAATCATTCTCTGCAGTTCAAACCTCTTCCGTGGAGGTTGGCAAAATATGCTGCTTACGCTTTTCAGATGAAGTAGTAACTGAGGCACAAAAAGGTTAAGACCAACACTTTCAAAAGTGGCCACTAATTGGGGGTCCTTCACTATTTAGGTAGCCAGTTGTAACAGCTTGGGCCTGATTTTTTCAGAGTTACTGAACAATCGTAGTTCTCATTGACTTCAGCTGGAGTTGTGGGTACTTGGCACTTCCAGAAATCAGGTCCCAGGTAGACACCTTGGGTACATCTACACTGATATGGGCTCACAGGGCTGGTGCTACAAGGCTCTTTTAGCAGTGTAGATGTTCCCGCTTGGGCTAGAGACCAGGCTCTGAAACCCGGGAAGGGGAGAGGGTCTCAGAGCCCAGGTTCCCACTTGAGCGGGAATGAATAAACATCTATTTTTAGCCTCAGAGTGTGAGCCACACAAGGCCAAGTTTGCTGCTCAGGCTCTGAGACTTGTTGCCGTGGGGTTTATTTTGCAGTGCAGACGTATCCTTGAGACCGAGTTAGACTCTGAACGTCAGCAGCCTTGTGGCCTGTGGTTTGCACAAGGTCACACAAAGTTTATGGCAGATCTGAGAACAGAACCAAGATCACTGCATTAATAGACCCATAGCTGATCCACCAGATGACATTGCTTGAGCAAAAGCACTTCACATGTGGGTGGTTGGATATGCTGTCTATAAAGTGGGGCTATTTGTGTCTGTTCGTCAACTGCTTTGAGATCTACAAGTGGGAGAGCTAAGCGTGAAGGGCATGGGGCTGATCTGTAATAACTTCTCAATACTACAAATGAGCTGAAAGAACGAGGAGTACTTGTGGCACCTTAGAGACTAACAAATTTATTTGGGCATAAGCTTTCGTGGGTAAAACCCACTTCATCAGATGCAGGGAGAATCATAGAATATCAGGGTTGGAAGGGACCTCAGGAGGTCATCTAGTCCAACCCCCTGCTCAAAGCAGGTCTAATCCCCAGACAGATTTTTTACCCCAGTTCCCTAAGTGGCCCCCTCAAGGATTGAACTCATAACCCTGGGTTTAGTAGGCCAATGCTCAAACCACTGAGCTATCTGTCCCCCCTCCCCCCCATACCTACACTCTCCTGATTGCAGTGGAGTGGAAAATACAGTAGGCAGAAATACACCTCTACCTCAATATAACGCTGTCCTCGGGAGCCAAAAAATCTTACCGCATTATATTGAACTTGCTTTGATCCACCGGAGTGCGCAGCCCCGCCCCCCCGGAGCACTGCTTTACCGCGTTATATCCGAATTCGTGTTATATCGGGTGGTGTTATATTGAGGTAGCGGTGTATATACACAATACAATAAAAGATGGGAGTTGCCTTACCAAGTGGGGGGTCAGTTCTAACACCGCTACCACTCTGAAACCTGTCACAGATGAGCTGGTTATTGGGATAGTTACTGTAGGACTATATTGAGTGATTGGATTGTTCACTGTATGCTTGAGTGGACTTAATTTAATAGTGGAGCAGGGCTGTTAGGAAACTAGCAGGAAGGCAACCTCCTGGTAAGCATTTCCTAACTAACCTCCTGGTAAGCATTTCCTAACTAACCTCCTGGTAAGCATTTCAAGGGAGCTAAAAAAATGATGCCTGTGCTATTAAGCTGTGAAGACGTTATTTCCAAGCACCAGTAAAGTTAAGAGTTGTTTGGCCAAGGCTCGGGACTAGCATGTCAGAAGGACACTAGTTAGTCATGCTGTAATCCAAGGGTCGGCAACCTTTCAGAAGTGGTGTGCCGAGTCTTCATTTATTCACTCTAATTTAAGGTTTCGCGTGCCAGTAATACATTTTAACGTTTTTAGAAGGTCTCTTTCTATAAGTCTATAATATATAACTAAACTATTGTTGTATGTAAAGTAAATAAGGTTTTTTAAATGTTTAAGAAGCTTCATTTAAAATTAAATTAAAATGTACGGCCCCCTGGACAGGTGGCCAGGAACCGGGTAGTGTGAGTGCCACTGAAAATCAGCTCGTGTGCCGCCTTCGGCACATGTGCCATAGGTTGCCTACCCGTGCTCTAGAGTGAGGAGGATGGCAGGTACCACCCATCGTGATGATTTTTGTCTATTGGCTGCAACAAAATTCCATTTGCGATTGAATTTGTTTTCTTTCAAATGCAGGATGAACCTGAGCCATTTGGAAATTGTTCATGAAAAGATGTAGGGAGGGAGCGGGAGCGGGAGCGGGAGACCCGTTATAGTCACTAGTCCACTGGTATTAGGCACTCACCGGGGATGTGGGAGACCCAGGTTCAAGTCCCTGCTCTGAATCAGACTTGAACCTGGGTCTCCCTCGTCCCAGGTGAGTGCCCTAACCTCAGGGGACTATTGGCTATTCTAGAAGCTTGCTTTCTCTCTGGTTTTGACCAGAAATTCCATCCTGGACCTGAGAAACCTTCCAAAAGAATCGGCATTTTCTGACCAAAAACCCAAAAAATTGTTGAAAAATCTGTTATTCCTTTATCAGATAACATACAAAAATATATACAATGTCTTTGTGTATCAAAAGCGGTCAGCTATTTGATTCTTTTATCAGGTATTCCTTTAACTGGGCGTAGCCCAAGGAAATCTGTGTATAGCTATGGAGGCTGCACTTGAAACTGTAGGAGGTAGCTTGGGGAAAGACTGACTCTCTTTTATGTGTGTGTGTGGCAGGCAACTGGGATCATTCATGCCGTCCTGGAGAAGTACGGCTCTTATGAGAGCTTTGAAGTGGCCACTGGTGGAAGACTGCTGAGCAAGTGCCAAATCTGGTCTATTATCCGGAAGTACATGCAGAAGGAGGGCTGTGTGGGAGAGGTAATAATTGTCTTCATTTTGTTTATGAAGCACCTTCACCACAATCACTGCTAGCACAGATCAGTAGGGATAATAGAGAAAAGAAGAGTTGGACTCAAAAGTATGATGTATACTGTGATGGGGTGGATCACAGAAACCCCATTGGAAGCTGCCAACTGATGTGCCAAGACTACTTCTGCCCCTGCTTTCCCTGCCAAGCTCAGGACCCCAGCACCCTGTCTTGCTGAGCCAGACACGCCCGTCTGCTCCAACACAGAGCCAGGGTCTGAATTACTTGCCCCAAAGCTGCAGACTTAACTGAAAGCAGCTTACAGAAGTGTTCTTGTCTTTAACACTCAGATGCCCAACACCCAATGGGGTCTAAACACAAATAAATCCATTTTGCCCTATAAAGCTTATACAGGGTAAACTCATGAATTGTTCGCCCTCTATAACATTGATAGAGAGGTATGCACAGCTGTTTGCCCCACCCCCATGTATTAATACATACTCTGGGTGAATTAATAAGTAAAAAGTGATTTTATTAGATACAGAAAGTAGGATTTAAGTGGTTCCAAGTAGTAACAGACAGAACAAAGTGAATTACTAAGTAAAATAAAATAAAACACGCAAATCTAAGCCTAATACGGTAATAAAATTGAGTACAGATAAAATCTCACCCTGAAAGATGTTTTAATAAGTTTCTTTCACAGACTGGACGCCTTCCTAGTCTGGGCACAATCCTTTCCCCTGGTACAGCCCTTGTTCCAGCTCAGGTGGTACCTAGGGGATTCCTCATGATGGCTCCCTCTTTGTTCTGTTCCACCCCTTTATATATCTTTTGCATAAGGCGGGAATCCTTTGTCCCTCTGGGTTCCTACTCCCCCCTTCTCAATGGAAACGCACCAGGTTAAAGATGGATTTCAGTTCAGGTGACATGATCACATGTCACTGTAAGTCTTCATTACCCACTTGCCAGCACACACGTATACAGGGAGACTTACAAGTAAAACAGAGACATCTGCAGTCAATTGTCCTGGTTAATGGGAGTCATCAAGATTCCAAACCACCATTAATGGCCCACACTTTGCATAATTACAATAGACCCTCAGAGTTCTATTTCATATTTCTAGTTTCAGATACAAGAATGTTACATTTATACAAAAAGGATGATCACACTCAGTAGATTATAAGCTTTGTAATGATACCTTACAAGAGACCTTTTGCATGAAGCATATTCCAGTTACATTAGCGTATTTTCATAAAATCATATAGAGTGCAATGTCACATATACCGACAAAGCCAAAATTAAACATAGCTATTGATTGAGAGGAAGCAATTTGGGAACCCATGATTCTTAGAACCCAGCAGTGAGAGTGGGTAAGTAAGTATGAGCTTGCAACACGAAGTTGCTGCAAACAAATGTGATGTAATTTTGTGCGGCAGGAGCGACACCTAGAGTAGCAGGGTTTGAATAGCACTTCTCTATATGGCTCTGGTGTCTGCAGCTGGAAATATTGTTTTCACTTCTGAGCACTTCAGAACCAGGAAGATGTTAACAAACTGTAGCACAAACAGTTCTAGGAATGTGGCACAGGAAAGACTCAAGGCATTTTGGCGTAAAAGTGATATCCAGAGTGACTACATAAATCAGACATGTTGATTCCAAAACACAATGTTACCAAGCTGAGTTTTCACCCTTTGTGGACTAAATCCAGTTCTCATGGAAACAAGCACTCTTGGAGTGGAGTTATACCAGAGCACCACTGAGCCCAGTGGCAGCTGTAAAACATGTGCAAAAAAAATACACATTGATCTTAGTTTATACAGCTGCTCCTCTTATTAAATATGGGAGCCAAAGATGTAACCAAATGTAGCCAATACAGGCCCGTCTTGAGTGCTATTCATGGCTCGCAGGGTGCAGAAAGCTGCCCTAAAAGGACGGCTGAGGATTCAGCTAGCTCAGCTCTGCGCCACTCCCTCCTGGCCCCATACTGTAGGGGGCACAGATTCACAGATTTTTAAGGACAGAAAGGACCACTGTGGTCATCTCGTCTGATCTGTATAACACAGGCCAGAGAAGTTCCCTGAATTAATTCCTGTTTGATTCCAGGAATTTAGGGTACGTCTTCACTTACATCCGGGTCCGGATGTAAGCAATCGGTTTTCTGAGTTCGATTTATCGCGTCTGGTTAAGACGCGATAAATCGATCCCGGATCGATCCCGGAAGTGCCCCGGATCGATCCCGGAAGTGCTCACCTTCGACGCTGGTACTCCAGCTCGGCGAGCGGAGTACGCAGCATCGACGGGGGAGCCTTCCTGCCGCGTCTGGACCGCGGTAACTTAACGTAGCTGAATTTGCGTACCTTAGTCCGAAGTGGGGGGGTTAGTGTAGACCAGGCCTTAGATTTTCTAAAATTAATTCCTGGAATCAAACATCCAATATTAATTTAAACATTTCTAGTGACAGAGAATCCACCACAGCCCATAGTAAGTTGTTCCAATGCTTAATTACTCTCGCTGTTAAACATTTGAGCCTTGATTTCTAGTCTGGGTTTGTCTGGCTTCAGCTTCCAGCCACTGTTATAACTTCATCTGCTAGATTGAAGAGCCTTCTATCAAATTTCAGTTCCCTACGTAGGCACTTAGACTGTAATCAAGTCACCCCTGGACCTCTGTTTGGTAAGCTAAATAGACTGAGCTCCTTGCCTATTGCTGTGAGGCATGGTTTCCAATCCTTTAATCATTCTTGTGGGTCTTCTATGAACCCTCTCTAGTTTTTCAACATTCTTCTTGAATTAGGGACACCAGAACTGAACACAGTATTCCAGCAGCAGTTGCTCCAGTGCTAAATACAAAGGTAAAATAATCTCCTTTTTCCTTCTTGAGAGTCCCCTGTTTACACATCCACGGTTCACATTAGCCCTTTCGGCCACAGTGTCACACTGGGAACTCACGAGCAGGCATGCACCAGCAATCGCCATCAGGGTAAGAGCCCCTTTGGGGCCATTACAGAGCAGGACATATATATGAGCAGCCCTTACTGCCATAATTTGTGCCAGGGGTCAGAATCTGCCCTCTGGAAGCCCTGGAATTGGTCATGTACCAAGACGGCATAAAGCTGCTTTTGTCTTTACCCCACTCCGAGTCCTGCACTGAGCACAGCTTGACTGGCCCATTATAGCTGAGCGTGTATATTGTATCAGACATGCCATATACAAAACCTATGAGGAGCTGCTGTCTTTAGGCACCAGGGCCCACTCAGTGTGATATCTTATGGTCATGTGTTTCATCTGTGATGCTGTAATTGACATCAGTTAGCAGTGGTCAGGCTAGCTAGGGCCTGAGGTCAGTGAGTCACTGTGCTGGAAGCTGGAGAAATGTCGGAGTGTGACAGCTGCAGCGCTGCACGAGACTGCTGGGGGAGGGGGTGGGGCAGTGAGCTGCAGCTCATCGTGAATGGATTGGAAATTAGAGAGAAAAGCAACTTCAGCATCAAGGGGCAGGGGCCTGAAAGCACTGCGGGAGGAAACTCATTTCAATAAATACAAGTCTCAGCTGGGGTTTGTTCAGTGGGCTGATTGTTAACTTTAAGACGTGACGTTATGAATGTAATTCATGTTCCAATACGCAGAAGTGACACAACTCACCTAAAAATATTTTACAGAGCTCTAAATGAAGTAACACCGCTGCATGTGCCCCCAGAGATAACATTGGTGAAGCTTTATCTCACTTCTGTGGGGGAATTCAAACAATTTGTAATATTTTATAAAGAATTTGCAGACCAACAGCAGCGTTTGATTGTGCGGACATCGGCATAGGCCTAGGGAGGTGGTGGAGTCTCCTTCTTTGGAGGTTTTTAAGGTCAGGCTTGACAAAGCCCTGGCTGGGATGATTTAGTTGGGAATTGGTCCTGCTTTGAGCAGGGGGTTGGACTAGATGACCTCCTGAGGTCCCTTCCAACCCTGATATTCTATGATTCTATGATTCTATGATAGGCTGATTGAAGGGTGTAGCCAGCTGACAGGGTCTGGACGTGCTAGAATTCCTCCTGGTATGACAAGAGTGTTTGCTTCGTAGTTGATCAGGCAGTATGTAGCTTGGTGTTGAAGATTTGGGTGTAAGAGGATTTTGGATTAGACATGGCACTGGCCAACCATCAAGAATGTGATTGGGCAAGATAAGGTTTACTCTCACTCCTTAAAAAGCAACAGAGAGTCCTGTGGCACCTTTAAGACTAACAGATGTCAAAACATCTGTTAGTCTTAAAGGTGCCACAGGACCCTCTGTTGCTTTTTACAGATCCAGACTAACATGGCTACCCCTCTGATACCTCTCACTCCTTAGTGAATGCTGTACTTACCAGTAGCGTAACAGAGTAAGCCTTGGATTGCCTTGCCATGCTTTTGACCACAGGCCCTGGAACAAGCCCAATGAGTGTGACATTTACACACACCCAAGGCTAGCAGGTCTAAAAGATGAACTGTCCTGCAGATTAATCTGTCCAATGTCTCTGTCACTGCAGTGACCGAGTTTTTCAGACATATAAGCACATCACAAACCAACTAGCTCATGCTGTCGGTGGTTTTAGGAGTTAAATTCCTGAAGGTAATGTATCATGTGTCTTTTGGATCCAATCCTTTCTCTTACTACTTCTCAAGACAATATACTCCAAGCATAGGTGCCGACTCCGTGGGTGCTCCAGGGCTGGAGCACCCACGGGGAAAAATTGATGGGTGCTGAGCACCCACAGGCAGCTCCCTGCCCCGCCCCCCCGCCTCTACTCACCTCCGCCTCTGCCTCCTCCCCTGAGCATGCCGCCGGGACCTGCTTCTCCCCCCTCCCTCCCAGTGCTTGTGCCGCGAAACAGCTGTTTCGCGGCACAAGCACTGGGAGGGAGGGGGGAGGAGGAGGAACGCAGCGCGCTTGGGGGAGGAGATGGGGCCGGGGCGGGGATTTGGGGAGGGGTCCAATAGGGGCAGGAAGGGGCGGAGTTGGGGTGGGGACTTTGGGGCTGGGATGGAGTTGGGGCGGGGGCGGGGTCGGGGGGGGCACAAGCATCCACCGGCACCAAAAAAAGTTGGTGCTTGTGACTCCAAGCTCATTTCTCTGTCCTTGTTCGTCAGAGCAGTGTGTAAAGCCAGGACTCCGAGCACCACTGCATAGACTTCTGCTGTTTGAGCCAAAGAGGTAACGCTTTTACCTAGACGGTTCCTATCGACTCAACGTGAACATCCAACACAAATTGAATCATTGGTTCACTAATCACCCGCACCCCGCAAAAAAACCAACCAACTCAAAATCACCTTTTGACCTAGTGGAAGCAAGTATCATTCAGCCCCTGTTTCCAGATGGTGAAAATGAGAACAGAGATTCTGCAAGCTCGTGTCCTCTTTGCCAAGATGGGTTTTTAACTGAAGTAGTATGTTTTCATAGCTGCAGAGTTTAGGAGCTCCTCACATCGCTCAGTTCTCTGGCATCCCACTACCCTTCCCTGTGGAATTGGACAGTTAAGGTTGTGAACAGACCATCTGGGATTCCAGCCCTATATGCCACTCCGGCAGGGTGTAGGAAGCATACACAGCTCGCAAGGGCTCCGTGGAGTATCTCCTTCTCCCACCCCCCCAGTGCAGGCACTGCATTGCTCTGCCTTAGATAGCCCTACACTGGCACCCTTCCAACAGCTGAGGTGGAGTCAGGGTGGAGCCATATTGCCCATTGCTATACCCTGCTGAGGTATTCCTGGAAGGCTGCCATAACTTAAAGAAGCCCCCAGGGTTGCCTGAGTTACACCGGGGGTGGGATGGGGAGTGCTCCCAGAACAGATCAGAATCGGGAGGCCACCCTACCTTTGGCCTGGGCCAGGCATGCTGGGTCTCCGCCAGTGGCAGCACAGAATCTCAGCCACACCATTTAATTTAAAACATGATCAGAACGTTGTAGTGAAAATTCAAGTACTTGAAAGCCAGGAAACAGGGAACTAATGTGGTGCGGACACAATTTCAGTGTCCTCTAGCTGCCTGTCCCCAGCCAGATCCCCCCTGCAATTCTGGGGTCTCCTGAGGAGCTGCATTCAATAGCAGTAGTATATACAGTAAGAAGTGTTGATGAAGCACCACTGATCGTGTCTTAGAGACAGAGCCCAGCCTCACCTAACAGCCTGGTCTGACTCCACAGTGATGGACGGCAAGTGGGCTGCAAAGGGGGCTCCTCCCCACCTAGGCTGTGTCTAAACTGAAGTTTGGGCCTGCTGGAACTCAAGGTGATTGGCAGTTAACACCTTTGCAAATGCTAATCTAGACTAAGCCAGAGCAAAGTCTGGGTTTAAATCCTGGACCACGCACTTGTGAGTGTCTAGATTAGCATTTGCAAAGCCAGATTGAGTTAGTTACTTTGGGCGCAATCGCTCCAGTATAGCTGGTGGCAGAGCAGCAGCCCAGCTCTCTCACCTCCCCCACCCCTGCCCTGACCAGTGAGAAGCTGACTGCAGAGAACTCTAATGGGCTGCTTGGGCCAAGCAGTGGTAGTGGCTTCCAGAGCAGCGAGGGCGCAGCTCCCATCCTCCCTCTATCCCTGGTCTCTGGGCATCAAGGGATATACTGATCTGGGAAGGCAGAGTACCACGGGTTCCTGCACATCGAGGAGCATTCCACCGGTAAGTCTTTTTGCATTACAATTAAAGACTTCCTTCAGGATGGTTCAGGCCGTAGATCCTGACCCTGTCTGGCTCTGTTCTGGCTCAGGGCGGAGGTGATGTTGCAAGAGCTCATAGAGACCTCCCCACACTGCCCATGATTCTTCTAGCTGCTCCCACTCCCTGCAGCAAAGGAACTCCCCGCCTTTCCTGGTGAGTACTGCACTGTTATGAAATACAACTCAAGTGGTCTTTGACGTGGCTTCAGTCAGGTTCCATTCTGTACTGTGCTGGCCTTGCCCATGGAGACAGTTGGTGTATGAGGGACAGGACTGACTGGGTGTGTCTACCCTGCAGCTGGGAGCGTGCCTCCAAGCCCCCGTAGACAGACTCGAGCTAGCTCTGCTCGAGGCAGCACGCTAAAAATAGCAGGCTGTACACTGCAGCATGGGCTAACCACCTGAGCTCAGAGCCGGGCAGGCTTGGACTCAAGCCACCACCTGAGCTGCAACCCTCCTCTCAGCTCCTGAAAGGTGCGGGGGTGAACTATCCTTGGCTGCTTCCTGTATCAGCCCTGATTGGCTGCTCCTGCCCATCAGGTGGGGCAGTGGGGAAGGCAGCCAGTCAGAGGAGGGTTTCTCTCAGGCAGGGCTGATATTCGTAAGGAGGTGGAGCTTCTGGCAGCATTGCCGACTGGCTCCAGGCTGGCTGAAATCCTGTCACTCGAAGAAATTGTGAGAGCTGGTGACTCTATCAGCCCTGCTTTGTTAACACTTGTGTGATCCTCCCACTGTTCTGTGGTACCTTGGAAAAAATCTCATGTGGCCCAAACTTTCCAGGATAGGGGCCTGAGATAGGGACAGTTCTGTACAGTCTACAGAAAGTAGGGATTCCCCCCTTGGGGACTGATCAGCCAGGACTCCTGACAAAATACACTCAGACATGTTAGTATCTAGAATCGTGTCCTGCGTTCCTAGCCCTCAGCAGTCAGTAACTCCCCAGCACATCTTTATAGGTAGCAGCCACCCCTTTGCTACATACCCAGAACATGGAATATCAAAGAATGCTTCACTCTTGGCTTTAGCCCCTGGTGCATTGGTCAAAGGAGGTATCTTTGTGCTGTTCGATAACCAAGGTGATTTCAGCTGTAAATCAGCTCAAATGCCACTGATTGTCCAGCTGTTTCTTAAAAACAATGAGGAGTCCGGTGGCACCTTAAAGACTAACAGATTTATTTGGGCATAAGCTTTCGTAACCTCCCTCCAGTCTGATAGTTCACTTATCAGCACAACCTGTTATCATTTCCCCTTTAGCCAGCTCCTTAGTCACCTCACAATTCTGTACTAATCACCATCTTCTCCGATTTAACTAATGGTTTCCTACATGGTGCTATGTCAGCGCTTTACTGAAGTCCAGATATATTAGATTTACCGCATTTCCCTTGTCTAAAAACTCAGTTATCAAAGAAAGGCATCAGACTAGTCTGGCACGAAGCAGGTAATGAGTTATCTTTACAAGTTCCATTTAAACACCATAGTTTGCATGAACCACATTTGTGTGGAGAAGAGTCGGCTAAGCTAGAGCGGGGCTGTAAAGGGCATGAGTATCCTGCAGTTTGTAGGGAAAAATTCAAAGAAGCGTTGTTCTCCTACTCAGAAAGAAATCTTTTCATTTCCTGTGGTGCAGCCCACAAAGGTGGGTTCTTTGAAAGTGGAAAATATGTCACACGGAATAATGTAAATCACAATCTCTTGTATTAGAGCTGATCAGAAATGTTCCAGCAGAATGTTTTTGACAGATTGCCCTCCCATCTCCTCAGGAGCCCACCTGGCCGGCTGCTGGTGCCACGAGAGCTCCCAGGATCCTGGGTCCTTCTGGCGGGCTGCCATGAGCCAAGGCCCCAGGCTCCCTGAGCACGTGGCTCGGGCTCCCTGACTCCCTGGGAAGCCAGTTGCCCAGCTACACGGGGAACTTGTCAAAAAATTTGGTTCCTTGTTCCCCACACAGCCCAGCCAGAGCCATCCTGGGCTCACTCAGATAACGAGGATTTTCAGCGGTGCCCTGGGTTTTGTGGAGGAGTCATGCTCTTTGATCCAGGAAAGGTGTGAACTGCAGCTGCTCATCCAACAACAGAGAATTTGGCAGGCAAAGAAGACTGGCACAGAGGTGAGCTCTTGTCCCACCATAGACTGCCCGGCTGGGGGAAAGCACTTCTTTTTAGAACAGGAGAACTTTGATCCTGGGTGGGGAGTTTGTATTCTCCTGCACGTTCCCAGGATTTAATGCTCTAAATTCAATCCTCCTTGTTTCCTTCATACAGGGGCAACTGCGAGTGACAAGATAGCACATGTGCACTTTGCCCAGCCCTCCCTGCCAGCGGAGGATTGTGCATTCATTGATGGCCTGACAATGGAGATCTGCAGGCTGATGAGAGAATGTCATGCTCGTTCCCCCTACAAAAACAGCGGATCATAAGTGTCAGAAATATGGTGTATGTCTGGGCAGTGCACTGGACACCAGATGGGCAGGAGAGCAGGCTAGGACTGAGTCTGGCGGCAGAGTCAATAGCTGCACTGCAGGCACCAAGTTTCCTTAGAAGGACACTGCTGCTGGCATTGAACCGGGACATCCCTGCATGGGCAGCAGGAGAACAACCTTGGTGATGCAGTGTCCTCTGGCTCCATTCCATTTAACTGGCCGATCTTACCTCGACCTCAGCCCCAGCTGGAACACACCCTCACCATCACACAGACCTGGCATGAGACACTGGATTATCAGACAGAAACTTGGTTAAATGATGTTAAGATTGCAAAGTGAATCCTTTAAAAATCAGGAAATAGCTACAATAAGTTTGCACGTGCACCCTTAACTCGGTCCTCTTGTGCATATACATTCTAATACACTGCCCTCCACCTTGTCTAACCACTTAGACATGTGCAAAATAAATACAAAGGGGAGTGAAACATTGCCAGATCAGAACTGTCCACTCGCCCCGTGGGAGTGTTTTACAGCCATTTAGCACAGGTGTCAATGATGACATGCAGGGAAGACAGTGGGGGATCAGGCAGTCTTTACCTGTACAACAACATGCTGCTATTTCTGCGGAATCACAGGTTCATTCAAGCCCCGATTCAGGAAAGCATCCCTAGTGAGGGCAGCACTTAAGGACATGCATAGGTCCTATTGCACATGCTTAAAGTGCTGTCCTGAGACACTGCTTCAGTGTGCAGGTTGGACATTGCACAGTGTAAGAAGGAAGTTGCTACATTTATTTTTAAATAACTCAATAGAGCAGAGGTGCACACACAACACTTGTGGCCAAACCAAACTGAAATCAACCCTTTTCGCTGTGCAAGTTCCAGGCACTATTTTTCACTCTGTCATTCCGCAACCGATGATTTTTATTCTATTAAATGAGTGCAGCCCAGCCTCGTCACAGCTCACTGTCCTGCCTGCACTCCTGAAGTAGATTATGCTCTCAGTGAGGCTGGTGCAGATTTGAAGCTCATTGACTTTAATGGATTTACTTCAGATTTGTCCTGCCGTAACAAATTTGGATTAGAACAAGTCAGGGATCCGTGGGACCCTTGCCTCATTCCCAGAGCCCCATCCATCCTGTGCACTGAATGAGATAGGACTTTTGGGGGAAACAATAGCGTGTGATCATGTAATTAAAGACTGCACTGTAGTACTATAACGCACACGCATACATGGGTCAGAATTAAGGTTACTTGGGCAACCTTAACTTTGGCATTTCTAAACTTTTGAGTGTTCCACTTTGTAACCTGAAAGTTCTTTTATCTAGATGGTTTGGCTGGCCCAGGGGTCGGCAACCTCTGGCACGCGGCTTGCCAGGGTAAGCACCCTGGTGGGCCGGGCCAGTTTGTTTACCTGCCGCGTTGGCAGGTTCGGCCGATCGCAGCTCCCACTGGCCGCGGTTCACCGTCCCAGGCCAATTGGGGTGGCAGGAACCCGTGGCCAGCACATCCCTCGGCCCGCAGCAGGTAAACAAACTGGCCCGGCCCGCCAGGGTGCTTACCCTGGCGAGCTGCGTGCCAGAGGTTGCCGACTTCTGGGCTAGACCAACACAAGAATTCAGAAAGCAAGCCAAGATTGGAATTCATCTCAAAATATCCTATTGGTTAAGGCAGAGTGCCATTTCATTCAGTTCCCACTTGCACATTGAATGAAACCTGGCTCACAGTGTTTTTTGCAGGACTTGGAATTCCACATGCATGTGCAGACCAGCTGTGCTTCGCTGTGAAACACAGAGACTCACAGAGCAGGTGCAGCACAGGTGCAAAGAATCATTACAGCCTCATAGTTCAGCTGAATTGAAGTTGATTTTTTGCTGGAAAAGTGAAAGGCGCTTCTCCTCACTAAGGACTATGGCAAGCTTTGACTTTCCAACCTGAAAAGCTTCACCCCAAAATAAAACCAGTGGAAAGGGGATTTTTAATGGAAATGGTCGGCAACCTTCACTGTAAGTGCCTTGCAGCTCCAGCCATCACTGCAATCCAAAGTGCTCAGTTCACCTGGTGCGTCACTGGGCACTGACATTTGGGACACCCTGGTGGGTTTGCTGTCGGTTCTTTTCATCAGAATATGTTTTACTGTTATCATTCCCTTTGTATTGCAGTGTCTGTCAAACCATTGCTTGTTCAACACGGGATTTCCAATAAATCGCCGTTAGTTGAAATAACAACTTTGCCTCTCTAGTTCCTTTCCCCATCTGACGCGCTCAGTGGTTCCGTGAGCTCACCCACAGAAAGATGTGGACTATCATGCTGAAAGCTCCAACCCTCATTTACTCAGTTGAGCCAGGCTGTACTGGAGAAACCTGTGGCAAAGAGACCCATAGTCCGTACTGGGCTGTGACCCCACTGCAGCCAGTGGAGCGTACGACAGTGTAAAACAGCTGCCGGTCGAGAGCCAGCCCAAAGAGTGGAAGACAATGCTCTGAAAAATGGCTTTACACAATTGTACTTGATCCATGTGGCTCCCAGGGCCTCGGTGTGATGTTTTTTTCAAGTTCCCAGGACTGTCAGTCCCCTTGTTACTCCTCTGCCTGCAAGTCAGAGACTTGCAGGTGCTTAAAGGGATGTCAGCTCCCTGACGCCACTAGCCTGCTAGCCACCCACACAATCTCGGGGCTGTGTCAGCCCTTACTTTGCCTTAACAGTAGGTGAACCCCTTTGAAGCATTCCCCTGTGATATCCAGCCCATCACAGAAATATCAGGTTTGCTATCCCCAAGGGAACAGCGTACACACCAGCTTGTTTGAGTCAACTGAGGATAAGTTCCTATGTAACATCACAGCACTGAGATATATTTATAGTGAAAACAAGTTTTTTTTATCAAAGATAAAGATTTAAGAGATACTGAGTAAGGATAATGGAAACAGAAAGGTTATATATAAAACAAAACCCATACACGCTTTCTAGAGACTAAACCTAACCTTTACAGCCTAACCACTTGTCTAAAAGGAGCCTTACCTCACTTGTATGTCCTTCACAGTGCTCCCAAGCAGGGCAGGTTGGCATCCTGTTTTCAGGAATGTGATCACCCTGTCCAATTCCTTCCTCAGGTGCAGGATAAAGAGGTGTCCTTTTGCCTTCTCCTTATAACCCCCAAAATTCATTGTTTCGTCCCCAGGGTAAAGGGACTTACAATGCTTCATTTACATGTGACCCGAGGCAGAGAGGTGAACATATATCCTTTGTCTGGCCGAAACCTGTTTCTCAATCCTCCCTTGATTCAGACTTTATTAGGAATATATTTTTGGTATACACACACACACACAAAACATCATACATGGTATTTGTACATATATGTCACAACACTGTTAATGACCAATGTGACCCTTGCTTTTATTGAAGACCCCACCTGTATGGAGAAATACTATGTAAGCCATGTGCTAGGGGTGGTGAGATTGTGAGGCCTGTGTGATGTTATGAGTTTAATATAATATCTCATTGAAAGGTGACAGGGCCAGAAAGAGTTAATTAACTCACAGACTGACCTGCCCCAGGGCCGAACTTTAGAAACTGGTTAGGAAGCTATGTAAATGAACAGAGCTTTGAAATGCAAGTCTGCATTGTTAGAGATAGAAGGGTAGATGTTTGCTCAGGTCTTGTGATATAAGCAAACAAGTCTTGTCTATTGCTATAGCTTTGATTCAAAGATCAAAAAAGGAATATTAACATTTAGGAAGATACTTAAGTGAAATAGTATTATTGTCTCTATGTCGCTTTGAAGGTCGTGGTAACCTGTATCTGAACTGTTTAATGGATAAATTATCCTGTGCTAATTGCCATAATGTTTAGGAGAAGGGAAGTTAAGCCTATTGTTTTCTCAGGCCAAAAGGCTGCAGGAAATGTATAAAAACCCTGGGACACGATCCTTCTTCATCTCAGATCTGCTTTGGGTTTCAAGAGGGGGAAACCTTAAGCCATAAGGATTGAGATCCCCAGTCACTGACTGGAGTCACCCTGAATATGGACATTGGACTATACCCTATGGACTATTTCTAAAAGAACTTTTGGCAACTACAAGCTCACCTCTGCTATGCATCTGAACCTCAAGAATTGAATTCAAGTCTGTATGTATATTGATCTGTTAACCAACTCTCTCTCTCTTTTCTTTTTTAATAAATTTTAGCTTAGTTAATAAGAATTGGCTCTAAGCATGTATTTTGGGTAAGATCTAAGTTATAATTCGACCTGGGTATGTGGCTGACCCTTTGGGATTGGAAGAACCTTTTCTTTTATATGATGAGATAAGATTTTCAGTCATCATCATCATATCTGACATGTGTGTCTGGATGGAGGCCTGAGGCTGGGCACTTTAAGGGAACTGCGTTGTTTGAACTTCTGAGTAACCAGTGAAGTACTATAGAAGCTGTTCTGTGCTGGCTTGGTAAATGTAAGTATTGGAATATCCACCAGCATTTGGGGTTTGTCTGCCCCATTTTGTTTGCAGTTCACCCTAATTGAGTGACCTCAGCTGGCTCCCACAGGCAGCATCGTCACAGCCTGTCAGGAGTTACTGTTACAGAACAGTGAACCCTTTGCCAGTTGGCAGTGAGGGGCTCTGAGGGTCACACTTGGTAGTCTCGTTTTCCCCAAGAAACTGCTTTGCCCTTTATGAAGGTGTTAAAATACCATGTGCCTGAAGGCTTCAGAGAGCAGCTCCTCCATTGCAGACCCCAGAAAGAAGAGCATAGGAGAGACAAACATTAGCAAGAGCCCAGAGCATCCCACACAAATCTCCTTCGGTCCCCAAACCAATCTTTATAAATGTACCACGAGGGTACGTTCCTCCCTAAGTCCCCAACAGTAAGTCCTGCCAGGGTGGTGCCTCATCACAGGCAAGGCCAAAGGGAACTCAGCCTGCACGTCTCGGGCCTCATTGCTCCTAAACGGGAGACCACGAGAGATGGAAGACAGTACGAATAAAAGTGGGTCTCAAGGCGGCAGTCGCTGCCTGGGACATGTTACTGCAGGGGAATCTGCAGGTTTGGGACCATGACACGCACAGTGAATAAGAAATAAATATTAAAGCAGAAGCAAAACCTGAATGAGCAGAGGACTTCCTTCCTCCGGCATTGTGTTGTGGCACTGGTCTAGGTGTAGCCACTGGCACAAGTGCCAGAGGGCACTGGAGGAGGAGGAGTTCTTTGCTTATGTGAAGTTGGGCCATGCACTGGCACATACATGGCTGCTTGGGAAGAAGAGACCCAAATTCTCCACTTGGGGCACTTCCCATATTGCCCCCTCGCTCTGCATAGTTCATTAGGACAGGGAACAACCCCACGTGGTCATGAGTTAGGCCTCAAAAAGTCATTTCCACATACCCGGAGAATGTAAAGAAAATGGCAGGTGGGAGGTGTGTGGGGAAATTAAGGTAGAGGAAGAATAATAAGGTGAACAGTATTACTATGTTCATTGTAACAGGTCTATCATTGGGGCTTATGCTTAAATCAGGCAAAGGCAAATACACTATCTGATGTCCTTGAAAGTTCGTCTTAGATCTGCCACACTGTTCACCCCGTGCTGGCCTTTCGATGAGGCTGAGACCACTGGGCCAAAGTTAACCTGTGTAAGTTCTGACCCAGGAGCTGGTGAGCCAAAGTGCCCGGTCAGCTATGGAATATTTGGAGTGGGCGGCACCAGAGGGTATGTTTCAGTATAGGCTAGCCATGTCTCTGGCTGTGGGGACTGTAAGGTAATTGGGAACCTCTGGCTGGACTTAGAACAAAAGTTCCCCAAGCTAGGTGAGCCGATGCTGCTGCTCCTATCAGAGAGAGCAGGAATGGGCCACCTGGTTGTTTCAAGTTCACCAGCAGATGGCGCACAAACAAGAATCTAAAAATCTTGTAATGCATTCTCATCATGGATTGGCCATTATACCAGGCTGCCGTATGAGGCAGCCAACATTCTGGCTGTGGTTTCGCACAGAGAGGACCCAATGTGACAGAGTTCTACTGGCTGCCTGGATGAAATACTTATTACAGGTGTAAATGAGGCAGCTAATTTGAGAGACCTAGTCCTGTGCTGCAGTGGTTTGAAGGGTCTGTGTTTCTGGGAAAGAAGGGTTTTTTCACAAGTGGGTCATAGAGATTAGCCTCTAAGGCCTCTACCAGAGAAAATAGAGTTACTAAGAATGTCACAAGTCACCGCTGGTTACTTCATTAATTGGAAAACTTCTTCTGTCCTGTCTACAGTAAAAATCCCACAAACCAAAACCCAACGCTGTGGTTGTTCAGAACGGATAAGAGTGAAGAATGTCACAAGGCATTTGATGCAGACCAATATCCTCATTTCTTTGAAGGTGCTAGTAGAGTTTGATGTCCAGGTGGAGCCTCACCTGTGGGGAGAAGTGGGTTTGGTCACAAATGGCAGATGGGACCAAAAGGCCAGCCAGTCACTTTCAGAACCGCAAGTCAAGCAGATAAAAAAATGTGCTCAGATGTAACACAGCGTTCTGTTAGGAGTGAAGAAATTCCAGGAGTTTCTGTAGGAGAGAAATTCTACTTTAATCACAGACACAGAATCACTGGTCACAATTCTTGACTCCAAAATGGGATGGCCGGTTTTAGCAGCTTCGGAATTACAGAAATGTGTTCTGAAGCTAACATCTTATCACTGTGCCACCTGGTACAAACCGCCTGAAAACTACAAAAGCACTTCTGCTGTTAAAGATTAGAAAGACCCAAATCCCATTCTCAGAATCTCCTTTGTGGAGATTCTGTTCCTGTTGCTGCAAAGACTGAATGACACTTTCTGCTTACGACACATAGCAAACTTCATTACCAACTCCCAGAGTACTTTATAGATTTGTCATCACCCTCCATTTGCAGAGTGGAAAACTGAGGCACAGCAGAGGGAGGAAGGGAGCTGCCTGAGGTTACGCAGCCAAGTCCAGGGCACTTGGAGAGAACTCTGATCCTAGCAGGTGATTTGACTATTGTCAGTGAAGAATGATGTAAGCTAGAAGCAGCTCAAACAGAGAATTCAGCAGAGGGACTATAATGCGGGGTTTCCATGCAGTGATACCAGAATCCATGCCAGCTTTCAGAATTCCACTGTGACTTCAAGCCCCACTGGCAAAGCTTGAGTAAGAACTGGTGGCCAGTTCGACTGCTCTTTCCCCCCCCCCATCCATAAAGCTTGTCAACCTATCAAAGAAAGCTATTAGTTTGGTTTGACGTGATTTGTTCTTGACAAAGCCATGCTGACTGTTACTTATCACCTTATTGTCTTCTAGGTATTTGCAAATTGATTGCTTGATTATCTGCTCCATTATCATTCCGGACTGAAGTTAAGCTGACTGGTCTGTGATTCCCTGGGTTGTCCTTATTCCTCTTTTTATAGATTGACACTATATTTGCCCTCTTCCAGTCCCCTGGAATCTTGCCTGTCTTCCATGAGTTTTTGAAGATAATCTGTGGCTGGCTCAGATATCTCCTCAGTCAGCTCCTTGAGTATTCAAGGATGTATTTCATCAGGCCCTACCGATTTGAAGACATCTAACTTGTCTTAAGTAATTTTTTAAACTTGTTCTTTCCCTAATTTAGCCTCAGATCCTACCTTACTTTCACTGGCATTCACTATGTTAGATGTCCAATCGCTACTAACCTTTTTGGCAAAAACTGAAACAAACAAGTCATTTAGCTCTTCCGCCATTTCCACGTTTTCTGTTATTGTCTTTCCCCTCTCATTGAGTAATGGGCCTACCCTGTCCTTGATCTTCCTCTTCTAATGTATTTGTAGAATGTTTTCTTGTTACTCCTTATGTCTCTAGCTAATTTAATCTAGTCCTGGTGATTTATTACTGTTTAATTTCTCCTCAAACCTCCTCTATTGATGCCTCAATCTGGGACAGTTCCTCAGATTTGTCACCTAAAAAGATTGGCTCAATTGTGGGAATCTTCCTCACACCCTCTGCTGTGAAGAGTGATACAAAGAATTCATTTAGCTTCTCTGCAGGGGCCTTGTCTTCTTTGAGTGCTCCTTTAGCACCTCAATCATCCAGTGTCCCATGGATTGTTTGGTAGCTTTCTGCTTCTGATGTACTTTAAACATTTGTTAGTTTTTGTGTCTTTTGCTAGTTGCTCTTCCAATTCTGTTTTTGGCCTGCCTGGTTATACCTACACTTGACTTTCAGAGTTTATGTTCCTTTCTGTTTTCCTCAGTAAGATTTGACTTCCAATTTTGAAAGGATGTCTTTTTGTCTCTAATCTCCTCTTTTACTCTATTGTTTAGTGGTGAAGATTTTTCAGTCCTGTTACTGTTTTGTTTTTATTTGGGCTATACATATACACCTCTACCCCGATATAACGCTGTCTTCGGAAGCCAAAAAATCTTACCGCGTTATAGGTGAAACCATGTTATATCGAACTGGCTTTGATCCGCTGGAGCTCACAGCCCCGCCCCCCTGAAGCACTGCTTTACTGCCTTATATCCAAATTCATGTTATAGCGGGTCGTGTTATATCGGGGTAGAGGTATAGTTTGAGCTTCTGTTATGTGTTTTTTAAAAGTTTCCATGCAGCTTGCAAGGATTTCACTCTTGTGACTGTTCCTTTTAATTTCCATGTAACTAGATTCTTCGTTTTTGTGTAGTTCCCCTTTTTGAAGTTCAGTGCTACGGTGGTGGGTTTCTTTGGTATTTTCCTCCCTACAAGACAGTTAAATTTAATTACATTGTGGTTGCTATTACTGACCAGTTCCAGCTATGTTCACCTCTTGGACCAGATCCTGTGCCACTCAGGACTAAATCAAGAACTCCCCCGCCCCCCTTGTGGGCTCCAGGACTAACTGCTCCAAGAAGAAGTTGTCACGCTGCCTGGAGTGGCTCACGACTGTGAGTGCCTACCTCAGGGCAGACTGTCAAAACCAGGGCAGACACCCCAAACTGCTGGTATGTTCTATAATTAGATTTCACCAACCCAGTACTAAATGTGAACTCCTGGATCACCATACCAGTCTTCCCATGGGGGCACAGACAGTCCCGTGAGACTCTCCAGTCTATTTTGCCACCCAGACAAACTGAACTTAGTGATAAATGGTCACTTACACCCAAAATTACACCACAGTCAGGCTGCTTCCAGTACCAAGAAACCAATCACATAGCCCAGATAAATTGGGACCTACATCTTACACCAAAGACAATGCCTGTCCCAATCCTGTAATAAACTATCTAAAGGTTTATTAACTAGGAAAAAGAAATGAGTTACTTACAGGTTAAAGCAAGCAAACAACACACAGAAATGAGTTATCATCTAGATTCTGAGAGTGACAGAATTGTAGTCATCTGTCAATTCCAAGTGCCTTTCAGGGCAGACCCAGGAGGTAGCCCCTGGGGATCTCTGGCTTCAGTTTGGCTTCTGTGGCCCTGTGAGAATTCAAACAGCGAAGAGATGAAAAATCTCCCCATCAACTATTTCTGTTTCCTGGCACGTACTGCTCCATGAGTGGACTGAGCAGTTAACAAAGCTTTTGTCTTATAATGGCCCACCTAAATTTTGATAGTCCTTCTGGGAGTGCACAGTATCACCTAGGTGTGCATGGGGCTGCCGGTTGTGACCATGCCATCATCCTGACCCTTATTCTCCATCTGCCCCCAGGTGGTTGTTCATCTGACTGAGGATCTGCTGTCCCAAGCCGTGATGATGGTGGAGAACAGCCGGCCCACCCTCGCAATTAACCTGGCCGGAGCCCGTCAATACTGGCTGGAGGGCATGCTGCGCCACGAAATAGGTCAGAGCTGGGCTGGAGGCATGGGCCATGCGGGACGCCGGGGATGTGGAGCCGCGCAGGGACTCGCCTGGAACTAATGCTCCTGCTGTTGAAAGGGAATAAAATGGAGCCGCATGTTGCATGGCCTTTGTGGGGTGGGGTAGGCAGAAGGAGGCTGGAGCCTATCATGTCACAGAGCTGGGAGGCAGTCGTCCTTCCCTATAGGCCTCTGGGGTAACCACCCTGGAAATAACACCCTGAGCTGGGAGCACCTCAACCTCTCAAAGCTACTGACGATAGGAGGGAGGGAGGAGAAGAGCCAGAGGTGGTGAGGGGCTGCAGAGCCTGACGGGATCCAGTGTGAGGACCCCTTGGAGCTGGCTCTGCACAACGGTGGGTTGAGGACTCGGCACTACATGGAGAATGCCGAGGGGGGGAGGCACAGAGGGGGTTGGTTAGGCCAGCAGGCGGGGGTAGGACGCCAAGAAAAACTGCTCAGAATTTTTCACAGCGGACATTTTTTTCACTGCAAAATGGCCCTTTCTTCTTCAAAGGCCTCTGTGATCCCCATGGGGGAGTTGCCCCTTGGCGGCAAGCACAGAGCCCTCTTTGAAGCTGTGTCCATTGGGGAGCAGGACCTCCCCCCAGGTGGCACTGAACACATGGCACTGATGGCTGGAAGAGCCGAAGCACTCTCGGCCGTGCCCATTGCTGTGAGGGAGGGTTAACGCTAGTGCTGGAATTAGTTGAAAAGGTGTTAGTGTAGTATTAGGACAGGGCAGGATGGTGTTAGGGCGGTGTTAGCGCAGCGTAGGAGTGCTACCACTATAGTTACACACGGTGGAGGGATAGCTCAGTGGTTTGAGCATTAGCCTGCTAAAGCCAGGGTTGTGAGTTCAATCCTTGAAGGGGCCATTTAGGGATCTGGGGCAAAAATCTGGGGATTGGTCTTGCTTTGAGCAGGGGGGTGGACTAGGTGACCTCCTGAAGTCCCTTCCAACCCTGATATTCTATGATTCATTAAACTAGGGTTGCAAAATCAAGCCCTCAAAAGTTCAGAAGCACCAGAATTAGGGCTCTCCCTTTGGTCTCCTTGTGCATATGCATTAGGATACAGGCTTTAATTACAGGATCACATGCTACTTTTTCCATAGGACCCTGCCTCATTCGGTGCCCACTGAAAGACCATTCAGAGCTCTCAGACAAAGGTGTCCCCTCCCAGGAGGTGCTTTCTCAGGGCTAGGATGGGAGATGGCAAGGAGAAACCTGACGATCAAGGAGGAGACACACATTGGAAGGGGTGCCAGTGCCACCGCGGCGTCCCCAGTGCAAGTGGTGGGGGGGAGGGCTCTAGAGCAGGGTTCTCAACCTTTTTCTGTCGGAGGCCTCCCCCAACATGCTATAAAAACTCCACGGCCCACCAATGCCATATAAAAGCCAGAGCCAGCGTTAGAGAGGAGTAAGCAGGGTAATTGCCGGGTGCCCCAAACCACAGGGGGCCCCGCAGAGCTACGTTGCTCAGGCTTCAGCTTCAGCCCCAGGTGGCGGGGCTCGGGGCACCGGGCTTCAGCCCTGCACAGTGGTGCTTCAGCTTTCTGCCCTGGGCCCCAGCACGTCTAACACTGGCCCTGCTTGGCGGAGCCCCTGAAACCTGCTCACTGCCCCCCCCGGGGGCCCCGGATCCCTGGTTGAGAAGCACTGCGCTAGAGAGAGGCCTGAGGGAGGGTTGTTCATTTCTAGTTATTGAACCATGGAGCCTAGAGTTTGTAAAAGTTTGTTAAACTCAGCAGTGAAGCCATCTGGCCCCGGGGGACAGTTTAGATATCAAAGGATTAATTGAGTATTATTCCAGCCCTCCTGCCACCAGTCCTAGAGCATAGCTAGTGGCTGCTGTGCCCCTTAGCTCTGAGGGAGAAGATCAAATGTCAGAGGTTTTGTCAGCGAGACAAGGTGGGGGAGGTAATACCTTCTATCGGACCGACTTCTGTTGTTGAGAGAGACCAGCTTTTCTTAGACTTTTATCTGCTGAAAGAGCAGCTGTGGGGTAGGGGGGGTTTGCCATGTCCCTTATCAATGTGGGGAACGATTTCTCCCCAATGCTCCTGATTTCCTAGCCCCATTGCCCAGGGGCTTTGCACGGGGTGCGTGAGACACGGGTTGTAGCTGACTAATTTCTCTCCCTTGTCTTCTCTAGGCACTCACTACATCCGTGGGGTGAATAATGCCCGCCAGCCTTGGCACAGTATGGAGGGCCGTAAGCGGTACGGCCTGAAGCCTGCTAACCCCACAGAAGAAGGCCTGGCTAGTCTGCACAGTGTCCTCTTCCGTAAGCAGCCCTTTCTGTGGCGGGCAGCACTGCTGTACTACACTGTCCACCAGGCCAGTCACATGTCCTTCAGCGTGCTCTTCCAGCACTTGGAGCAGTACGTCCAAGACGCCCGGGTCCGGTGGGACTACTGCGTGCGGGCAAAACGAGGCCAGACTGACACCTCACAGCCAGGTGAGCAGATAGCGCCACGGCAGAGCCAGGCCCGTGGGTGGGGATGGGACTTGGTGGTTAAGACACTGGGCTGGGAGGCTGGGGTCTGTTCCCAGCTCTGCTACTGCCCAGGGGTGAGTCTCTGTTCCTCTGTTCTCCTGCCCTATGTTCCAGCTTGTCTCATCCGAGCACGGAGGGTCTCTTGCTGGGTGTGTGCAGGGCTGGGGACTTGCTGTTTTAGGTGGGGATTGGCAGGAAAGGGAGGGTGAGCGTGGAGGGCAGGTGGCAGGAGGGGGATGATGCAGACACCCATCAGCACAGGGTCCAGCATGAGAACTGTACAAGGCCGTGGTGTCACAGCTGGGCCCTGCTCTAGCTGGTGGAGTCCGTGGTGGCCCCTGCCAGCAGCTCCTTTCTAACCTGAGCTCACGTGGCTGGGGAAGGGGACACCCTGAACGGGGGGGTGTCTTCCCTGAAGAGTTCTCCCTTTCTTGTGTCGCTCTGACTAGCTTTGAAGGTGACCCTTTAAGTCCTCTGCAAAAATGAGTTAAAAAAGTAGCCTCAGGTCCTAGCCCAGCCCCTGTCATTTGGCTGTGCGAGACCCACATGAGCCAGAGGAGAAACTGGCTGACTGTAGAGGGGTAACAGTGAAACTGACTAGATGGAATGTGGGATATGGGGTCTCTGTGCACAACTCCTCTGACACCCCCACGCCGGCACCTCAGCCTCACTTTTTGCTGTAGCACTTGCAGAGTTGGGTCTGTCCAGGGCTTTTCAGGAAATGTTACGCAGAGTCCAAGGCAGCGCTACGGTAGCCGGAGCCCTGAACTTGGGTGATAGTAACAGCTCCCAATTGTTGTCACAGACAGGGGAACCAGCCTGTGTGTTTATCAGACAGATACTTACACTTAACACTCAGAACCCTTGTAGACAGTCGTTGAAATACTGTGATTACAAAGAGCGCTGCCGCTGCTCATGCTTTTCATAGATTTATAGATTTTAGGGCCAGGAGGGGTCACTGTGACCATCCCTTCTGCCCTCCTGCATACACAGCTGGAGAATGTCACCAGGGATCCCTGTAGCAGCCCCATCACTCAGAGGGACTTAGGCGCTTGACTCCCATTGGTTTCACTGGGAGCTAGGCACTGGAATACTTTTGAGCAGCTGCCCCTGTCTTTGTTTAAAGACTTCAGGTGACACTGAATCCACCACACCTCTGTGTCAGTTTTTTCAATGGTTAATCATAGAACATCAGGGTTGGAAGGGACCTCAGGAGGTCATCTAGTCCAACCCCCTGCTCAAAGCAGGACCAATCCCCAGACTGATTTTTGCCCCAGATCCCTAAATGGACCCCTCAAGGATTGAGCTCTCAACCCTGGGTTTAGCAGGCCAATGTTCAAACCACTGAGCTATCCCTCCCCCCGAGTTAATTACCCTCATCTAGTTTCAACTCCCAGGCCTTGGATTTTGTTCTGACTTTATTTGCTAGATTAAAGAGTCCTCTACTAGTGCGTCACTTGTGGGGTATTGAAAACTGTGTTACCATTACCAGCGCTACCACTTTAAATTATAACGGGTTTCCTGCTCCTGCTTGCAGGCTAGGGGCCTCGGTAGGGAAGTGTGTGATCTGGGCCTAGCAGCAGTCAGTCTGTGGAAAGCCAGCCTAGAGCAAAGTGGGGTGAGTTAGGCCTCTCTCTGTATTAGGGAACAGCCTGCTTCGTCTCTCTCTGGGTTTTTTTGGTTGTTTTGGGTTTGGGATCTGGACTCTACGGGTACATTTACACGTGCAGCTAGGGGTGTGATTCCCAGCTCGAGGTAGCTCTCACCCAGCTAGCGCACTACAAATCAACTGTAGCCATGAGCTAGGCACGCTGAGTATGGGCCAGACTTTCAGACAGGTACATACTTAGGGGTGGCTGGTCTGTCCTGCAGCTCGCACTGCCACAGCTACGCTCTGGTTTTAGCACCCTGTCTCTCCTCAAGCTGCGCCCCAGCTCCAAGTGTAGACATAGTCTAAGAAATGACGTAGCACTACATGGCAGCCTGCAGAAAGAGTATTTCTGTTTTTCTTTTCTCTCTCTCTCTGTGTGCGCGCGCGCGCTGTGAACGTAACAGAGAATGCTGGGACGGCTTCTTTAGGAAAGAAAAATAAAAGAGGATGACGAAGAGTAGAGATAAAATGGCTACCTACTGCAGTCTGGAGAGTTTCCAATTTAATGGGGGGGAAAAAGGAAGATTTTGCAACATACATTCAGAGACTTGAGCAGTATTTTTACGTGTATGCTATAGAGGATACTGATAAACAGAGGGCTGTTTTCCTAACGTTGGTGGGAAAAACGACATTTACCATGCTTAAGCTTGTGTTGTCCACAGAAACCTGCTGAGTTGGAGTATAAAGGAGAGTCTAGAACAGTGGTTTTCAACCTTTTTTCATTTGTAGATCCCTAAAAATTTCAAATGGAGGTGCGGACCCCTTTGGAGATCTTAGCCATAGTCTGCGGACCCCTAGGGGTCCCTGGACCACAAGTTGAGACCCACTGGTCTGAAGAAACCAGATCACACAGCTTCTCTCAGAGCCCCCTAACCTGCAAGCAGGCCCAGGAAACCCCTTATAGTTTAGTGATAGCTTTAATTTTCTCCTACGCAGATTTCATCTTCTCACTCTTCACCCCCTTTTCCAGGTCAGTAATGACTATATTGGAGACCGCTGGTCCTAGTACTGACCCCAGCCCATTGGACTTGCTTCTGACCTCACTTACATCAGCTCTTTCCTAGTCTAACTCTAAGGGATGCCTACACTTGGAGCTAGGGCTGCAGTGCTGAGTGTGTGTAGACGTACTCACGGTAGTGCTCATCGAGCCAGCGCATTACAAGCAGGAGTGTACAGGAGCACTGGCTACCCATGTACAAACCCAGGGGGCCTGGGCGGGTTTGTACTTGGGGCGGCCAGCCCGGGCTACTGCAGCTGCACTATGATCCTTTTAGCTGATGAGAGCCAGCACGGTGTGTCTGTGTGAGCTGGGCACTGCTCCCCTCGCACCAAGTGCAGACACACCCCAGCTGACGTCTGTTGAAATGCTGTTGATTTGTACCAGAGTGGGATGAAAATTAGGTCCGCAGCAACCAGCATGTTGGGAGGTGGCTGGGCTCCCACTTCTCCTCCTTACTCTCTTCCAGGCTGTTTCAGTAAGGATCAAGTGTATCTGGATGGAATTCTCCGGATCCTGAGGCATCGGCAGACTATTGACTTCCGGTTGCTGGCAGCACTGGGCAAGGTAACAGCCTGGAGAGATGGACAGAACCTGTTTCCTGATGTGAAATCAGTACATGGGAACGGTTCTGCTGCAGGATGGGCCATGGTTTATGGATTATTTATGTGATGTTTTTACACCCCCAGCCAGTGCGATAACCAGGGTTCTTCCCCTTGGTCTTAGGGACGTAATCGTAAACTTTGCTATTTGATTAATGTAAATACTCAGGAGATTAACATGAAAAACCCAGCTTTGGTCATTAACCCTGTTCTTAAATGATGGAATTTAGCACAAATACCGAATAGGAAATTACTGCAGAAAGGGATCTGGGGATTATAGTGGATCACAAATGAGTCAACAGTGTAACACTGTTGGGAAAATGCAAACATCATTCTGGGATGTATTAGCAGGAGTGGGGAAGTGGGATACTGTGAGGAAACACAAGGAGGAGGGTACAAGATGGGAAGCCTCCTGATTCATACTGAGAAGGTAGGGCAATCGGCTAGTTCTCTTAGGTGCATGTACACAAACGCAAGGAGCCTGGGAAACAAGCAGGAAGAATTGGAAGTCCTGGCACAATCAAGGAACTATGATGTGATTGGAATAACAGAAACTTGGTGGGGCAGTTCACACGACTGGAGCACTGTCATGGATGGTATAAACTGTTCAGGAAGGACTGGTACGGGAGGAAAGGTGGAGGAGTTGCATTGTATGTAAGAGAGTGGTATGATTGCTCAGAGCTCCAGTATGAAACTGGAGAAAAGCCTGTTCAGAGTCTTTGGGTTAAGTTTAGAGGCGAGAGCAACAAAGGTGATGTCATGGTGGGCATGTGCTATAGACCACCGGATCAGAAGGATGAGGTAGACGAGGCTTTCTTCGGACAACTAACTGAAGTTTCCAGATCACAGGCCCTGGTTCTAATGGGGGACTTCAATCACCCTGACATCTGCTGAGAGAGCAATACAGCAGTGCACAGACAATCCAGGAAGTTTTGGGAGAGTGTTGGGGACAACTTCCTGGTACAAGTGCTGGAGGAACCAACAAGGGGCCGTGCTTCTCTTGACCTGCTGCTCACAAACAGGGAAGAATTGGTAGGGGAAATAGAAGTGGATGGCAACCTGGGCAGCAGTGACCATGAGATGGTTGAGTTCAGGATCCTCACAAAAGGAAGAAAGGAGAGTAGCAAAGTATGGACCCTGGACTTCAGAAAAGCAGACTTTGACTCCCTCAGGGAACTGATGGGCAGGATCCCCTGGGAGGCTAATATGAGGGGGGAAAGTTGTCCAGGAGATCTGGCTGTATTTTAAAGAAGCCTTATTGAGGGTGCAGGAACAAACCATCCCGATGTGCAGAAAGAACAGCAAATATGGCAGGCGACCAGCTTGGCTTAACAGTGAAATCTTTGGTGAGCTTAAACTCAAAAAGGAAGCTTACACGAAGTGGAAATTTAGACAGATGACTAGGGAGGAGTATAAAAATATTGCTCGAGCATGCAGGGGTGTAATCAGGAAGGCCAAGACACAATTGGAGTTGCAGCTAGCAAGGGATGTGAAGGGTAACAAGAAGGGTTTCTACAGGTATGTTAGCAACAAGAAGGTGGTCAGGGAAAGTGTAGGACCCTTACTGAATGGGGGAGGCAACCTCGTGACACATGATGAGGAAAAAGCTGAAGTACTCAATGCTTTTTTTGCCTCGGTCTTCACAGACAAGGTCAGCTCCCAGACTGCTGCACTGGGCAACACAGTATGGGGAGGAGGTGAGCAGCCCTCAGTGGTGAAAGAACAGGTTAAGGACTATTTAGATAAGATGGACATGCTCAAATCCATAGGTCCAGATCTAATGCATCCAAGGGTGCTGAGGGAGTTGGCTGACGTGATTGCAGAGCCACTGGCCATTATCTTTGAAAATTCGTGGCGATCAGGGGAGGTCCCGGACGATTGGAAAAAGGCAAATATAGTGCCCCAGGAAAGAAAGAGAACCCAGGGAATTACAGACCGGTCAGCCTCACTTCAGTCCCTGGCAAAATCATGGAGCAGGTCCTCAAGGAATCCATTTTGAAGGACTTGGAGGAGAGGAAGGTGATCAGGAACAGTCAATATGGATTCACCAAGGGCAAGTTATGCCTGACCAACCTGATTGCCTTCTATGATGAGATAACTGGCTCTGTGGATATGGGGAAAGCGGTGGATGTGATATATCTTGACTTTAGCAAAGCTTTTGATTCGGTCTCCCACAGTATTCTTGCCAGCAAGTTAAAGAAGTATGGGCTGGATGAATGGACTATAAGGTGGATAGAAAGCTGGTTAGATCATCGGGCTTAATGGGTAGTGATCAACGGCTTGATGTGTAGTTGGCAGCTGGTAGCAAGCAGAGTGCCCCAAGGGTCGGTCCTGGGGCCGGTTTTGTTCAACATCTTTATTAATGATCTGGATGATGGGATTAATTGCACCCTCAGCAAGTTCGCAGACGACACTAAGCTGGGGGGAGAAGTATATATGCTGGAGGGTAGGGATAGGGTCCAGAGTGACCTAGACAAATTGGAGGATTGGGCCAAAAGAAATCAGATGAGGTTCAACAAGGACAAGTGCAGAGTCCTGCACGTAGGAAGGAAGAATCCCATGCACTGTTACAGGCTGGGGACCGACTGGCTAAGCAGCAGTTCCGCAGAAAAGGACCTGGGGATTACAGTGGACGAGAAGCTGGATATGAGTCAGCAGTGTGCTCTTGTTGCCAAGAAGGCCAACGGCATATTGGGCTGCATTAGTAGGAGCATTGGCAGCAGATCGAGGAAAGTGATTATTCCCCTGTATTCAGCACTGGTGAGGCCACATCTGGAGTATTGCATCCAGTTTTGGTCCCCCCACTATAGAAGGGATGTGGACAAATTGGAGAGAGTCCAACAGGGCAACAAAAATTATTAGGGGGCTGGGGCACATGACTTACGAGGACAGGCTGAGGGAACTGGGCTTATTTAGTCTGCAGAAGAGAAGAGTGAGGGGGGATTTGATAGCAGCCTTGAACTACCTGAAGGAGGGGTTCCAAAGAGGATGGAACTCGGCTATTCTCAGTGGTGGCAGATGACAGAACAAGAAGCAATGGTCTCAAGTTGCAGTGGGTGAGGTCTAGGTTGGATATTAGGAAACACTATTTCACTAGGAGGGTGGTGAAGCACTGGAATGGGTTACCTAGGGAGGTGGTGGAATCTCCAGCCTTAGAGGTTTTTAAGGCCCGGCTTGACAAAGCCCTGGCTGGGGTGATTTAGTTGGTGTTGGTTCTGCTTTGAGCAGGGGATTGGACTAGATGACCTCCTGAGGTCTCTTCCAACCCTGATATTCCATGATTCTATGAGTGTTGTTAAGCAAGACACAAAAAGTAATTCTTCCACTCTACTCTACACTGGTAAGGCTTCAAGTGGAGTATTGTCTACATCTGGGCACCACACTTCGGGAAAGATGTGGACAGATTGGAGAAAGTCCAGAGAAGAGCCACAAAAATGATGAATGGTCTAGAAAACATGACCTGTGAGGAAAGACTGAAAAAATTGGGTTTGTTTAGTCTGGAGAAGAGAAGACTGCGGGGAGGGGAGGAGCATGAGAACAGTCTTCAAGTACATAAAAGGTTGTTATAAAGAGGAGGGTGAAAAATTGTTCTCCTTAACCACTGAGGACAGGACAAAAAGTAATGGACTTAAACTGCAGTAAGGGAGGTTTGGGTTGGACATTAGGAAATACTTCCTAACTTCAGGGTAGCTAAGCACTGGAGCAGATAACCTAGGGAGGTTGTGGAATCTCTGTTGTCAGTGGTTTTTAAGAGCAGGTTGGACAAACACCTGCCAGGGATGCCTAGATAGTCCTGCCTCAGTGCAGGGGACTGGACTAGAGACCTATCCAGGTCCCTTCCTGGCCTGAATTTCTATGAAAAAGAGAATGGATACAAGTGTGAGTGAGGGAAACAAATGGTTACATATAAAACAACCATAAAACACAAACTAGGGCTGACACTTAGTACTAGTGACCTTTCCGAGCCAATCAGGTAGATTCTCTCCTGACAGTTCAGTCTTTTGCAGCATTTGCTAGTCCCTAGGAGCTAGGCCAGCATCTTCCTTGCAGCATCGCCACTCCCCCAGGTTCTTTCTCAGTGGCTGGATGCTGCAGCATGTCTCTCTCCACCCTGTGAGACGCTGATCAGTCCTTTGCCTTTCTGCGGAGGGCCGTCCCCTCGCTGCCATAGCAGCCCATCTCACTTCAGTGGGCTGATAGTTTATCGTTGATGGTTTGCCACTGACCGTTTGGGCTGCTGCAGTGGTGGACAACAGCACTATACGGTATGTGATTGGCTAGCCAGCGACGGGGAGTGGCAGTCACTTCCCACTTCAATGGGCTTTCCTCAAGACCCATAACGGCCTAGTTTTCACTCTAGTTACATTATCCCTTAAATATAACCCGTGCACACAGCTTGCAATGATTGAGAATCGATACGTTACAAGCTTTCAGCAGAGACCTCACAAGCTGCCCTTCATGGATAAATACCTTGGACGCAGTGTATTAGGCACCGTGAGTTTGTCAGGTCTGAGCCAGGCAGTGACCCCTTTGCTGGCTGGCGCAGTGGGTCTCAGTGTCACAGTAAGTAACTCTCTTCTCCCTGTCCAGAGAGTTGAATTCCCAGGAGTGTCTCTTGAGCAGATCACACCGAGCTCCTCTGTACCTCAGGCCAGGTTTCAGGCAGGACCGGGCTCATACAAAGACTGCAAAGCGTATGCTCGTATGACAGTGAGGAGTTCACTGAGACGTCTCGGTCATGTGGCAGCTTGCACGTACGTGGCTCAGCGTGCCAGACTTCTCCGCAGAGTCCTGCCGAGGTGGTTGAAGTCTGCCTGCTGTCCCACTCAGCATCCACAGGACGTGCGGACTCCCATACATACAAGTTTCCTCTCATCCCTGGACTGTTGGCTGGACCTTGCCAGTGTACACAACCAGTTCCCTTTTCCCCAACCCTCCCCTCAGTGACCCTAGTCACAGATGCTTCATCTATTGGCCGGGGAGGACTTTCAGACTCAGGATCTCTGGTCAGCTCAGTTGGGGCGGGGACTTCGGGGAAGGGGTTGGAATGGGGATGAGGAAGAGGCGGGGCCTCATGGAAGGGGCAGGGTGGGGTTGGGGGCAGGGGAGGGGCGGGGACCCATGGAAAAGAGGGGAAGTCGGCGCCTATGCCCTCCCCCTCCGTATGGTGCTGAGATTTGAGCAGACTCAGACAGGCTCACCCCGTGCTAATGGCCGTGTCAGCATTGGTTCTCGCCCAGTGGAACCGGTCATGTCGCGCTCCCGTATCTCTACCGCACAGAAGAGCTTTTAGAGACAGGTGTCACTTGCTACCCTGGGCCTGCGTTTTTCCTGATCACAAAGACGAGGTACCAGCGGTGTGAGGTGACAGAACCCAGGAAATTAACCAGCCTACCTGGGGAGTCTCCCAAGAACGTCACCACACCCGAGAGACTCTGTGGGTCCTTCTTTGGTTTAGCTTGGCCTGGGCAGTCAGAGGCTAATGTGTATTTCTGAAGCTCTGGCCTGACCCATTTCTCACTGCACGGCTCACGTCGATACATTTGCTGATGTAGGCCTAGGGTAGGTGCTCTGGTCCCTGTCACGGTGATATGGGTGTGCTTACTTCTGTTTGTTCTATGGCTGAGCAAGGCGGTGCCGGCCCACCCTGTACCTGGCCCTTGCTGCAGCCCCACCAGGTGCAAGCTGGGTTCCTGTCTGTCCAAATGAGCCGCTGTTTGTTGGGCCTGAGAGAAGGTGCCTGTGCTCTGTGTCACCTGCCTCCATATCAGCAATTTCTGCTCCAGATGGGAACCTGACCTGCCAGGCTCCAATATCTGCACAGCTCGTTGGGTCTCATGCACTGCAGCGAGAAATCAGAGTATCTGTTAGAAGCCTCTCCGTGACCCCGACCCTAGAGTCTGGAGCTGGTGGGTCACAGCCCCCCATCCCTCCTGGCCAGAGCAACCATGTAGCTCAGGTGCCTGGAATTCCTGGGAACGGTCCATCCATTCTTGCTACCATGTGGTGCCCTCTCAGTAAGGCCCGGGCTAGTGTCGTTACATTAGCAGCCCTCCCCCAGATGCTATAGCAGGAGGTGAGTGAATCAGAATGCATGCGGGGCTGCGTGTGTGCAGTGATCCCCTTGGGTGGCTGGCCTGAGGGCCTGAAACATCTGTTTTCTTTCCACCAGGTCTCCTACGAAGATGTGAATCAGCTGAAGCAATTTGGGGTTCTGGAGAAGGCGCGAATCCCCCATTTCATGCAGGACATGGAACGGTACAGGCAGCAGCTTGACCACATCATTGCCACCAACAGACTGAATGAGGAGGAGCTAGAGCAGTTGCTGCCGGACTGACCAGGTCTGCAGGGTCCTGACCTGCCTGCCCCGTGGCAGAGTCCCATTTCCCAGGCCACACTGCCTTGTGGACAGGAAGCCTTTGGCACAAAAGGGAGTTGTCTTGTGTGCGTGTCTGACTGCAGCCGTCCAAAGCATTTAGGGTGCCCAGGGGTCTGCGTATTTATTATTCGTTTTGTGACTGGTCGGCAGGTCAGTCCTCACCTGGAGGAGGCAGGCTGCCATTTCAGAGCTTCCTCCCATCCATTCAGCATCGGGTCCTGCAAAGGGAGAGCTGGTTGTGTGGATTCCTGCAGCAGGACATGGCGTAGCAGGATGGAATGCAGCGGTGAGGGTGGGGGGGAGGGGATGATGGCTAAGATGCATGCAATGCCACGGGAGGGAACTAGCAGCAGAGGTGCTTTGGGGGTTGTGTTTTTTAAATGCTGTTGCAGGGGGAGGGCGTTACACTGGGGGAAGGAAGGATGATGGAAGATAGTTAAACAGCCCAAATCCAAGATGGAGAAGAGAAATGTTTCTCTAGGAATCACTGAGAGGACTGTGAGAAGTCTGCAGATCATAGATTAAAACCCTCGGCGGGAGCGGGGGCTTGGTCAGGGAGGGTGGAAGGGTGTGAGGTGTTGGAGGAGCAGAGCTGGATGAGTGGCTGAAGGAGCACCAGGTCTGTTCTAGTCTAGATCGGTTCTTGTACTGTGCTCATCACTGTAGTACCTGGGCAGAGGGGAAGCCAGACAGCTCGGAGTGTCTTCTCTAGTTGGTGAGAGGGAACTGGATATTATTAAAGAAATCAAATTTAGGCTGCATGCCATGAAAAGCTTCTGACAGCGCGATATTGCCTCATGAGCAGGCGCTCTGGTCAGCACAGTCTGCACCAGAACTCAATCAACTGCTTATTTGCTTCCCACCCTTGGTCTAGACATTGCCTGTAAAAATGCCTTTGCCCTTGACCATTCCTCAGCTGTAAGGAGGATTTTAATTCCCCCAATAAAGATTTTTTTCCACTCGTGTTTACATGGGAAGTGTCAGTGACGCTGGAGGCCTCACTAGGGGACTAGCGAAGAAATGGGGGAAGGTGTCACCCAAGAACTTGAAATCTGAGCGCCAGCTTCTGGCAGTGCTGGGGGACTATTGTGAACGGTACCAGCCTGTCAGTGATAGTTCAGTGAGAGTAGCCAGCTCCACTCTGAATGTCCTTTCTCCATTGCTTAGAACTTTGTCAAACTTTCACTTGGCGGCATGACATTTTCCAGCTCTCATCTCTGCCTGCTGGTGATTTTGTTGTTGTTGTTGCAAAGTTTGACCCTGAAGCAAACATCGGCCACCAGTCCCATCGCTTAGATTCTCCTCTTTAATATATTTCCTCCAACAAGGCAATTCCCAATCCCCAAACTCATTACACCATTGCTTGAAAAAGCTATTTACACATATCCCATCGTAACCTCCCTCCCCCTTGTCAAGTAAGGCCCCAAGTGGTGGAGCAGCCCCTGATGTGACCATCAGAAGCAGTCAAGGGAAGTCTCTGGCAGCCTTTAGAGTGGAATGGATTGATGAGAGGGTGACAGACACTGTGATGGTTTCTGATTGGTTTAAATCGCATCCCTGATGAAGTAACCAGGTGGAGATGGTGAATTAGATCGAATTCACCCCCACGTGTGTAGCTAGAAGCGCTTCATCTGGCGGCGCTCCTGGCGGCGTTGCTTCTTCTCATTTGGCTCCTGGGTGGCAGCTGAAGAGTCGGCCGTGAGCCAGGGCCCCAGGATGTTCACCCACAGGAGATAGAGAGCCCGTCCTGGCGCCTACAAAGCACAACAGGCAGCAAACTCAGTTACTGTAGGACACCGCTCGGCTACCAGGGACCGCAGAGCTCTGGAGAAGCTGATTCTACATCCAGACCTGGGTCTAGTCTTTAATGACGTCAGTGCTGGTGAAAGGTGCCCCTAAATACGTGCCGCAGTCAATGGGAGCTGCAGGGGCTCCGCACTTTTGAGAACCACCCGCTTCTTTAGGGGCCTAAATATAGACTTGAGGCCTCATGACCGGAGCCTAGTCATGAAAATCTTGGCTTCAGTTCCTAAGATCTCCACAGACCAGGCCCCACTTCCCAGCAACGGGCTCGCCCCCATTCCAGGAGGACTGCTCCTCGGAATAGGAGAATATGGGCTACTCCATTTCAATGCTTATTCAATTCAGTCTATTCCTCCTGACAAGACGCCCAGTACAGGGGTCAGACACGAGGCCGCTCCGCCGACAAAGGAAAACATTCTGAGTTACGTTTTAGTCAGCCAGCCATTTATAACGGGTGGCTTCTGCCACACAGACCCACTGGTGACAAAGCTAGGTAATAATCAGTTTGCGGTTTTTAATCAGTCTATGCAGGAAGTTCTGTTTTGATGTACGTCTACCTGTGCCAGGTGTTAAAGTCTTTGATAAGTTAGAAGGGGGGGGGAGAATTGATTTTCAGGGGTGCTGAGCGCTCAGCAGCTCCCCAGTTCAGTCAGGGTTGCCCCTGCACCGACATGGTCAAGGCAAGGCAGGTAAATACTCACAGCTCACCCCGTCACCACGCACATGTAAAGTATCAATGCGCATCCCAAGACATCCTGGACTCTGCCCCAAATGCCCCTCCCCCATCTATCATTGCCCGCTGGGCCTCTCACTGTCCAAGGGCTTTCAGAGAGGTGCCACCCAAACCCCGGCAGGCCTCAGCATTCCCGTGCATAACGGCACTCTCTCTTCTGGAGAAGACTGGGGGAGGGCTGCATGGTTTACCAAAAACCAGCTCTAGGCTGGGAAGGGAGGGTGAGAAATGAAATGGAAATAAGGTGTAAACAGCGAGAGTAATTAACCACTGGGACAATTTACCAAGGGCCGTGATGGCTTCTCCATCCCTGGCCATTTTTAAACCAAGACTGGCGGTTTTTCTAAAATCTGCTCTGGGAATTCTGCTGGGGCAGGTCTCTGGCCTGTGCTATATAGGTGGGCAGCCTCGGTCCTTCTGGACGTGGAGTCTATGAACTGGAGCAGAGCTGGAAGGGAGAGCAAGGCAAGGTTTGAATCTGGGGGTAGGGAGAAGGGCCCCAAAGACTTACCAAGAGCCAGAAGTACCAGACATAGAGGGAGACACAGCTGAGCACTTGGACAATGGCTGTCAGTAGGATCACATCCTTGAGGTGCCTGAGAGGGACGGGAAAAGCAACAGGTTAATTGCACTGAGCCAGGGCCCGTTTTCTGTACTGAACATCTGCAGTCCAAACCCTGTCATCAACACTACAATTCTGCTGCCACTACAAAGCTACGGGGCTCCCCTCTAGCCCTTCCCAGTTCTCCTTTGGGCAGGAACAGTCCCATGGCTTTGGGAAACCATGTGTTCAATTCCCCATTCTGCCATGTGAGTTAGGGCCTCGGAGAAATAGTCTCTTCTGAAGACTCAAATAGGGCCTTGGGCTCCCCAGCGGAGGGGCAGGGCAGGCCTGTCTGAATGGGAGAAAAAATGATCAACGCCATTACAGGCAGCTACGTATGAATTTTGGCCTGTGTTCTGCATGAAGCCTGCTTGCTCACAGGACCCTGACTGGCAGCACTAGGAGAGGTGTTAAACTTCATGGTGCAGTCCCATGCCATAGCAGCTAGCCCCTCCGCATACACACAGCTGCTGAGCTAACACGACACAGCATCCCATGGATAAACATACCCCAAGGGGCACAAACAGCCGGAGGGTCAACTGCCCATTACTCATCTGACCCCAGGCCAGGTTCTCCCACCCCCCCCCTTTGATTTCCCACACACAAAACCATTGAGGTAACACACAAACGGCGAGAGCCATTGGCGGGGGTGGGCTGAATCGCAGCGCTCACAACAGCATGATACGTTTGTCTTCTACACAGCTCAGACACACCCAGACCGTTGTAATGTGCACAGAAGAGAAACACGACCCCCCGGCAGTCACATGAAACAACACGTACTAGAGTAAGAAACCAATAGGCTGGCATGCAGACACTGCACCAGCAGGAATTAGCATGTCTCACTGTATGCAGTGCCGCACCAAGCTACCCAGCATTTGGAAACAGCTTCTCTGGGTACTGATCTGGACCTGACCCACAGCACGTGAGCACCTCGCAAACAGGAATGAATTTCTCCTCACCACAGTCCACGGGGACTGAACCTAGATCTCCCAAGTAACAACTGCCTACACCACATCCTCGAGGAACGTACCAAATCCTCTTTGGGGTTAGACGGGACGCTGGAAATACATTCCAATCAGTACTGTACAAAACGCAGTTTCAAATGAGCGTTTGTTCCTGTGGCAAAGTACAACGTGACAGGACTGTCAGGTGAAAGGGAAGTGGAACAATGCTTCTTGGAGTGTTTCAAATGGCAAACTGACATGAACGGAACAGCTGAGAGTACAGCACATTAGTCCTAACACACTGCACACCTATTCTGATTCTGCTGGAAAAAATGCGCAGTAAAATACTGGAAAACCCAGAGATCACATCACTGGAGACTATTCCAATGCACAAACACAAGGGGGCAGAGTGGAGCAGTAAACCATAACTTTGCATTTGGTGACTTCGGTGTCTCTTAGCACATCTATGCTGCATTAATAGTGGATTTTTGCATGCACTATTATTTATCTTGGACAAAAATTATTCTAGGCAGTGAATTGTAGTATATCAGGCAAGTAAAAACTCTCTCTACTGCCCAGGCAAAAGTAACTCAGGACAGTTGTAACAGGAAAGATAGAACTTATATGAGCTGTGGATTCAAGGGACATATACAATCATTTACCTTCACTTTTTAGAACAAGCCAATAAAAGTCCCGTCCCTGCCAATCATCTTCCCTGCCATTCCCAATCACACAGCTGTATTGTGAAGCACCAGGCCATGTGTCACATCTGGAGCACTATCATTATCCAGCCAAACAATTTCCCATAGTACTAGGAGGATTTCAGAAAAGATCAGGTGGTTCCGTTTTTTCACTACCGCTCTGCCCTGTACAGTGTGCGTCACACAAAGGCCCCAGCAAGCTTTCCAGAGGTAAGTGGTCAATGAGGAGAGTAAGAGAGACACTAAGTAGTAAGGAGACAAGGGAGAAACCAGGTGGGTGAGGTGGTGATACCCAGGCCAGTTGCGCCAGAAGCTATAGTGCAAGCGGCCCTTGCACCAACACACGAGCAGTTTCTTTTTCTGGTGGTAGCCACCTTCCTCCTCTTCCCCCACCTCTCCTTCCCTGAGTCCTCCCTTGCCCAGAAAGTTTGAGAAAGTCTTTGGTTTAGCTGCAATGTCAACTTTGCCAACATGTGCAACAGACACAGAGGGCAACAGGAGGAGTCACAGAGTTGGGATGGCAACAGTGCAGTCAGATTGGGATGGTTCTGCTGTTCTAAGCCCCTGGTTCCCACCCATCAGCGGGGCCTTAACATTCAATGCTGCAGACATGCCTTCGGGGAGGGGATGCCACCCTGGGCCTCCCAGTGGAATTCAGTTTTTCCCCTCAATGTTTTCCACAGAATTTTAGTTCCAGGTTTAAAAAGGTGCCATTTCTTGCCTGTCTGTCAGAAGGGGGCCTCCTGAACATACAGCAACGCGGCGCCATCTGCCCAAGCCTGCACGTTAACCCCCCCGATTGTCCTGGCACCAGCTGACACGCGGCGACAGACCACTATGGCGACATCACCGTACCGTACAGGGCACTGTGGGAAGGAGTCAGGGATGTAAAAGGTTAAACGGTTAACATTAGGCTTACCGTTAACCAACCGTAACCATTAACACTCAGCCCCCGGCCCCACCAGAGCCACCTCGGTTAACCGGTTCAACGATATAATTTTAATCGTTTAACTGGTTAACTTTTTAAACGATATTTCCATCCCTAGGAGTGAAACTTTGTGTGTACTCCCCTCACTCTGATACTTACCCAGCTCACCCCTGGAGCAGACTGCCTGCCCCACCAGCGCCTCCTACTGCCTAGCTCTCTTCCTCCTGGGAGCGCCCCGGGCCCGAGAACAGGGCTGGGCACTGAACACACACAGACACACTCAGTCCCTGCCCCAGAGAGCTGACAATCAAAACAGAGCAGACAGATGCAGAGTGGAGGAAGGGACAGACACACAACCAGAATGCTTCACCTCGGATGGTGAGGACCTTTAACAAAGATTTGACAAATAGGTGGAGGGGACTGACTCTCTCTGGAAAGCGTGGGCTGGATCTCCGAGGAGAGGCCAGAGAACAAGGACTTGCTCTTGACTACACACAATTACCTGGTCTTTCCTGTAAGCAAGCTGAGGGTGCCTGAATTAGCTTAGCTCAGACATATAATTCAAGGTCTGTTAAGCAAGCTTGCTTTTCTTTTAATTCCATTGTCTCTCTTTTTAATAGGTCTTACTTTGTTCTAAGGAAACAACTCTTGTGTAGGTGCTTCAGGCAGCTAATCCAAGGAAAAGAACTTTGGAGAGGGTAAAGATTTTATGCACCCTAAACATCCCCCTCAGTCAAAGGGCAGGGGAAGAGCTGTCCTCTGCTAGAGAATGTAACACCCCAGGAGAGAAGCCAAAGGGCAAAGGAGGAGTTGGCGGAGCAGCTGGGTATGGTCACCCATCCAGCCTAGTGAAGGCCCTAAGCAAGTCACTATCTCAGCCTAGCACACTTCCTGGGGTGTCCCGTTACTCACTTCCTGGAGGTGGAGCTAGACGTTCAAGCAACGAGGATAGTTCGACGGATTCTTGGGAAATGACAAGAATGATTAGAAAGTTTCCCACTGGGGAGAGCAAGTGAACTCTGTGGGATGGTCTCAGAGCTGAGGCTCTGCTATGCTTCTGCCCACGCTCTCAGGGGTAAATGGGTCTGTGTACGCACTCAGGCAGCAGGTCCTGCTCACCTGGACTCGTGTGGGTGTGGACACTCACTCTGCCATCCCCTGCTCCATATTCAGGTCAATTCCCCCGTCAGCAAGGTTGCCATCGTCCGTGAAAGACGCCTTTGCCATGGAGCTCATGGAGCGGTAACTGGCACCGTAGATCACCATGCTAAACACAAACGCAACCTGCAACAAGCAAATAAAGATCAGCCATGAAAGCGACCAGCCCATAGGGTAAAGCAGCAGGAGCAGAGCCCCACAGCAATTATTTGTACTGACATTTCTGATCAGTGAAGATGTTCTCGTCTCAGCTGGGTAAAAGCCCCTCATGGGGTCTGTGTGTCCAGGGAAACATGGCTTATGCACTGCCTATCACAGCAACCTGGAAACAATGAGGGGGCAGCAGGCCCAAGACAGTGTGAGTGAATGCCAAACTCCACACTAACCCCAACAGGAGATCTGAGGGGCGCTGTTTGAACATCCAGTAAAGATTCCTCACAGCCCCAGGGAGAAGCAGAAGGAAGGGCGAGAGACTGGAACAAATACCCCAGCAGGTGTTACCCCCTCGCTTTCTCCACCCTGAACAGGGAAGGGTCAGAGATCAGGGACTTACCCAGGTCCAGAAGGAGGCTGTTGTGTAGAAGATCACCAGGTTCACAACTGCATAAATGGCCTGAAGACAAGGGAAATAAAGCCAAGCAGCCAGAATGAGCGAGTGTGAGGGGAAGGAACACCTCAGGGACGGGACAGCTTTGGGCCTTCTCCCAATATGCTATCATGAAAAATGGCCTGAGTCTCAGAGGGTCACCCCCACTTGCACCTTGCCTGCTTCTCCAAGATCTATTGCCCTACGACGCTGGAAAAGGAACGCTCCAGAGAGCTCCCTGGCGTCAGAAAGCTGAAGCTGGATCCAGACAGTTTTCAGAGCCAGGCAAGCCACAAGTCTATGAGCTGGCTCCAGCAGAGCAGAAATGTTCGTCTGACTAGGGGTGAAAGCTTTAAGGCGAAGGAGAGCTCCTTGCTTTCCTAGTGCTAGTTCTTAGCTCCTTCATACCTCCTAGCCACACCTGCCTTTACAGTACGCAATAGGCCAATACATATATGGAGTTTGGGGGATTGTTTCTGTCATGTGGGGCTGTACATTTCTCCTCCTCCCCAGAAAATAAAAACCCAAAGAAAGTCTTCCCCACCCCCGAGCTTTCAGAGCGCTGGGTGGGAGAAGGTGCACTTCCCAACCTGCAATCCCTCACTACAGGCCAGGTTTGGGTCAGCTCCCTCCCTGCTAACCCATTCCTGGAAGTTAAAACCATTCCACCTCCACTGAGAGACAGAGGTGTCAGCTCTTTCCCCAGGTCTCTGGGGACTCAGCAAGGTGTGTCACTGCTCCCCCTACAGCCCCTAAGTGCAGAAGTTACGTGAGGCCATACGGCCCTTTTCACATTCGCCCTGACTGAAATGGAGCTGCCAGCCAGAGAAGGAATCCCTTCTTCAATTCCCCCAACCCTTCGACCACTAAGGCCCCACAGGATTTAGGGCTGTCAGGCCCCACAAAAGGATGGGACAAAATAGGCATCTGGGAAGGAAGCAGTTTCCTGCCCAATATGCTCGGATTTGCCTTTGCAGCCAATAGCTGTAGACTGGAATTCATAGCCCTGGAAGACTGATGGAGAGAGACACTCACATTAGCACCAAGGATGATCCGCAGGTAGAATTTCAGAGTCTCCTTGTTCTCTTCAAAAATCTGCTTTTTGCCTTTGGTTCCCACCTTCCCCTTTGGCTAGAAAAAGAGCGCAGCCTTTAACACATACATCCTTGCACCCCTCTGCTCACATCTCAATCCCTTCTCCAAAGCTCCTCCTGCCGACACCCCCTCCACAACCCACTGATCCCAAAGGCAGTGCTGTTGAGGCCTGGAGTTATTATATAGAGTAGTCATTTAACTGCTTTGAGTGTGGAGACACCAGAAACTGAGTGCTCTTTTCATATGGTCTAAAGAGGAAAAAAAAATCTCCGTTCTGTCCAGCCGTCGTTGGGCGAATTCTTGTACACATGTATAATTTGCTTGTGGAACTGTAGGTTTCTTGCCCCAGCTGTTGTAGATGGCCGTTAAGGTCAGGCCCCTGGCTTTGCTTCCATATTCCAGGACAGGTTGGATTATGCTGTCAGGTCATTTTCATAGTAGTTTTCTGGTGGTCAATATTTAGCCTGTGGCTTTTGTTAATGGCACTTAAGACCTACAGGCTTCTTCTGCTCCTGTGTTTGTCAGCAGGCTGCACTTCCGAGGCCCATCTAGGTAGAGCTCCGTGTGGGTTCTACCCCAGCATTTATAAAGCATAGTTTAGTCGGCTGGTCTTTGGGCATTTTGTAGATGAACATTTTTTGTTTATCCTAAGTTGACTTGCAAAGTCCAAGCATTGCCATATGCTTCTAACTGTTGTCAGTTTCTCTGGAGGACAGCTTATGTGGGTGAGCATATCATCCCCAGTTTCTACCTCTGTTGTTCAGTCGGAGCCCTGGTTTGGAGAACTGTTTCAAGACAGTTGGTCAGTCATTGATGTCTACAGGCTGGACAGGGCAAGGCAACATCTCTGTCACTCCCCTTTCTTTCCTGAAGGCCTCTATCCGTATGTTGTCTATTATAACCCTACCCTTGAGGGATCCATACACAGCTCTAAAGAGACAGTCAATCGAAGTCATGTCAATTAAATAAACGAGCATCACGTTCTACATCCACCCTCGAGATCCCCTCACCATTTTCCGTGCTTTTACAATCACCCCCCCACTCCCGCACCCCGCTGTGCAGCCCTCGTGGGGGAGCAGAGATAGGGTCTCGCGCAGGGAAACACCCTCCTGTTTCGCTCTCAGGAGTGTCGAGGCTGAGGGCCTAGGCTAGGGGCGGGCGGACTCAGACCAGGCCAGGTCCGGACGGGGGGGACAGGGGAGCTCAGGCCAGGCATATGTGGGGGGAGGGGGCCAGGCGGGGGGCACTGGCCAAGCCCGGGGGAGGCTCATGCCAGGTCCAGGCGGGGCGGACGGGGGGCTCAGGCCAAGTCCAGGGGGGCTCAGGCCAGGCCATATGTGGGGGGAGGGGGCCGGACGGGGGGGGCTCAGGCCAAGCCCGGGGGGAGGGGGAGGGACGGGGGGGCTCAGGCCAGGCATATGTGGGGGGAGGGGGTCGGACGGGGGGGGCTCAGGCCAAGCCCGGGGGGAGGGGGCGGGACGGGGGGGCTCAGGCCAGGCCATATGTGGGGGGAGGGGGCCGGACGGGGGTGGGCTCAGGCCAAGCCCGGGGGGAGGGGGCCGGACGGGGGGGCTCAGGCCGCCCCCGGCGCTTTGCGGGAGTCCCCAGGCGCCCCGCAGCCCCTCACCGCCATTGCGTCTCCAGCTCCCCCGGCGGCAGCGACACCAACTCAGCACTAGCGCAGCTTCCGGCGCCGGGTCCGCGTCACCGGAAACGGAAGAGACGAAAGAGCGCTCTGGGAAAGAGGCGGGGTTCTGACCCCGCACCGGACTACAACTCCCAGTAGCCTTTGCGGCGTTGCCATGGTGAACCCGGAAGTGCGGGCGCAGAGACCGGCAGTGAGTGGGACTGACGGATACAGGGATGGGGTGGTAGGGCCAGGGGAGAGGCGTGAGTGACGGACGGACAGACAGACAGACAGGGGTGCGGCCGGTAGGACAGACAGACAGATGGGGTGCGGGCAGTAGGACAGGCAGACAGATGGGGTGCGGGCAGTAGGACAGGCAGACAGATGGGGTGGGGCAGTAGGACAGACAGATGGGGTGCGGGCAGTAGGACAGGCAGACAGGGGTGGGGGCAGTAGGACAGGCAGACAGGGGGTGGGGCAGTAGGACAGGCAGACAGGGGGTGGGGCAGTAGGACAGGCAGACAGGGGTGCGGGCAGTAGGACAGGCAGACAGATGGGGTGGGGGCAGTAGGACAGGCAGACAGATGGGGTGGGGCAGTAGGACAGACAGATGGGGTGCGGGCAGTAGGACAGGCAGACAGGGGTGGGGGCAGTAGGACAGGCAGACAGGGGGTGGGGCAGTAGGACAGGCAGACAGGGGTGCGGGCAGTAGGACAGGCAGACAGATGGGGTGGGGGCAGTAGGACAGGCAGACAGGGGGTGGGGCAGTAGGACAGACAGATGGGGTGCGGGCAGTAGGACAGGCAGACAGGGGGTGGGGCAGTAGGACAGGCAGACAGGGGGTGGGGCAGTAGGACAGACAGACAGGGGTGCGGGCAGTAGGACAGGCAGACAGGGGGTGCGGGCAGTAGGACAGGCAGACAGGGGTGGGGGCAGTAGGACAGGCAGACAGGGGCTGGGGCAGTAGGACAGACAGACAGGGGTGCGGGCAGTAGGACAGGCAGACAGATGGGGTGGGGGCAGTAGGACAGGCAGACAGATGGGGTGGGGGCAGTAGGACAGGCAGACAGGGGGTGGGGCAGTAGGACAGACAGATGGGGTGCGGGCAGTAGGACAGGCAGACAGGGGGTGGGGCAGTAGGACAGGCAGACAGGGGGTGGGGCAGTAGGACAGACAGACAGGGGTGCGGGCAGTAGGACAGGCAGACAGGGGGTGGGGCAGTAGGACAGGCAGACAGGGGGTGGGGCAGTAGGACAGACAGACAGGGGTGCGGGCAGTAGGACAGGCAGACAGATGGGGTGGGGGCAGTAGGACAGGCAGACAGGGGGTGGGGCAGTAGGACAGACAGATGGGGTGCGGGCAGTAGGACAGGCAGACAGGGGTGCGGGCAGTAGGACAGGCAGACGGGGTGGGGCAGTAGGACAGACAGACAGGGGGTGGGGCAGTAGGACAGACAGACAGGGGTGGGGGCAGTAGGACAGGCAGACAGGGGGTGGGGCAGTAGGACTGACAGACAGGGGGTGGGGGCAGTAGGACAGGCAGACAGGGGGTGGGGCAGTAGGACAGGCAGACGGGGTGGGGCAGTAGGACAGACAGACAGGGATGCGGGCAGTAGGACAGGCAGACAGATGGGGTGGGGGCAGTAGGACAGACAGACAGGGGGTGGGGCAGTAGGACAGACAGACAGGGGGTGGGGCAGTAGGACAGACAGACAGGGGTGGGGGCAGTAGGACAGGCAGACAGGGGGTGGGGCAGTAGGACAGGCAGACGGGGTGGGGCAGTAGGACAGACAGACAGGGATGCGGGCAGTAGGACAGACAGACAGATGGGGTGCGGGCAGTAGGACAGGCAGACAGGGGGTGGGGCAGTAGGACAGGCAGACGGGGTGGGGCAGTAGGACAGACAGACAGGGGGTGGGGCAGTAGGACAGGCAGACGGGGTGGGGCAGTAGGACAGACAGACAGGGATGCGGGCAGTAGGACAGACAGACAGATGGGGTGCGGGCAGTAGGACAGGCAGACAGGGGTGCGGGCAGTAGGACAGGCAGACGGGGTGGGGCAGTAGGACAGACAGACAGGGGGTGGGGCAGTAGGACAGACAGACAGGGGTGGGGGCAGTAGGACAGGCAGACAGGGGGTGGGGCAGTAGGACAGACAGACAGGGGTGGGGGCAGTAGGACAGGCAGACAGGGGGTGGGGCAGTAGGACAGGCAGACGGGGTGGGGCAGTAGGACAGACAGACAGGGATGCGGGCAGTAGGACAGGCAGACAGATGGGGTGGGGGCAGTAGGACAGGCAGACAGGGGTGCGGGCAGTAGGACAGGCAGACGGGGTGGGGCAGTAGGACAGACAGACAGGGGGTGGGGCAGTAGGACAGACAGACAGGGGGTGGGGCAGTAGGACAGGCAGACGGGGTGGGGCAGTAGGACAGACAGACAGGGATGCGGGCAGTAGGACAGGCAGACAGATGGGGTGGGGGCAGTAGGACAGGCAGACAGGGTGGGGCAGTAGGACAGACAGACAGGGGTGGGGGCAGTAGGACAGGCAGACAGGGGGTGGGGCAGTAGGACAGACAGACAGGGGTGGGGGCAGTAGGACAGGCAGACAGGGGGTGGGGCAGTAGGACAGACAGACAGGGATGCGGGCAGTAGGACAGACAGACAGATGGGGTGCGGGCAGTAGGACAGGCAGACGGGTGCGGGCAGTAGGACAGGCAGACGGGGTGGGGCAGTAGGACAGACAGACAGACAGGATGGGGGCATTGGGGAGGGCCACGTGTTGATCGCTCTCTGTCTGGACTCCAGAGACTGAGGCAATCGCCTGGACGAACCAAGGGGAGCAGGTGGGCCTGAGCAGGAGCAATCCGTGCTGGGGGTCCCAAGAAGGGGCAGATGCAGCTGCTGTCCCCTGGACACCGGCATGGAAACGCGAAGGCTCCCAGTGGAGGTAACACCTTCTGATAGCTCAGGCTGGACGGCAGCGGGCTGGATGGGGGACCCCTGTGGCACTTCCAAGACCCGTCAGTGTCTGGAGGGTCACAAGAGTTCATATGACTGGAACTGGGATTCAGATGAGGACAACACTCCTGTGTTTCCTTGGGCTCTAGGTTGGTAGCAGGGCCCAGCCTGCGTCATCTAAATGGGCTACTAGAATGTTATTGCTGGTGTCTGTGTGACCAGTGTCGGCCCTGCTCTCCAGGGACAGGGACTCAATCCACCAGAGATGCTGCTCCCTCGTGGCTTCAGAGAGGGCAGTGGTTCTTTAGGGCTCATCACACCTTTACCACACGTTATAGGACGAATGTGTATGCCTCTGTGGCCACAGCCTGCAATAAAAACACTCCAAGTGCAGTGCTTGAAGGGATGCTGATGTTCACAGCCAACTGCTATAATCCCCAGTAAGTTGTTCACTTGGAGAAGACAATGTTATAACCTGGCACAGGGCCCTTCTCTATGATCACTAGGTCTCTTACAAGCAGGGTCCCACATGCTTCCCAGCCGGCTGGCTCTGCTTCTAGCTCAGGCAGCTTACCCTCCTGGGCTCAGACCTCCTGGCTGAGGCCCTTGTTGGGATGTGGGATGCTGCCCCCCTCATCCCTGAGACCTCCTGAGCCCCCCAGGATTCCCATTACCAAAACTCCAAATCAGCCAGCACCTCTCTCCTTGGCGTTTTTTCTTGTAAAGAGCCTCGTTTATATTAAGGAACATAAAACACTATACACACGCAGCCCCCGAGCCCCACCTTAGCTGTGGGTACTCTGGCTTCTAGTTTAACCCCTTCGGGGACAATGTGACGGGAAAGCAGGGAACACAGGCTGAACCAAGGAATCTTTAGCCACGGTACCTCTGCTGGTAAAGCACTCGAGAGGTGCAGATCTTTGAACTAAGGAGAAGTCCTGAGACACCCTCCTCTGTGGTCCAAACTTACCGTTGGTCTGACCCAGCATGGCCATTCTTATGTTTGTTGGTTGTGGACATGAGGGGGGACTGTAGGAGTTCTACCAACGAAGGGAACTGTGAAACGGAGCTGGCACTCTGCTCCTGACAGCACCCCTCTCCCCACTGGGGTGCTTAGCTTTGTGCCAGCACTTTCACCTGCCCTGGCATCGGGTGATTGATCCTGGTGCTTAGCCCTGAGAATGCCAGGTCTGTCTGTCTGGTTCCTTAGCCACCCAACAGTCAATGGAAGCACTTTTGTGTGTAACACTAGGTATATTTCAATCAACCAAGGGAGAGCAAATGTTCCTTGTCACAGTAAAGAGCCAATCCTGCAGGGTGCTGCATGCCTTCTATTGGGTGTTGAGCATCCTCAGTTTCCTTTTGATTTCACTGGGATAACTTTGACTTCAGTGGGAGCTGAGAGTGCTCAGCATGGCACTAAGTTAGAAACCTTTGCATCAAGAGGTTGGTGTAAGTTTGAAAAGCACCTAAAGTATTCAGCCATCTTCTGTACAGTGCGTACAGTGCTGCTGTGGAAACACCCTTTAGAGGGGTCATTAAGGATGCTGATAAGAGTAGCTAACGTACAGCTCTGCTATGATCCAGAGTCCAGAGTCCAAAGTACCTAACAGTAACAAGCAATAGACTGGCAGAACAGCTTCACTAGAATTCTCCAGACTGCTTATCTGCCTTTATTACCTGTCCTCCCTCAGCTTCCCTCAATGCCTTTGATCCCCTGTGGGACTTGGTGATGATACTGTCACTCTTAGACCAGGCCCTGGGCTGCAGGCCCCTGTGGACTGACCATGCTCACCCTGCCGGTGTGATGGGGTTCGGCGCTTGTGGGTCTTCCCTTGGAGAGCTAGTGACCAGGCAGCCTTCTCTCAGACCAAAGCAGTGTTCGTGTGACCTCAGGATCCAAGCAGAGCATAAGAGAAAAAGGGATTTTACAACAACCAAAGTCTACACGTCTAGAGTCCTTACCTGTGGGGGGACAGACTGTTCCCCATAACATTTCCCCCCAGCACGCCCCCTGTCCTTAGAGCCAGCCAAAGGCCTTGCTTGGCCGTTTCCTGGGTTTGGCAGTTTGGTGAGCTCTGCCGGCGGTCAGGCTGGAACAGCCCCGTGAAGGGCTCTTGCCCACCCCCTCTTCCTAGGGCATTTCTGACAATGCTGCTATTGAACTAGCTCACCAGATGCCTGGGTAAACCCCACAGCGGCCTGGCCTGCTGCAGTGCTCAGGAAGCTTCACAGGTGTGGCAAAGTGGGACTGGTCTGTAATATCTGTAGGAAGGATATGCATGGCAGTAACTTACTGAGCGCGGGATTGCCACCCCGTGGTGCAAAAGGGTTAACTCTACACCTAGGGCAGAGCAGGAGCCTGAGGTGCGTGTGTCACAGAACTGTCTGGGGTGGGATGAATGGGGCGTTAAAGGACTGGCTGAAGCTGACCCATATCAGTGGAGGATCTAGAATGACAATGGGAGGCCCCAGGACATGGAATCTCTGGCAGGTGGAACATGTGACCTCACCTCAGCATGGGTTGGCAGGAGGGGGATCAGAGCTGGCTTTTGGAGAGACTCAGCAGCTCTCACCTGGGACTGACAAAGGCCTTGGCTACACTTGGGGATTCACAGCGTTGCCGCGGCAGCGCTGTGAAGCGCGAGTGTAGTCGCGCCGCCAGCGCTGCGAGAGCTCCACCTCTCAGAGGGGAATAGCTTGCAGCGCTGCGAGGGAGCGTGCAGTGCTGCAGGCGCTGATTACACTGGCGCTTTACAGCGCTGCACTCTCTGCGCTCGGGGGGGGGGCGTTTTCACACCCCTGAGCGCAGCAAGTTGCAGCGCTGTACAGCGCCAGTGTAGCCAAGGCCAAAGAGGTGACAGAGGGAGAGGGCCAGAAATGGATTCCAGGCAGCATGGCTGGGTAAACACTGGCTTGGCCAGGATGGACCATGTCTTAACCTTTGCTTGTCTGTACTAACCTAAGGACTTCCCGATGCTGTCTTCTGGGTGACTAACAAACCCGCCTCTGCCTGGTGTCACCGCAAACAGTGGCTGAGGTGCGCTGGTCCCAGAAGAGTGTAACGGTCTCTGACCAGGAGTCTGTCTCAGTTGGACTCGCTGGGCGGAGCTCATGGTGTGACACAGGAGTGCTGGAACCCAAAGCTTCAGTCTTGGAAGCGTTGAGGCTGCCGGGCCTACCCTGAAGGAACGGTGAGACCCCTTGCGAGTCTGGCACAGTGAAGGGGTCCTTCCAAGGAGCTGTTTAAAAGCTGGAGTGGATCCGTGAAAACAGGCAGCTCCAAATCCATCCCAGGCCACGTAGGTTTGTTCGTCATGTAAGCAGGCCACGCTGTTTTTACTTAGGCTTTTCTGACCACGCTTGGGCCTCTCTGTCCTTTAGTGTGGAGTCACGAGGTTCTGATCAAGGAATGAAAACAACACGGATGTTTCAGACTCAGTAACTACAACTTCTCTGCTGGAGCCAAACAAAATCCTAATCCCAGCTGGCCTTGCTCCCACTACAAATGTGCGGAGTATTCCTCCAGTCCTGTCAGTTAGTGCCCACCCTTGAGACAGCACCTGGCCAAAGTGGACATGAAATATTACAGGGTGCAAAGGAGGTTGGGAACTGTGCCTGCAAGCATACTAGGATAAAGCATTCCTCACTTCCTGTCCTAAATGCTTGGGCAGCGTCTCTGTGCATGCCCAGCTGCTGTGTCCAACCACAGAAGTGGTCACACTTCAGGGTGGGGTGAGGTAATCCACATTTCTCCTCAGGGCCATGTGCATGGCAAACTTGATCTGAATTCTTCAGCCCTCCCATGCAGCAGCCTGGGAATTGGGCCGAAACTTCAGAGAAATTAAAACAGGGAGGTGGTCTATTGATTCATTAAACAGGGCAATGAATCATGGAACCAGTGCAGCGTCTCTGGGTTGTTGAATTTGATCATTTGATTTTGCACTGTCTCTAAGTTGACAGCATACTCAGAGTTTTGTGTTGACCATATAGCATGACATTGTGGAAGTTGTCTGGGGGAAGCCTGCACCAGAGTTGGGAACAGCTGGGGCTTTTGCCTCCTGGGAAGGAGGGAGAGCCACTTTGGGATTGTGGGATACAAACGTGAGCTGGAAGTTTCAGCTGAAATTGTCTGGAGTGAGACAGTTCACCATGCTGACATTAGATGAGCATTTCAGAGCTCACACCATCCGCACAAAGAAGGTAGTTCGCACCTCTGAGCTATTGCTTCAGGCTGGCTGCAGACCCAGGCAGACATCACGGCATCAATTATGCTGTGTTCTTATTTTAAAGACTGTACAGCAGCGTCTCAGAAACGGGAGCAAGTCAGGTACTGCTGTTCTTCTCCAATCACGGCTTCCCCAGCAAATGCCCTAATTCTTCTGTGCTGCGCAAGTCCTGCTCTGGGGCCCTTCCCCATGCGTCTCCCATTCTCTTCCCAGGTCATCACCTACATCCTCAGCTTCTTGCCCATTGCCGACAGGAAGGAGGCCTCTCTGGTGAATCACACCTGGTACTTTGCGGCCCAGGACTCCCTTCGGCAGGTAAAGCCCACCCCTCCCAGCAGCCCTCATCCACGCGGCGTCAGGGCCGGCTTTAGGAAGTGTGGGGCCCAATTCGAACATTTTTGGCGGGGCCCCGGCAGGGATGACTAAAAAAAAACCCGTAAAAAAAAGCCTTTCATTTCTTAGCAACCGGATCCCTATAAAAAGTTCTGATTTAAGGGATGTGCCACAGTATGTATTTTTTGTACCATAGGGTTACCATACGTCCGTATTTTCCCAGGAGGAATTTTTAAATTTAAAATTTAAAAATTCCTCCCGGACGACGATTTAAGAACCAAAAAGCCTGACATGTCCAGGAAAATACGGATGTATGTTAACCCTACCTAAAGTCCTTTTTTAAAAAGATGGGCCTGAACTAGAAATGAGCTCCGTTTCACATGTGTGGGTCCCCGCCACTCCCTGGGGGTGTGCTAGGGTGACCAGATGTCCCGACTTTATAGGGACAGTCCTGATTTTTGGGTCTTTTTCTTATATAAGATCCTATTACCCCCCACCCCCTTTCCCGATTTTTCACACTTGCTGTCTGGTCACCCTAGGGTGTGCACATGTGTGGGTCCCAGCTGCTCCCTGCCCCCCTCATTGAAGCAGGTGTGCAGGGTTACTGCCCTGGGAACTGCAGGGCACCAGTGGACATGGGGCTGGCTGGAGGCAAGGCAGGGGCTGGCTGGAGGTAGGGGCTGGCTGCAGACAGGGCAAGGGGTGCGGGGCTGGATGGAGACAGGGGTGTGTGGGGTGGGCTGGCTGGCTTCGGGCAGGGCCGCAGAGGGATGCGGCAGGGGTTGGCAGGGCTGGAGACAGAGGAGTGCGGGACTGGCTGGCTTCAGGCAGGGGGGTGCGGCAGGGGTTGGCTGGAGACAGGGCAGGGGGTGCAGGGCTGGTGCGGGCAGGGGGGGCTGTGGGGCTGGCTGGCTTCGGGCAGTGCCGCAGGGGGGTGCGGCAGAGGTTGGCTGGAGACAGGGCAGGGGGTGCGGCAGGGGCTGGCTGCGGGCAGGGGGTGCGGAGCTGGCTGCAGGCAGCGGCAGGTCCTGCGCAGCGTGCCCACTGGCCCAGTCCTGCTGAGTCCCCTGTGTTAATCGGCCCCCACCTTTGGATCCCACATGTGCCCAGGCAGCCGGCTCTGGGCCGTGTCCAGTCCCTGCTTCAAGCGGCAGGACTTCTAGGGCACCATCCTCGGGGAAGACCTGTCATGTGGCCCCCTTCCTGGGACGAAGGACTCCCACAGCCAGCTGCCCCAGGCCCCAAAGCTAGTGCTGAGAGTTCCCAAGCCTCTGCACATTTCCCCAGAGCCTCACCTACCTGTAGGCTCTCTGGGTGGCAGTTCAAGCCCCAGGCACCAGGTGGCTGTTAAAACAAGGGCAGTGGCTTTGCAAGGAACTTTTTAACACCCCCTCTTTACTCTTAGACAGCACAGGAGAGTTACAGGGCCAGGCCAAGCACATACCTGAATGCAGTCCCCCCGCCCCCGGCTCACTCTGCAGCTCTCGCCCCCTCCCGCCCCCACCCCCTCAGCTCACTGCAGCACTCAGTCCCCCCCCAGGCTCACTCTGCAGTTCCCCCTCCCCCCCCCTCTGCCCCCCACCAGCTCTCAGGCAGTGCACAGGCTTGCACTCCTATGGTCACTCCCTGGGATCTGCATTCACCACCTCATTCTGCACATGCTCAGTCTGCTCCCAACGAAGGGGCGGAGGGGAAGACAGCTGTTCCCTGGCTGTGTCTGTGGAGCCTAGGGCACCTCCATTGTTGCCCCAATGCCCCCAGACCCAGGTTTTGGAGCCTCAAGGCCTGTGCTAGCCTGTGCCTCCAATGCTTCCCCCAAGCATCTCTCCCTGGAGTCCTGCCTCCCCTCCCGGGGGCATTGCTAGAGGCCTGGATGGGGGAGCGCCTTTACTCTGAATTCCCCCGTTTGTGGCAACAGCCTCTCCCCTGTCGGTTCCAGGAGAACATCCTGTACAACATCCCAGCCACCTCCGCCTCCCTGGCTGCCATTGAGAGTCTGGCCAGACGGCACGTGAGCTGCGTCAGCCTGACCAGCCTCGACAGCTCCACTGTCTCCCGGGACGTGATCCAGGCTGTCTCCTGTCACCTGGGGCCACATCTGCAGAGCTTGTGTCTGCGTGGGAGCAGCCTGACCGAGACGGCCTTCGTGCACCTCCTCCTTGCCTGCCCCTGCCTCTCCTCGCTGGATCTGAGTGGCTGCAACAGCCTCTTCATGTCTGGGACGCTGCTCTCCAAGCCAGAGACCATCAGCCAAGCCCGACGAGCGCTGACCAACCTCCAGGAGCTGAATCTGGCCGGCCTGCGCTACCTGTCGGATCTCAGTTTCAACCGGCTGACAGGCTGTGCACCACACCTGGCCAGACTCTCACTGGCTCGCTGCCACCTCACCTTTGAATTTGACCCCTACCGCGGGTCCAGCAACTACAACTCCTCTGCCCTGCTGTCCTTCCGCAACCTCCTGCGCTTCCTGAAGGAGCGGGCCAGCAGCCTCAGGGCCTTGGACTTGAGCGGCACCAGCATCACCTCGCCGGCGATGAGGTCCCTGGTGCAAGTGGAGGGGCTGCGCCTGCGGGAACTCGTGCTGCAGAACTGCAGGGACCTCTCCAACGAGGCCATCGGCCTCCTCTGTACGCACCAGCCCCACCTGACCGTGCTGGACCTCACTGGGTGCTCTGAGCTGTCCGACCGGGCCGCCCTCGCTGTGTCCGCGGGGCTGCGAGCCCTGCAGAGCCTGGGCCTGGGGAAGCTCCAGCGCCTGACGGATGGGGGTTTCCTGGGCATTGCTGAGCTCCGGAACCTGCAGAGGCTGGACCTGTCTGAGTGCAGCCTCGTGAGCGGCAGTGAGCTGGTGAAAGTGTGCTCCACCCCGGAGCTGCGGCCTAGCCTGGCCTCCCTCAGCTTCGCCTTCTGCTCTCTGCTCAGAGTAAGTGCCCCAATTCCTGCTATTGGCAGAGGGGGCAGGGCCCTGCCTTTCAGTCCCATACCCCTTCACCTGCAGCCGGGCCGCCAGGCTCTGCCCCACCGGGGCTCTCTCCTGCACAGAGCATGTTTGGCATTGCTCAGTGCAGCTCTTTGGCTTCTCACTCATTCCCTTCTCCTCCCCAGGACAGCTCTGTCCTCTCGCTGGCCAGGTCCCTCAGCCCCAGTCTGCGGGTATTAGACCTCTCCTCCTGCGTCTCCATCACCAACGTGAGCATCCAAGCGATTTCCTCCCACCTCCCCCGGCTGACTGTCCTGCGACTGGCCTGGTGCAAGGAGCTGACGGACTGGGGCCTCCTGGGCGTAGAGGAGCCCAGAGAGGAGCGTAACCATCGCAGAGAGGTGAGAGCCCGCTCCGGAGCCTGGCTGATGCCCGTGGAGCGAAAGCCGAGGCAGCAGGGGCTCTCTGAGTGCTGCCAAGGGCCAGCCTGTGCCCAGGCAGGAGGATGCATGGAGGTGGTGGCAGCGCAGTCCCAGCTCGGCACCTTGGTTTCCTGCAGGGGGCCAGCATGGAACGGGAACATCTGTGGGGCTGTTCCTTCTCTCTGGGACCCCAGGCCCAGTCCCTGCCACAGCTCAGAGGATGGGAGGCCGAGAGCCCCCCGGGCTCAGCAACATGTCCCTTTTCTTGGCAGAAGGACGCAGGGCCACAGTTCAGCAGGAATTTCGGTAACATGGGATTCTTCCTGCCGCCCCTGCAGAACCTGGAGCAGGATCCCAAGGTCCTCAGCGACTCCGCCCGGAACGAGTCCCAGAAGCAGCACCAGGCCTCCCTGCAGGCGCTAGAACAGCTGCAAGAGCTCGACCTCATGGCCTGCAGCAAGCTGACCGACCGCAGCATCTCCAAGGTATGGAGAGCCCGGCCGTGGCTTGGGGTCAGCCCAGCCCAGCGGCTGTCCAGTGAAATCCTCCTGGGCTGCGTGTTCCTGTGCACGTACCAGGGGAAACGGTGCCGGGTGCTAACGGCTCCCTCAGCACCGGACTGTGTCACCACTGCCCACCAGGTGCCCACGTGACGCAGGGCGCTGAGGCGGAGGAATCAGGCTCCGATCTGCTTCTCCAGCTGGGGAGCTGCCGTGCGGCTGGGTGGGCAGCGTGCAGACGCCAGGCTGGCTGGGTTAGAAGCTGCCCTTCCAGCAGAAAGCAACCCCCTCCTGCGCAGTGCCAGCAGCGGTACTGACCCAGGGCGAGATTGGGGGTAAGACCTCATTCCTCAGAACTCCCGGTGCCGCGGCTCTGGGGGGGAGCCGGGCTGAGGACGCCTTTTCTCTCCTTCCTAATACTTTATGCTCTGAAGTTTTCTGTGCAAGCCTTGCCCAGGCCGGGAGCCGGTGGTGAAGATGTGCCCACCTGAGTGCCAGCACAACAGCTGTAATACTCTGGAAAGGTTCAGGCCAGCTCTGCCCGATGGGCTCTCATCCATCTGTCCATCTAGGTTATCCGCTTCCCCACCCTGAGGCGGCTGTCCCTCAGCTTGCTACCGGAGATCACCAACGCCAGCCTGGTAGCGGTGGCCAGGGGTTGCCAGAGCCTGGAGCAGCTGTCCATGAGTCACTGCGGAAAGCTGACTGACAAAGGCTTCCTGGAGGCCGCTAGCTCTCTACGGAGACTCCAGCACTTAGTCATCTCTGGCTGCAGCCAGCTCACACGCCAGTAAGTATCGCAAGGCCTTCCTCTAATGCTGGCCTTCAATGGGGGAGTCGCCCTGCCTGTCGCAGGCTGGGAGGAAGGGGGAAGAGAGCCCTGACTTGTCTCCTTTGCAGGACACTGATGGCCATCAGCAGGGAGTGCAGACAGCTGAAGAGCCTGGATGTCTCCATGTGCCATGGGATCAGCATGGCCGATATTGAGCTTTTCCAGGCCCAGCTGCCCCTGCAGACGTGTGTCCAGTCGCGCTTTGTGGGCGGAGCAGATCTTTCCTTCACCCTGTGAGCGGGGCCAAGTGGCAGGCTCAGATCCCTCCGGTCTGGGGCAGCTCAGAGAATGGCTGATGCTACAGCTCAGGCCCTTCCCCGTGGGTGCGCTGCTGCTCCCCGCGTCCCGCTCCCAGCTGGGACACGCGCTCCACAGCGTCTTGGCCTGGGCTGGGGGGCGAGTGGTGACACCCCTTGGCCAGAGAGTTCTAGTGTCTAACACTACGTGCAGCTGGGCCGCTGCCAAGGTCCGGCCGGGTGTGCGAAGACCCAGGCCAGGCCCTGAGCTCCCGCCCCGGCACGCCCCCAGGGTGCCTTTGGGAGATGCTGGTATGCAGAGCTGTTTGGAGCCTGGCACCTCCAGAGTGAGTTCCAGGGGTCCCTGGCTGCTCACGCAGGGCTGAGACAGTGGGAAAAGCCGAAAGCCAGGGCACCTGCCCTGGGCTGCGTTCACCCAGGGGGAGAGGGTGATAAAGCCCCTTGAAGGGGTTGGGTGCTTCCTTCCTCAGCAGTATTGGGCAGCGAGAGCTGCTGTTCCATGCAGTTGGCAGCGCTCAAGGCCGAGGCCAGCGACTCCTCCAAGCCCCCTGCCCCGTCTCCCCAGCACAGACTGCAGCTTGGGACTCAGCCTAGTGCTGCAAAGCGGGTCGGGGGGGAGACTTCACTGCCTAAGCCCACCCCCTGCTCTCTGGGAGGCAGAGTGGCATGGGAGATGGCTCACTGCCCGCTCTCCCCCTCCAGTGGTGGTGGTGGTGGGGGGGGGTGTCTTACGGCCCACTCTCCCCCTCCAGAGGTGGGGGGGGGGGAATGGCTCACTGCCCGCTCTCCCCCTCCAGCAGTGGGGGGATGGGGATGGCTCACTGCCCGCTCTCCCCCTCCAGCAGTGGGGGGATGGGGATGGCTCACTGCCTGCTCTCCCCCTCCAGCGGTGGGGGGATGGGGATGGCTCACTGCCCGCTCTCCCCCTCCAGTGGCGTGGGGGATGGGGATGGCTCAGCACCCACTCTCCTGTGCCAGGACAAAGCTCTGTGCTGCCAGCCTATGCCTGCCCCCCCCCCCCCCAGCAGGCAAGGCCGCATCAGCTGCTTCCAGAGCACACTAGTCTCCATTTCACGCGTTCCTTACCACCCACCACTACCCTCCTGGGGAACCCGCCCCGCTTCAGACTCCTCCAAAGTGACGTGTGGTGCCTTTACCCGGCGATGCGGCCAGTGCTCTAATAAAAGCCTCTAATTTAAACAGCCCCAGTGACCTGTGCTATTGTGCAAAGCAGGAGGGCCTGGGGCCCCAGCCCACCCTCTGCCAGGGAGGGATAGCTCAGTGGTTTGAGCTTTGGCCTCCTAAACTCATAGTTGTGAGTTCAATCCTTGAGGGGGCCATTTGGGGATTGGTCCTGCTTTGAGCAGGGGGTGGGACTAGATGCCCTCCTGAGGGCCCTTCCAACCCTGAGATTCTATGAAACAGCACTGTCCAAGGGGGCTGCAGTCACTGCCTTGCAGCTAACCAGGGTCCAGCCCAGGGAGGCTGGAGGAATCTAGCTGGAAACCCCAAACTCCCCCCTTAAGAAAACAGGCTGTGGGTTTCTCCATACAAGTGTTTATTGTCCAAATGCTGGGGGGTGGAAGGGCTCTGTTCTCAGCCCTCTCCAGCCCCAGTGCAGATCCAGTGTGAGACAATCAGGCAGGTTAGTCCCTTAGTATTATTCAAGTCCCATATAGAGGTGGGGGGAAGGGCCTGGTGCCACGGGGTACCTCTCTCAGTAGAAGCACCAGGCTGGAGTGGTACAGAGCAGGGTGAGGGGCCAGGGAAACAGGCTGGCCGGTTAGTAAGTGCAGCATTCTGGCGAAGGGGGGCAGTGGATCCCGGGGCAGGGTAGACGGTAGGAGGGGCGAGGCAGTCAGTGCTGGGCTGTGACCAGGGATGGCTCGGCTTGAGCCACAGGCCCGGTGGGGCGTTGGCAGCCTGGCCGGGATTCCCGGGGTGCAGACTTCAGCCCCGAGTGACAGTGGCGCCTGCAGCAGGCGCCCGCCCATGCCCAGCCTCAACAGGCCCAGCTCAGGGAGGCTCGCAGAGGGGACTGGCAGCGACTCCCTTTCTCCTTGTGCTCAGGGAGGCGCTCAGCCATTTGGCCCCAGCAGCTTTAACACCTTAGCTGCTGGAAGGCAGATTTTCCCCAGAACGCCCTCTTGTCCATAAAGAATAACGGGGGCTGCTGGCACCACATCAAAGCTCAGGGCGACAGCTGGGCCCTGCCCTGCAGTGTGACAGTTTAGCGTCCTCCTGCAGTGCTGAGCCCACCTTGCCAGGCGTTTGGCTGATGAGCCAGCAGCAGAGAGATCCTCAGCAGGTACCGGGCCAGGGAGAGGCACCAGCCCCCCCGCCCAGGCTGTCACTTATCACTGTGTGGCCGGTGCCCAGAGAGCGGCAGGGGGAGCGTGGGGCAGCACAGAATCGTACCTTCTCGGGTGCCACCTCGGCGTCTTTCCCTGGGGTGTGCCCAGGTGCCCCGTATCGTACCAGCGCAGCAGGTGAGGACTCCTGCGGGAGGATGGTGCCAGCTCCGAGGGGCTCGGCGGATTGCCAAAGGCTCTGTCAACCCCGCAGGAGCAGCCTGCCGTGGGGAGCGGGGCGCCCCAGGCCACCCCCCATGGCGCAGTAACAGCAGCAGCACCAGTGCAGCGTGGGGCAATGAGGCACTTGGGTGAGCCCCGCTCAGTCAGGGCAGCAAGTGGAAGGGGTGGGAGGCTGCCCTAGGGGGAAGGGGGGAGTGGACCCAGGGCTCGGCGGCTCCCCCGGGGCAGAACCAGGACGAGGGGGGAAAGGAGATCATGGCTCTCACCCACCAGCCCTTCCCCCACTCGCTCTCTGCGCAGCAGGAGGGGCCACAGTGGGGAGCCAGGTTTTCCCTTCCTCCCCCTTCCAGCGCAGCCTCTGGCCCAGACTTGCCGGGAGCTGGGGCTGGCTCGGGGGAGCGAGAGCACCATGGCGGGGGTGAAGGCCCTCACTGTTCATTAGGGCTGAAGTCATAGCAGAAGTTTAAGTTGCTGGGGGGCTTGGGGACGGGGGGAGGGGCGTCGGGGATGGAAATGTTCTCCAGGTCCAGGAGGCGCAGCTTGAGCTCCATGGAGAGCAGGATGTCGAGCTCGCTCTGGGTTCGCTCGCTCGTCATCTCCCGGCCCAGCAGCACGTTCAGGCCGTCCGTCCACAGGCAGAACTGAGGGGCAACCGAAAGCTGGCCTCAGCCTCAGGGTAGTCGCTCCCGCCGGCTGGGCCACGCTGCCTGTCTCCCACTTCCTCCCGAGCCTCCCGCCCACCCCAAGCCACCCAACACCACAGGTGTGCCCCTCGCCCACGCTCCTCAGACAGGTCAGGGGGAAGCAGCAGGCTGGGGTGTAGCCCCAGCCTGCGGCCAGGGGAAGGTTCCGGCAGCTGGCTTTGTGCAGCACAGCTCAGTCCCCGGCCCCCAGTGTCTGCGCGGAGGTCTGACCCCCCGGCCCTTGGCTAGGGGCAAAGTCACACTGGTTCAACCTCAGCCAGCTGTGTGTAGTGTCTTCTCCAGGCAGGGACAGTGCTAACGCCTTGTTCCCCTCCCACACCTTTCCTCCAATGCACCCCCCTCGCTGCATTCCTGTCTCTCCACCCAGTCCACCGGGCACCCTCCCCCCGTTCAGAGGCATCTGGCATCTCATACGCTGCCTCCTAGCTCCACGTCCATCCACCACACTCCCCTGGCATCCATCACCACACCTCTTCCTCCATCCCTTCCCGATCCAGGGCCAGGTCTTGTGCCATCCCAATCTGATCTAAGCCATGCGCATCCCCCCAATCGATCCTACAACACCCCTCGCCCTTGGATGTCTGTTCAAGCCCATCCCCAAGGGCCCTCACCTCTGTCCCGGGCTGAGGGAAATTGTAACTTCCCATTCATCCAGGCTGGTCTGAGCGCCTCTGAGGACGCCTGGGCAGTGAACTGCAGAACCTGCCTTCCCCAAGGCACAGCCAGACCGACGTACAAAGGCATGACTGCCCGCAGCCCCGGCCAACAACTGGCAGTGGGGTGGGACTGCCCAGAGCGGCGTGGGTGCTGCCGGCTTACCCGGAGAGTTACAGCTTGGAACGCCGTGTCCGGGGAACAAGCTCTGGGCCACGTGCCCACCTTGCTTCCTGCTGTCTGTCCGCATGGACCCCACCAGCCCTGCCACGCACTCTCCACTCACAGAGCCTGAAGGGTTTGCCAAGGGGGAGCCGCCTCCCTCTTTCACAGATGGGGAAACAGACAAAGGGGCAGAGACTCTGCCAAGGACACCCACCAAGCCAACGGCAGAGTCCGAGCTAGAACCCGGCCCAACGGGCCGCAAGCAGAGGCTCACCTCGTAGCGAGTGGGGGCGATGAAGTTCAGGTAGTACTCCTCCACGTCATAGCTAATGGAGAAGGCCAGGTCCAGGACATCCTGTGGGGAAACGGCAGGCACATCTCAATCTCTCGGCAGCCGGTCCTGGGTGCGGCCGCAGCGAGGACAGGAAGGGCTGTGCAGAGCACGGGGCCCAGGCAAGGCAGCGGACAGGGCTGTACCCTGCGGTGACAGGTCACCGGGCTGGGCTGCCACACCGGGACGGCGCCGTGCAGCAAGCTGGGGTGCTATTTGGCTGCCCAGTAACGCCCGTGTAGACAAGCCCCTGGAGAGTTGCCAGGCCTACACGTGGTATCAGCAGCCCCCAATCTCCAGGCAGGGCAAACCCGGGGCAAGGAGCTGGTGAGCTCGCAGGGCTGTGGGGGAGCACCCGGCTCAGCGTTCGCTCTCAGCTCCTCCTTGCTGGGCTCTTGTTCTCTGCCCCGTTCAGGTTCCACGCTGGGTCCTGCGCTGCCGGCCGGCCCGGGGGGGTGTAAGACCCTGACGGTGGCCTATGCAGGGCAGCTGCTGGCCCTTCACCGCTGCCATTGCAGCATGCGCCTGCCCAGATCTCTGTGCCTTCCCTGGACCAGCGCAGTGGAGAACAAGCAGAGGGAGGCGTCAGGCAGCCCCACCCCCGGGACCCCGCTGACAGACACATGCCTGTACAGAGCCCAGCATTGGGGGGGGGGGGGGGGGGGGGTTTGAGTGGCCAGGCAGGGAGCAGCTGCTGACCTTGTTGTGCTTCCCGGAGCCCTTCTCCTTCATGTGCGGGCATTCCCTGCCAACCAGCAGCTCCTTGATGTCAGCCACGGGAACTGGGGGGACAGAGGCATGGCAGAGGCGCTCAGCAGAGCCCAGCATGTTCCCCCCACCCCCTGCCCCACAGCCCCACCCCCACCCCAGGTGGCTCAGGAGTCCCTGACAGCCCAAGCCCCTGCACACTCGCGCCCTGAGGGAGCCCAGCACAGCTCTCTTGGCAAGACAAGCACAGGAGGAAAGGCAGCCCCCTTGGGTGCTGGGCAGGGCGGGTACATGCCAGCAGTACGGCGTTATTCAGCAGCCCAGGCCCCACCAGGCAGGCTCAGAGCCAAGGCCCATCTACCCAGAGTCCCATCTCCCTCAGTAGCCAACGCCAGCTGCTTCAGAGGGCAGTGCCCGAACCCCAGGAGCAGATGGGGACGCTCTGCCCCCACTCTCTAACAGAGACCAGCTGAAGCCCAAAAGCAGGACAGTTAATATCCTGTCTAGGCTGAGAGTTGGCATGAACGATGCCAGTTCTGGCCGCTCCATAGTTGCTCTCTCTGGGAATCTTGCTAAATTCTTGGCCTCAGCAGCTTCCTGTGGCCATGAGTTCCCCAGGCTAACCGCCCCCTGTGGGAAGAGCATCAGTTTGGACTTTCCCAAGTCACCAAGCGTCCCTTGCTCCATGTTAGAGAGAGAACAGAAGCCCCCGATCGCTGCTCCCCCATTTGTTACTTGGCACCCTGCGATCACATCCCCTCTGAGGGACGATCCCCCTCTTGGCTGTCACGTACTCTTCTCCGGCAGGCTCTCGATGGGGGGGCTCTGCACCCCCTGCTCCACATCTCCGTAGTGCAGCACCTTGTGGTTGGGGGACAGGCGGCAGTACCACAGCTTATCTGGGATGGGAAGAGAGTGGCAGTCAGGGCCCTCAGCTCACCCACAGACGGACGTCTCCTCCTCCCCTAAGGGATGTCTTTGTCCGAACCATGTGCTCCTCCACACTTATTGGCTTTCCCCAGCCCTTAGTTTAAAAACTGCTCTACGACCTTTTTAGTTTTACATGCTGGCAATCTGGTTCTGTTCTGGCTTAGGTGGAGCCCATCCTTCTGTATATGCGCCTCCTTTCTCAAAAGGTTCCCTGGTTGCTAATAAATCTAAATCCCTCCTCCCTACACCGTCGTCTCATCCACACACTGAGACCCTGCGGTTCTGCCTGCCTTACCGTCCCTGCGCGTGGAACTGGAAGCATTTCAGACAATGTTGCTATGGAGACCCTGGACTGTAGTCTCTCACCTAGCAACCCAAATTTGACCTCCAGGACCTCTCTCCTACCTTTCTCTGTGTCATCGGTACTGACATGTACCATGACCACCGGCTCCTCCCCAGCACTGCACGCAAGTCTGTCTAGATCCAGGAGTCTCAAACTTTTTTTGCTGGGACCCCCCCTTTGGAACTATTTCAGGCTGTGATGACCTCCCCGCACCATGCTGCCCTTACTGCTGTGCTGCTGCAGGGTATCCTCAGGGCAAGAGGACACCATGACATCATCTGGAGGGAGGGCCCCAATTCTGGGATCGTTCCCACACTCCTGCTTGAAGTTCTCCTACCCTGAGACTTTCATCCTCCTCAACAGCCCAGGGGCTGCCAGCCCGGGGGTGGGACCGTCCCGGGGGTCTCCCTTAGCTCCTCCAGTTCAGCCACGCTGGTCTCCAGAGTTTAGCGAACGTACTTCAGTGCCCACTGTCTGCCCCCCGCAGGCACCTCGGACCTCCCCCCCACCACCTGAGGGACACTGACCACTCCCCCCACAGTGCCAAGCGCCCCCTCCGGCCCCCGGGTGTCAGGGCCCAGCGCGCCAGGACGTGGCGCTGCCCCTGACCTCACCCTGTCTGCGGCGGCTGCTGATCTTGCGGAAGAGGGTCCCCTCGCAGAGCCGCAGGAGCCGTTGCTGGCGGATCAGCTCCAGGAGCTCGGGCTTGAGCCTCTCTCGCAGTTCCCTGGGGAGCGGGCGAGATGGGATATGGGCAGGTCCACCCCGAGCGCAGCGCTGAGCCCCAGCGGGCTGGCAGGGCTCCCCCCGCCGCCCCTCCCCTGCAGCGCTCAGCGCAGGGACCCCACCCCCGCCCCCACAGTGCTCGGCGCAGGGACCGCAGACCCTCCCCAGCACTTGGAGCAGACCCCCAGACCTCCCTCCAATGCTCAGAGCAGGGACCCCAGACCTCCAAGGCCCCAACTGGCAGAGTAGGGGGCTCCCCCTGCAGCTCCTGATACAGAGCCGGGGTCCCTTTCCCTGTGCCCCGGCCCCTCTCCCACTCACAGCACAGGCACGGCCAGCGTCTCCTCCTGGTGCATCCTCTCCGTCTGCCGCAGTCTCAGGATCTCGCTGTAGTTAAGCGCGTTCACTCGGGTCTTGAACAGCTCCAGGGAGGTGGGTTTGAGGGACAGGGTCCGGGTGATCTGCTCCCGGACCACCTGCAGCACCTGCAGGCACAAGGCATTGTCACGGGACCCCGCTCCACAGCCCCCCACGGGGCACACGGCACCACCCTGCTGGCACGGGACCCCGCTCCACTGCCCCCCACACCCCCTGCGGGGCACACGGCACCACCCCGCCGGCACAGCCCCCCACGCCCCACAGCCCCCCACGTCCCCCCCGGGGCACACGGCACTATCCCGCCGGCACGGGACCCGGCTCCACAGCCCCCCCCGGGGCACACGGCACCATCCCGCCGGCACAGGACCCTGCTCCACAGCCCCCCACGGGGCACACGGCACCACCCCGCCAGCACGGGACCCTGCTCCACAGCCCCCCACACCCCCTGCGGGGCACACGGCACCGTCCCGCCGGCACGGGACCCGGCTCCACAGCCCCACACGCCCCCCGCGGGGCACACGGCACTGTCCCACCGGCACGGGACCCCCGCTTCACAGCCCCCCATGGGGCACATGGCACCATCCGCCGGCACGGGACCCGGCTCCACAGCACCCCACGCCCCCCGCGGGGCACACGGCACCGTCCCGCCAGCACGGGACCCTGCTCCACAGCCCCCCACGCCCCCCGCGGGGCACACGGCACCGTCCCGCCGGCACGGGACCCTGCTCCACAGCCCCCCACACCCACTGCGGGGCACACGGCACCGTCCTGCCGGCACGGGACCCCACTCCACAGCCCCCCCACGCCCCCTGCGGGGCACACAGCACCACCCTGCCGGCACGGGACCCCGCTCCACTACCCCCCACACCCCCTGCGGGGCACACGGCACCACCCCGCCGGCACAGGACCCCGCTCCACAGCCCCCCCCGCCCCCCCCGGGGCACACGGCACCATCCCGCCGGCACGGGACCCGGCTCCACAGCCCCCCACACCCCTTGCGGGGCACACGGCACCATCCTGCCGGCACGGGACCCGGCTCCACAGCCCCCCACTCCCCCTGCGGGGCACACGGCACCACCCCACCGGCACGGGACCCCACTCCACTGCCCCCCCACAGGGCACACGGCACCACCCCGCCGGCATGGGACCCCGCTCCATAGCCCCCCCATGCGCCCCCACGGGGCACACGGGACCCCGCTCCACAGCCCCCCACGGGGCACACGGCACCATCCCACCGGCACGGGACCCCGCTCCACAGCCTCCCCCACACCCCCTGCGGGGCATGGGGCACCACCCTGCCGGCATGGGACCCCGCTCCACAGCCCCCCGCGCTCCCTGCGGGGCACACGGCACCATCATGCCAGCATGGGACCCCGCTCCACAGCCCCCCACGGGGCACACGGCACTGCCCCGCCAGCATGGGACCCGGCGCCACAGCCCCCCAAGCCCTCTGTGGGGCACACGGCACCATCCCACCGGCACGGGACCCCCGCTCCACTGCCCCCCCACACCCGGCACACGGCACCGTCCCGCCGGCACGGGACCCCGCTCCACTGCCCCCCCACGCCCTCTGTGGGGCACATGGCACCAGCACATGGCACCACCCCGTTCCACAGTGCAGATCTGTCCAGATCCCATCTGCCCAGTGAGACCCTGGACACCCCACTCCATGGCAGCATGGGGCTCACCTTGTCGAAGTCCTCCTGCGTGGCACGCATCTCCTTCCAGGTCTTGTTCTGCAGCTGGATGCAGATACAGAAGAGCTCCTGGAAGAAGTGGTCCTGACCGAAGAACATGAGGTAGAAGGCCTGGGCCGTCTCCGAGCCTGAGGCAAGGAGGACACAATGGGACTAGGTTTCCCTGCTCTTTTGGAAAACCTCAACAACCAGGAGGTCCCAGAAATGGTGACCATGATGCCTGCAGGGTATGGCTGCACCCATCCCATCCCCCCCCCCAGCCAGGACACCCACAAGGTTTCAGCTGTGCCCACCCCCTAACCTAGCCAGGATCTGTGATGCCCCCCGGTTTAAACCGGGAGTCGTGGGGCTCTGGACGGGCTACGTTAGCAGACGCAAGGGGCCGGGCACTCACATGGTTCCCCGACGTGCAGGATCTCGCAGAGGGCCAGGGTGAGCTGGATGCTGCTCCGGGCAAACGGACACTCGTGTTTATCGTCACGGCTGCTGTTCTCAAGGACAAACTGAGAGACACGGGCCCTGTCACAGCTCCCTGAGTGCACACGCCCCGGGCAGGCAGAGCCGCCGAAGAGCTCTCCCAGGCAGGGCTAGCGAGGGCAGTGACGGGTAGGGTCTGCGTACCCCCTCCAAGCCCAAAGGCTCCCACCAGCTGCACCGCGGTCAGGAAGCTTGGGGTTCGGGTGCCCCCCGGGGCGGGCGGGTTAGAATTCAGTGGCAGTGAGAAATCAATGGGGAAGCGTCATGCCCCAAAGCAGCCGGGCTCGCTTGGGAACCGAAAGGAGACGCTGCCGGAGACGCGTGGAGAAGGGACGGGCAGACCAGTCCCCGTCGGTATTTTTCAGGGACACAATGTTTTTACTGGCATCTCGGCCAGCTCCAGAAGCAGGGCACTACGGTACCATCCATACTACGTCCCAGCCCCCAGCGACGGGACTGCTCAGCGCCCGGGGGGACGGCGTGCTGCTATCAGGACCTGAGCTGCATTTATTTGTAGGTTTTTCATAGACGCACAGAAATGACACTTGTTCTCAGCTAGTCTGACCCCCGTACAGCACAAACCAGAGAACCCAGCGCTTTGCGTCAGGGAATTTGCCCGCGTTTCCCGCCCTGTGTCCTGATGAGTCCAGGGTCCTGAGTGCTCTTACTCCACGCGTGTGAAGATGATATTTACACTGTTCTATTTCGGCCAAACCAGAGACGGTTTTTAGCAGTGCTGAAAACACCTCTGGTTCCCCAAGGGCCATGGGAAATTTCAGCTGCCAGCCCGCTTCAGCACAAGAGCGGGACAAAAACGCCGCCAATATCTGTACCCAAAGTGTAGCTGCTGCTTTCCTTGCACTCCAAAATAGCCTGGCTCAACACCCCCCCTCCCCGAACCTGCCAGCCTCAGGCAGAGACAAAGATCAGCGTGAATGTTGGCCGAACAGCTGAGGATGTTACGAATAACTGACAAAATGGCCTTAGGATAGGAAGGCCCAGGCAGACCTACTGCTAGGGGGCGCTGGCTCTCCAGCTACGAGAAATAAAGGCTCGTCTACCCTGGAAAGTTAATTCAGATTAAGGTAGGGAGGGAATTTGAAGTGAAATAACTATTTCTGAATAGCTCCACGTGTAGGCAAACCCGGCGAGATGGGAGAAACCTCCCAGGGCTGTGTATGGGGTGCAGCTCACGAGCCGGGAACATCCACTCACTCTGCTATAGGCGCTCGGGCAGTATCTGGAGAAGTAGACCATGTTGTCCAGGGCCAGCAGTCCCGGGGGCGCGCGGTGCAGGTCCTGGGCAGGGTTACTGTGGTTCTGGGAGGACACAAGAGGACGCAGCTTTCGTGACTGACCCCAGTGCAAAGGAGAGGGCTGCCGTTTAGACACCGATACAAACAGTCGGTACGTATCGGTCACGGTCCCATGGGCTCACTACGGCTCCAGAGACCCCAGGATTACCAGCGCGTTGGGGAACGAGGGGCTGAGATGAAGCCAGGCAGCCCAGTGAGAACCCAATGAGATTTCCGCAGCTCTTCATGGGGACGCACAGCCTGGGCAGGACGCAGGCTCCCCAAGCCGGCGGCGCGTCCTGAAGGCCACTAACGGGGCCTGCTGAGCTCAGATGGGATTGGCTACATGCAGCGCACAGAAGCAAGGCTATCAGACATGGGGAAGAGCTGCCATTTGTATGTGCTCCTGGCTGTGCCGGGGGCCCAGGCTGGCCCCAGAGCCCCAGGCCTCCAGCCACCTCTTGGCTGACATAAAGGATCCTGCAATCTCACATGGTGCAAGGCCAAGGTCCAGGTAGGGGCTCTCCAGTGACTGGTGTCTGGCCCAGGGCCAGCAGTGGGGATGGTGCCAGGAACAGAGCTGGGAGGGCGCTGCTGAAGTGTCCCGTGGAAGGGGCAGGGAAGCAGGCAGGACAAGAGAGGACGTAGCCCTGGGGAGCAGGGACAGCGGAGTCTGGAGAGGACTGGTCCAGGCCCAAAGCCCACGCTTGAGGGGTGGGCACTGAGCTGCCCTCTAGAGGGCTGGGGTCAGACCCTGTACCCAAGAGCAAGGGCTCTGGGAGAAGGGGACACTGCTGCTGGGCTCTCGAGGTTCCTTCTCACCCCCTCCCCCTTTCCCAGCATGCACTGCTTCCTGCCCACAATTCCCACCTTCCACCCGCACAGCGCCTCTCCCCGAAGGGCCAAAACAGGGTGCGAGGGCTTCCCTTAAGGGGCCAGCACACCCTGGTGCAATCCCGACGCCGACAGAAGCCAAGTGCTGGTCGCAGTTCTCCTGCCAAGGCAAGAGACGTGGAGAAACGGCGCGTGCCACACTTCCGCACGGCTCCTGCCTTTGCAAGACAGCCGCAACCCGCTCTTAGCTCCTGACCGCCGACAGCCGAGGCGGAAATGACCCCTGCAGCTCTCTGGGCAGAGCGGTTCGGAGCCTGCCCCGCGGAAGGTCTAGGCGGCAACTCACCTGGAAGCCCAGCTTGCGGAACTCTGTGACACACACCGAGCGCCGGCGCTCCGCGCTGACGGTGCCGGCAGAAGCCTCGCTCTCCGACTCGAAGGCGCTGTGACGCAGGAACTGGAGAAGCTCCCGTTGCTCCTGCAGAGAGAGCAGGGCCCGGCCAATGCCTCAGTCCGGCCCTAGCAAGGCCAGGAAAGGGCTGCCGCCCCGAGCCCCACCCCACAGGCACAGCTCAGACCCTGCTGGGAAAGAAATGGGCCCCACCAGGCCTCCCCGTCTAGCGCCCCTGGGACCAGAGCCCCCCAGCTAGCAAACAAAAACACCAGAGCTTTGCGGGGTCCCAACCCAGGAGAGGGGAGGAAGGCCCAGCTGAACAAACCCATGGACAGGGGAGGGACCAGGCCGCCTGGCTCAGAAGTATAAGTACATAAGAACACAAGACCAGCCACACTGGGTCAGACTAAAGGTCCATCTAGCCCAGTATCCTGTCTTCTGACAGTGGCCAATGCCAGGTGCTTCCGAGGGAATGAACAGAACAGGGCAATTATCAAGTGACATCTCGTCATCCAGTCTCATCCTTAGCTAGTTCTTTTATGAACCCAGTTATACTTCTGGACTTCGCAACATCCCCTGGAAAGGAGTTCCACAGGTTGACTGTGTGTTGTGTGAAGAAATACTTCCTTTTGTTTGTTTTAAACCTGCTGCCTGTTAATTTCATTGGGTGACCCCTGGTTCTTGTCTTGTGTGAAGGGGTAAATAACACTTCCCTATTCACTTTCTCCACATCAGTCACGATTTTAGAGACCTCCATCATATCCCCCCTCAGTTGTCTTTTTTCTAAGCCGAACAGTCCCAGTCTTGTTCATCTCTCCTCGTACGGAAGCTGCTCCATCCCCCACATCATTTGCGCTGCACTCTGCACCTTTCCAGCTGTAATGATCTCTTCTGAGATGGGTTCCCACTCCTGGGAGCCAAGCCCTTGGAAAGGCCAGTTCCAGCTGTGGGTGCTGAGCACTCAAACGCAGCCCTACGTGACCTGGGCACACCTAGAACAGCACTGCCCTGCCTCCCTCCACCAGCAGGGGGCGGTAGCTCCATTCCCTCCAGCCAACTCTCAGCAGGACGGGAAGCAAAGAGGACTGGTGTAATGGCAGAGAGGCCGGCGCTCTCTGGGGTGGGGGGAGGAGTGGCAGGGGCAGGAAAGGTGGGAGGGGGACAGTTTGTGGAGGAGAGCGCCCAGGGCAGACCCAGGAGAGCTCACCCGACAGGCCCGCGAGGGGGATAAGGGGGAGAAGAGCCCAGCAGACCTGCGAGTAGGGGTCCATGGGGGTCCGCATCCTCCGCTCCAGCAGGTTGAGGGTGATGGACTGCAGCACGTAGAGGTAATGGGCCATCTCATCCCCCATCGGCTCCGAGGCGTGGATAATGTTCTACAGGAGCCCGCAAACGAAGGCCGTCAGTGACCCCAGCCTGGATCCCAGCTTTCCGTGCCCGCTCCCAGAGCTGCTGGGGCCAGCGCTAGACAGAGGCAGCTGCAGGCACCCAGGTGCCAGGGCGGGCAGTGGGAGGGCACGGCAGCACGGGCAGGAGGCTGGCACAAAGCAGGGGAAGGGGACAGAAATGCTGCAGGCGGAGGTTCTGGGCGCACAGACACCTGGCAAGGGGGCAGACCACAGGGGAGGGGCGGCCAGGGAGGGGCGTGAGGCCAGGAGCTCTCTGCGTTCCCACCTTGTGAATGAACTGCCGGATGTTCCTCTCGCCCAGATAGCCCATCATGTCCTAGGAAGGGAGAGAGCTGGTGAGACGCGCGCCTCCCAGCCCAGCCCCACCCGCTCCGGGAAGCGGCAGGCCTGAGCTCCCCGCAGCTGCTGGCCGGCTTCCTCCAGCAGCCACTCTCCCCACCAATCCACCGGGCGGGGGGGAACAGGCAGGCTCTGAACGTTACACGGGCGTGCAGGGAACGAAAGGATCTAGCGCCCGGGCACCTCCTGCTCGGGTGGAAGAGTCCAGCCCAGATCAGCACCCGGCGGAGCAGAGAGCTGAGGGGTGGGCACAGGGCAGGCCTGTGCGGGGCTCTGCGCAGGGCACAGAGGGCGATAAAGCAGCTGGCCAGTTGGTCCCGGCCCGTTCTCGGTGCCACGCAGGGCAATGGAAGTGCTGCTGTTCGAAGGGGAGAGGTAGGGCAGGCAGAGTAAAGGCTCATGCCCAGCTGTCCCCTCGGCCACACGCGTCTCCTTCCGCAGCAGCCGGGGGGAGCAGGGACGCGGTGCTGGGAGCTCAGTGCGACTCAGGATGCTCCAGGCAAGCAGCCAGCGCCCCGGGCTGCAATCATCCATGGAGCTCTGCCGGCCGGAGCCCTAGTGCAGACAGGCACCAGCTACTGTGGTTAGGCCCTGCGTCTTCTCGACCTGCCCGAGGAGGGTCTGACTGCACGGTAGTTAAAACGCCGGCTCGTCTCTACGCCATGGCTCCAGCATCGCCCCCTCCAGGGAGCTGAGCTGGCGCTAGCACCATTGGGACATTCCTAGGCAAAGCGCCTTGTGGAGCAGCCCAGGGAACCCAGCAGGGTGACACCCCTGGCCGGCAGGCAGGCAGCAAGCCGGGCCTGGCACAGCTCCCCTGACCTGACCACTGTCTTTTCCAACACGGACAGGCAGCCCCCATCCTCCCCTGCCCCAGCCCCAAACAGCCCTTCCCAGTGACTGCCCCCCACTCTCTGGGCAGACAGACTGCATTCCCTCCTCGCCCCCGGCCCCCCAGTGATCCCCAGGGGCATGGCCAGCTCTGGGGGACCTTACCCTCCTCTCGGCGTCACTGGCATTCAGCAGCAGGGCGATGAGCAGCGCCATGGCTTTGAGCTGCAGCTGCTGGTTGGTCCTAGGGGCAAGGAAATGAACCACTAGCGTGACTAGCCCGGAGGGTGGGCCTGAGCCGCCCACCCCCAGCTCTTCTCCCAGCCCAGCTGTCCCCACCGGCCCCACTCCACCAGGCTGCACACAGCTCTCAGCTCCCAGTGGGGAAGCCGGCCGGAGGCATCTGTGAGCCAGGTACAGATCAGGGGATGTTCCGTTGGCGCCCGGTGCCAGGGCACAGGTGGGCACGTAAGGGCAGCGGGCTCCCTGCAGAGAGTGGGCACAAAGATACTGAAGGGCATTCAAGGGCCTGGATAGAGACCTGGGGTGAGGAAGGCCAAGGCAGAGCCCTGCTGGGCCCATGACCCAGCCGACGGTGCAGAGAGAAGAGGGCCTGGGGTGGGCAGGGCGAGGCGAACGCCTGCATTTGACAGGCTGTGCGTCAGCAGACGAGCGCCGAGCACCTGCTCCATGATGGCAGGGCTTATCAGGAGGGATTTAAACCCAGGCAGGAGGGGGAGCTCTCCCCCACCCAGACGCTAGGGCATGAACTTCTTGCCGCCCAGCCAGGCGGACGGGGGCTGTTCCAGAACCAGCGAGGGACAGCAGGGCAAGGAGCGGTCACGTGTGCCAGGCCTGCCCCCCCAGCCCGTGTCGGGGGAGGCTGGCGGAGCTGAGCCCTGGCCGGGCTCACCAGGGGGCAGGAGAGGCGATGCCATGCACCCAGCATTCCCAAAGCCACATGGAGTCGGGCTGGCCGGGGCAGGACCGGAGAAAAGGAGAAACCAGAGAGCGTTCGCTACAGACCCGGCCAGACCAAGAGTGAGAACAAGTCAGGACCAGCTCAGGGGCCGCTGGGACCCCCAGACTCTGCTCTCCTGCGGGGCTGTAACTGCCTAGAGGCCGCGGCTCATTTCAGAGCTGGCACACGGCTCCGCCAGCTCAGATTCCCCCCCAGATCGGCCAGGGGTGCGGTTCCAACAGCACCCCAATGCTGAGAGTGTTACTGGCGCCAGAGATTTAGCGGGAGAGCAGCAATGCTGAGGGACCCAGCAAAGGAGCAGAGGGGCGAACAGGCCTGTCTCTAAATGGCTACAGTGCACGCACAGCGGGCATGCTGGGGGTTACCGGGGAGCTCATTCCCAGCCAGAGCTAGATGGGAAGCCTGGAGAAGCAACATAACTTGGGAGGCAACATGGAGCGAGCCAGGCGGACGGAGATAAAGAGCTACGCCGGGACGCGGGGACAGCAAACATCTGAGGGGCGAGTCCCCACCATAGCCAAGCGTGACGGGCTGAAATCATAGTGGAAAAGGAAGGCGGAGGAGCAGGGAACTGGAGGAGGCTGCGGATTGCTCCCCCCGGGAAGCGGGGCAGGCTGAGGAGATGGAGGCCAGCAGAGGCAGGATGGGATCATGGCTTGCGCTGTACTCATAGGCGCCAACTCCATGGGTGCTCCGGGGCTGGAGCACCCACGAGAAAAAGAAAAAGGGTGATCAGCAACCACCCACCGATCAGCTGTTCGGCAGGCCCCACCCATTAGCTCCTCCCCCTCCACCCAGCACCTCCCGCCCACTGCCAATCAGCTGTTTGGTGGCAGGTAGGAGGCGCTGGGGGGAAGGGGAGGAGCGGGGCTGGGAAGAGGCGGGGCAGGGGTGGAGCCTCAGGGGAGGGGGCGGGGCCGAAGCACCCTTGGGGAACGCTGAAAGTCGGCGCCTGTGGCTGTACTTACACCTGCAGGTGGGTGAGGAGGCGATCCAGGGTCACTTCATGTTTGACCAGCTCAAAGAGGTGGCGGCTGCTTGGGACCATGTTCTCCAGGATGGACAGGGAGAGCTGCTGGATGGAGGCGTCCATCCCACCCGTGTTGACGTACCTCACTATCTGTAACAACGGGAGGTCAGAGACATGCCTAGCTCAGCCGCCGCAGCACGGCGGGGGGCGCAAAGGCTCCGGGGAGGCACCTACTTTTTTGATGAAGGCCGGACTCAGCGTCTCCCAGGAGACAAAATCGTGCTCCATCAGCTCCATGAATGCCTTCAGGGTGTGAGCTAGAATCTCCCCTGTACTGGAGCAACAGAACAGCAAACATGGTGAGAGGGGGCCCGGGAACCCCACAGAAACGCCGCTCAATAGGCCAGGGCAGCAGGGACAAAGCCACCCAGACACCACAGCGATGGGCACATTAGAAACACCTAGAGAGACAGAAAACAGGGAGAGGGCGAGAGAAAGAGACAGGAGATAAGCAATGGAGGGAGAACACTCGGTACAAGAAATCAGCCTCTCGCTTAGCCCAAGGAGGTGTGTGGAGACCCGGAAAGCGCCAAGGAGGACACAGGATGTTACAGTTGCACAGTTAAGCATACAAGCGTCAAGGAAATCCAGGGGAACACCTGAATTCTGCTGCCTCAGGCATATGCTCTACAATGGAGTCTAACGACACGCACATGCAGCGCTGCCAGACAACACAACACACGGTGTTCCACGCGCCCCAGAGCCAGGAAAGTGCAGGCTGCCCGGCGGGACCCCGGGGAAAACTAACACGTGCTGAAAGAAAAGCCGAGACCGAGGAAGAAGCCAAAGAGCTATGTCCGTCTGGCCTGGCCAAGCGATGATGGAGAGGGACACAGCGAATATCCAGGGGGGTCACACTGAAGGAGGGCGAGGGATCAGTTAGGGGGGTACACGTGGGAGGCAGTGACTACAGCAATGGGGCGCGGAACAACGCAGGCTGATCCTCAGGAGATTTCCTGGCAGTGAGATCCAGTCTCCCCAGGGGAGGGATGGAACATCTGGGATGGACAAACCTACAAGGGGCAAGTCCTGCCTTGCCAGGGCCCCAGGCGGAGGCCTTTCCATCCCTGTCCTCTAGACTTCCCGAGCACAACGGTGCGTGCAATGCATGCAGAGCGCGTCCTACCCCTGGCTGCACAGCCTCGCCGGGGAGGGTGCAGGGGAAAGGACAAGCCAGGCACGTGTGTACGTGGGGGCAGAGAGGGGAACTCATCGGATGCTGGGAGGGGCAAAGAGGAGCGACTCACTCACTCGTTCCCCTCTTCCACAATAAGGAAGAGCTGTTTCAGGCCGTTCCTATTGATGAACTCCTGGGCAAAGGTGATGTCTCGGGAGAGGTTCGCCAGCTTCTTCAGGGAGTCTGCCTTCACGTCCAGGTTGTGACTCCGGATCCCACTGTGCAGCCGCTCTGCCTCCTGATCCTGCCAGCCAGGAAGGAGTCGGCATGAGAGGGGACATCAGGGATTGGGAATCCCAACAGGGTGAGGGGGGAAATTGGGCCGGGACAATCCCATAGGGAGAGACTGGGTGAAGAGGGGTCAGGCCAGAGCAGTCCCACGGCGGGAGCTGACGCGGGAAGCCAGACCTGAGCAATAGCAATATTGCTTGGCACCAGGGATCTCCAAGCACTTTACACACACTAGTCAAACCTCCAATTCCCCTGGAATTGTACTGAGATAGGTCAGTATCCTTATCCCCACGTTACTGCTGGGGAAACCGAGGCACAGGGGATTGACAGTGAGTCAGCGGCAGGATCTGTGTCTAGCTCAGGGGTCAGCAACGTTTGGCACGCGGCTCGCCTGGGTAAGCACCCTGGCGGGCCGGGCCAGTTTATTTACCTGCTGACGCGGCAGGTTCGGCCGATCGCGGCCCCCACTCGCCGCGGTTCGCTGTCCCGGGCCAATGGGGGCGTCGAGAAGCGGCGCGGGTGAGGGATGTGCTGGCCGCGGCTTCCCACCGCCCCCATTGGCCCGGGACGGCGAACCGCGGCCAGTGGGGGCCGCGATCGGCCGAACCTGCCACGTCAGCAGGTAAATAAACTGTGGCCCGGCCCGCCAGGGTGCTTACCCTGGCGAGCCGCGTGCCAAACGTTGCCGACCCCTGGTCTAGCTGATTCTCCAGTCACAAAGAGGGGAGGAGGATACGGGCGGGACGTACCGGAGAAGTGGTCAGCCGCAGAATGCTCCCATTCTTAATCTCCGCGCGGTTCTACAACGAGACAGACAAGGAAACGGGATGAAGAATTTGTAGGTCAGAACCGGCCAACAGGCTCCAGGAGCCAGCCAGAGCCTCACGCGCTGCCGGCCACTCACCGACTCGGTGATGTACGTCTGCTGCCCGTCCACGTACTGCAGGGCGTAGTGCTCGGCGTTGCCCAGGTTCCACCTGCAGCGGGAGAGAGAGTCAGGTCTCCCTCTTCCGCCCACGCTCATCGCCTGCCGACTGCCCGGCGTGCCACATGGCTGCGCCGGGGTGGGGAGCAGAGGGGCCAGCCAAAGAGCTGGGGGAGAGGCGAGACACCCCCCAAAGGGCCTGCTCATTCTCAGGGATGGTCCGCCAACAGAGGCGGATTAAGATTTACTGGGGCCCTCCACACCACTACCCCTGCCACAGGACCCTGCCCCCTGCTCCTCCCCTTCCCCCAAGGCTCCGCCCCCCTGGCCTGGCCAGAAACTGGGGCTGGGGTCAGAGCTGCCCAGAGAGCCTGGGCCACCGTGGGGAACCCTGGACTCTCCATCTGCCCTGGCGGCACTCCCTGGGGGGCAGGGACACGGGCCAGGGGCTGCTCTCGGACACCCCGGTTCCCCCCCCAGGGCAGGTGGAGGGCCATGGACTCCCCACAGCTGCCCAAGCGGCTTTTACCACAGCCTAGGACAGAGGCCCCCAAACTGCCAAGGCTAGAGAGCAGACAGAAGAGTTACTCACACGTCACAAACCTCCTTCACAACCGCAGCCAGGGGCTTGGTCTGAAAACAAAGAGAAACAGCGTGTGGGGAGCGTGGCCCGGGCATCACCCCCTGGCAAGGCACCCGAGCACACAGCACGAGACACATCCCTGCCCTGCCAGCCCCTCCAGTAGCAGGAACCCCCCCACGCCAGCGGGGCCTTCCAGGAGGCAGGACGTTACCTGGTTGAGCTCAATGAGCTGTGGGATGGCTCCCATCATCTGAATGGCGATTTTCACCACGTCTTTGGGGGGCGGCATGGTCCCGGTTCTCCGGCTCCTGCTCGGAACCTCCCCCGCCCCACACAGCAACTCCTGAAAGAGAAAGGGGGGGCACTCAGTCGCAATGACCGCTCAGAAGTCACCTGCCTGCATCACGCTCGTGGGACTGGCACGCCCTCGAGTGCGCCAGGTGGCACCATGCCCACCACTGGGAATGCACATGGGCAGGGTGAAGAGGAACAAGGGCTTAATGAATGCACCACAGAATTAGTCCTCCAGAGGCCCCCCACACTGGGCCGGAGACCAGTGGGATCCCGGTCAGATGGGAGCAGCCGTGAGCCATCAGCACACGGGGCAACACGCAGAAGCCGACGCTAAGGGCCATCAGGTGCTACGGCCGGGGGCACAGCCTGAAAACCCCACTCAGCCAGGGTGAGGAGAACGCTCTCTCGACCGAGTCCCGTCACCTCCTGCACAATCCAAGCCTGCGTTTGATCACGCAGGAGAACAGCGCTTCTGTCGGCATTGCTACCGTCGTTCGGGGAGGCAAATCACTGCGCAGGCAGAAAAACCCCTTCCATGGACGTATGCCATGTCTAGGGGGCCATTTTCGGCATCAGCTCAGTAGTGTCAACATGCGCTCCACCTCCCCGCCTCAGCAGTGGCTCCAGAGAGACCACAAGCTGCAGCCACGTAGAAACTGACCCTCAAGCAGCCGGTCAATTTCATTCAGAGGCCACTTGGAAAGCAGGCCCCCAAACCTACTGGCAGCGGCAGGGAACTCAAAAATAAAGGCTAGAGAAGGGGTAAAGCCATCACCCTGCAGCTAGCAGAGTTAGTCATCTGCTCAGCAGGGCTCTGGAGCTGGTAGGAGAGGCTGGTAGGATTTGATAGGGGGGTGAGAGGGAGAGGGAAAATACCTGGAAGGTAGGAAGTGTACTGAGTCGGAAGGGAAGAGGCAGAGAAAGAGAAAAGAGGAAGCTGGCGCTGAAGACTGCAAGAAGAGAGACCCCAGGCTATTTCAGGAAAGAGAAAGAAAAAGCGGAGGGCAGCCAGGAAGGAAAAAAAGGAAGAGCGACAGCCAAGTAGGAACCCACAATGACTGTCAAACACGGCTCGGCAAAGCCACGCTGCTCGTCATGGCACTGTGAACCACCGCTCGATGGATTCAATACGTGTTTTTTTGTGGTGTTTAACCAGATAGTAAAATCCTCTCCAGCAAAGAGCCTGTTAGCGTAGGTCTACACAGAGCTAAAAGTCCCACAGCTCGGCCGCAGCTGGCCCAGGCTCGCAAGGCTCAGGAGGTGGAGCTAAAATTTGCTGTGTAGTGGTTCGGGCTCAGGCCAGCCCATTGCAGGCCCTAAGCAGGAATATTTTTCCCCCTAACACATATTTGAAAAGCAAATGGGGGCCCCCTGGAGCTGCTCGGGGCCCTAAGCAATTGCTTAGTCTGCTTATTCCTAGCGGCGGCTTTGCCCTCCACCCTCACAGGGTCCCAGAGCGCCAGCTGAAGCATCTACACAGCTGACCTGGGGCCAGCAGCAGGTTCTTTATCCCTGTGTAGACATACCCTTCGTTTCCTACCAGCGGTATTGAAATTGACTGAGCACAAGCCGGCGGATGCCGAGCAGCCAGCCTGAGGAGGGGGCTAGAGTTAGGGGGTTTTTAATCCCCCCACACACCCCCAGAGCGTCCGCCGGCATTCGCCATGCGTTTTGGTCTCGTGCTGGCGTGTCCAGGCTTCCGAGCGGATGGTTGATGGATGTGACTTCTTTTCTGCAGCGTTCTGTGTAATGTTTCTCTAGGTCGCCCGCGTTCTCTCTTCCCAGGTGGTGGCTGTATTATCCTGACAGCGTGGCCTCAACGTACCCATTGTCGTCCTCTGACCACGCTGGATGCGGCAGGTTGGTTTGCTCTCCTGCGAACGTCTGGTGGGGCCAGACTCTCTTTGCAGTGAGCTCTGCAGCTCGCCTGCCGGCCTTTTGGAATGAGTTGATGAGCTGAGTCCAGCTCTGGTTGAATAACTGGTATGTTTGCAATGCAGAGCAGGGCCACAGCGGGCAGGGAAAGGGCAGCACAGGAACGGGTCATGGGGCTGACAGGCCCAGCTAGTTCCAACACCTGACTGGGAGCGTGGGGCTGGCACAGAGCCAGGCTGAACCTGCCAGAGCATGTGTGCCCTGGGCCGGGCAGCGCCAGGCAGGATAACCGAGCCTCGGGCTGCCAGCTCAGCTACACCCACCAACCCCGAAAGGGAGAGGAGCGGAGGGGACACCGGGACCGCCATGGAGCAGGGAGCCGGAGGGAAGGAACAGCTGGTGTGCCCAATGCCAAGGGCCGCCCACCCCTATCCCTACCCCTGGGGCCATAGCACCCGGCCCACCCCTGGGACCTAGCACCCGGCCCACCCCCAGGCCCTAGCAGCCAGCCCACCCCCATCCCTGGGACCTAGCACCCGGCCCACCCCCAGGCCCTAGCAGCCAGCCCACCCCCACCCCTAGGACCATAGCACCCGGCCCACCCCCAAGCCCTAGCAGCCAGCCCACCCCCACCCCTAGGACCATAGCACCCGGCCCTCCCCCGCCTTCATCGGCCACCCCTGGGGGGCCCGCCCCCACGGGCCCCCGGGGCAGGGCTCTGGGGCCGCCCCACCTCACTCACCGGCCCGGGCACCCCGCGGAGCCGCCGCCGCCTGCAGTTCCGGGTCGGGGCCGCGGGTCCCCGCCCTCGGGGCGGGCCGAGGCGGGGCAGGAGCCGCTCGGCGGGGGAGAGACCCGGGGAGCCGAACCCGGCCGCGCCTCCTGCGGGGGCCGGGGCCGAGCCGGGCGGGGCCGGGGGCAGGAACCGGCGTTGGGGGGGGGGCGGGGGCCCCCGCAAGAGACCGCTCCGCCCCCCGGGCCGGCCCGCGCCTGGACACGGCGGAGGCGGGAGTCCCTGGAGCCCTTCGCAGCCCCCGGCCAGGCCCGGCTCCCTGCAGCCCCCGGCCAGGGGGTCCCGCCTTACTCCGAGCACGTCCCCATTGCCCTGCCTTAGCCCGGGCAGAGCTGAACCCCCATCAGTGCACGTGTTAACTCGCCCGTCGCTTCAGCCACCGATCCTCTGCTAGACACTAACCATCCTGGCCGGGACACAGACCGGATCCCCTTTGTGTCCTGGCTGCAGGGTGCTAACAGACCCCCACCCTGCCTTGAAGCCGGGCCTTAGCATCTCTACTAAACTGACCCCCCTCGCCTGGAGCCGGGACCCTCCGAGCACCTGTCTCAGCCCTGGGGCGCAGCGGTGTCTCTCGCAGAAGATGGTCCGAGACAAGGCATTACCTCACCCACCTTGTCGTGCCGGTAGCTCCAGCAGTCACAGCTCACTGGGGTTAGTCCAGCACTTCCTAGGCGTAGGGCAATGTTCGTTTTTAATACTACATTTTTGTTTGTGTTTTTTTCAATACTAAAGTTTATTCTTTGAGATCATGTGACTTTAAGGCAGACTGAGTTCTGCTGTTCCTCTCAAAACTTCTTCGGTTTCCTTTGATCCACCACTGTTACCTTTCTCTCCAGCAGCACCTCCTGCTTTTTCACATCCTCACTTGTGTGCAAACCTCGCTTCTCAAATATTCACTAAAGCAGGGCCGGCTCCAGGCACCAGCGGAGGAAGCACAGGCCTGGGCCGGCACACGCTAAGGGGCGGCATTCTGTCCATTCTTGGGGTGGCGCAGTCCACACGGCTTTTTTTGTTTTTGCTCAGGGCAGCAAAAATGGTAGAGCCGGGCCTGACTAAAGGCCCCTATATTATCTTATATGACATGCTTCGCAATGGCAAATTTCTACTGTAATTTTTACTGTAGATATACAACCCCATGATAGAGTAACCACAAGACTGCAAGTCTCAGGAGCTGTGCCCCTGAAAGTAATTAAATGAAATAAATACGTTTTGGGTTCTTTTACTTTGCCCTTTTGTTTCTGAGCCTGTAGGCTGCACTAGCTTTCGTACTTCTGCTGTTACCTCGCCCAAGGAATCCATATATCCAATATGGTCATAGAGTCCTCTAATACTGTTCTGGATTCTAGTAATGTGATTCCCTCCCTCCCCCCCCAGAATTCAAAATTTATTAAAAATCCTCATTTCTGTAAGTAATCCCCATCTTGCCGACACGGACGTGTACACAAATGCCTCTGACTGTCCAGCTGTTTCTTAAAAACAACGAGGAGTCTGGTGGCACCTTAAAGACTAAACAGATTTATTTGGGCATAAGCTTTCGTGGGTAAAAAACCCACTTCTTCAGATGCAGATCTCCATGCATCCTGGGGCACTTAGCCCCACCTAGCACTTAGGCTAAGCCCTGGCTCCCTCATGGGCTGGTCTGTGGCTCAGTCCTCCTCCCCCCCCCACCCCAGGGAAAGGCCATGGCGGGGGCTTGCCCCAGCCCCCTATGGCAGCAGGACTAGTTCTAAGTCAGGATCCCCTTTTTTCATGGCCACCTGTGCATGTCAGTTGCTACCTGCTCCCGCTGCCCAGCGCTCAGCCCTAGTCAGGGAAGGGGGAACAGGTTCCCCGGGGCCCAGGACCAAGGTCTGCTCTCAGCTCGGAAGGGAGGGCGGATCCATACCCAGTTAGTTACCTGCACACGGCTCTTCAGCATAAAGCAGGCCAGTGAGCTCTGGCTTCAATTGGTTAAGAGCCAGGAGACGCTAAACCCAGATAAGCTGCTCTTAAACCGAATGTTTTCGAGCCCCCTCCCCCCTGCCATCACGGCCAGGCACAGAGCAGACTGCACCTCCGCACGGGTATGCGGGGCACAGCACATGCGCAGGAGATGGCCCTGCTGGCCTCTGTCCCTAATGGTTAGAGCTCCAGGGACACAGGCCCCAGCCAAGGATTTCCTCACTTCTTGGTCCGAGCAGTGGATATGTCCCCACACACAAACTGACAACTCTAAAATGCTCACACTAACCCCAACTATAGACCGGCTACAGCTGGTGAACAGCAGCAGTTCCAGGAGCCCCCTGGAAGTGAGGGCATCCCGTCTCGAGGCCTGCGGGCCGCCAAGCCCAGCACCCTGCTGCAGCACCCAGAGGGCGGCGAATGCAGAAATGGCCAACTGGACGACGCTTGGCGGTGCTCAAGGGCTGACAGGCGGCTCTGAAAGGTTCAGTTTATTCACTCCGAGAACACTGTACAAATATTACAGGCAATTTTCTTTTGCTGCAAAAGGTATAAAAATAATCTTTATATATGAATCCAAGTTCATTTGTTACTGTAAATTCTCACTAAATATCTTTTCCAAACATCATCTAACTGATGGCAAGAGATCAACAGCTTGAAGGAGAGAGCAAGGCCAGGCAGTACACAGAGAACTCTAGCTACTCACAAAGGCCATGGAGTCTAGGCTAATGCACACGCTGGCCCCCCAGGTTCCAAGCAGCTCCCATGCAAAAGAGGAGCGAGGTTTAGGAACTGGATTTGGAGGCCTATTGTCCCTCTGGGACCTTCATCTCTCTCTCCAGTACTAGCTGCTCACTGCTGGCAGCGGAACCGGAAAAAGAGGCACCCCAGCCCCCACCTGCTCCTCTAGGGTTTCCAATACTTGTTCTCTAAGGGAGCATTCCCCGCCGGATCTCCTGACCCCTCCCCTCTCGCTGGGCAGACCTTGGCTCGATCCTCCAGACAGACCAGGCAGCTGATGGGAGCAGTCAACCGTTTGGGGGGGCGGCTAGAGCTGCTAGAGGATAGCCAGTTTGCTGAGGGCAGTGGCACTGCTAGATCCAGCCCCAGCAGCTCTGCGGCCAGCAGAAGCAGGAGAGCTGCTGCAGTCGGATGTTCAAGAAAAGTGCAAAGCTCAGATTTTCTCAAATCCAGAATCGGGGGAGGTGGAGCCTGGCAAACAGTGCAAAGCCAGAGACCTGCAGAGGGGCTTTCTACTCCAATGACCAACATTCAGAGGCATGCAAGGCACAGAGAGCCTCAAATCGCCAAAAATTACAGGAGACCTTTCATTAACAAGGGATGAGGAAAAGCTGGGCGGGAGGGGGGAAGATGCAGAGAGAGCATCACACCAGGTAGCACCCTGCCACCAGATCAGGAATGGAAAGCAAAGGCATCCGGCCCAAGGGGAAGAACCCCTAACACACAGGCAAGCCCCGCCCTGGAGCAGATGCTTGGTCTGCCTCAGAGGACATTGCCGTCTGTGCTTCAGCAAAACAGACCCAACTTGTCATGGCAAAGTGATACCGAATGGGTCCACCTCCACCTCCTGCCACACCAACCCAGGCTCGAGCGCAAGGCGGGGAGGACAGACTGATTCCCAGACGTCAGAAAAAACGGCCCCTCAGCACAGCTCCAGGAGAGGGAGTGGGAATGGAGCCTCTTCATGCATCAGCACAGAGGTTTAACTAACAAGGCCTGATGCAGGATCGCCAACTCTGCCGGGGGGGGGGGGGGGGGCGGAGAGCGAGGGGAATGCAGGACTCAGCTCAGCTCCTGGGCTCCAGGAGCAGCACAGCCAGCAGTTGCCAATTGCTTTTCACTTGTCAAATGAACTAGCTGGAGTCACTGAGGACCAGAGCTCACAGGGCCAATTTTCACAGCCGAGCATGGCCACCCTAATCGGAGAGGGGCCGAGGCTGCTGCCCACTGATGGGTTCAGCTAACTACTTCTGGGCTTGCGAACTGGCCATCATACTAAGACGCTGTCTAGCAGCTGATGCCTAGGAGATGCAAAGTGCCTGTGGAAGTGCAGGAAATCCAAGGCATGCGGATGGGAGGAAGCTCTGAGAGGCACATAGTCAAAGCTGTACGGGGAAGGTTCAAACACGGAGCCTTTCGAAAGAGGCCTAAGATCCAGTGGAGAGACAGATGCAGCGGGGTGAGGTAACTCGAGGACCTGGCATGTGCAACACGGAAGAGAGAAGCTACGGGGAGGCTCCCAGTCCGCAAGTCCATGTCTTGGTTCTAGTCCGGCCAAGAGCCCCTCTGACTCTCATCCAGCACTAGCACAAAAGGAATCCGAAGGAGACTTTCCAAAGCCAGCTACAAAACAGTCCGTTCACCAGCCCGGCCGCTGCACCGGGGAGTCAGAGGTTGAGGATAGGCACGTCGAAGAGGTCGCAGACGCCTTCGCTCTCATCCAGGTTGTAGATGTAGTCGTGGTCTCCGGGGGGAGGGGAGAGGCGGAGCAAGGGAGCAAATACTGTTGAAGAGAAAGCAGGGTCCTGCTGTTCACAAGCCTAGGAACCATCCCACCTACCACCCCCGACTGGAGCCTCCAAGTCCTGTCACAGGGAGACCTCAGCTCACACTCATCCCACTCCTCCTTCACAGGAGAGGAAACGGAGGGCAGAGTCTGTCCTAAGAGTTCTTCTACCTGAGGCGAGGGGGGACTGAGTGCCAGACAGTGTGGGGCTGCCCCCCGAATGCCAGACGTCGTACAAACGACAGCCACTCCCACCCCCATCCCCCAAAAAAGAGAGAGAGTTCAGAGGCAACAAAACCCAGCAACTCACCTTCGGACGACATCAGCTCTTCCAGCAGCTCGGAGTTCATACATTCTGGGGGGAGACAGCAGGGTGAGGGGCGCACTCTGCTTTCCAAGCGCCTAGCCTTGCTTTTCCTCAATACCCTTCCCCTCCCCCAGGTTCTTTCCTCCCAGTATCACGGAAGCCAAGTCTCAGACCTGAACTACAGGTAGCTCTGGAGCAGACAAATAGGAGCGCAGGACTCGAGCCATTAACTCCGTGGCAGAGGGAAACTGGGCCAAGAAATCCTGCAAATTCTTGTGCCTGCTCCAGCATGACAAACCCTGTGACCGCGCCCCCAGCTGGCCCAGGTCTGGGACTGAGCCTCGTCCCTGCGACAGCGCCCCCAGCTGGCCCAGGTCTGGGACTGAGCCTCGTCCCTGCGACAGCGCCCCCAGCTGGCCCAGGTCGGGGACAGTACCAGTAATGCACATTTTCCCCAGCCTAAACATATTCCAAACACTTCTTTAGCCATTTTTGCTGCAGTCTCTTTTTAAAGTAGGCCCACTGAAACTTGGCAAGTTCGCAGTCCTCACTGAGGACAAGTGACTGCTTGCATGTGTGGGGGCAGGGGATTTACTGGGGAGGGAGAGATAAAAATAAAAACTAAGCAATTAAAAACACGCGTCTGATCACCGTCTCTCTCTCCATTAACCAAGACAGTCGTCAAAATGTGAACAGGTTTCGACCTAAGCTGTGCCCATGTGCACCTACAAAGAGATTTTACCAACTAGCTCCTAGGACAATCAATACTCCTGGACAGCCACATCCATGATGTGTTGCTTCCCCACTCCCCAGAAGATGGTCTGCAAACAGCCACAGAAGCACTGCCCCTCCCCCAGCCAATTCAGCGTAGCGAAGAGGAAACTGCAAAACCAAAACCATGCAGGATTTTTTCCTTTTCCTTAAAAAAGGGGAAATTAAATACAAAATCCACGTTGTTAAGTCTCCTACAGCAACGGTAACACGGGCACTGCCGAGATCCTGCTTCCTTGGTGGGATGTTTGAAAACCAAACGGTAAGCTATGAAGCTACACGGCAGCACCAGTACAAGCACTGTGGGGGACTGCAGAGAGCAGAGACTAGTCTAGGCCGGTCCCCCACTCCACTAGCCCTGTGTGCACAACTGAAACAATACCAGCAGGGTCTGACTTATCACCTTAGTCCAGACGCTACAGACCAGACGGGGGCAGGCAGAAGGGGAGCCTAGGGCACCATTTTATGTTAGTATGGGGGTCGAGGGGGAGATTCGGTCCATGTCTGATGCGCTGGCAATACCCGTTTGTTGGCAGCACTGGTCACCAGTATAGACGGCAGCAGTCTGAACAGATTAACTGCTGTCACCCCAGAAGCCTCCAGCAGAGGTCGCTCAGCATCTAGTAAGCACAGAGACTGCAGGTGCCTTACAGAACCAGGTCCCGAGAGGAACCTGAAAGGACTCCTGCGCACGGCCTCCTTCTTGTGCCAAGGACCAGTAGAGGAGAGCTGAGAAAGGGAGGGAGAACAGAGCCCTTCTCCCCTGAGCACAGGGAGGGCAGGCAGGCACAGGGCAGCAGGGGTGGGGAGAGATCAGTGTACCTCGTGTTGGATCAAACATCTCCGAGAGTTCTTTGGGAAGTTCCAGCACTGTAAAGACAATGAACCAGATTAGTTGGCATTGCACCATACAAGGTCTGAAATACAACAGCACACGCCAGCCCCGCCTAGGGCCCCCGTCCTCAGTCACCCACACTGTGGCCCAGCACACTTCCCAGTACGCGTTCTCCCAGCACACAGCTTGCCATCCATCCGAGTCCCCACAACTGGGCATGACACATCCAGGCAACCACCAACCCACATCCCTGGAGGGGGACACCACCCCCTGCTCGGAAACAGGGGCTCTGCAGAGGGAGGGTCCCAGTCTCAGAGAAACGAGAGAGGAAGTGACCCATAAGAGCTAGCCCCCCTGCCTGCCTGGACAGCTTGCTCCCATACAGTGACTGTGCCAGACAACATGGCAAGCTGAACGTAAAGTAGGCACCAGGCACCCTGCATTCCATCCCACGCTGGTGCTGCCAGCTGAAAATTCTGCAGCAGCTTCATTTATACTAAAAAGCTGGAGGTTTACTACTCTCGGAGCTGTTGTTTCAGGCTGTCTGCAGACTCAGGAACACAAAACTGCAGCAGTGACACCTGGGTCATGTTTTCAAGGCTCTCTTCACAACCAGGAGGGCAAGTGTGTTTTCTCCCCTGAACATCAGCTCAGATTCGGGAGTACAATTCTATGTCAAAGGAAGGAGGAGCACAGATAGGGTGACCAGACAGCAAGTGTGAAAAATCAGGACAGGGGTTGGGGGGGTAATAGGAGCCTATACAAGAAAAAGACCCCAAAATCGGGACTATCCCTATAAAATCAGGACATCAGGTCACTCTACACACAGAGTTCTGCTCACCTAGTGCTCTGTCCAGCCTGGCCTTCAGCAAACCAAGCAGCTCCCTGGAGACTATTCCACAGCCAGACACTGGACCCACTCCTTATCTCAGTCTCCCCATTCTTCCTTGTTATACTGTTCTCCCCTGGCCCTCCTTCCGCCCTATGTCCTAGTCTGTCTGATGCTTTTCACCACAGCCACTGGCACTTCAATTAATTGCCAGGACACACCACAAGACCAAGTCAGCAAGGCCTAAACCTTGAGGAGCTCTCACAGCTGTGGCCTGCAGAGCCATCAGTTAACATGGTGCGACCCCAACCCTGGGAATCCCTCCCTTGGTCCCTCTTGAGCTCCTGGACATGCGGCCCAGAGCTCTTCCTATCTACGGGCCACGCCGTGAGGCCCCCTGAGCCCCTCGCATTCTTTAACGAACGTGTCTTCAACCCCAGCGCGGCCGGGCCGAGCGATCACACACATCACACAGGTGTGGGAACTGAGGCTCAGGGTCACACACGCAGTCTTTAGTGTAGCAGGGAACTGAACCCAGACCCCCAGAGTCCCAGGCAAGCACCCTCACAACTGGCCCCCCCACCCTCTCTTGCCACAGCATGGAATACCAACACTACGGGGTGGGGTCCGTGCAATGGCCTGTCTCTCCTGACCAGGCCCATCAATGAAAGCGGTGGAGACTCTCACCCCACCTGCGTCTCTGCTCTCCCGCCTCACTCCCTCCTCTCCTGGCTCCCCATTGCCTCCTCTCAGCCTGCTTCAGGCACAACAGCATGGGCCGCCTCCCCCTGCCATGCACCCTCTCCTTTCCTCTTCAAACCCTTCCGGCTCAGCCTGTGGAATTTCTAGGGGCTGGCAATTCAGCCCAGGGGCTCTGCCCCCAGGGTGACTCCAGAGCCACCACAGGGCGGCAGGGCAGCTGTGCTCTGGAAAGGAAACAGAACGAGCATCCTGACTGCTTGTCAGTAAAGAGCCCCCAGCCCTTCCCCACAGAGCCAGGCTGTTTGCGGTGCCTGGCTGTAGTCCAGCTCGGCTTCTCTCACGTCCCTAGAGGGATACGGCTCCACTTCCGGCTTACACTGCCGCACTGCGTGAAACAGCCGGCAGGTCCCATCCCGGAGCAGGCTGCGCTCCTGGGGCGGGAAAGTGATGCCCATGGATCTCTCAGCAGAGCAGTGTGAATACCTTAGATGAATGTCCCTACAGAGAGACTCAGTGTGACTGTAACCCTGAGGACTGGGATGAAATTAAGAGGAGAGGGAGGCTAGTTATCAGGAGAATCCTCCCAACAGACTAGGGAACAGTCCCAAGGGAACGGCTGAAAGCCCCCCTGGACTGAGGCACTCAACTGGACAAAGCACTGCAGAAGGGACTGTTAGGGGAGAACCCTGCACCGCTGGCAGGTAATGGGAGGGATAGATGGGGGTCCAGAAGGGACCTCTCGGGTCAGAGCGTCTGCTACCAGCCTCAGAACGCAGACAGTAAACAGCGTCTCACCAGAGAGCCATCTCCGCCAGCTTTTTCACCCTCACCGCCGCCGTGCACACAGCTCCCCTGGGGGTGCAGGGATCTGCCTGCCCCTGCCTTTAGATCCCAGCTTGCAAGGCTTGACTGAAGCCTCTCAGCAGAAAGCAAAGCAGAGCTCAGCCCTGTCTGGGCAGCGCCAACAGCACTTCAGCCCCTTGCCTGCGGCAGAGTCCCCCAAGGCCATACTCACTCTCTGTGGGATCTGGCTTGATTGGCTCAAAGGAGGTAGAGGGATTGGGCAGGACGGAGCTGCTGTCTAGCGAGGCAGATGACTGGAGCGGCTGCGTATCTAACACCGGCGGCTGGCTGGCTGGCGTGGCCACCGAGCTGAGAGGGTCGAAGTCGCTGCTGCTCTTGGACTCTGCTGCCGAAACGCTGCATTCTGTTACACACACGGGAGGGCGGGGCGGATTTCAGGGGACTCCAGAATAAGTGACCCCAAAGCAGCAGCCACAGCCCCCAGCAAATCCAGCCGCTGCCCCCTCGTTAACAAACCTGGCCTAAGTGCAACAGACACTGGCATGTCCACAGACAGACGGCTTTCTGCCTGGTTCTCTCTCCCCCGGACAAGCCTGCGTCCCTAGCACACACAGACTCGCTGTCCTAAACTCTCCTACTGCCCCCAGAGGCTGTCACTGCCCCCAGCACCTGTTGGCATCTTGCTGGCTGAGAGCACTGTCTCCATCACACTCCCAGCCAGCTGGCTGGGAGGTAGCAGAGGGGTCACTGCAGTGAGGGGACGGCCAGCCTGGCCCCAACCAGAACAGGAGGTAAGGGCTGGAATTTACTGACTCAGTGCTCTAGTCATTGCACTTCAGCTCCCATATACGCTCACAGCCCATTGGTCGTGGAAGATGTAGGGCGGAGCTGGGAGGATCCAATGGACTACAGAACAACTCTGGCAGGGATGGGGGAGATCCACGTTTCGCTGTATCTGGACATTCGGAAGCATTCCCATATGAACTCCAAAGTGCTTCTAAAAAGCCTCCCCCATTCCTAGCTGGTACCTTCCCACTCGCCTGGCCACCAGCCCACTCCTTGCTCACCTGGGCTCGTTGTTTTCTGTGCAGCCGGGCTGTGGTCCTGAGTGCTGGTCGGTGTGGGCGTGGACGGGTGCGTACTGCTGGGGACAGATGCCTCCTGGAAGTGGGCAACAGGCGATCTCTGTGGTTTAGCGGGCACGACTGGCTGGCACTGAATGAGGTCTTCAGGGGGAGGGACAGGGAGCACCACAGGGGGGGAGCTCAAAGCATCTTTGTTTACGAGGAGGACATCAATTGGACCACTAGTGCTTTTCAGATGGATCTGATATTTCTTCTGTCCATTCAGGCCCTGAGGAAATCAGGAAGCAAAGTACCCAGATACAATTAACAGCAGTCCTCAAAACAGGACTTTAGCTTCCCGGGGCAATATCCACGCTCTGGAATGGCTCAGCATGCTACAGGAGCTCCTCCCTCCCTCAGACAGCTGCTCCCTCTCCTCCCACAGCTACCCCTACTCCAGCACACTCGGAATGATCCTCCTTCCCCCAACAGAACAGCAGGCAAGCCATGCCCACATCCTTCCAGGAACTCCAGCCAACCCAGGCCACCTCCATCCCAGCCTGATCGAACACAGCACCCACCTCCGGAATGGGAACCTCCAACCGAGTGCCTGACGGGGCTCGAATTGCTAGGAGGGTGTCTCCTGTGAAAACAGACTGGTCATCGCTCGAAGGGATACCTCTGGCTGCTGGGCCCACTGTGGGTTGTTGTTCACCCAGCCCCTCCCGAGAGAACTCCTGCGCACTCCCACCAAGTGGTGGGAGTGCCTTCCTGGGGAATCACCATCCATCCTTCACAATGCACCCCTGGCCCAACACACTAAACACAGGGGAAACTAAACACAGAAAACAGAGCGCTACGGAAGAAGCGCACGCACTCAGACGTCATGGAGGTCCCTCCCAGGGCAGGACCAGGATGATCCGAGAACACTTTGTATGGGTATCCTGAATGGCATGCCCTTCCTCCTCCCTGGAGAGTCCCCCTCTTGCCCCAGCACTGCAGCTCAGCCCTCTGACACAGCCGGATTCCCGAGGAAGGGCTATTCTCTGCACCAGGCCCCAGTTCAGTTTCCACAGTCACCAAGCCAAAGGAACAGGGAGTTATGTGGATTAACACTGTTTGCGCTGGTTTTTAAACGTGCCCTATAGCCACTAATGAAACGGCCAACAGGACAGCAAGCAGGCCGGGAGCGAAGCTCAGAAATCAGACAGACGCTGAGTCCAGCGATAGCTGTGAGTAGGGCCAACACAGGATCGCAGACACTTGACTCCAAAGCTTTCATCCTTTGAGAGAGAGAGAGAGAGCTCAGATATGACCTCCAGGTAGCTGTCCTAGGACCCTGCCAGCGATTCAGAGCTCTTGTGTCGAGTGCTAGGACTCTGGTAGCAAGAAAAGAGGGTTTGAGCGTCTCCAGAGGAAAAGGGAGCTAGGGGCAGGGATAGAGACCTGTGCAGGGAGTGACCCCAGAAACAGCCAAGTTCAGGTCAAAGTTTATGTGAGTTATTGAAGTTAGCAAGAAAGGGACACCAAAAAGGGAGCAGTCGGGGCCCATACCCAGCATGTGCCGAGCTGAGCTGGGAATGCCACCGCCTTGAAGAATCTTTGATGTTTAACACCTTTCTTTCCAAAGATGTGCACGTAGTCATAGGAACTGAAAACAAGTCAGCTTTGTGCAATATCAAGCCACCAGTAAGCAGGAAATTCCCAGCATTCCTGCTGCTCCTGTAGTACTAATTTAGCTACACTGCACACCTTCCGTCAGCTCTGGCTGGCACCAACACCACATGAGTTCACGTTTAACACAGAAAACAAGACTAGAAGTTGTGACGAAGTGGGGGGTTTTCTTGTTTTCTGTGGAGTTTCAATGGTTTGCATGCGGACAGGGTGGGACTCAGTTTCCCTGGGTGTTACTGGTTTAACGAGGTGAGGGGAGAGGGAGTGTGTTTTGCAGAGGACCGGAGAGAGGACTTGGGGACCCAGCCGATGGCCGGGAGGATGGATACCCCAGCGACCGGTGACCTGGCGACCCGGAGGCCCAGCTGAGGAGACGCAGCCAGTTCTGGCCAGTGGGCAGACAATGGGCTGCAGAGTGAGGACCCAGTGACCTAACCAGCCGGTTCCAGCCAGAGGACAGAAGCGGGGAGAGGAGGCCCCGGTTTACAACCCTGTTTACCTGGAGAGAAGACAATGGACAGAGGCGGGGCCTGGGGCCGGTGATCTCAGATGCCCAGCTGGGAGCAGGGGGGCTCTGGGCTGGAGAGGGGGAGCAGGCAGAGCCCACCTGGATGCAGAGAGACTGGGATGTGCTGAGGGAGGCCAGGCCTGAGAGTTTCCTGTGCTGTGTTCAACTCTCAATAAATCCTCCTGTTTTATGCTGGCTGAGAGTCACTCCGGTCTAGGGAACAGGGTTGCATCAACCCCTTCGGGGGTGGAGGCCCCGGGGGTCCAGAGCGAGTGGACTCCCCGAGGGGGCCCACGGCAGAGACAGACGTGCTAAGGCTCAGATAGGTGCGGCTCCAGGAGGTGGAGGGGCCTGACCCCGAGAGAGAGTGGACCCCCGAGAAGGGCTGTCGCACTGAAAGGGGCACCCCCCACGGACCGCACGGGGCCAAGAGTGGGCACGATCGGTGAGTCCGTGACAGAAATATCATACCCATGCAGCACAGCTGTGTGACTGACATTTCAGCCTTTACATGGCACGAATTAGTTTTTGGCCTTTAACTTCTCATGGTTTATTAATAAAAATAGGTAAAAGGGAGGAAAATCCCAAAAGCCACAAAAAAGGAAGAACAGTGGGAGAGAAAGTTCTTTGATCTCAGCCCAGTAACTAACGGCTCTCCTTGTAAATTCCCTGGCCCAAAGCAACCTGGCTTACAAAAGTTATTGCCAAATCTTGTGGCGTTTGAAAAGTGAAGAATTTTCAGCCATTTATCCTTACCAAATACATCTTTAAAACACATTAAAATATGGACAGAAGAGTCCTAAAGTACATGCTTAAATTCCAAACTTTCAATGTTACTACAACTATTGAAACATGTTTCAAATTTGCCTTGAACTTTAAATCTCAAGAAACAAGCCAAGTCTGATGTTTGTGCCTTGATCTTTTTCGAGTTTGAGTGAAAATTTTAAGCTAGCGACATAAGGTAAATTGGTATTTTTTCCACTCAGTCTAAGAAACAGCGCAACCTATTTTCATTCAGTTTTTCAAAACAAATTCACATTTGAGATAGGGCCAAACATGGGAAACTTCAGCCCACAAGTCATTTCCTGAGAAAAGGGGGCAAGGTGGAATGGAAGTTGGAATTCAGCCTGAAGTACAAGGCTGTGATATAAGAGACCCAGCAAAGCATCACCAAGAGTGGAAAGTCAGATCTCCTACACAGAGATCAGCTTCACCCCTGGGAGGCCAGCTGGGATCACCCTGTAATACCACGAGGAGACAGGCTGAGATGTCTGTTTTAAAACAGCTGGATAATTCAGATCCGCTCCCAAAAAGACAATCGGTGACCTTGAGTCCAGCTGCAAGGCCTTCCCACTGCAGAGTGAGGTTTGGCTTCAGATGTAAATCTGCTCTGAAGAGCAGGAGTGACAAGCAACCGCTGAACTCTTTTAGACTTGGGCTCTTGCACCTCAATTGCCTCCCACGCATAATGGCTACCACACAACATTTGTCTACTTCTGTCCCATCACATCCTCCCATGCGATTACAAGTTATTTGGTGCCTTACATTTTCCTGGTGCGTTACACAATCCCTGCCCCAAGGAGTCAGAGACCAGACATGGCACAGCAGGAAAGCTGAGGGTTGCTGTGCACAAGTTACTGGAAGGAAAACAAGAGAAGATTCCTGGAAGAAGGTGGCTCTTGAGGAGAAGAGAGAAAGAGCTTGGTGAGTAGGTAGAGAAACTGTTGCAAGCCCAGGAAGCAACATGAGGTCAGGCACAGAGTCAAGAGAGGGGAGGACAATGGAAGGTGCGCTAAGGAAAAAGGACTGGGAGGAACGCTGAAAGAAATAGGAGCAAACAGTCAGGGGGAGGCGAAATCATGTAGGGCCTTGGATCTACCAGGGCCTTTGAAATAAAGGCATTTATTTGTACAAATGAGGCAAAGAAAAAGGAATGCTGGCTCTTCTCAGTCATATGCAAAGGCCTCCAGCTGGCAAGCAGCGCATCTCAGCCCTGGGGAGGGTTCTGCTATGGCTTCCCTAGGAAGGGATGACCTGCCAAGGAAAGCTGAAATCCTGCAATTAAAAACTTGCCCCATGGGATAACATGGTCCCAGATACAAAGGGACAGAGCAGACAGCCCCCTACTACAAGTGTGCTCTTGGAATTCTATGGTCTACACCTTGCACAGAACAGTCCCACTCCCAGATAGGACTCCTCTGACTGCAAAGATGCAGCTTGAATTTAGTGGCAGCTGATCCCTGGGGTTGTGGGAGAAGATGCAGGACTGTCTCTTCACGGAGGACACAGAGAGCACATCTTGGGGACCAGCCATCTCCCTCCTGGGAAATGGGGGAGCACAGCTGGGACAGCCAGGTAGGTCTGCTGCCTCAGGCCATGGGAGATTAGTCAGGGGCCCAGCACCATCTCCTCACCTGTGAAGCACTTGCAGATATCTTCGTGCGTCACATAAGCTAACGTTCCTGTGGTTAAGGAGAAAAGGTGCAGCTTCCTGTGGGGACACAGAATTCAAAGAGCACCTGGTGTAGTGTCTCCTTCCTGCATGCAGACAATGGAATTCCTAGAAGAAGCTAAATGCCCGCACCAGAGCCTCTGAAGTGGTCTGCAGAGGAGGTCTACCTGCAGCAGGGTTAGCACTCACAGAGACCACCTGCCTGAGAATGTAGCACTGATGAGTCAGAAAGAGGCATTTCTGTCCCGAGTCTGTACTGAAGCGATGCCTCAACATGGTGCTAGGGGACACCACAGGGACAAAAGTGATCGCTGAACCTCCTAACACACCTTCCCCAAAGGTGGAGCAGTCCCCAGTGGTCCTGGGGAAATTCCAACCCAGCTGATTACACTTGCCTCCCCAAACATTCCCTGCAGGGGCACATGGATAGTTTGCTTTACTTGCTGTTGGGTCATGTTACAGCACGCTGTTAATCAGCTGCTGTGTGCTACCCCAGACGTGGATGCATTCAGGGCTGGCTATTATTATGAATTATTTGTCCGAGCGTACTCCCAGGAGCCCATCCTGCTAGGTGCTGTGCAAGTTACATTTGTGCAATGCCTTGCGGGATTTGATGAGAAAGTGCTATAGACATGTAAGCTCATTAGTACTGGAGGGAGAGGCAACCGTCCCTTCAGGCCCAGCCAGCCTGCAGCCAGCCCAGGGGGAGGAAGAGGGAGAGCAGCAGGAACCGAACCGGGAGCTGGGGGGGGCTGAAAGGATATCTGCTGTTCTGTACGTCTTCGGTGACGTTTTTAATGCTCTGCTGGACCCACATCTTCTGCTGCTCCAGCTCCTGTTCGCGCTGCTCCAGGTCCTCTATCTCCGCCTTCAGCTCAATGAGTTTGTGGGCTATCTCGCGGGTGTTGCAGCCCGGGCCCACACCTCTGTGCAGACAGAGAGAGGAATGAGTGGCCCAGCCTCATTAAGGGAGAAAATCAAATTTGCAGAGGGCACTGACTGCACCGCCTTGGAAAGAGGAGCCACTCCCAGCCCTCTCCCGACACACAGAGGTTGGAGCCCAGCTCTTCCACACCTCACCAGCTCCCAGCAGTGCCAAACCCATTCTCCAGCACCATAGCTAGAGCCCCAGCTCCCCTCACCTTCTCCCATCGTACGCCAGGGTCAGAGGCCCCAGATCTCCCATCTCCCCACCAAAGCCTCCTTCCAGCACAAGAGGGTCAAAGGCTACCCTCCTACTGGGGGAGGAATCCTTCCTCTCTCAACACCAGGGTAAGGGCTGGAGGCATCTGTTCTGGTCAAAGCCCCTGCAAGTAGCTAGCATGCACCTGAAGCAACACCTACATACCTCAGCCGCTGGAGAAATGGCTCCCGTGTCTACACTAGCATTTCCCCCTCAAATTCCCCACAGCCGCTACCGGTACAGCTCAGCTAGGGGAGCGCTAGCGTAGACCAGCTGGCAGACACTGCACTCAGAATGCCAACCGAAGCTTGAAGCCATGGCTCTACTACCTCTGCCACCATTCCCGCCGCAGGTGGAGCTGCGCCAGCGGTAGCAAGGGTGGGAAATTTCAGAGGGGGAAACGGGGAGTGGATTGTGGGCAAGGCCTCAAAGTGAGAGGAGCATTGAGAGGAACCCTTCTCCCAGAATCCCCCCACACTTCTCAGAGCATCTCAGTCACTCACTTCCACTGGATACTGTTCTTGGATTTCTTCTCGATCAGCCCAATGCCCTCCAGAACATTTGTGATGTCGTAGATTCGCCGTTTCTGCCGCACCGCCAAGGTATCCGCTGCCTGGGGGTTAGAGGTGGATGGCTAACTCCAGAAATTCCCAGTTACACTCTGCCCCCCACGGCCACGGACATTACATCACCCCAATTACAGATCAGCCCCCCCTGCTTCCAACCGCATCTCCTTTGTGCCCCCACTTCTCAAATTACAGATCAGACACTGTTCCCAGGCACATCGAAACTATCACTGATCTGCCCCACAATCCAATTTCTCATCCCACTAACACCTCATCAATCACAGACCAAACCCAACCACCTCCCCAGCTCCTTTGGATTCCATGCGGATGGCTCATCTCCATGACATTGCCATGTTGGGAGGGGAATACACGTTACACCCATTTGGGGCTAGACGTTCACGTTCTAGGGAAGCTTGTGTGGCAACCTGCAAACTGGATGCATGCTCTTGACTGGTCAAACCCAGAGGGTAAGAAGGACGGGAATGGGGAGGTGTGGGGGAGAGAGAAGAAAGTGGGTCTACTAAAGGCAACAGTTCTGCACTGTCAGGGAGATGGGCTGGATAGTCCCACAGGCCTTTTCCACCTGACTTCCATGACGCTGGGTGGAAAGTGTCACCGCCTCCCTCAGGTGAGCCGCCAGCAGCTCTCAAATGGGCATTGTTCAGCCCATGCACAAAAAGCCGCCCTCAACATTTCAGCCCCCGGCTCTATTCTTTTTTTAAGCAGATTAGGGAGGGTGTGATGAGGCAGCTCTTGTACTACCCAAAGTTCTCCGATTTCCTTGACTCTCTTGGATGTAGGGCCCAGTGTCCACACAAGAAGGTTCCACTGGTGGAACTGTCCTTCGGTTGGCAGGAACTGCTGCACGTTAACACACGAGTCCCTTGACTCCAGCTCCCATCCCAAGTAACCCCGCATAAGTGGGTATTACATCGGTGCTGGGCCAATGTGGACGCATCACCTGTCTGTACTAACAAACCCAGTGCCACACTGCACTGGATCTTGCAGAACAGACACGTCTGGCCACCTTTCTACACAGCAGTGCTCCCGAAGCCACTCATCTGTTCCAATGATGCTGACAAACGTGACTCCCATTTGCCAGCCATTTCTGAAGCAAACACACACCACTTTTCTGACAGAATGTAAACATATTTGGTCACCTCCTGCATATGCCTGAAGCCAGACAGAGGTCACCAGTGTGAACACACACAGCTGGTGTGATATATATGGGTGTAACTCCACTGATGCATGTTGCACTGGTAGAACTTTCATGTGTAGACAAGACCTAGGTTTAGGCACGGGTATGAGATGGAGACTGTGTTGCTTACTCTGAAAAAAGATCTCCAATGGACAAGGATAAAGCGTCTATGCCAATTCTCTACCCATAAGCTACCTTCAATACCACACAGTACAAGGCACGGATGACTCCTCTGCAGGCCACAGCAGAGGTAGGTATGGCTGTGTTTGCTTAGCTCTGTTATTTTCCCTCCCAAGACAGAAAGGCAGTAATGAGTAATTGTTGATCTGTCTCAAGGGCTCCCTGATGGAGGTACCACAGAATTCTGGGGAGAGAGTGACAGCCTTTGGGCTGTATTTAATAGCAGGATACAGAAGACAGGTCACTCTGCATCTCTGATTCACTGAACCTGGACTGTACAGGCACTTGGACTTCCCACTATCTGCCCATGAGTGGAGCCTCAGTGAGAGCAAGATCCAAATATGACCGAAGGGTGACGCAGCAGAGAGGATCTGTTGGAGCTGTTCCATTGGGGCTGGGTGGCGTGGTGGCCTGTGCTGTACAGGGCTCAGATGAAATGACCTAGTGGTCCCTTCCGGCCTTAAACTCCATGAAATATTCACTGGGCCAAAGAAAGAGAGAATGACTCTATAGCCCAGTGGTTCAGGCATCCACCTCAGTCCTAGCCACCATGCTATTGGCTACACTGAGGTCTCTCTCTCTTGGACCTGTTCTGAAAAACCTGCCTGACAAAAGTTTCCTCACAACGGACAGGTTCTGTGAAAAGCTTCACTTTTGACAAATCAGCATGTTCCAGAAAAACCAAAACAAAACCCACATTTGATCAACGAAATTCTGACCAGCTTGAGAGGAGTTCTGCTGCATCCTAGCCACGCCTGGATGCAAAAGTGCTTCCTTCGCTCGGCACTCAGCCAGCAGGCCACAGCCCTTCCCAGATCTATTAAGCCTCCTGTTTTCAGTCATCCCTCCCTGAGCTCCCAAGTGGATGACTACATCCATGCCTGCTGCCTAGAGCAGCAATTGCAGCACTGCAGATCCCAGGGAGATTCATCCAGCTCCCTAGCGTGCCTCTGCCCAGACAGACGACCCCAGAGACAGACCCAGTTCTGAAGAGTGAGCATTCATTCCACTGTCTTAGTTCTCTGGACAGTGACGCAGCTGGGAGCTTCTCCCCGTGGCCACCACCGGAGGTAAATGACATCACCTCTACTGACCTGGAGGATGCCAGTAGCCTCTCATAGGTGCCAACAGTTCTGGGAGGCAGATGCCCACCCCAAATGTCACTTCAGCACCCTACCCCCCCCACACACACCCCCCCCCCCAACATGATAAGCAGCAGCTCCCAGGGGTAGAGGCTGCTCAGGGGGCTGCGAAGGCAGGCTGCAGCCCAGCACCATGGAAAGACATTCAGCTTAACCCCCTCGCAGCCCCATTCTCCCTCTCTCCAGGCCCCATCCTGAGCTTCCGTTTATCCAAAGCAACTTTTTTCATATTGAATCTCCCTCTCTGCCCCCCAAAATCGTCCGTGTTGAAAAGGCTGCTCACCAGGGTGCTGTGAGCTGCACGTTAGTGATCTAGGACATGGTGGGGTGAGACAGCTTTGGGGACAGACTGTGCAGTGCGCTTTTGTGATGCATAAACATGCCGCTTGGTGTCAGTGATGTGAGAAAATGCATGTTCATCTCATCACTTACATGCACTCTCCAGCGCTTCAGCCAGAAATGGTCTGATTGCCTCTCTGCTCCTCACCTCCCCAAGCATCCAGGCCTTTATCAGCTCCAGGCTGGAGGAGGCAGAGTGCTCTACGAGGGGCTAACCCTAAAGATCATTTGGAAACTTCAGCTAGTGGAGAACTGCCCGCCCCGCTTGCTTAGCAGCGCTTTCCCTGCGCCCTGCAGATTGCACTGGTTTCCTGTCAGGTCCCGGATACAACGCAAGGGGTTGATTTTGATCTATGTATCCCTTTCACGTTGGGGTCCTGCTTAATTTAGTGCTGTTTCTCTGTGTTGCAACCTGAGACGAGCCGCCGTGCTAGGGCTGGCAGGTCCTGGATTTGATCCGGGATATTATGCTCTCAGCGATCGGACCTTTGACTCTGGAAATTGCTTCCCTTGTAGGTGGGACACAGACCGGGTGTGTTGGCCTTCAGGGCACACTGGAAGAGTTTTTCTGGGGCAGGGTTTTGGCTCTTTTGCAAGGGTGGGGGCAACTCCTTTCACGTTGTGTCACTATGCATTTATGATAGGGAAATTTACATATTTATAAATACTTACTCCCTAGAAATATGGCTGATACTGAGGGCTCCACCCAGGCCCTGCACCCCTCCCCTCTGCCCACAGCCCTGCACCCCTCCCCTCAGCCCCACACCCAGCCCCATGGCACTAATCACTACTTCCCCCAGTGCACATCCTTCCAGCCTAGCACCCAAGGGCACCAAACAGGGCACACCTCAGCCTGGCCTCACAACAGCTTGGGCCCTACACAGCCACCACTTGGCAACCACTTCACACCCTACAGATACCCCCCGCCCCTCCGCAACCTCCCATGGACACATACCCCCCGTCCGCTGATGGACAGATATCCCCCTGCCCCCTCTCAATGCCCCCCCCATGGATTGATACCCCTGCCTTGTCACAAATAGCTACCCTATCCCCTGCAGCCCCCCCAGACACCCCATGGAGAGTTGCCCCCCGCTCTCGCCCCCCAGCTAACCCCCCTCCCCCACAGGACAGCCCCCTCCCCCCGCTCTCGCCCCCCGGGACAGCCCCCCTCCCACACAGGACAGCCCCTCCCCCCGCTCTCGCCCCCCGGGAAAGCCCCCCCCCCAAGGGACAGCCCCCCTCCCCCCGCTCTCGCCCCCCTCCCCCACAGGACAGCCCCTCCCCCCGCTCTCGCCCCCCGGGACAGCCCCCCTCCCCCACAGGACAGCCCCTCCCCCCGCTCCCGCCCCCCGGGACAGCCCCCCTCCCCCACGGGACAGCCCGTCCCCCGCTCTCGCCCGCCCCCCCCCCCCCGGGACAGCCCCCGCTCCCCGCCCTCGCCCCCCGCCGGGCCGCACCAGCTTGAGGTCCAACACGCCGTCCTTGGCCTCCTGCAGCAGCGACACGAACTTGGTGGTGAGCAGCCCCAGGCTCTTCTCGTGCCGGCTCGGGGCCCCCAGGGGCTGCGGCCCGGACTCCGCCATCTGCCTCCCCGCGCCGGCTCCTCCGCTCAGCCCGGCCGCTTCCGCTTCCGCCCGCGGGGCACGACGGGAGCCCGCCGGAAGAGCCCCGCAGCCGGGGCGGGGGGCGGGGCCCGGGTCCGGCCCGTTGCCATGGCGAGGGCCGGGCCCCCTCGCGCTGCTGGGGCCGCGTCGCGCGCGGACCCTCCCTCGGGCCACGGGGCGACACGGGCCAAAGCCCGGCGCGGGGGCAGCCCCACGCGTGTCCCCCGCCGGGGCCGGGGGGAGCGATGCCTCGTGTCCGTCTCATCCCGCCCGTGCGGATCCCGGGGCGGGAGGGACTGACCGGACCCAGCCCGGCGGCTCTCGGCCTTTCCAGCCGCTGCCCCCCCCACCCCCCGCGGGGTCTGGTTTGTCCCCTGCGCCCCCACGTTTCACCCCCTGTGAGCCGGCTCGCAGCGTCAGTGCTGGCCTCGCGCGCCGGGCTGGCCCGGGCCGGTGTCACCCGTCAGCGTGACAGTCCCTGGCACTGACCCCCGGGCCGGTGTCAGCCGTCAGCGTAACAGCCCCTGGCACCGACCCCCGGGCCGGTGTCAGCCGTCAGTGTAACAGGCCCCGGCACTGACCCCCAGGCCGGTGTCAGCCATCAGCGTGAGAGTCCCGGGCACTGACCCCCGGGCCGGTGTCAGCCGTCAGTGTAACAGCCCCTGGCACTGACCCCCGGGCCGGTGTCAGCCGTCAGTGTAACAGCCCCTGGCACCGACCCCCGGGCCGGTGTCAGCCGTCAGCGTGACAGTCCCGGGCACTGACCCCCGGGCCGGTGTCAGCCAGGAACTACATAGGAACTTGTAGTGGTACTAATGCCCCTGTCTGCAGAACTGGGGGGGTCACCATTAGTAGGGTTACCAGCTGGCTGGTATTTGACCAGCCTGGCCGGTATTTTTATGGATTTGCCAGTTGCCAGATAAATAATTTAATCTGTTGGGGTTTTTTTTACATGGGTCTAAAGATTTGCATGATTATCACAATGCACCGGGATATCTAATGTTAAAAGTTTCTGTGTCCAGCTAATGATGCTGCAGTGTTCCCACTTCCGCAGTTTAAGTGAGAACAGATCAAAACTGCTGAAAATACATCAGCTGTCTGCCCCCCGACAAGCAAATGCACCGCGCGGGTGTGAGAGAGGGTTTGAGTCAGGCGAGAGCAAGGAGACGTGCGAGGCATATTAAATAATGGAAGATCAGTGCAGTGGTGCGAGTGATCCTACTACTATATCACTGAAAAAAGCCCTTGCATCAGAAACTGCACATTCAGTGACACCTGGTGAAACTAAACAGATTACAGAGAAAAACAACGAGGAGTCCTTGTGGCACCTTAGAGACTAACAAATTTATTTGGGCATAAGCTTTCGTGGGCTAGAACCCACTTTATCAGATGTATGGAGTGGAAAATACAGTAAGCACATTATTTAAATACAGTATTATTTAAATACAGATAAATACAGTATTTATCTGGCACCTGCTTACCGTATTTTCCACTCCACGCATCTGATGAAGTGGGTTTAGCCTACGAAAGCTTATGCCCAAATACATTTGTTAGTCTTTAAGGTGCCACTAGTACTCCTTGTTGTTTTTGTTTGTACCAGATAATGCACAGCTGCTGCCTCTGAGCATCAGCTCCAGGAAATGCACAGGGAGTGAGAAAGGGGACTGGACAACACCCAGGGAAATTGGATTAAGAGAACGCAGCCCTGGATCAGGGCAAGACCCCGGGGGATTTAAAGGTGACAGAACGTGGGGCTGAGATTGTGAACAGCCACAGGGACTTCAGGGTCACAGCATCTGTGGGGCTGGGCTTAGGGAGCCACACAGGGAAGGGGAGGGGTTTGATTCATAGTCACTGGGCCCAGAACAGTGCATAGATGCACATTGCTGCATTCTAGTCCCTGCTGTGAATGTGGATATTGCTGGACACAGCCTGACTTATTCCAGCGTCAGAGCGCTGACACGCTGCAGACAACCCCTGGCGGTGAACACTCTGCCCGCACCTAACTTTTGCGGGTGCTGCCAGCAGAGCTCCATGCCCCCCCCCCAAGCCCTGTACTCAACTGGGGCACAGGGGGCTGGATCTTAACCCCTGAAGCCCCAAATCAGAGCCCCGCAGCAACCTTAGAGCCAGCTCTTGGTTGCCTGGCCTTTAGAAGTGGGGATAGGACCCTGCAGAGTGCAGAGAAGCGGGCACTGGAGATCACATTGGCAGCACTGAGAAAGCAGGAAGGGATGGATCTCAGCACAGAGAACACCGCAGGTTCCTGGGGAGACCAGAGAGGCCTTTGGTTTGGGGGCATATTGCAAGGAACCAGTAGTCTCTGCCCACTGCATCCAGTTCACTGGGTCAAATGCTCTTAGCGGTTACAAATCAAGCCTACCCTCTTGCCCAGCTATGAAAGGGTTAAGTGGCAGCAGGCGTCTCAGTCACAGCCGTGAAATGATGAGGAGTCACTAGGATTTCTCGGGACCCTGCAATTAGATTGCAGGTCTGGGTAACCGCTGCCCCGTGGTCAGCCTGCTACTTCACCTCGGTGACGTGGGGACGGATACAGGCTTTGCTGACAGAGAGTCTGCAAGACCCTGCAAGACATACCAGTGGTTAGGCCCAGCTGGAAGATTTCCAGCCTCTTCCCCAATGCCTGAAGCCACATCTGCATCTAATCAGATGCCACTTCCCTGGACGGGTTGGTGTGGAGGTGGAAGGGGTAGGGGGGAGTTTGATGTCCGAGGGTGGCTCTGCACCTGGAGGAGGGTGGTGCACCATTTACCGTAATGGCCCCAAATGCTGCCCAAAGGCTGGGGGAAGTTGCAGTGTCTAGGGCCATTGATGTAACTGACCATAGTGATTTGTGAATAATGCAGCCATGAGGGACAAGCAACTGCCCCCGCTACATGGGCATCAGCTGCAGGGGTGATCCAACGAGCCCCCTAACCCAGCACCTCCTTTCCCCATGAGCCACACACCTGCTTCCTGTAGTCCTTCCCCATTCCTTCTGGGCATAGCTCTGACACAATCCCCACTGAACGGGCCTGATCCTGCAGGGGGCTGATCCCCTTTGCCGGCGGGGAGAGTGCTCAGCATCTCAGTGCGGGCTCATATCCACTGTCATTAGCGGTGGGAGATCTCGCTGCTGCGCCTCCACCCTGAGCACACATAGGAGCCTTGCACACACCCTCCTGAGCCACCCCAGGGCAGCTGAGAACCCGAATATGGAGTCACCCTGCCCTAGACAGCCAGCTGACTCCCCCTACTCTGCCAGCCTTGGAGCAGAAAGGAGGAAGTACCACTGCCAACCCAAGCCTTTCAGAATCATGAGATCAGCTGGAAAGTCATAAGGCTATGCAGACAGTAGTAAACTGGGGACGTTTGCTTTCTGATTTGTGAGCCTTGAGGGTGCACCCCGCTCTGGAACTTTGTGGGAAATGGGTTTCCCGGCCCACAGCTATTGAAGCTGTATTTTTTTCTCCTCCAATCAGAACAAAAATTAAAAAAAAAAAAAAAAACCACCTTGGAAATATTCAAACCAAAAAATTGGTTTTGATTCCGGCCACTCAAAATGTTTTCAGCCTCCCCCCTCCACACTCAGTCTAATTGTCTTAAATTTCAAAACAGAAATTGGAATTTTTCCTTACAAGAGTGTCAATGTTTCATTTCAACAATTTCTATTTTTTCCCCTGCAACGTTTTTGAGCCAGAGCATTCGCTGAACCCAGCCCTGTGTCATGAACAGCTTTATAGATTCAACAGATCTGCATTTTTCAACAAAGAACCATTTGTTGAAGAATTCCAGACCAGCTCCACTTGAATCACATCCAAACGTTTCTCTGTAGACACAAGGACTAGACTTACTGGTTTTAAAAAATGAAAGCCAACATTTTCCAATCATCACCTGACTCCAGGAGCTGGGGCTTTAAGATCAGCACTAAACATCATGCAAGTTGGAAGCATTGGGTATAGCAGATTGCTAGGACTCCAATTCCAGATCACAGTCTGTATCTTGTGCCAGATCCCCAGCTAATGCAAGTAAGCCTAGACCTCCCCCTCCCCCCCCCGAGATCCAACCCCTTCATGTTCCCAATTATTCTTCTGTCTCCCTTGGGACTTTTGGAAAAGCAAACATGTGCCCACTTTTGTCTGGAGGTCATGGGAGATGGCATGGTACAAGAGGAAGCTGCAAAGGCAACGAAGCAGTGAGGAGAATGTGAAAGAGATAAGCAGTGTAAGGCTGGTGCAGGGGAGGATGGGGATTCAGGCTAGAGAGAAGTTAATTGGAAAATTAAACTAGGGAAACACCTCGTGAGCAGCGATGGTGAAATTTAATTTGAACCCAAGATCGGGGTGGGGTGGAGAAAGGCAGTGCAGTTCTAGGCCAGCTTGGAAGGGTGCTGTATAAAATGTAATCATTACCACCTCAGTAAACAAACTGCTCTTCTACCTGAATTTAACTTCTCCCCTCTAACAGGGTCCCCAGCGCACAGCCTGGGGCCGGCTGTTCAAAGCCTCCTGACCCCCAGATTGAAAGAACTGAACTCTTAACCGCAATAAACAAAAATGGAGCTAATAGTGCACACGGAGAGTTTATTCAGCCTGCTGTCTCCAGCCAGCAGCAGATGGTCTCCTAGGGAAAACTCCACCCTTAGCTCAGCTCCTGGCAGCCTGACGGTGAGTGGGTTGCTATTAAAAAAAAAGCCTCTTGTTAGCAGAAAAGCCCAGCTGTCTGGATTCCTCTCCCCTTGTAGTCCCCCCCCCCCCCCCCGACACACCTCTGGGCAGCTCCATGGCACAGGTGTTGTGTGCAGGATCCGGAGCTCCAGACCCCACATGGAGCTGCTGAGCAAGGCCACGCTGCTGAGCTTCCCCCACCGCTGCGAGGGCAGCCGAGTCCACAGCGCAGCCCGGCTAGAGCCATACAGGCCATGGTCCAGCACCGGGACACCTGGCTGGGAGGAGCTCAGGGCTGATGGGAACTCAAGGAGATTATGATCCCTCGAAGGCGAAGCCCCTGCCATAACTCTGTGCAATGGGGCCACCCCGTCATGTACTTGGCCCCAGGGACACCCCCCAAATCAGCATCCCCTGGGCCCCCTCCTTAGGAAAATTCTGGTTGTGCCTCTGGACAGAGGCAGAATTTGAACCCAGATCCCCTGAATCACAGTCCAGTTCCTTATCCACAGAGGGCTTGGGGCAACAGCTGACAAGGCCCAGGATATTCGCATGCTGCAATTGGTCTCTGCCGGGCCCCAGCAGGGGTTGGCTATTTCAGGAGCCATCTGGGAACCGCGTGGGCAGCACCAGGGTCCAAAGCCCCAGGTATCACATTCCTGTGGCCTGGTCTACACTAGGAGTTTATATCGAATTTAGCGCCGTTACATCGAATTAACCCTGCACCCGTCCACACCACGAAGCTATTTAGTTCGAAATAGAGCTCTTTTAAATTCGACTTCTGTACTCCTCGAAAACGAGAGGAGTAGCGCTAAATTCGAAATGGCAATATTGAATTAGGCTAGGTGTGGATGGAAATCGACGGTAATAGCTCCGGGAGCTATCCCACAGTGCACCACTCTGTTGACGCTCTGGACAGCACTTCGAGCTCGGATGCTCTGACCAGCCACACAGGAAAAGCCCCGGGAAAATTTGAATTCCTTTTCCTGTCTGGCCAGTTTGAATCTCATTTTCTGTTTGGACAGCGTGGAGAGCTCAGCAGCACTGGCAACGATGCAGAGCTCTCCAGCAGAGTTGGCCGTGCAATCTAATAGAAAGAGGGCCCCAGCATGGACTGATCGGGAAGTCTTGGATCTCATCGCTGTGTGGGGCGATGAGTCCGTGCTTTCAGAGCTGCGCTCCAAAAGAAGGAATGCACAGATCTATGAGAAGATCTCTAAAGCCATGGCAGAGAGAGGATACAGCCGGGATGCAACGCAGTGCCGCGTGAAAATCAAGGAGCTGAGACAAGGCTACCAAAAAACCAAAGAGGCAAACCGACGCTCCGGATCCCAGCCCCACACATCACGTTTCTACGAGGCACTGCATTCCATCCTAGGTGCGGCCGCCACCACTACCCCACCAGTGACCGTGGACTCCGAGGATGGGATATTGTCCACGGCCGGTTCCTCCTCGGAAATGTTAGGTGACGGGGAAGATGAGGAAGGAGATGAGGAGGACGAGGCAGTCGACAGCGCTTGCACCGCTGATTTCCCCGACAGCCAGGAGCTCTTCATCACCCTTACCGAGATCCCCTACCAACCGTCCACAGCCGTTACCCCGGACACCGAATCAGGGGAAGGATCAAGCAGTGAGTGCTTTAAACATCTAAACATTTCATTTTAACATAACTGGAATATTTATATTGTTAAGAATGGGCTTTTCAGTCACTCATTTAAACATAGAAACTTTTATTTATAACAAAACAGGAATATTAACTATATTAGTAATTTGTTGTTCATGATTTAGTTGGCTTAGTGAACTATTTACTCCTAACTATGTATAGAAAATCAAGTAATGTCCGGATATTCATGATTAGGCCACCACAGGACGCTCCACTCTGTAGTCCCTTATGCTGAACTTAAATGAAAAGACGGTCAATGTGCCCGGGAATGGACAGACAGTCCTCCTGGGATAGCTCGGCATAGCTCTCCTGGAGGTACCGCTCCAGCATGCGCATGAGGTTCCACGGCAGGGCGATCTTGTTCAGTCCCCTGTGGTAACACACGTTCCCACGCCATGAGTCCATCAGGTAGTCCGGGATCAGTGCGCGGCACAGCATGGCGGCATACGGCCCAGGCCTCTGCATGGTCTCACGCAGCATCCTTCCCCTCTCGGTCTCCGAGATCCTCATGAGTGTAATGTCACACATGACGCCCTGCTTTAAATTAGGGAGGGGAATGTTAGTATTGGGACTGCTTTACAGCCACGCGGTGGAGGCGGCAGAGGGGCAGCATACAGGGATCTTTCCCGGGGACAGCCGCGAGGTGGTGGGACAGGGGCAGAGCTCATGCTTCCCTGATTGCTGCCAGCAGAGAGTGGCCTTGCATTCAGTGCGAAAGGAGCCCAGTGCTACTATTACATTTTTAAGCTGCCACAAGTCTACGGCTTACCATGTTTTCCTGCAGCAGAAGTAGAGGTGTCCTGCAACGCGTCTCTGATCGCAACTGCAGGACCCCAGACACAGAAGGCGAGGTCCGAAAATTCGACCTTGTCCTGAGTGTGCATGTGAAAGGTCCAGTGCATGGTGTTGTTCACAGAGAAAGACTATGTTCTTTGTTAGCAACTTCATTTATCTGTCTCAGGAATTTACTCCCTTTTTCCCATTCCCACAGACACATCTGCGACTGTCTCCCAACCCAGCCTGGCATCACACTCCCAGAGGCTAGCGCAGATTAGAAGAAGGAAGAGAAAGACGCGGGAAGACATGTTTTATGAACTTATGGACTGCTCACGAGAGCAGGCAGCCCAGACGACACAGTGGAGGGAGAACTTGTCACAAATGCACAGAGCAGTCATGGAACGGGAGGAGAGGTGGCGCCAGGAGGACCAGCAGGCTACTCAAACCCTGCTTGGACTAATGAGGGAGCAAACGGAGACGCTCCGGCGCCTAGTGGATGTTCTGCAAGACCGGAGGCAGGAGGACAGAGCCCTGCTGCTGTCTATCTCTAACCGCCCTCCCCCGCCACCAAGTCCCACACCCCCCTCACCAAAAGTACAAAGAAGGAGGGGCGGCAAGGGCCGTTAAAACTTTCAGTCGGCCCCTGCACACTGCTGCAGCAATGGAAGGCTCTCGTTCCAAAGTTTGAAAAGTCCTTTCCTACCCATCTCACACTAGCCCACGTCCAAGTTTCCTCCCCCCCCTTTTCATGTGCGGTTCATAATAAAACATCTGTTTCTGTTAAGTACTGTTTCCGAGAGTGTCTTTTGGAGGGGATTCTGTCTGAAGGGGTGGAAGGGGTTTGTTACTTGGACAGGACAGTCACCTGTAGCAGGCTACAGAGGCGGGGGCAGGTCCAGCATCAGGACACATACACAGTACAGTCACCAGTTACCCTGGTCAGTCTGGGAGGCGGTTTTCATGTTCTGGGGTGCGAGGGGGTTGATCTGTGACTTTGTGGCGGGGGAGGGCAGTTAGAGATCCTATGCCGCGGTCCTTATCCTGGATCACAGAGCCACGCAGCAGGGGATCTGTTACCCTCCGCCCCCTGCCAGAAAGTCACTTGGCCGACACATACATGCAGTCCCGCCCAGGACTGCTGGCAGGCTGCGTTGAAACAACCAATCCAGCACTGCGGAGCCTGTCATTCCCGGACTTTAGAAGCATCATTTGCATCAAAACAATAAGCCCGCCCCCCGCCACAGTCTGCGTCCCCGGTTTAAAACATTCCCGCGAAAACAGTAAAAAAGAGAACCTTGTTCATTAACAAAACGGAACAGATTTTATTTGTTGGGAAGGTGGGGAAGGGGGTATGTAACTTGGAAAGATAGTCAACAGTAACTGGGTAAAGAAACGGGGGCAGGTTCAGCATCTGTGTCCACAAAGTAAAAAGTCACTGGAGACCCTGCTCAGTCAGGAACCTGGCTTTCAAAGCCTCCCTGATGCACAGCGCGTCCCGCTGTGATCTTCTAATCGCCCTGCTGTCTGGCTGGACGTAATCAGAAGCCAGGCTATTTGCCTCAACCTCCCACCCCGACATATAGGTCTCCCCCTTGCTCTCACACAAATTGTGGAGCACACAGCAAGCAGCTATCACAATGGGGATATTGGTCTCGCTGAGATCACAGCGAGTGAGTAGGCTTCTCCATCTCCCCTTGAGACGGCCAAAAGCACACTCCACCACCATTCTGCACTTGCTGAGCCGGTAGTTGAATAGTTCTTTCCCTGAGTCCAGTGCGCCAGTGTAGGGCTTCATGAGCCAGGGCATTAGCGGGTATGCAGGGTCCCCGAGGATGACTGTAGGCATCTCCACATCCCCAACAGTTACTTTGTGGTCCGGGAAGTAAAGACCTTCCTGCAGCCGTCTACACAGACCAGAGTTCCTGAACACCCTAGCGTCATGAACCTTGCCAGGCCATCCAACGTAGATATTGGTAAAACGTCCCCGATGGTCCACCAGTGCTTGCAGCACCATGGAAAAGTAGCCCTTCCGGTTGATGTACTGGCTGGCCTGGTGGTCCGGTCCCAGGATAGGGATGTGAGTCCCATCTATAGCCCCACCGCAGTTTGGGAATCCCATCTCGGCAAAGCCATCTCTGATGAGCTCCACGTTTCCCAGGGTCACTACCTTAGATAGCAGTAGCTTGACGATTGCCCTGGCTACTTGCATAACAGCAACCCCCACGGTAGACTTGCCCACGCCAAACTGGTTAGCGACGGACCGGTAGCTGTCTGGCGTTGCGAGCTTCCAGAGGGCTATGGCCACTCGCTTCTGGACAGTCAGGGCTGCCCGCATCCGGGTGTCCTTTCGCTTCAGGGAAGGGGACAGCAACTCACACAGTTCGAGGAAAGTCCCCTTCCGCATGCGAAAGTTGCGCAGCCACTGGGATTCATCCCAGACCTGCAGCACTATGCGGTCCCACCATTCCGTGCTGGTTTCACGGGCCCAGAATCGCCGTTCAACAGTATCAACAAGACCCAGTGACAGCGAGATGTCCTGGGCGCTGGGTCTCATGTTCTCAGAGAGGTCGGAGCTAGTGTCCGACTTCATGCCGTCACGGTAGTGCCGTAGCCTCCTCTCATGATTGATCTGCAGCTGCCTCTGGTACAGGTGGAGGAGAAGCTGCGAGGCGTTGAGAACTGCCACAACTGCAGCGATGGTCGCAGCGGGATCCATGCTCGCACTGCTGTGGCGTCCGCGCTGTCAGTAATCAGAAAAGCGCGCGAACTGATTTCCCGCCGGCGCTTTCAGGGAGGGAGGGCTTGAGTGACGGACGGATGACGACAGGCGCCCAAAAGCACCCTCGACACATTTTTTTACCCAGAAGGCATTTGGGGCTCGACCCAGAATTCCAATGGGCAGGGGGGACTGCGGGAACTGTGGGATAGCTGCCCACAGTGCACCGCTTCCAATGTCGACGCTTGCCCCGTTAGTGTGGACTCACAAAGTCTCACAAAGTCGAATTACTGTCCTTAGTGTGGACACACACGTTCGACTTAGTAATATCGATTCCACATAGTCGAATTAACTAAAATCGAAGTACTCTCGTAGTGTAGACAAGGCCTAAGTTGCATCCAGTTAGTGTCTTAGCAATATCCCAGAGACCAGACAATTCTGGTGCTTATATTTTGCCTATTGCTAGTGTGTGGTTGGTAAAGGGTGTAGCAACTCTGTCTAATCAGGGTAATACCCTAGCCAGGGCACAAGGAGAGCATGAAGGTGATTTGGTTGTGTTACCTACTGATGGTGTGGAAACTTGTAGCAAGAAGGAAAGGATTCCTGAACTTGTGTGTGGCAAAGGGAAGGGAAATGTTTCTAACCTTTTATCTAGGAAGTCTATGGGTTTGCCTGAAAGGGGATTGTGTAGAAATCTGCCTGATGGGCCAAAGGTGATCCTGGATGTAAGTAAGACCCAGAAAAAGTCTGTTGTTGCTCAGGGAAGTGTTCCTTTAGAGCAAGCCCTAGGTGAAGAGGGTAAGGGCAAAATTTCTGTGAGGGGTGATTTGCTGCTTAGAAAAGCTCCTGGGGAAAGGAATCCTCATGGTAATCTGTGCAAGCAGTTCACTGCAACGGAAGGGTGTGAGAGTGACAAGGAAGTTTCAGTTCCTAACAGACAGAAATTTTCTGTTGTAAATGGATCCACTGACTTTCCTTTCGAAAGATCCAGTGTGGGTAGCTTTGAGAAAGTCTCAGGTGGAGTAAGAGCTGTTAAGAAAGTTGAGGAGCCCTATAACCGAGTGGCTGTGTGTGGCCAGCTTGTTGGGAAGACAATGGTGTTGGGACAGGACTGTCTCCATGCTAATTCGTTAAGTGAGCAGTCTGTGCTTCAGGGTCCGAGGACAGATTTGGTTACTGGTGTTTCAAAGCAGAACAGTTTTATGGCCGAATGCTTGAGGATGCAGGGGAGAGCAAGCACACTCTCACCCTCAGACTCTTTGGATTTGTGTGGTATCTCTTTAAGACAGAGTCCAGCCTTGGAAATGATAGCAGTTAAGGATATGAAAACTGGTGAACTGGCTCCTGTCTGTGGTAATGCAAATTACTTGCCTGGCTGGGAGAGGAAGAACTTGCTAATAGCTGTTAGCACAGAGAGCCCACCCCATCAGCCAGTGAATTCTGTTAAGCAAGAGAAATCAGGGTTTGATCCTGCAGGACAAGGAGGAAGGAGAAAACTGAATTTTGCAAAGGGAAGCAACAGGTTAACCTTAAAATGCCCAAATTCCAATGGTATTGAGCCAAAGCTGTGGCATGACAACCATGATTGCAGATGGACACTTGCAATGAATTTGTTGTTAATGCTAATGGTGATTTTGTAACTAATGTGTTGCTAGTACCAAGAACTGTAAGAATGTACAATGTTCCTAATCTGTTGAAAAATCCCTTGAACATGTTAAAAGGAATACATGAGAACACACGTTATGTTAAAAGGCCTTGTTATACTGGTGTTTCACAGGTAATGCCTGTAAACAGTCTTGGAACTTTTCACAGGGGAAAAGACATTCCAGACCTGATGTGCTGTATATGCATCCGAAGAAGTGGGCTGTAGCCCACGAAAGCTTATGCTCTAATAAATTTGTTAGTCTCTAAGGTGCCACAAGTACTCCTGTTATTTTTGCGGATACAGACTAACACGGCTGCTACTCTGAAACCTGTATAAAAAGGGAAACCGAGGCACACTACCATATTGCTTTCACGGCTAAATGCCAAGATTCATGTACTATGAACATCATTAATATCTACATTGATTTAATGTTAATTGGGTTCCAAACATTTGCCAGAACTTGTATGGATAAAGTAGCTGTTTTCTTTAGCTCTTGGCAAGATCACATGAGACATACAGGAACCATGCTGCAAGAGCAGATCCAATCCACTATTGTTCTAACTAAGTTTTACCTTGAGTTTGTAAAGAGGTTCAATCAAGGATGGGGAGCTCTTGGGATGCAGTCAGTGATGTTTGTGTCATCCCTTCCTGCATCAATTTTGCGTTGGGGGTGTGACGTTATTGATATAATCTGGGACCATGTAGATCATTGTTGCAACCAAGGTCCTGTAGTGGCACCCAAATCTTGTATAAAGGGGGTCAAATGGGGGGTCTAAGACAAGGTTATGGTTTACTGGTTATGATTAGGCTGTCTATGTGTGTATCAATTTTGTAGTTGAAGTTATGAATATTGGCTCTATACTGTCTGTATTTCAAACTTATGCTATGCTGCTGGGTGACATCCCAGACAAACTGGTGTTAGCTCTGCCTAGCCTGCTTGATGGCCCATTAAGGACCATCAGCTATACAATGGACCCATTGAGAGAAGGCAAATATGCCTTGAGACTCAGCAAAGTATGCAGGAACTTGCCCATGTGACTCCAGACTCCATTTTGCTGTAATTTTCCACAGTAAGGACAAAGAGGTGTTCTTACACCTGGAAAAGACTATATAAGGCTGATGTCTCATCTCCATCTTGTCTTCAATCCTGCTTCTTACCTCTGGAGGAACTTTGCTACAAGCTGAAGCTTTGAACAAAGGACTGAGGACCCATCCCAGCTGGGGATGTATTCCAGAGACTTGATTTGAACCTGCAGTTTATTCTATCGCTGCTGCAAGCCTGAACCAAGAACTTTGCCATTACTGTATGTAATTGATTCCACTTAACCAATTCTAGCTCTCATCTCTATCTTTTTCCTTTTATGAATAAACCTTTAGATTTTAGATTCTAAAGGATTGGCAACAGCGTGGTTTGTGGGTAAGATCTGATTTGTATATTGACCTGGGTCTGGGGCTTGGTCCTTTGGGATCAGGAGAACCTTTTTCTTTTACTGGGGTCTTGGTTTTCATAACTATTTGTCCCCATAACGAGTGGCACTGGTGGTGATACTGGGAAACTGGAGTGTCTAAGGAGATTGCTTGTGAGACTTGCGGTTAGCCAGTGGGGTGAGACCGAAGTCCTCTTAGTCTGGCTGGTTTGGTTTGCCTTAGAGGTGGAAAAACCCCAGCCTTGGGCTGTAACTGCCCTGTTTGAGCAATTTGTCCTGAGTTGGCACTCTCAGTTGGGTCCCGCCAGAACCGCATTGTCACAGCCAGACACCTGGCAATGCTTCAGTTCTGTCAGTTTGTTGATGTTTGGCCTCAGTGACTGTGCAGTTGAAACTTTCAGGATTGCAGCAAGGTGTGCATCAGATAGTTGTGTTCGGTATTTTGACTTGTTTATATTCATTGTGGAAAAACGTGATGCTGCCTCAATGGCTGACTCTGCCCGGCAACTAATGATGCTGCCTCCATGGCTGATTCTGCCCGGCAACTAATGATGCTGCCTCCATGGCTGACTCTGCCCAGCCATTAGTGATGGTATCTCTGTCCCTCTCCCCCAGCCAATGGAAGCTGCAGGGGCCGCGCCTGCAGCAAACATTGCTGGCAGCGTGTCTGCATGCGTTTCTCCTCCGCAGGCCGCAGTGGGGAGGTTCTTGGGCCACAGATGGCCCGCAGGCCGGGACCTTGAGACCCCTGGTTTAAAGGCAGCTATCACTGGTTTAGTTAAACCTGTTCCAAACTGAGTTAAAATAAACAATAAAACAAAAGGCCTCTTTTACACAAAAATCAGTTTCATGTGGCTTTTTGCACCAGTTTAACTAGATGGTTTTCAACTTACACCTTGTGTTAAATCACTGCAGCTTCACAAGGTCTTTGTTTAGCAACGTAGTCACGAAAACCTGCAGCAGCCCATGGTGCTACAGCCCAGGTCTACCCTAGGAGTTTGTTCCTAGTAGCTATGCCAGAGTACACTGTCTTCAGATGTTGATAGATATTTGGCTGTGTGTGTGTTCTTTCAGCGTGCTTTCCAGCTCTGCGCAGATAGCAGAGACAGCAGGCTGTGATTGAACCACCCAATAAATTCACAGACTCGGTTTTCAGCAAAGGTACTTGGTCAGGTTTATTGCTGACAAGGCATGGTACTAATGCCCTGGCTCAATGGTTACAGGTACACTAACACATGTATGCCTGTGGCAATGGACCAGCTCAGTGAATGGCCCCGACTTTCCATTTTCCCCTTGGCCAGACAAAGACACCCTCTCTGAGATACATCTTTATACACAGATACAAACAAGTTACTCATTACTCCTGATGTACCAGGGTGCCACCCTCTGACGTATTAGGGTGCCACCCATTGATGTATCCAGGAGCCACCCATTACCTTGTACATGTTGGTTTGATCAAAAAATCTCTATCCATCATGCTGTCATCTTGACTTTTTCCTTAAGATGGGTCAGCGTGTTCCTGTTCTCTTTGGGGAACGTGTTTGCTATCCAGGTGTTCTGGTGCCACCTTTCTGGAATGTGTTTGCATATATTTGTGCCTAACACTACTTAGGAATGTGTGTTTCTGCAATATCAGCCCTATTCTTGCCAGATTCTGTCTGCTTGCAAGCAGGCAAAACCCGACTTTGCTTCTTTGCTTTATATCAACAAAACTACTTTAGTTCAGGCTAGGGTGACCAGACAGTGAAAAATCGGGACGGGGGTGGGGTGTAATAGGAGCCTATATAAGAAAAAGACCCAAAAATCAGGACTGTCCCTATAAAATCGGGACATCTGGTCACCCTAGTTCAGGCCTCAGGCCTCACACCAGGCCTCTGATACAAGGGCTTATGTTTCAGGCCCTCTTCCTACTACATAAACTATACCAGCAAAATGGTCCTAGTGGTTTATACCGGCAAAGTGACTTTGTACCACCTTATTTCACCCACCCTGAGCAAATCAAGTTTTACGGGGAATGGTCACAGCTTTGCCAGTATAACCGTATTTACACTAGGGGTATCTTGCTTTCTAGCATTGCCAGGCAACTGAGAGTATCTTCCTTATGAGTGTGCTACAGAATTCAGGAAACCGAGCAGGACCAGGGATATAAAGTTTAAACCAGAACTCTCGTTATAACATGACAAGATGGCTCCTACAACCTTTCAGCATACAGCCTCTGCGTGTATCTACTTCATGTGAGAGGCCCCTGATAATGGGAGGCCTTCTGGTGATTAAACAACTAATTTTAAAGAGACTATAAATACAATATAGTGCTGCATCCCCCTTGCTTCATTCTTTAAACTTGTCCCAATAAATAACTGAACTTCTCAAACAAACAGGCCAGAGGCCTGAGTAGAGAATTACAGCACTGATTGCTGTTAAATCTTCATCTGCGTGGGTCTGAGACTGTTAACGCTTAACCTGCTGGCACTTATTTTTACCACTGGCGCAATCTGTCCTCTCTGTATGGGGGGAGGGATAGCTCAGTGGTTTGAGCATTGGCCTACAAACCCAGGGTTATGAGTTCAATCCTTGAGGGGGTCACTTAGGGATCTGGGGCAAAATCACTACTTGGTCCTGCTAGTGAAGGCAGGAGCCTGGACTCCATGACCTTTTAAGGTCCCTTCCAGTTCTAGGAGATAGGATATCTCCATTAATTTATTTTATTTTTATTTATTTATGTCATCTCTGTAGACAATTGTCATACGAATCCTGGTCGCAAATGTGTGTGTGAGAGAGAGAGCGCGGGGGGGAGGCAATAGGCCACATGTCCTCCCCTTCCTTACTAAGGCTGTGGAGTAACTGCTCACCTGCTACTGCAACTTGGCACTTAAGGTTTCTAATCCTCAGCCCCTCATACATTCCATAGAGTCATAGATGTTAAGGCCAGAAGGCACTTTTATGATCATTTAATCTGACCTTCTGTATGACACAGGCCAGAGAATTTCTCCCAGTGATTCCTGCATCCAGCCCAGTAACTTATGGGTGAGCTAGAGCAATTCTTTATTAATTTATTTATTTTTAAGGAAGAGACTTACAATTCTGATTGAAGGACTACAGGAGATGGAGACTCCACCATGTCCCTTGTTCCAGTGATTTAAGTACACACATTGTGAAAAATTTGCACCATATTGTGTCTGGCTTCAACTTCCTGCCACTGGAATTGTTATTTCCTGGAGCTCACAGCCAGTTTAGTTGGGCTGCTCGCTCTGTTCAATGATACGCCTTATCATTTTATCCTGGAGGTCTGGAATGTGTTTTCCAAAAAAGTAACTGTTGTGCTATAAAGGAAGCCCATGATATGCAGGGGGTTAGATTAGATGCTCTAAAGGTCTCTTCTGGCCATAAAGTCTACTAATTTTGGAAACACTGAGTGTAGCATTGGGAGCAGCCTCTGATGTTTTACTGTCTAGCCGGCTTGCTTCCTAGAATGAACAGGCATTGAGTGGGGTGATCCACAGAGAGTAGCTCAAACCTTCAAAGTGTCAGGCCAGCAGCAGGACATTAGCACTTCAGGGGATGGGTGGGTGTGGCAGTGACATCACAAAGGCCTTTTGCAGGACCTCAGCCTATTGGTCAAAGGTGGTAGGGAGGTGGTGACCTCACAGAGAGATGCTGACATCAGCGAGGCAGGACGGAGCTCAGGGCCAGGGAAACTTCAGAGACCCCTGTGGCTTTGCTTCAGCAAGTCTCCTTCTCGAGGTCTCTCATTGAGGACTGAGAGAGTATTAGGGTTCACGTACGTGAGCGCGAGGAGGAGCCTTTTTCGAGTTTTCTCCTTTCCTTTTACTGATTTTACTAGAAAACAGACATCCCTGTTGAGAAGGTAAGAGCCTCGGAGAGGTTTGTAACCTGTTCAGTCTGATCCACCTGGTGCCAGCTGAATTCCAGGCATGGAAAACACTAGTTCAAGGTGGCAGAATTTTATAGCCCACCTGGGATTTTGTCCCGTAGAATCACTGGGGACCTTAGGGTTTGTCCTTTTCGTTTTACCTTTTCCTCCATCCCTCCTTCCTTTCGCTTCATCTCTTACTTCTTTTGTCCTTTCTCCTGTTCCCCTCCCACCACCAGGAGGTGTGAGTGTGTGTGTGTGAGTGTGTGTGTTGCGTGTTGTGGGGGTTGCTCTGCATCTCCCATTGTGGGAGGTCCACCCAAGAAAGTGGGGCTGAAATAGTCCTCGGACAGTGATCCCTACCGGTGACCTGGGCCTTCCTTTGGGCTCTCTGGTGAGAACTCTCAGCCTCCCGCCCCTCAGTCTCTACCCTGATTGGTTGAGTAGGGGGTTATTGACAGGGAGGAGACTCAGGTCCTTTTTGTTCTCTTTTAAGAACAAGTAAATAAGTCATAACCAGTCATCTGTTTGACAAATTTTGCTGCTTCTCTGCATTAATTGTCTCTGCACAGTTCATGAACTGTTGTTGGTCTGGAGCTCATTTGAGAGCACTTTATTCAGGCTCTGGCTTCGGCAGGGATGGGGAGGGACCAAAAAGGCTGGTTAGTGAGAGGCTGCCTTGACCCCAGACTCACGCCTGCTCCCCGCTCGGTTCCAGGCTGTCCAGGCTCCTGAGGAGATTCAGGAAGAAGGCTCTGCAGGTGGCCCCAGAGCCTGAGGGAAGCAGCTGCCATCTTCCCCAGGAGCAAAGCGGCTTCTCCGTCCCTGCTGGCGGGGAAGGAGCTCCTGGCCGAGCGAGGAGGTGGAAGTGCCCAGCCTTCTGGCAGAGGAAAGCCGCTCCTGGTGCAGGCGCTGAGGTGAGAGAGCCACCAGCCAGGCCGAAATGGAGCTGGCCCACGATGCGGCTGAGCAGGCAGGACCCAGCCCAGAAGGGGAGCCGGGCAGGGTGGCTCTGGGGCTTGTTGTGTGGGAAGCACCGGCCCCAAGAACCCAGCCCTGATTCTCAGCAGTAGGCATCGCCCTGCCTAGTCAGTCCCTGAGGACCTCCCAGCCTCCCCAGGGCAGGAGGTGGAGGATCCCTGTCGCAGCACCAGCAGCTCGGCCCACTCCCCAGGGGACAGCAGCAGCACCTGGGACTCAGGCAGTAGTGAGGCCGATGGGCGCTGCTCCTTTGTTCCAGGTGAGGAGCCAGGCTGGGCTCAGGGAGGGGTGAGGAGGGGGCTGTGAACACCCTGGGCCACGCACTCGACCAGTACTATGGGGGCGGGTCCCCAGCCCAGGTGTCTGGTCTGAGCCACGTGAACCCCACTGACACTAGATGCTGCCATCCTGTGGCTTAGCATTAGTGTCTGGGATGAATTGGGGCAAGATCTCAACCTCCCCGCAACCCACTTCACTGCTGCCAGAATCCCTCCTGCCCCCCCTGCTAGAGCCGCCTCCCTGCCCAACCTGGGTGGGGGTGGAGAAGAGGGTTCTGATAACTTGAGCTGTGGTTTGGAGGTGGAACAGCTGTCAAGGGCACTGAGGGGGAGGTAGCAGGAGCTCACCCTACAAGGAGGGGGGTTGGCACTGGAGGTTACCAGAAAGGACAAGAAGACTCCATTCTGGGGTTCAGGAGGTGAATTCATCCCTCAGTGGTGGGCAGGTGCTGGGTGGAAATACTGCTGGTTCCAGGTGCCCTTAATTCCCCCTGATTCCTCGGGGCGTTTGAGTCTCTGACAGGTTCTCGTTCCCTTGCAGCAGGAGGACGTCACGGCCAAAGTGATGCACCAGCTCCACATCATCCAGCACTTGTGCCAGGTGCCTGAGACACTGCAGGGGCTGTGCCTCTGAGGCCATCAGCAACTCCCGCTCCCTGCTGCAGGTACTGCTCTGGCTCACTGTAAGTGGGGAGCTAGTGGAAGGGGAAATGGAGCCCCCTGGCATTCACTAAAAGGGAATGTGGTGGATTCTCCATCTCTTGATGTCATTGAATGAAGACTAGATGCCTTTCTGGAATGTGTTTTCCAAAAAAGTAACTGTTGTGCTATACAGGAAGCCCATGATATGCAGGGGGTTAGATTAGATGCTCTAAAGGTCTCTTCTGGCCATAAAGTCTACTAATTTTGGAAACACTGAGTGTAGCATTGGGAGCAGCCTCTGATGTTTTACTGTCTAGCCGGCTTGCTTCCTAGAATGAACAGGCATTGAGTGGGGTGATCCACAGAGAGTAGCTCAAACCTTCAAAGTGTCAGGCCAGCAGCAGGACATTAGCACTTCAGGGGATGGGTGGGTGTGGCAGTGACATCACAAAGGCCTTTTGCAGGACCTCAGCCTATTGGTCAAAGGTGGTAGGGAGGTGGTGACCTCACAGAGAGATGCTGACATCAGCGAGGCAGGACGGAGCTCAGGGCCAGGGAAACTTCAGAGACCCCTGTGGCTTTGCTTCAGCAAGTCTCCTTCTCGAGGTCTCTCATTGAGGACTGAGAGAGTATTAGGGTTCACGTACGTGAGCGCGAGGAGGAGCCTTTTTCGAGTTTTCTCCTTTCCTTTTACTGATTTTACTAGAAAACAGACATCCCTGTTGAGAAGGTAAGAGCCTCGGAGAGGTTTGTAACCTGTTCAGTCTGATCCACCTGGTGCCAGCTGAATTCCAGGCATGGAAAACACTAGTTCAAGGTGGCAGAATTTTATAGCCCCCCTGGGATTTTGTCCCATGGAATCACTGGGGACATTAGGGTTTGTCCTTTTCGTTTTACCTTTTCCTCCATCCCTCCTTCCTTTCGCTTCATCTCTTACTTCTTTTGTCCTTTCTCCTGTTCCCCTCCCACCACCAGGAGTGCTGTGTGTGTTTGTGTGTGTGTGTGTGTTGCTGGGGGTGCTCTTCACCTCCCCTTGTGGGAAGTTCATCCAAAACTGTGGGGTTGAAATAGTGCTTGGACTCCACTGACACTAGATGCTGCCATCCTGTGGCTTAGCATTAGTGTCTGGGATGAGTTGGGGCAAGATCTCAACCTCCCCGCAACCCACTTCACTGCTGCCAGAATCCCTCCTGCCCCCCCTGCTAGAGCCGCCTCCCTGCCCAACCTGGGTGGGGGTGGAGAAGAGGGTTCTGATAACTTGAGCTGTGGTTTGGAGGTGGAACAGCTGTCAAGGGCACTGAGGGGGAGGTAGCAGGAGCTCACCCTACAAGGAGGGGGGTTGGCACTGGAGGTTACTAGAAAGGACAAGAAGACTCCATTCTGGGGTTCAGGAGGTGAATTCATCCCTCAGTGGTGGGCAGGTGCTGGGTGGAAATACTGCTGGTTCCAGGTGCCCTTAATTCCCCCTGATTCCTCGAGGCGTTTGAGTCTCTGACAGGTTCTCGTTCCCTTGCAGCAGGAGGACGTCACGGCCAAAGTGATGCACCAGCTCCGCATCATCCGGCACTTGTGCCAGGTGCCTGAGACACTGCAGGGGCTGTGCCTCTGAGGCCATCAGCAACTCCCGCTCCCTGCTGCAGGTACTGCTCTGGCTCACTGTAAGTGGGGAGCTAGTGGAAGGGGAAATGGAGCCCCCTGGCACTCACTAAAAGGGAATGTGGTGGATTCTCCATCTCTTGATGTCATTGAATGAAGACTAGATGCTTTTCTGGAATGTGTGTGCCCAAAAAGTAACTATTGTACTATACAGGAAGCCTATGATATGCAGGGGGTTAGATGAGATGCTCTAAAGGTCTCTTCTGGCCATAAAGTCTACTAATTTTGGAAACACTGAGTGTAGCATTGGGAGCAGCCGCTGATGTTTTACTGTCTAGCCGGCTTGCTTCCTAGAATGAAGACGCATTGAGTGGGGTGATCCACAGAGAGTAGCTCAAACCTTCAAAGTGTCAGGCCAGCAGCAGGACATTAGCACTTCAGGGGATGGGTGGGTGTGGCAGTGACATCACAAAGGCCTTTTGCAGGACCTCAGCCTATTGGTCAAAGGTGGTGGGGAGGTGGTGACCTCACAGAGAGATGCTGACATGAGCCTGGCAGGTTCGGGGTGCAGAGCCAGGAAAACCTCGTAGACCCCTGTGGCTTAGCTTCAGCAATTCTCCTTCTCGAGGTCTCTCTTTGAGAAAGTATTAGGGTTCACGTAGGTGAGTGCGAGGAGGAACCTCTTTCGAGTTTTCTCCTTTCCTTTTACTGATTTTACTAGAAAACAGACATCCCTGTTTAGAAGGTAAGAGCCTCGGAGAGGTTTTGGAACCTGCTCAGTCTGATCCACCTGGTGCCAGCTGAATTCTAGGCATGGAAAACACTAGTTTAAGGTGGCAGAATTTTATTCCCTCCCTGGGATTTTGTCCCGTAGAATCACTGGGGACATAAGGGTTTGTCCTTTTCGTTTTACCTTTTCCTCCATCCCTCCTTCCTTTCTCTTCATCTCTTAATTCTTTTGTTCTTTCTCCTGTTCCCCTCCCACCACCAGGAGTGGTGTGTGTGTGTGTGTGTGTGTGTGTGTGTGTGTGTGTGTTGCTGGGGGTGCTCTTCACCTCCCCTTGTGGGAAGTTCATCCAAAACTGTGGGGTTGAAATGGTGCTTGGACTCCACTGACACTAGATGCTGCCATCCTGTGGCTTAGCATTAGTGTCTGGGATGAGTTGGGGCAAGATGTCTCTCACAGCTCACACTGAACCAGGGACAAAGGGGGCAGGAGGTTGGAAGAGAAGGTGCCAGCCTGGGACCCAGGAGACCCATAGTCAATTCCCAGCTCTGCCACAGATGCTCTGCGTGGCCTCGGGCAAATCCCTTATTCCCTCTGTGCTGCAGTTCCCTGTCTGTTCAGTGGGGGTAGCAGCCAGGCCCTGCCCTGCAGGGGGCGGTTAGAATAAATGCAATCGAGGTGGGACAGTGCTCTGATGCCACGGGGATGAGGGCCAGGATGGTGCCTAAGACAGACCAAAAGCAAGGGGGAGCTACAGAACCGGTGGTGAGAGGGGTTTGGCCTTTGACAGTCTGCTCTGGGTGCCTGGGCTGTCAGACCCCAGCCAGCCACTGGCATTGCCAGCCTCCCTGATCTCTGGTGCTGCTGCTCTCCCTGCTTCTAGGAGTCACTGCCTCCCCCTGGGCCGAGACTCCCGCAGCAATCATCTCCTGGGGCTGCCGTGGCACTGAGCGGCTAGCAAGGCCTGAGACTCAGCTGGGGGGGGGGGGGGGGGGCTGCTCTTAAAGCAGCTTTTGTGTTGTTGCCGCGGTGGGAGGGGAAGCAGAGATGGGGCCATTTTACATCCTACGGCCAAGGCGCCCAGCAGCTTGGGCAGGCGCAAAGAGCCGCCCGCGTGGGCTGGGAGCTGGGGGAGGGGAGCGTTCGGGAACCCCTGTTCTGCGCTGTCACAAGGAGGAGGAACCGGGATGGAACTGATTCTCCCACTCGGGGATCCGGAGACCCCGCCCCCGGCTCCAGCTGTATGGATGCGGGGAGGGGCTCTGGCCTGGGGTCTGCAGGAGCTGGGACTAGATGAGCCCAGCGGTCTCTTCCGGCCTAAAGTCTGTGACTGTGGGGAGCGGAAGGTCCCTCCCATGACCCCGGTGGGGAAGGAGAGGCTCTAAAGCCCTGGCGAGGCCAGAACTAGTCTGGGCTGGGGCATCCCATGGCTGGGCAGTCACACAATGACTGGCTTGTGACTCGCCTGCCCATTGTGACACGCCCCCTGCTGGCTGCCAAAGCCTCATCCCCTCACTGCCAGGCTTGTCTCTGACAGAGCGAGAGCTGGCACGTGCCGCTGGGAAAGCTGATCCGGCCGTTTCAGCTCCGCCACCGGCAGCAGAAAGTGAGTGGCCCATATACACGCTGGCTTCTGCCCACTCCTGACTCCAGGCAGGAGAATCTTCTATTGCCCGCCTCTGCTTTTCCATTGCATCGCCAACCACACCGAGGTTAGATGAGAAGGTACCAGCCTCCCTGCCGCTCTCCTGCCCTCTGCTCCTGCCCCTTCACGGGTGTGTCTGAGCAACTCCTGCTGCTCACGAGCCCGCCCCAGCTCCCCCACCCCGCTGGCCTCGCCCACCTGCGAACTGCCACGGCCCCAATATTCCTGGGGGAAGGGATCAGGGTCATTTCATTGGGCAGGAGGAATCCTGAGTGGTTGGATCCAGCCTGTCTGCTGTGCAGCTTGTGAACCAGGAGAAGGAGAGGTGGGAGTGCCCCAGAGGAGGCCGTTTGGCCTGTGGGATGGGCTGCTGGCCTGGGAGTTCGGAGACCTGGGTTCTAATCCTGGGTGACTTTGAGCACATCCCTTCCCTTGTTTCCCTGCTGGCTTCCTTGGCTAGTTAGAGTCTGAGCCCTACAGCCCAGCCATTGGCTGCAGCCCCTGGTGCAACAGGGCCCTGAGCTCCGCTGGCATCTGGAGGTGCTGGTGGGACAGAAAGAACTGGGCTGGCCCTGATGCTGAACGGGGCAATCGCCTCTCGTCACTCACAAGCAATGCCTTGGCCTGGCTTCTTGTAGGATGGCTGAGGAGGGCCGCCCAGAGCCCAGGCGCGCCTGGGAGGAGACAAAACCTCCCCCAGGGAAGAGTCGGCGGAAGAGGCCATGGCAGCAGCAGGGGCTGTGTGTGCCTCAGCCCTTCCGTGCCGGTGAGTGGGCGCCTTCTGGGTGGGCGGAGGGGGCTGCAAAAATGGCTGGGGCCATGGCCCTGCATTGGGGTGGGGCTTGGCCCCTGTGGGGGTTGGGTGGCAAGACTAGGGTGTCACTGGGGGGAGAAGACTCCATAGACCTTGTACTGCTCTGGGTTGCCACGAGCTGGAGAGACAGACAGGAAAACCCAGGCAGGGGGGAATGGCCCCTCCTGCTGGCAGCAGCTGCAGCCACTCAAGCTGATCGGGGCATTGGGGCGGCGGCAGAAGCATGAGGTGGAGACTGACTGAATCGCCCACCCCGATCTGTCACGCTGCAGGGTCGGAGGATGTTTTCCACCAGTCGAAGGGGATGCTCGGTGCACGGTGGGTTGTTAAAGCCTAGGATTGCAGGGCGCCGGCCAGAGCATAAGATGCTCCCTGATGTTGCAGCCCCATCTGCTGGCTGGCTCCTTTGTAGCATGTCGCAGCACAGGGCATTTGGGGGGGAGTGTTGACGATGGGAGCCCAGTGCCTGCCCAGGTTACACCCAGTGGCTGTGGCAGGAGAGGCAGTCAGAACAAGCAGAACGGGCAGGCTCTGGGTCCCCATATCCCATGCAGACTGGGCAGCTGTTCCCTCTCCTGCCGCAAGGACCAGACCGATTCACTCCCAGTCCCTCTGCCCCCTCCAGCAATGGCCCGGAGAGTGGGGACACCCCTCATGGCCTGACATCGTCCCTCCTTCCAGGTGTGGCGCTCCCCAAATCCCCAGACTGAGCCTGCATGCTGGGTGGGGAAGTGGGGTGGCCGCTGGGAACCAGGGCTCCGACTGGGTCTTTGCTGGGCTGGGCAGCAAAGAGGTGGGGAAGCCAGGGATCGCTGTGCCAGACCCTGCCGTGCATCGGGGCTGCTCCCCTGCTGGGGCGGGAGTGGGGACAAGGGTTTTCTCTAAGATCTCTGTCACCCAGCCTGCAGCTTGGCAGACCCAGGTATTACCACTGCTCTGTCTTTGATCAGATTCACCATCCTCCTGCTTTAAGGGGCCATACTTGAATGAGAGAGAGGCCCTGGAGTGCATAGATGCCTTTCTGAAGGACAATGAACAGGTACCAAGAGCCCTCCTCTGACCTGTCAGCTAGTGCCCTGTCCACATGCACATCTGCCCTTCTCCAGATGATGCATGGATTCTAAGGCCAGACGGAACCACTGTGACCTCCTGTATAACACAGGCCAGAGACCTGCCCCCAAATAATTCCTGTTTAAACTAAAGCATCTTAAAAAGTCCCGTCTTGAGTTACAAAAGGTCACCCACCATGCCCCTTGCTCAGTTGTTCCAATGGTCTATTACTTTCTCTGTTAAAAACGTACATTTCCAGTCTGAATTTGTCTAGCTTCAATTTCCAGCCCCTTGTGGACTTGTGCGCTCTGGATTTGGCCCGTCCCTAGTGTGACGGGTTGCCCCCCTTTGAGGTGCCACCTGATGTACCGGGATACCACCGAGCCCACCTGTTCTGCCAGCCTGGGCCCCCTTTACCTTGTCTTGCTGGGCTAGGCTCACAAGCCTCTTCCAGCCATGCACTCAGGCAGGGCCACGCCCAGCTGCAGAAAGACACAGACACTGAGATCAGCTCTGGGAAGACTCAGCTGAAGGGACTTGTCCCAGTACTCTGGTGCCCACCTCCTTTGGAGTACAGACCCAAAGGTTTTATGAAATTCGCCCCCTCCCTCGATGTGGAGAGAGGTATGCACAACTCTTTGCCCCTCCCCCCCAGTTACTAATTGCACAAACTGGGTTATGGAATAAACAAGAAATAAGATTATTAACTACAAGAGGTAGATTGTAAGTGGTTATAAGAGATAGCAAACGGTACAAAGCAGATTGCACTAGTAAATAAACACAACACGCAAACTAAGCTTTCCACACTGGATAGATAGGCTCTACATTAGCAAATTCTCACCCTGAGTGATAAACAGGTGGGCAGATTCTTAAGGCACAAGCTGCCTTGGCTTTGCAGCTTGGATTTCCCAGGTTTTCTTACACAGGCTAGGAATCTCTCTCCAGCCTGGGACCATCACTTCTCATAGTTCAATCTTTGTCCCTCAGGTGTTTCCAGGTGTCTTATTGCAGGGAGCATGAGGTCCCCCCCGATGTCATTGTTCACCTTTTATCTCCTCTTCCCACCCGCTGGAAAACTCTTTTGCTGTGACCTGGGTCCAACAGTTCCCATTGTGTAGCGTTCTCTTGGAGAGGTTTCTATTGAGTACAGTTCCTGGGGTAACCCTGCTGCTTATGTGCATTTCCTCACTAAGCCATTGTTTGGCGTTTTTACTGTTGTACCTGAAAGGCTGTTTTGAACCTCACAACGTGTTTCAGGAACACAGACATAGCTGAACTTCATAACTTCACATACAACGATAGCACATACAATCCAATGAGACATTAATGTCTAGCAGATAAAGACTTTTAGAATGATACCTTACAATACGTACTTTGTACAAAACATATCCTAATGACATGACAGTGGCGAATATTGAGGTGTCAGGGTGTCCCACCCAGCTGTTCCTCCCACTCTGTCAAGCCCCCAGTAACACTGTCTGGCTGCTTAGCCCCCATGTTGCAGTTCCTCTTTGGACACCTACCCCGTGAGATCTGCTCCCTCTCTGGTCCGGTTTCATACAGAGCTGCCCTGCCCTCCCCAGATAGTCACTCCTGTTACCAGATGAATGGCCTTCTGCCATTCGGCATATCAAAGCCTGAGCAGCACTGGGGGGAAGCTTTCTAACATCTCTCCCACTGGCAGCTCCTTTCCACGCTAACCTTCCTGTTTGTGTCTAATCTCTGCGGGGCGTAGGACGAGGCCCAGAAACTGAAATTCTTGAAGGACATCATCATCCTCAGCAGAGCCATCTGGGGTAGGAGGCCAGAAAAAAACATGGATAATGTGACCAGCAAAGCCCTGCTAGTGGAGAAGATAAAGGTGAGTAAAACACACACTGGGGCTGTGTTACCTGGCGGGTTTAGTGATTGGCCTGGAGATCTCTGCAGATTTGTCTAACTTGAGCTGCCAATCATTGGATCGTGTTAGACGTTTGTCTGTTAGACTGAAGAGCCCATTATCAAATATTTGCTCCCCGTGTAGGTACTTACAGACTGTCATCAAGTCACCCTGTAACCTTCTCTTCGTTCAGCTGAACTAATTGAGCTCCTTGAGTCTCTCACTATCAGACATGTTTCCCAATCCTCCAATCACTCTCGTGGCTCTTCTCTGACCCCTCTCCAATTTATCAACATTCTCCTTGAATTGTGGGCACCAGACCTGGCCACAGGATCCCAGCAGCGGTCGCACCAGTGCCAAATACAGAGGGAAAATAACCTCTCTAACAACTGGAGTTTGCCCTTTTTCTACATCCCAGGATGGCATTAGCCCTTTTGGCCCCAGCGTCGCACTGGGCGCTCATGGGCAGCTGATTACCCTGACTGCCAAGTCTTTTCCAGAGTCACCGCTTCCCAGGTTAGAGCCCCCCATGCTGTGAGTGTGGCCTGCACTCTTTGTTCCTAAACATATAACTGTATGGAAATGTAGAGTGTTCCCTTGCACCCAGCTTCCCAAGTCACCGGGTCGCTCTGAATACGCCAGTCTCCCTGCCCAGAGCCCCAACACTCCGCAGTCAGTGCCCACTAGGGAACTAGCAACAAATCTGCTCCGTAGATTTGGCAAGTCTTTGCTCTCCAGCACTGCAGAAAGCTTTCCAGAGCTCACCTCCCTTCCCTGAACGTGGGACAGCGTGGGCTGGTGGGTGGTCCAGTGGGCTGGGGCTCAGCACACCCGGGTTCTACTCCCAGTTCTGCAGTAAGACCTTGGGCAAGTCACTTCCCCCTCTGTGCCTCAGTTTCCCTCCCATGCCTTGTCTCGTCTAGTTAGCTCGTGAGTTCTCTGGGGCAGGGACTGGCTCTCACTGTGTGTGTGCAGCACTGGGCACAAGGGGGCCTGATCTCAGGTGGTGTCCCTGGGTGCTAATGCTGATGGAGCCTTTCAGTGCACTGGCGCGTGACACTGGGGCACTGACCACAGGCCCTGCACTGCGCTCCCCGGCTGGAGCCCTGCACACCATCAAGTCTGCAGTAGGACGACCTGGCTGCCGAGCCCACATGTTGCAGGCCCTGCGCTTTGCTCCCCAGTCGGAGCCTTGCAGGAGCTTGGAGCCCGGCTGGCATTTCCCCACGTTGTCTCCCCAGGAGCTGATTCATCACGAGTCCGTCGACTCCCTGACCAACGTGGTGCGTCAGCAAGCGATGCTCGCCATCATGGAGCTGAGGTACCCAGCCTGCCCGGCCCAGCCCCAGCCAGTGCTGTGTGCAGCCAGACACGCCAGCCTCTTGGCATGGCCAGTTCTCCAGGGCATCCCCCCTCTGCTCCTCCCCCAGCTTCTGATTCCGCCGGGCACATGGCACCAGGTGCTGGTGCTGGTGCATGTGGGCTGGCACCAGTGGGTAGATGGTGGAGGATTCTTCGGTGCCTGGCGACCTCTCCACGTGGCCTGATGAAGATGTGGGGGAGGGAATGAGGGTGTTAGGACCGGTCCCCTCTGGGACCCCGCAGGCGATGGCTCTGGGGGGAGAGGGGCAGTTGGGTGCTGCTGGAGCGGAGCAAGCGAAGTCCCTGCCAGCTGTGCCAGCTGCGTCACACCGGCAGCTCAGCGACCCCCTGTGGCTGAGAAGTTGGGCAGGCTGAGCCCTGGCCCGTGGCACTGCCTGTGCCGCTGGTGCCCTGCTCTGAGCTTCCCAGAAGCCTGCCCAGCAGGCGTCCGCAGGTGGCAGATGCTGCGGGCTGGAGCTGGGCTCTCGCTGTTGGCTCAATAGGTTCCCCAGGAATGGGAGGGGGAGGCGGGGCAGGCGCTGGAGCGGCTCTCCCCACTGGGCACTGGCTTCCTGACAGCGGGGCAGGCGACGGCATTGGCCACGATCCCGTCTCTGCTGGGGCGGAGGGGGGGGATTTGCGTCAGCAGTGGGCGTAGCTGTTCCTCACTGGCTGCCGCCTGCCACGAGGGGCGCGGCTCTGTCCTGCAGGGGGCAAGTAGTCACCTGGCACCTCATTGCATGTGCTGGGGCCATGCTCTGGCAGTGGGGGTGAAGGGGTTAATGCTGTCTGGGCTGTCCCCACCTTCCTGCCCCCCTGCACACAGCTGGGTGCCATGTCCAGCAGGCTGAGAGCTCTGGTCAAGGGTCAGGGCTTGGATCCCTGCCTGGATTCTGCCCTGCTGCGGGCTGATGCAGCATCTCTCTGCTGGCCTGGACTGTGCAGCCACAGTGCAGACAGCTCTGGTGGGAGGGTCTCTTTGCCCCCAGCGGGACAGGACTGGCAGACTCCTTTGCACTGTGGCCACTTGTTTCAGAGGCACTTTGGTGCCAGCAGGCTCTAGTCTCCCGTCCGTGCCGTTTGCGGGATGTCGTTTCTCGGCGAAGCGCAGCGATCTCTGCCCCAGCTGGTGAGTCCTGGTGGGTCACAGCAGACAGCTGCAGGCTACACTAAGTCCCTGCCTGTTGGTATGAGAGAAGGCAGCACCAGCTCCCTCCACCGCCCCCTGACCTGTTCTCATCCGCCACCTCCCATCCGGAGCCCCCGCAGGTGTTTCCATGTCCTGGGAGCCTGACGCCAACATTAGCGCATCAGTCCCGCCTCAGCCCTCCAATCCGCACGTGTCTCTTCTCTTAGCAAAGTGAAGCCACCGCTGCGGGGCCTGGAACAATCCAGCCTGCTGGCTACCTGCTTCTCCAGTGTCTTCTCCCTGCCTCCAGCAGAGACCATGCAGGGCGTGGAGGCTGCTCTCTACACCAAGGTAAGCCCCAAACCGGCCACGCGGAGCCGCCCCAAACCGAGTGGGAATCCTGCCAGTCGCTCGTGTACCTGTCCCCTGGGTAACCTGGCACTGGCACATGAGTGTAATAATCACAGCTCCTTGGCAGGACTTCAGCTCAGGACCTGCAGCACCAAAGCACAGGCCCCACCGCTGCAGATAAAGGAGTAACTCCCTCATAGGGTAGCAGTAGTAGGCATTTATCCTTCACATGCACCGACAATTAGTGGGGAACAGACACTCCCTTCACAAGCACATTCATTCCCAGTGCCTGGCTGGGGGCACAGGCCTGCGATCGGCTGCTTCAGACACACACAGGCCAGGGGAACCGAAGCTTGGCTGGAAAACTCCCCCCCAAATGTGCAGTCCTTTCTGACTCTTCCAGTGGGTTAGACTGCATGCAGTGGCCTTTCTGGGGACAGCAAAGGCAGGTGGCATCCTGTTGCCAGGAGGAGTTTGCAGTAGGTCCCCTGTGGGTACAAGTGAGTGGGTGAGCTGGAATACCAGGGGCTGCTGTGGCCTGGGGGGTGTCACACGCCAGGGCATTGGTTCATCTCCTGGCTGGGTAACGCCACTTGCTCTGGTGTCTCCTCTGCTCTGCACACAGACTCGGAGAGCCATGGACGAGATGGTGAAGGCCTTGGTGTGCGAGGATCAGGAGCCCAACCTTCTGGTGGTGGAGAACAGCTTGGAGGTCTGGAGGCGTGGGGGCAGGAAGGGGACTAGTCCTGTAGCTGGGGTGGGGCTCAGGGACCAAGGCTCCATTTAATCCCAAGCATGGGATACTCCCCCCTACCCCCCCCCCCCCAGTGCCTTAGGCTCCTCAAAGTACGTTCTATACAAAGGTTCTTGGGCTGGAGGGCCAAGTGCCCCCGCTATATCTGAAAAACGTCTGCACGGGGTGGGGGTGGAGGAGTGCAGGATCTGCCGTGTTCTCCACTGAGCCCCCATCTGATCCTGGCATTCATTTGTGTTCACCATGGGCCCCACCAACCTGGCCAGAGCCCAGAGCTAGATTCCCCCAACGTTCTAGTTCTGGGGCCACAGGAAGTAGATTCTGTGGGTGGTTTGTGCTCCAAAAAGAGGGAAGCAACAGAGGGTCCTGTGGCACCTTTAAGACTAACAGAAGTTTTGGGAGCATAAGCTTTCGTGGGTAAGAACCTCACTTGCATCTGAAGAAGTGAGGTTCTTACCCACGAAAGCTTATGCTCCCAATACTTCTGTTCGTCTTAAAGGTGCCACAGGACCCTCTGTTGCTTTTTACAGATTCAGACTAACACGGCTACCCCTCTGATAAAAAGAGGGAAATGTCCTTGACAGAGATTCGGTCTCCTCGATTCCAGAGCCTGGGAAGAGGGAACAGAGAAGTGCAGGGCTGGAAGGGATCTCAAGAGGTCATCTACTCCACCCCCTGCACTGAGGCAGGGCCAAGCATTCCTAGACCGTCCCTGATGAGTGTTTGTCCAGCCTGTTTTTTAAAACCTCCGTGATGGGGAGTCCACCACTTCCCTAGGTCACCTGTTCCAGTGCTTAGCCACCCTTAGACTTTTTCCTAATATTTAACGTAAATCTCCCTTGCTGCAGATTAAGCCCATTACTTCTTGTCCTACCTTCAGGGGACATGGAGAACAATTCGTCACCATCCTCTGTATAACAGCCCTTAACGTATTTAAAGACTGTTACCAGGTGCCCCCTCCATCTTCTCAAGACGAAACATGCCCAGTTTGTTCAACCTTTCTTCACAGGTCAGGTTTTCTAAACCGCTGATCACTTTTGTCGCTGTCCTCTGGACTGGCCCCAGTTTGTTCACATCTTTCTTAAAGCATGGTGCCCAGAACTGGGCACAGTGGTACAAGCTAATACACCTCAGAATGACATTTCCCTTTTTCACAACAGCATCACACTGTTGATTCATATTCAGTGTGAGACCCATGATAACCCCCAGATCCTTTTCTGCAGTACTGCCACCTAGCCGGTTATCCCCCACTTTGTTTTTATGCATTTGATTTTTCCTTTCTAAGTGCGTTACGTCACATTTGTTTTGACTGAATTTCATCTTGTTGACTTGAGACCAACTCTCCAATTTAGCAAGCTCATTTTGAATTCTAATCTGTCCTCCAAAGTGCTTGCAACCCTTCCCAGCTTGGTGTCATCCGCAAACTTTACAAGCATACTCACCTCTCCATTAACCAAGTTCTTAATGAAAATATTGACTAGTACTGGACCCAGGCACACCCCTGGGGGACCCCACTTGAGACACCCTCCCACTTTGCCAGCGAGTCAGTGATAACTCCTCTTTGAGTATGGTCTTTCCATCAGTTGTGCGCCCACTTTATAGTAATCTCATCTGGATCATACTGGCTTAGTTGGCTTATGAGAATGCCTTGTGGAACTGTGTCAAAAGCCTTACTAAACTTCATATACATCATCATATACTGCCTCCTTCCATCCACTAGGCAAGTAACCCTGTCAAAGAAGGAAATTAGATTTGTTTGGCATGGTTTGTTCTGGACAAATCCATGGTGCTCTTCCTTATCACCCTATTATCTCCTCTAGGTTCTTACAAACTGTTTAATAAGTTGTTCAGTATCTTTCTGGGTACCAAAGTTAGGCTGACAGGTCTATAATTCCTTGGGGCCTCCTCGTTCCCCTTTCTGAAGATAGGTTCTGTGTCTGCCCTTCTCCAGTCCTCTGGGACCTCAGCCCTCCTAACGGTTCAGAGATTGCTTTGCCTAGCTCCATCTAGGGTGAATATCATGTGGCTCTGCCAGCTTGAATTCATCTAACCGACCTAAATTGTCTTTTACCTGTTCTCTCCCGAGTCTGGCCTGTATTCCTTCGCCCTTGTTGTTAATATTGTGTTAAGCATCTAGTCGCCATTAACCTTTTTAGTGAAAACTGAAGCAAACAAGGCATTAAACACCTTGGCTTTGTCTGTGTCCTCCATTATTTGCTCTCCTTCCCTGCTGAGTAGTGGCCCCTCACTTTCCTTTGTCTTTCTCTTGCTCCGAATGCATTTGTAGAGCTGCTTCTGATTGTCTTTTATGTCCCAGTTAGAACTCATTTTTGCCTTAAGCTTTCTGATTTTCTCCCTATGTGCTTGGGCTATTTTTTGGTACTTCTCCTCAGCAATTTGTCCCAATTTGTTTCTCTCAGGTCCTGCTCCCCTGGACCGCATCCAAGGAGGTGCATGGGCGGCTGAGGGCAGTGGAAAGGATCACCTGCCTGTCGAAATTCATGGCTGAAAAACCCAAATTCAAGGTGAGCAGCCTGTGACCCTGGCCGCCTCCTAACTGCACTGAGCAGCCTCGCGGTGCAGCGCTCCCTGGCAGGGAAAACCCGGGCCTAGAATAGTGACTCAGCAAGATCCTCGGCAGGAGTCCAATCTACCGAGCACTGATGTCGATGGGTCTGTCCTCTGACTCCAGTGGGCTTTGGGTCGAGCCCCATCATTCTGTCTCCAAGGACTCTCCCCGCTAGCATGGTTCCCCTAGCACCAAAGTCTGCTCCACAGGGTCAGTGCATTTACACAGGATGGCCCTGAGAGCCGCCTCTGAACCCAGGTGTCTGTTCACCCCCTTTGTCAGTCGCCCGCGGGATGCTTTGGCATCAGCTCCTGCCAGGCTGCCAGATGAACGCCCCCTGCTCTGGGTGCTCAGGGCCATTGAGCTGCTCCAGCTGCTCCATCCCCCCTGTGTCAGGGCCTCCCCTCCGGCAGCTGGAGGGGGGCGCTTGGATGATGTGCCCCCAGAGGCTGGGGCAGCAGAACAGAAGGAGGGAGGTGGGAGGGGCCAAAGGAGCCAGAGCACTGGGGAGTGGGTGTGGGGAGGCTGTGCAGACCCCTGGAGAGGAGGGCAAGGGGCTTGGTGCGAGGTGGGGAAGAGCAGGGAGCCAGCGCAGGGGCTGCAGGAGGGGCAAGGGAAGGTCTGGCAGGAGGGGGAGACGAGAGGACAAGGCTGCAGGAGAGAGCCGGCGGGAGAGAGCCGGCAGGCTGGGGATGGCGCAGAAAGGGAGGGCTCTGGGGAGCTCCAGGATGGAGTGAGAGAGGCGGGATGCAGAGCAGAGGAGTCCAAGGTGACCCCAAGCTCCTGGGCCTGAGGTCAATGGAGGGAGGGGGATGGGAGAAGGGGCTGGGATTAGGCGCTTGCCCTTGAGATGGAGACTGGACGATAGTTCATTCGTTACCCGGGTCCCCACTCGGGAGCAAGGTTTGCTGACTTTGCTGACCAGATTTCCCCGTCCCTGCTGAGCTTTCCTCAGCCCCTGGTGATGGGCCCCACGGCTCCTCCTGCTCTCATTGTCCCCAGTCTCTCTGCGCTGGGCTCTGCCTCCCCCAGTTCTAACCCATTGCTAGGGCAATGCCAGGGGGACACGCTGCGCTAGGCCTGCAGGGGCGAGTGACTCCCTTTGCGCCCTCTCTCCATCAGGGAGCGGAGGAGTTCAGAGTCCTGGGCCAGCTGGTGGGGTGTGTCACTCTGTGCCATCCGGAGCAGGAGATCTGCCGATCGTCAATGTTGGCATCTTACCACCTCTACTCCTTCATGCTGCAGCTAAAATGTAAGAGCCCTGGAGACCCTTGTCCTTCCTAAATACACTGACATGGGGTTTCCAAACACGGAAAACATATTTCTTGAACACTTCTGCCTTTTCTGCAACCTTTTAAACAGTCTCCATCTAGTAATGAGCCTACACCACTGCTAAGATTTCTTTTGTTCCTAATACACTTTTTTTTAAAAACCTCCTTATTATCCTTAGTCCTGCAAGCCATGGAGTTTCCCCTGATGTCTTTAGCTTCCCCTATCTATATTCTACTCTTCATAACTCACATAAGAATGGACATACTGACTCAGACCAATGGTTCATCTAGCCCAGTATTGTGTCTTCTGATAGTGGCCAGTGCCTCATGCTTCAGAGGGAATGAACTGAACAGGGAAATTTTGAGTGATCCATCCCCTGACATCTAGTCCCAGCTTCTGGTAGTCAGAGGTTTAGGGACATGCAGAGTATGGGTTTGCATGCCCTGATTATCTTGAACCCAATTATACTTTTAGCCTTCACAACATCCCACGGCAACAATTTCCACAGGTTGCCTGTGCATTGTGTGCAGAGATACCTTCTTTTGTTTGTTTTTAACTTGCTGCCTATTCATTTCATAAAGTGACCCCTAGTTCTCGTGTTATGTGCAGGGGTAAATAACACTTTCCTATTCACTTTCTTCACACCAGTCATGATTTTATAGACCTCTATCATATCCCCCGTTAGTCATCTCTTATCTAAACTAAATGGTCCCAGGTCTATACTACAGACCTATATTGTTATAACGACATTGCTCAGGGGTGTGAAAAATCCACACCCCTGTCGGCAGGAGCACCTCTCCCACTGACCTAGCTAGCGCCGCTCCGGGAGGTGGATTAAGAGCTTGTTGGCATAGGAGCATCTTCACTTAAATGCTACAGCGCCGGTGCAGCTACGGCGTGTGCTGTACCCAACCAAAAGAGTGAGAACTCTGTTATTCTCCGACAGGCGATACAGTGTTTGAAGTGTAGACTTGCCCCCAGCCTTTTTCATCCTTCCTCATATGGAAGCTGTTCCATCCCCCTAATCATTTTTGTCGCCCTTCTCTGCACCTTTTACAGTTCTGGTATATCTGTTTTGAGATGGGGCGACCAGAACTGCACGCAGTATTCAAGGTGTGGGCGCACCATGGATTTATACAGAGGCATTATGATATTTTTCTGTTTTATTATCTATCCCTTTCCTAATGGTTCCCAACATTCTGTTTGCTTTTTTAACTGCCACTGCACGTTGAGTGGATGTTTTCAGAGAACTATTTACGATAACTCCAAAATCTCTTTCTTGAGTGGTAATTTAAACCCCATAATTTTGTATATATAGTTGGGATTATGATTTCCAATGTGCATTACTTTGCATTTATCAACATTGAATTTCATCTGCCATTTTGTTGCCCAGTCCCCCGGTTTTGTGACATCCCTTTGTAGCTCTTCGCAGTCTGCTTTGGATTTAACTATCTTGAGTCATTTTGTATCATCTGCAAATTTTGCCACCTCACTGGTTACCCCTTTTTCTGGATCATTTATGACTATGTTGAACTACACTGGTCTCAACACAGATCCTTGGGGGACCCTGCTATTTACCTCTCTCCACTGTGAAAACTGACCATTTATTCCTGTCCTTTGCTTCCTATCTTTTAACCACTGACCCATGAGAGAACCTTCCCTCTTATCCTATGACAGCTTCCTTTGGTTAAGAGTCTTTGGTGAGGGACCCTGTCAAAGGAGTCCAAGGACACTATATCCACTGGATCACCCTTCTCCACATTCTTGTTGACCCCTTCAAAGAATTCTAGTAGATTGGTGAAGCATGATTTCCCTTTACAAAAGCCATGTTGACTCTGCCCCAACAAATTGTGTTCACCGACGTGTCTGATAATTCTGTTCTTTCCTATAGTTTCAACAATTTGCCTGGTACTGAAGTCAGGCTTACCAGGGATCACATCTGGAGACTTTTTTAAAATTCACTGTCACATTAGCTATCTCATACAAAGGCCGATTTAAACACTAGGTTACATACCACAGGGCACATAAGTCTGTCTGGATGTCTCGTGAGAGCTGCAACCTTTGCACCAGGCAGGCAATTTACCATGTGGTTCTCCCAGTCATCACAAACCAAACTGCTTCTATGTCTATTGATTGAATCCCTGGCTTTTCTTTGTAACTGGGGTTCCTACCTCAATTTGAGAGGACATCATGACTTCATCTGGAAGGTGGGTCCCAACTATGGGATCGTCTCCCTCTGCTCTAGCTCGATGTTCTCCTTCCCCGAAACTTTCACCCTCCTCAGCAGCACAGAGGCTGTCAGACTGGGGGTGGGACCACTCTACTGTGTCCCTAAAAGTCTCCTCTATGTACCTCGCTGTCTCCCTTGGCTCCACCAGTTCAGCCCCTCTGGCCTCCTGGTCTCCGAGGGCCAGTAGCTCCTTGGGCCAAATGCCCACAGATGCTACCTGCCCATAGGGCTGGTCATCAGACATGCTGCATTCAGTGCAATCAACTGGAGAGCCCCATGCTGCCGCTGCCCTTCTGCCTGGTTTACTTTGACTCTTCCAGGGGGGTTCGTTTGTTTAGTTTTGTTTTTGGGGAGGGGGTTATTGGCCTGAGTTTACAGTATGGTTGTTAGATGTACTTGTCTCTCACACACCCTCTCTAAACTTTCTTGCAAAACTCCCGTTTGCTAACCGAACATCTGATTTCTATTGCCTGCTGTCTGTTTCCCCACCCTGGTTCAGCCACAATGATGGTGGGGAACAGTGCAGAGTATCGGCAGTTCCTCGAGGACGAGCAAACCCTGTACGGCTCCTGGGACACCTTGTTCACCAACACCAGCGATAGCGCAAGCGTAAGTACAGTCAGTGCTTCATGGGACTGTTGTGCCCAGAGTTATCAGGAGTCAGAAATTAACACCCTAGGAGTCGGGGGAAGGGACAGACCCAGGCGTGTGACTGAGCCCATTCATCTGGGCCAGAGCCCTGCCTATGGCCCACTCCACCTCATAGAATCATAGACCTCAGGAGATCATCTAGTCCAACGCCCTGCTCAAAGCAGGACCAACCCGAACTAAATCATCCCAGCCAGGGCTTTGTCAAGCCGGGCCTTAAAAACCTCTAAGGATGGAGATTCCACCACCTCCCCAGATAACCCATTCCATTGCTTCACCACCCTCCTAGTGAATTGTTTTTCCTAATATCCAACCTAGACCTTCCCCACTGCAATTTGAGACCATTGCTCCTTGTTCTCTCATCTGCCACCACTGAGAACAGCTTAGCTCCATCCTCTTTGGAACCCCCCACCCCCTGCAGGTAGTTGAAGGCTGCTATCAAATCCCCCCTCACTCTTCTCTTCTGCAGACTAAATAAGCCCAGTTCCCTCAGTCTCTCCTCATAAGTCATGTGCCCCAGCCCCCTAATCATTTTTGTTGCCCTCTGCTGGACTCTCTCCGATTTGTCCACATTCTTTCTCTTGTGGGGGGCCCAAAACTGGATGCAATACTCCGGATGTGAACTCACCAGTGCCGAATAGAGGGGAATAATCACTTCCCTCAATCTGCTGGCAATGCTTCTACTAATGCAGCCCAATATGCCTCCCTACATGCCACATCCCAAGATGCACTGGGGCTCATCCAAACCTGATCCCAGCTCCTTGTCAGGCATGGTGGGAGCTTCCCCAGAGATTAATGCAATAAAAGGCATCATTGCATCTGTGCACCAGCCCCAGCCCCTGCTGAGCACTAAAGAGTGTATCCGTGCTGTGCAGTATTGTGCCCCCGTGCACTGCCCGGCTGGCCTCTGCCATGCACGACAGTTCCTGATTGCTGGCTGGGTACTGTGCTGCCCTGGTGCAGTAACCCAGCCCTGTCCCGGCAGAGTGGGGTTTGCCTGCACTCCTGGCTGGGCCAGTCCTGGCTGCTCGGCCACTGACTGGAACCGCGCTGGGCAGCAAAAGGGGTTTCACTGCCAGGTTTGTTTCAGATGTTTGGGAAGTACTTCAATGGATCCGAGCGCATGGACTTCCTCCTCACTGCTATTGACAGCATGAGAGACACCAGCGTCCATGACTCGGTGGTGGCCAGGCACATGCTGCATGGGATCCTGGGGGTCCCCGGCCCAAGGTTGGAGGGGGTAAGAGCTGCAGTGAGAACACCCTGCTGGGGGAGCCCATCCGTGGGAGACTCTAGGTGTTATTAGGGGACAGGTCTCTGGCTTGTGCAATGCGGGGGGGAGGGGGGTCAGTCTAGGTCAGGGATCTCAAACACGCGGCCCATGAGCCACATGCGGCCCGCGAGGTAATTTTCTGCAGCCCACGAGCCCCTCGCAGCCCCCGCTCCTGCCCTCCCCCAGCATTTACCTAGAGCGGCTCCGGCCCGACGCGCACCGGGGGCAGGGCAGGCTCCCTGCCTGCCTGCCCTGCCCCCGCGCCGTGCCGGGAAGCGGCCGGAACGTGGGGTAGGGGGGGCACATTGCTGTGTGTGTTGATGTTGCTTCAGGCACCGCCTCCAGCAGCTCCCATTGGCCGCGGTTCCCCATTCCCGGCCAATGGGAGATGCTGGGAGCGGTGCCTGAAGCAACAGCAATACACACATCCCGGAGCAGCGCGGGGGCGGGGCGGGGCAGAGAGTCTGCCCTGCCCCCGGTGCGCGCCGGGGCAGAGCCCGCCCCCCGAACTCCTCCTGCAGCCAAATGCCCTGCCCTGAGCCCCTTGCCGCATCCTGTAACCCGACCCCCTGCCACACCCCTCCTGCACCCCAACCCACTTCCCTGAGCCCCCGCCGCACCCCGACCCCCTGTCGCACCCCACACCCCTCCTGCACCCCAACCCCCTTCCCTGAGCCGCCTGACGCACCTTGCACCCCTCCTGCACCCCAACCCACTGCCCTGAGCCCCCTGCTGCACCCCTCTTGCACCCCAATCCACTGCTCTGACCCCCTGCCACACCCCTCACCCCTCCTGCACCCCACACCCCAACCCACTGCCCTGAGCCCCCTCCTGCATCCCTCACCCCTGCCCTGACTCCCTGCAGCACCCCTCACCCCTCATGCACCCCACACCCCAACTCCCTGCCCTGAGCCCCTGCCACACCCCACACCCCTCCTGCACCCCCTGGGGGCAGGGAGGGGGCGGAGTTGGGGTGGGGATTTCGGGGAAGGGGTTGGAATGGGGGCAGGGAAGGGGTGGGAAGAGGCGGGGCAGGGGTGGGGCCTCATGGAAGGGGTGGAGTGGGGGTGGGGCCGAGGGCGGCGGGGAGAAGGTGTCAGTAATGCGGCCCTCGGGCCAATGTACTAGTCCTCATGTGGCCCTTGTGGTCATTTGAGTTTGAGACCCCTGGTCTAGGTGATCACCATGGCCGCTTGTGGCCTTGCAGTCTATGAATCGATAGGCCGGGAACTGGTCCTGTGCTCTAGGTCTGGGGCTGGCGAAGAGGATCTGGGAGGGCAGATGGCTCTCAGGTGCAGCAGGTCCCTGGCACCCCAGATCAATAGCAGTGCGAGGAAGCCGAGGCCCCCATCTCCTCATTTCCCTTCCAGGTGTCGGAGGCTGTGAGGAGTATTAACAAGAACCTGGACTCCATCAGCGAGCCGCTGTCCCGGAGGGAGCTGTTCAGGACCCTTCTCGTGCTGGGCAACCAGTACAGCGAGGAGGTGGTCAGAACCCTGCTGGGCTGCTCGCTGTCATGTGACAGGTACGGGGCTGGGGCTGCCGCCGCTTGCGCTCCAGGTCCCCCGGACTGGGCCCGCTGCCAGGGACAGGGGAGTGCAGAACCTTCCCGAGATCTCCTGCTCCCTGCAGAGCTGCTGCTTCTCCTGGAGGGTTTTGCAGGCTGGCTTGCCCTGGAGACAGGCCAGCCTGAAAAACCCTGTATGGCATCCCTCAGCCTCCCCTGGGGCTGACACTCAGACCCGGTCCCTAGGCAGCCTGCACCAGCAGCAGCGGGAGGGCAACAAAGAACTGGCCGGTGTGAGGAGACCCAGCAGGGTGCCGGTGCCGGGGGGGGGGGGTACAGGAGGCTGGCGGGGCTCTGACCAAGTGCCATTGGCTCTCTCCCTTTGCAGCGTTGCTGCGGAGATGTGGAGGATGCTGAGATCCCACTGCCAGACCACAGGAAAGATCCTAAAGGAGCTGCTCAACACGCTGCAGGAGCAGCCGCTGGACCACCATCATGTCTCTCAGAGAGAGGCTGGCGTCGCCCCCTTGGCCGTAAGTACCAGCCCCTGCAGCAAGGGAAGGAGCGCCGTGTGTCCCCATCACTGCCTGAGGGTGTCTCTCAGTCTCCCACGGGGTGTAGTCATTGGGCCGAAGAGAGAGCGTGACTCTAGCCAGTGCTACAGTCGAGCCGGAACACGCCGAAATGCTCTCCTGGTGCTATTCAGCAGCACTCCTAGAACCACAGGGTGAGAAGGGATCACAGGGTCAGCTCGTCCAGCCCCCTGCCACGATGCAGGACTTGTTGTGTCTAACCCACCCCAGACAGATGGCTCCAGCCCCCTTCTGAAAACCTCCAGCGAAGGAGTTTCCACAAGCTCCCTAGGCGTCTGTCCCATCGTCCTACTCTTCTTACCATTAGGAAGCTTTTCCTGAGGTTTAATCTACATCTGCTGTGCTGTAGTTTGACCCCATCGCCTCTTGTCCTGCCCTCTGTGGAAAGAGAGAACAACTTTTCTCCATCTTTTTTTATGGCAGCCTTCCAAGTATCTGAAGACCATTATCAAGTCCCCCCTTAATCTCCTCTTTTCCAAACTACACATAGCCAGTTCCTTCAGCCTTTGCTCGTATGGCTTGTGTTCCATCCCTCTGATCATCTTTGTTACTCGCCTCTGGATCCATTACAGTTTCTCCACATCCTTTCTAGACATTGGTGACCAAAACTGGACACTGTCCTCCAGCTGAGGCCTAACCAGTGCTGAGTAGAGCGGTACTATCGCCTCCCATAACTTGCATGCTATAGCTCTGTTAATGCAACCTAAAATTGCATTTGCTTTTTTTGCAACAGCATTGCATTGCTGACTCATGCTGAGGTTGTGATCCACCACAGCTCCCAGATCCTTCTCAGAAGTGCCACGGCCAAGCTGGTTATTCCCCATTCTGTATCTGTGCATTTGATTTTTCTTCTCTAAATGTAGCACCTCACATTTGTCTTTGGTGAATTTCATTTTGTTGTCCATAGCCCGGTCCTCCAATTTACCATGATCCCTCGGAATTTTAGTTCTTTCCTCTAAAGTATTGGTGACTCCTCCTAGCTTTGTGTCATCTGCAAACTTGACCAGTTTGCTCTCTCTATCTACATCCAGGTCATTAATAAAGATGTGAAACAACACCAGACAACAATGTTGTAATCGAGCCAGAACGCACATAGTAGGCAAGCTAAATGACATGATTCACATCTCCGGCACAACTGTCTGTTACAGCCAGCAGTCCTCTGATGCAGTGAAAAGAGCATTAGGAAATTCTTCTCTTCCTAACTACTTCTTTGAGAAGGCTAAAGGTGCTGACGAAGACAGCAGCAGCCGTGCATCAACTGCAGACACAAACACAAAAACAGAGCTCTTCCTGTAATGGAGTTCACTGAGGTGGCTATTGCAGTGAGAACGAACCGTGAAGATTACCCTTCAACAGCCAAAGACCAGCTGGCATGAATTCTGGTTAGTGGATGCTGAAGAAGAGGGATTATCCTTGGTTGTCCTGCCATGATGGTAAGCTTGGATGCCTTAACTGTAGCAAAGTTTCATCAAGGTCTCTCCATAGCAGTAGGGTGGTGGTAGTTTTCTGTTTCTCCTTATGGACCTAGCTGAGAGTCCAGATTAACATCTCTGCCAATGAAGATAAAGGAACACAAAGATTCAACTGCATCTGAGGTAGCTTTACAGCTTTCAACAGAAGCAGAAACCTCAACTTTTTGAAGATGAAGTGGTTAACATGACAAAATCAGAACTTGACACAACTGTGCAGGTAAAGCGAATGGCCTATTACATTGCTAAACATGGCAGACCCTACTCTGATCGTCCCGATTTAACTGAATTCCAGATACTGCATGGTGTAGATATTGGTATCGGTCTGTGTTCACAATTCAGTGCTACAGACATGCTAGACCCTATCTCATCTGCAATGCACCGAAAGCCTTGCAAATGACGAATGTGCGCTCAGATGCCGGAGAGTGACGGAAAGATAGCCATGTCTGTTGATGAATCAACTACTCTGAGCAATGAATCAACAGTTAGAATCTATTTAAAATGTGACACTTTGAAGGATGATTATCCTCACTTCATGTTTCTTGATCTGATTGCACTTCCACATCAGACGGCTTCAGGCACTGTAGATTGTGAGCTGAAATGCCTCAATAAATCGAATTCTGATTACAATTACTCTTGTAGTATTTGCGAGTGATGGTGCTAGTGTTATGCTTCGGAAGAACTCTGGCGTAGCGAGCTATATTGTGAAGAAGTACCCAAATGTTCTAGCGAGGTAGTGTGTGAATCACAGGTTGGATTTGGCAGCTGCTGAAACGTTAAGTGAAGTAAGAGCTGTAAATCACTTGGAATTCTTTGACAAACTGTATACGCTTTACTGCCGGTCACCTGAAACCAAGAAAGAACAAGAAGAAGATGTGAGTATCAGCAGAGGGCAAATTCCTTTTTGTAGTGACCCATTATTCTTAGATAAAGTGAAAAGGAGGTAGGGCAGCTGTGCAACCGATTTGGTCTACCAGTGACAGGAACAGTCAATGCCTAGCGGGACTTTCTTGACTATACTGGTCAGAAGTGCCAGCTCAGCTGAAACCTCTGTTCAGCTCCACGCCTGTGATTTCATGCAGCACGCTGAGTGTGAGCGTGGATTTAGCCACATGACTATGATTGTGAATGGCAAATGTGGCAAGCGGCTTATTCCGCATATGTCATTGCTCATGTTTAGCAAGCTACGTGGCCCTTCATTTTCCATGTGGCATCCTCTCAGCTGTGCCAGAACTTGGCTCAGACATCCTTGTTCTCCCTCTGATTCACAGACACATAAATTACAAGATGGAGAAAGACGCTTTGTGGAAATATTTGTAGAAATTAGATAAATGCATTCCAGCAGGCCTTTGCTACTACAGCCTCTGTTATGCCTTGATGTATTTTGTGTTACTTGTGTAGCCTACTAGCTAGTTTCAATTTAAAATAAACTTTTATTATTTCCGCCTGATAGACTAATGTCTATAGTGCAGCAGCGTGATTTATTTTGTATTTTCATTAGCCTATAGGCTAAAGTAAAAAGAAAACGTGCTACGCATTCATTGGGTTTTTATCACTGTACTGTCTAGATTTATATCTTTTACATAGTGTGCTGTGTACACATTAATGGCATTTCAGCACAATGATTTCAACAGTTAAGTTTATTTACCTGCTGACGCGGCAGGTTCGGCCGATCGCGGCCCCCACTGGCCGCGGTTCGCCGTCCCGGGCCAATGGGGGCGGCGAGAAGCGGCGCGGGCGAGGGATGTGTTGGCCGCGGTTTCTCGCCGCCCCCATTGGCCCGGGACGGCGAACCGCGGCGAGTGCGGGCCGCGATCGGCCGAACCTGCCGTGTCAGCAGGTAAATAAACTGGCCCGGCCCGCCAGGGTGCTTACCCTGGCGAGCCGCGTGCCAAACGTTGCCGACCCCTGGTGTATACAATTAAAAAAAAAGTCCAATACCTTGTTATTTTGGACAGCCGGCCTGTCTTCAGCCATGCCTGATTTAGCCAAGAATTACTGTACCAGAAATTCAGTAGACAAATAAAATGTGAATTTGTATAATTCATGTTTATGAAAATCAATATTTTAGTGGCATTCCAGTACCTTCAGATTTTGGACTACACCACTGTCTCTAGCCGAGTGGTTAGGGCACCCAACTGGGAGACCCGGGGTCTAAACTCTGCTCCAATGACTATTTAAGTGTTCCCAAGTAGAGATAGATACCAAATTCCCTTTGGGGGTGGGGCTTAGGCCACACCCCTCTCCTCAGCATTTCCTATTGGCTGGTTTAGGCAGCTCCCCACTCTTAGCTTCATAGATTTCAAGGCCAGAAGGGACCTCTGTGATCATCTAGTCAGATCCCCTGCATGACACAGGCCAGAGAACTGCCCCCAGAGCATTCCTAGAGCAGGTCTTTGAAGAAAAACATCCCATCGTGATTCAAAAATGGTCAGTGATGGAGAATCTATCACCACCCTGGGTAAATTGTTCCAATGATTAATTACTCTCACTGTGACGTGTATGCCTTATTTCCAATCTGAATGTCTACCTTCAACTTCCAGCCACTGGATCATGTTAGACCTTTCTCTGCTAGATTGAAAAGCCAATTATTAAATATTTGTTCCCCAGGGAAATACCTATAGACAGTAATCAAGTCATCCCTCAACCTTCTCTTTGTTAAGCTGAATAGATCGAGCTTCTTGAGTCTCTCACTGTGTAGGGTGACCAGATGTTCCGATTTTATAGGGACAGTCCTGATTTTAGGGTCTTTTTCTTATATAGGCTCCTATTACCCCCAACCCCCGTCCTGATTTTTCACACTTGCTGTCTGGTCACCCTATCACTATAAGACATGGTTTCTAATCCTTTAATCATTCTCACGACTCTTCTCTGAACCCTCTGCAATTTATCAACATTCTTCTTGCATTGTGGGCACTGGAACAGGACCCAGGATCCCAGCAGTGGGTCACACCAGTGCCAAATACTCCCACTCGAGATTCTTCTGTTTATTTATCCCAGGATCACATGAGCTCTTTTGGCCACAGCGCCACACTGGGAGCTCCTGTTCAGCTGATTATCCACCAGGACTCCCAGGTCCTTTTCAGAGTCTCTGCTTCCCAGGAGAGAATCCCCCGTCCTGTTCCTAGATGTATTCATTTACAATGAGCCATAGTAAAACACATACTGTTTGATTGCCCCCCAGTTTACCAAGCGATTCAGATCGCTCTGTATCAGTGACTTGTCCTCTTCATTATTTACCACTCACCCAATTCTTGTGTCATCTGCAAACTTTATCAGTGATGATTTTATGTTTTCTTCCAGGTCATTGATAAAAATGTTAAATCGCGTAGGGCCAAGACCCAATCCCTGCAGGGACCACACTGGAAACACACCAGTGCAATGCTGATTCCCAGTTTACAATTACATTTTGAGACCTGTCAGCCAGTTTATAACCAATTCATGTGCGCCACGTTACTTTTGTATCCTTCTAGGATTCCGATCAAACTGGAGTGCGGCGCCAACTCAAGCGCCTTACAGAAGTCTACATACATTATGCCAATGCTATTTCCTTTCTCTACCAAACTTGTAATCTCATCGAAAAACAGATCGCAATTATCTTGGCGGGAAATATTTTCCATACACCCATGTTGATTTGCATTAATTAAATTATCTTCTTTAATTCTTTATTAATTTAATCTTGTACCAGCCGCTCCATTATCTTGCCTGGGATCGATGTCAGGCTGACAGGCCTGAAATTACCCAGGCCATCCCGTTTACCCTCTTTAACAATTGGCGCAACTGACTCTCCCTCTGGAGCGTATATGGAGCCTGGGCACTTAACTCAGGGCTGTGAGTCCACTGGGCAGCAGGGCACATGAAGCTAGGCATGGCAACGCTGAGCCCAAGTCCCTTCTGTGGTTCTAGCCAAGGTCACACAGGCTAGGAATTGAACCCAGCATCCCAGGCCTTAGCCCCCAGCCCACCCCTCCTCTCTAGGTGCCTTGGGGGAGTGTGGGAAGGACCAAGGTCCTGCAGTGACATCTGTCTCCTGTTCTTGGCTGCAGGCCACCAGAGTCCTGTACAAGATCCTCAAGCAGCAGGGCTCCAGGGAGAAGGTGAAGGAGCTCTTCCCTCAGCTCTCCATCGCCCTGCTCTTCCAAATAACCTACACGGTGGAGCCGTCCATGGATAACCAGAGGGTGCATAACCAGGAGGACACGCCCGCACCCCTCAGCCCCGTCAGGTACTGCCAGCCCGACACCCCGCCTCGGTTCTGCACCGTTGCCCGCAGGCACGCGGCAGGGCCTGGCCTGGGCTCGCTCAGTAACAAGAGGCTCGCTCTGCATGCAGGTGTGCGGTGAATGCCATGCAAGCCTTGCTCCAATGTGCTGGCTACGGGGACCAGGCCACGTTCATCCAGAAGCAGGGTGGCTGGGGCATGCTCATGAACGCCGACATGCACCACAAAGGCGTCTTGCTGCTTGCCCGGTGAGTGTCTTGTCCCTGGGGCTGCTGCCCAGAACTGACCGCAGCAGCATCTCCCGTCCCTGGGCCCAGGACACGGCCACATCGCCTTCCCCGCTGGGTGAGACGCGGCTCCCAATCGCCTGCGTGGAACAGGCCGCAGCCTCTGTGCTGTTGGCCGAGGAGTCAGTCGGCTACTTCTCCACCCTGCGCTGCCTGGCGTAAACCGCTTCCTGCGTGGCTCTGGCAGGTGTGGCTGGGCAAAGACAGCCTCCGTCATGTCTGTCTGCAGCGTTGGTGTAGCCCTGTCAGGCCCAGCACATGAGAGAGACAAGGTGGGGGAGGGAATGTCTTTGGCTGGCCCAGCATCTGTGGGTGAGAGAGAGAAGCTAACACAGAAAGCTCCAACACTTGTCTTAGACCAATCTAAGATATTCCCTAACCCACCTTCTGTCTCTCATCACCCAATATCTGGGCACATGAGAAAGGCCACCGAGCCCACCGACGCCCTTCTTTGTCTGCAGTTCTCTTGCAGCCTGTCCCGGAGTCCCCGGGCAATGCTCTGGAACTGCTCCCCACAAAGCCAGTCAGGACTTTGGGGAGCCTCCTCTCCCTCGGAGCAGACTGTCTTCAGGGCAAGAAGCTCACACGGCTTCACCTTCCTGGGTCTCTCCTTGGAGCATTCAGCATATGCCCCTCCGTGCGCTTCCCACAGCGAGTCCCCCCAGGTGGGGTCCTGAGGAAGCCAGAGGATCCTGCACGCACCCCCACTTCGCAGTCAGACATGACTCTTAGCCAGCCAGTAAAACAGAGGTTTATTAGATGACAGGAACACAGTCTAAAACAGAGCTTGTAGGTACAGCAAACGGGACCCCTCAGCCGGGTCCATTCTGGGGCCCAGCGAGGCAGACAACTCCGTCTGCACTCACTTCTGGTCCCCAGCCAGCTCCCAACTGAAACCCCCCTCCAGCCCCTCCTTTCTGGCCTTTGTCTCTTTCCTGGACCAGGAGGTCACCTGATCTCTTTGTTCACCTTTAGCTATCCCCTTGCAAGGGTGGAAGGGCCCTGGCCATTTGTTGCTAGGAGACAGATTGTCAGCCATTTATGCACACTGGAGACTTAAGAAATGCATAGGGGAAACTGAGGCACCCACACAGTATTCAGAGGAAACATTAAGAACGGTCCCACTTCGTCACACAGCCCCAGCGCTGCGTGCTCGGAGCTGGCCTCGTGGAAGGGCTCCCTGTAGAGTGATTAAGGCACTGGTCTGGTTAGATTTGTAAATGGAGAACCAGTCCTTGCCCACCTCGATGATATGGTGTTTGTGTTTCCCATGCCAGGGCCATGGTTTCGGTCAGTTTCCAGGAGCGTTGCTGGATTTTCCACAAGCTGATGGCCATCCTCAACTGCAGGGATGATAGGCGGTACATCCTGGCCATGGCGTTCTTCATTCAGGTGAGCCTCACCGGCGGGTGAGGGTCGTGAGAACAGCCCTAGCCCAGCGGTGACTGTGGCATGGGGCTGACCTATGGCCAGGGGCGACAGGTTTGTAGAAATTTTGGTGGTGACCAGCGGAGCCCGCCCCTCCAAACTCTGCCCCCCCAAACCCTGCCCCCCACCTGCCTAAGTCTCTGGGAGGGAGTTTGGGCGGGGGGAGGAGGTCTGGGGTACAGGCACTGGGCTGGGGTAGGGGATTGGGGTGCAGGAGGGGTGAGAGGTTGGGCCCTGGGAGGGAGTTTGGGTGGGGAAGGGGCCTGGGGTGCAGGCTCTGGGATGGAGTTTGGGTGCTGGGTGCAGGCTCCAGGCTGGGGCAGAGGGTGGGGGTGCAGGGGGGGGTGAGGGGTGCAGGCTCTGGGAGGAGTTTGGGGGCAGGAGGGGGTGCGGAGGGAGGGGGTACAGGCTCTGGGAGGGAGTTTGGGGGCAGGAGGGGGTGCGGAGGGAGGGGGTGCAGGCTCTGGGAGGGAGTTTGGGGGCCGGAGTGGGGTGTGGGAAAGGGGTGGGGGTGCAGGCTCTGGGAGGAGTTGGGAGGGGGCGGCGCTTACTTGGGGCTCCTAGGCAGGGCGGGCCTGGGGGCCTCCGTGTGCTGCTACCCCCAGGCAGCGCCCGCGCAGCTTCCTCCTGGCTGCAGGGGCGCTTGGGGTGGGGGTGACGCAGTAGGGAGCGGGGTGGATTGACCTGGGTATGTCGGTTAGTTTGACTGGACTGTCTGCATGGGGGATGGGAGAGCAGGGGATGACTTGAGGTGAGGGACAGTACCTGAGCCTGTAACCTGAGCCAGGAAGGGGGGTGGGGCGAGTCGACACCTTTGCCCCGGAAACTGGACAAAGGGAGAGGGGGAGAGAAGGAGGAGGAGAGAGCCTGCGGGAGGGGTTTTGGTTTCAGTTTTGGGCTGGGTGGGAAGAGGCAGGGAACCCCAAGTCTGGGGTCTAAGATCCTTGCCCCCCAGAGGGACCTGGCTGAAGGGGTCCTGGTTGTACCTACAAGCCCTGCTTGGGACTGTGTTCCTGTCATCTAATAAACCTTCTGTTTTCCTGGCTGGTGAGAGTCACGGTGAATCGCAGGAAGTGGGGGGTGCGGGGCCCTGACTCCCCCACACTCCGTGACAGTGGGACACAGACCCACCCCACCCAGGGGCCGCAGGGAGGGGCCGGCAGCCATGTGGAGCAAGCAGGCAGGAAGCCGCTCAGCTCCGCTGCACTGCTGGTGGTGAGTGGGGGCCCCGGGCTCTTTTCAATGGCCCGGGAGACGCGGGGGCGGAAGGCGGGGCCGAGGCCCATGGTGCTCAGGCACCGGGGGCCCATAGAACTCGCCGCCCATGCCTATGGCCAGGAGAGGGGTAGCCCTGAAGGCTCTGGGGGTGGGTGGGTGACCAGGGGCAGGGAAAGCTCCTAGAGCCCTAGGGGTGGAGTCACTGACTCTGGACATTGTTACCTGCCCCAGCTGGTGTCGCGGGGCTGGAGCAAAGCCCAGGGTCGGGTGTCTCTTGTTCCCCAAGGCTCAGCTCCATAGAATGGTCCCTTGTGTGACTTCGGCCCTCAAGCCCCCTCTGACGTCCATATGCCATGCGCAGGCCGGGCCCCATCCACCCCGTCCCCAGGCTGCCCCCTCAGCCTCACCTCCCAGAAAGCAGTGGCCCCTCCCTACAGCATCCAGCTATTGCTCCTGGTTCTCCCTGCTTGGCACAGCTCGCCCAGCCTCCCTGGTCACTGGACTGGTTCAGCTCTGCCAGCAGCCATGCAGGGAGGGAGCCCAGCAGCACCATGTGACCATGCGGGGCCGGCTCTGAGTTAACAAGAAACCCATGCACAGGAGTGGGGCAACCCTCACCCCACCCCGAGCCCCTGGAGGCTGGGTGGCTTCCAGTCATGGCTTCCAAGGCCCCCTATCTGGGAGCTCCTGCACATTTACCACCCCTTGGCCCTGGTTAAATTCACCCCAGGTCCCTGTGCGTGGCTCAAACAAACACCAGTGTAGGAATTTGCCCCCCACGCCTGGCCCCCTTGGCCTGGCTAGAGGGCCGCTGTGGGTCAACAGCAGTGTGAGCTGGGCCCGCAAAGCGGGAGGACAAACTACACCCCCCCCTTCGCTCTTTGAATCTTTCCTCATCACTCCCTCTCTGCCGCCCCTGTCCTGGCACTGCTCTGCCGTGCGCGTTCCCCCTTGGCTGACACAGGTGTGTGCTGATGTCAGTGTGCCCAGAGCTGGCTGTGAGAGCCCAGGGGCAGTCTCACCCCACCTTACTGCTCTCCCTGGCCAAGAAGTTACCAGGCCAGCCCCTCAACTGGTGGAAATCTGCATCTCTATTGCCTTCAATGGCGCTATGCCCATGAGACTCTGGCCCCAGCTGTGGCTGTATGGCTGGGGGTGAGTTACCAATACCCCCTGCAGGGCAGACATCTCTGGCACAGTGAGTGCTTGCCCCGCTGGGTGAGAGTGACTGTCACAGCGTCTCCTCCCCATGTCGTCTCTTGCAGGTGTCCAGCAGGCTCCGGGTGCTCTCCATCACCCTCTTTAAACACCTGCTGGAGCTTGTAAGGGGGCTCAACAGGAGGCGGATGAAGGTGCATGTGCTCCAGCGCCTGGTCCCGCTGCTCCTCCTTGTGCATGATGGGCGTCCCAACATGTCCCAGGTGAGGCCACGGGCTGGAGCCTGCAGCGGATACCGTTACAGAGTGACCAGTAATTTGTTTTGAGGGGGCAACATGTGACACCCCCCCTTTAAAGGGTCTCGCTGACAGAGGGCAGGTGCTCAGTGCTGTGACAGTCAGGCGCTCAAAATCACTTGAACGTTGAGTGCAGTAGCGCCATGACCATGGCGCCCCACCCAACTGCTGAGTCTTCCCTGCATCCTCTAAGCCCAACGCTCCCCCCCTGCAGCCAGGCAGAGAGATTGTGTGGGGGGAGGGGTCGCCTCACCACTCCTACAGCCACTGGCCTCCGCACATTCCCTAGCTGTGCTGGTGGGAAGAGCACAACCCTGGCCATGGCCCCTACCAGGAGCAGGGCTACCCAGTCTCCAGATGGTGCGCAGGACCCAGTGTGCCCTTGGCCAAGCGTCCCGGACAGCCCGTACTAGACATGAGATGCCCAAGCCGCGCCCCCTCCCACCCACCACCCCCGCCCCAGGTGTCTCTGCACATGCTAGCGCTCATGGCCACCATCACTTGGGAGCCAAATGCCAGCAGCACTAATGAATTCACCCTCCTACTCACCATGAGGTGGGGAACTGAGGCACAGCATGAGGCCTAGCGCCTCAAAAGTATTGATCACCCATAGGCATTAGGCACCTAAATCCCTTTGCACCCCTGGGCCTAAGCAACTTGCCTGAGTTCCCGCAGGGAGAGCTGGGAATTGAGTCAGGTCTCCAGCCATTGCCTTAGCCACACCGCCGCCCTTCCGCAAGCAACCTGGGGCCGGGAAGCGTTCAGCACGCACGGCCTCCGGGTAACAAGGCTAGTGGCTTCCAGCTCCCGTAACCGTGGCCGGCTCGCCCTGGCCCCACTTGTTTTGCAGGTGTGTTGGGACACCCTCAGCAGTGCTGCGGAATTCCTGAAGTGGCACCAGCTCAGTGGCTTCATCCAGCACAAGGATACCTGGCAAAGCTGTGACTGCCTGGTGAGGGAGCCCTCAGGTCATTCACTGCGCAGCCTCGCTGGTAGGAGCGGGGGAATCGGTGGATAGGGCACCCCCCATTGCCCGGCTCTGTGCCCACACTGAGCCCCAGCCCCGGGACCACTCCTGGCCCTGGGTGTAGTCCCTCTGCGTGATCCCCCCGGCACAGGAAGGAGGGGTGAAAACAGGACGTGCGCTCCACACACCTGGAACCCGGCCTGCAGGACGGAAAGGCCTTTAATAACCTTGTGCTCCCTTGTTCTGGTCCTAGCTGACGCGCTACAAGGGGAGAGCCAACAACTTTCTGTGCCAGATCATGGCCTTTCTGGAGAACCCACAGGCTCCAATTAGAGAAGTGGCCATCATGTTCATAGGTAACCACAGAGCAGGGGTCCCTTTAGCAGGGGGGCTGGATCCGGTCCCAGGCTCTCCTCAGTCCCTGCCAGCAGCGAGAAGTAACCCTTGGGCTCCTGATTGTCTAATGAAGGATCAAGGGTGTCAGAAGTCCGCAGGAGCAAGCTCACCCCAAACTGCCCTGATCGGCTGATGGGCCCCCTCTAACCCCACTGCTCCCCATGCAGTCCCCATTCCCCCCCCCATACCCCACCATGGGCTCTTGGTAGTGGACCCTCAAGGTGCTGTGCTCTCCTTTGGCAACCAGCCCTGTAACCATCCCTGGGGACTCACCCTTTCCCCTGGGGACTTGGGAGCGTGTCCTGGCCAGCGAGGGGCGGGGGAAGCGAGGGGTTGCTTGGAGGGTGACATTTGACACCCTCGCTGGGGATGCGGGGATGTGACGAGCTGTTTGTATGTGTAGGGCTCACTGCCCGGCAGCTGGACCAGAGGAGCCAGGACAAGCTGGATGCCATCTGCAACGGTGAGTGGTACCTGCTTTGAGCACTGAGCGCTAGGGGGATGAACGGCCCAGGGCTGTGGGCTGGGTTCGATCTCCGACACCAGCAACATGATCTCGGGCGAGAGCCACAAAGGGATGCAAAATGTAGATCCCCAAACCCCTGATCAGCTGCCCCCTCACCCTGTCGTGTCTGCTGGTTGGCATGTGCCAGGCACTTAGCCCTGACCTGAGAGCTGCGGCCTGGCAGATCCCCAAACTGGGCCTGAGCTGGCTGGCCTTTGCAGACGATTGCCCCCCGCCCCCAACACAGCCGAGGTGGGGTGCTGCCTCCCCCCTTGCACTCACTAGCCCAGTGTTTGGAGCAGTCACCTCCACGTGGGGTGCCTGGGGTCAAGCCACTGCTCCAAATGAGGCCGAGGTGACGTCCGGTCACCTACCTCCTTGCTGCGTGCCCGGACCCCTGGGCAGCGCAGGGCAGAGCAGCATCTCCACATTTGTTGGCGAATGGCGGGGGGGGGAGTGATATAGATCAGACTCCTCACTCCCAGAGCAGGTTCACAGCTGGGCCTCCCAACCAGAGCTAGAGAATGGCTGAGCTCCCTCCTCGGCATTTCCTGGATGGCAGCAGGGCACCTACAGTTAGGCATAGCCTAACAATGCCCAAGCCCCCTGTGTGACTCTCCCCCTCTCTGGACCTAAGTGCCCATCTGTGCATTGGGGGGAAGGCGGGGGGTAAATACAGGCAGGGATGAGGTGCTCAGATACTGCAGGGACGGGGCAGTCCTAGAAATAGTGAGTGAATGGGGTGCATTGGGACTTCTTGCCTGTGGCTGGAGGCTCCCCCATGTGTGGAGGGCAGCAGGGATGTTTAGTGAGGGTTGCTGGTTGTTCCTGCTAGTCCCCTGCCTCCCGCCTCCCAGCCTGCTGCCTCCTTGTCACAGGCCGAGAGGTCCAGCGCTGGCTTGGGCTGCTGGGGCTCTCCAGAGCGCTGGGGCTCTGACCCCCCTTTCCTCCCTTTCAATCTTAGACCTCAAAGGCTTGCAGGAGGACAGCAACTCCTCGGTCCAAAGCCTGGCTTCTCCGACCATCTTCATCCTGGAGGCGTTCAAGAACCACCCTCCAGCCCGCTGCAGCCTAGGCACATTTTTCATTGGATAAGAACAACGTGTACTAAGGAGAGCCCGGTCCTTGAAGCTGCCCAGCTGCCCTAGCTCTGGGAAAAGCCAGCCTCCCTTCCCTGGGAGCTTCGTACCAGAGCATGGCTTCTTCCCCCTTGGCCGCCTGCCCTGCGCAGCCATGTGAGTAGTTAACTGCTCCATAGCTTTCATCACCATGTACTTTTTGACAGGTTTCCATGCACTGTGTAGCATTTACGTCCCGCCCTCCGTCCCCGTTTCCGGTTGTGTATGTTTTTGGCGCCGTCGGCCATTTTGAAAATTTATTTTGTATTATTTTTCTGTGTTTGGCCGGGGGAAGGTTGTGTGCCTGTGTTTTGACATATTTAGAGAAAAAGTATGAATGAGTAGAAAGAGAGACTGTAAGGGGTTCACGGCTCCCTCCCCGTCCGTCTGGGCGGGAGACCACGCCCTTTGCTATGATAGTAGTATAAGGGCCTGTAATCGAGTGAGTTGGGGCTCTACCCTGCCGGAGGCGGAGGGGAGCCACGCCGACTCACTGCGGCCGAAATCAATAGCCGGTTAGCTCAGGGCTCAGGCCCTCTCGTGTGGGGGCTGAGGAAAAACAACAGTAGTTAAAGGAGCCTAGGCCCTCTGTAGCAGGGGCTAGGCAAACAGCAGTTCAAGGAGCCTAGGCCCTCTGTAGCAGGGGCTAGGCAAACAGCAGTTCAAGGAGCCTAGGCCCTCTGTAGCAGGGGCTAGGCAAACAGTAGTTCAAGGAGCCTAAGCCCTCTGTCGCAGGGGCTAGGCAAACAGTATTAGCTCAAGCCCCTTTGGAGCTGGGGCTGAGCAGGCAAGTAGGCAAAAGGGGGCCCAGGTTCCTACCTGAGCCTTGGGTGAAGGGGAAGCCTGCCACCCGTGTATAGGGGTGGCAGGGGGGACGCAGGCCCACCAACTCTACTGCGTCCCAGCCCGGGGCCCTAGCAGCGAGGACTCTCGCTGCCGGTCAGTGGGGTGTCCTGACCGAAACACACTGACATGGGCTCACAGGCCTCTGTAGCCTGACTGGGGTCGGCTACCCCCGGGCTACTTCCGTGATCCCCCTCAGGGCCTACCTCGTCCGTGGGGCTGGGTTCAGGCCAGTCCACCAGCATCGGCTCCTCGGTGGCGGGGCTGGGGGGCTGGTTCGGTAGTTCCTCCCCGGGATAGCTGGCACGGGGCAGACTGGACTCCTCCTTGGGGCCGCTGGTCCGGGGCAGGCTGGGCCAGTCCTCCTCGGGTGACCGGGTCCAGGGTAGGCTGGGCCAGTCTTCCTCAGGGTACCAGGCGAGAGGGAGGCGAGACCGGCGCGGGGCGTTAGCAGGCGATTCACGGTCTGGCGGTATCTCCCAGGCGGGAGCTTGGTCCGGGACGTCTGCTCTCTTCGGCCGGCTGCCTCCTACTGAGCTTTGGTGTCGGGCTTTTATACTTCCGGGTTGGGGCCGTGACCTCGGAGGGGCGAGCCCCGGACCCGGAAGTTCCGCCCACGCTGGGGATGGAAGCAGCTCTACCCTGCCGGAGGCGGAGGGGAGCCACGCCTCAGTACAGGGCCCTACCATCAATTAAACCCTAGCCCCGCCCCTTGACCCCTTAAGCCCCGCCCCTTGGTCCCTCCCACCTGTCACCAGAAGTCCCACTCCATGGGGGTATTACTTCCAGGGTCAAGGTGCCACCTGACCGGAAGCAAGGTGTGTCATGTGACTCCTCTAAGAACTCCCCCCACCACCCTCTACCAATCAGGAGGGGTTTCGTCCCGATAGGACCGCCCCGAGAGGAGATTTTGACCAATCAGGGGGACTTCCGGGGCGGGGGTGACCCGTTCGGAAGTGGGTCGTGTGACCCCTCTAAGAACTCCCCCCACTACCCTCTACCAATCAGGAGGGGTTTTGTGCCGAAAGAACCACCCCGAGAGGAGATTTTGACCAATCAGGGGGACTTCCGGGGCGGGGGTGACCCGTCTGGAAGTGGGTCGTGTGACCCCTCTAAGAACTCCCACCACCACCCTCTACCAATCAGGAGGGGTTTCGTCCCGACAGGACCTCCCCGAGAGGAGATTTTGACCAATCAGGGTGACTTCTGGGTTGGGGTGACCCCTCCGGAAGGGAGTCGTGTGACCCCACTAAGAACGCCTCCCAAAGCCCCCCGCCAATCAGAGTGCAGCACCATTACCCCATAAGTCCCAGCGCCAGACAGAGGAGGCGGCCATCTCTTACCAAGGACACGTGTTTTCAAAAGCGCGGAAAGGCTGCTGAGAGGAAACATGGACTCCTTCACCACCCCCGTGAGAACTTCGGACTTTGTTTTAGCCCCAACCGTCTTTGACCTTGTGTGGAGCAGGCGTTACATCAGCGACAGTTCCAAGGAGGACCCTTTGACCCAGCCATTGATGGATACGTCGGAACCCGACCCCGAAACCCTCGTGAGACAGCCCGATGAACGTGACGGCCTCTCTTTCTCCACCCCCTCAGAGGTGGAAGGCGATCGCGGCTCGGGGGAGGCACCGGCGGACAAAGCGAACGGAAAAGACGGCGCTCAGGTAAATAAATAAAAATTTTTTTAAATTAAATAAATGAATGCTTAAGAAGCGGCGGTCGAGGAGGGGTGGGTAATGGGGTAGGAACCGGGGGTTGCATAAATAAAAAAAAAAAAAAAACAAGCAGTGGGGGTGCTTACACGGTTTCTTTTCTGAAAATCTCTCAACAGGTCGACGCTGCCTTTTTAGAGGCCTTTAAGAACTTACACATTGGAAGCCCTGTGGGAGTAAACATATCGTGCGTCAGCTGCTTTTGCTCATGTCTGAGATACAGATCTCAAGCCGAAAAGGACAAAATGGAAGAATGAACCATCTGAGACTCCCTTATGGTAGGAGTCATGGCATCCATTTTATAGGTGGCTGTAAAAGGTCGTGTTAAACCAGGCGATTAATAAAACTTATTTAAATGTGTCAATATGAATGTGTCCCCTTTCATACTCGTGGTAGTAAAAGACGGTACCAGTAACAGTCATGTCTACACAGACGGCGCTGTTAAAGAAAATATATTACCCCCCCCCCGGGGAAGTTGGGAGCTTCGGCGGGGTCAACCCTCTTTTTCAAGCGGCCAGAAAGCATAGTAAAACTTTAAACAGAAGACAGGTAACAGCATGGCTTTCAGACCAGGATGCTTACACTTTACACAAACCAGCTCGAATAAGTTTTAAAAGAAACAAGACCATTGTTTCAGAGGTGGATGCGCAGTGGCAGGCAGATTTGGTGGATATGCACCGGTTCTCCAAACACAACAGCGGTTTTAAGTACATCTTAACAGTGATAGACATTCTATCCAAATATGCCTGGGCCTTAGGCCTAAAAGACAAGACGAGTGGTGAGGTATCCAAGGCCTTTAAAGCTATTTTCAGTGAAGGTCGCGTGCCTCAAAAATTACAAACCGATCGGGGGAAAGAATTTTTAAACAAACCTTTAAGTGGATTGCTTTTTCCAAAAGCCGTAGGGCAGGGTTTTAAAACCTTCTCCTAAGACCCTCTTGTTGTAAACCACTTTTTGTGTCTTTTTAAGGGTTTTTGTCTCTATTTGCCACTGGTTTTTGTTTCTTACGATAGAGGGCTGCTGCACCTCTATCTTTTTTGAGGTGTTTTCTTGCAGACCCGTGCAATAGTCCAAGACTAGATCTTTCAAACTGTCGAAGTTGATCTTTTTGCAGTTTGCTACATTTAGGGTAATACCTTTGACTTTCATACAGGCCTTTCCACCCGACAGCTTATACCCATAGGTTTTTGGGCCTGCCGACACAAACTCGGTGATGTGTTGATCTGGCGGGATCTCGCTCGTGAAGTCCCCTAAATAATCCCCCAGAGGGAGATTCCAGTCACCCTCCCTTTTCACAAATATCACCGAGTCAGTGTCGTGGTACAGGCACCGCTCTTGCAAACCGTCTAGGAGGCTGTATAATTCTAAGCGGGCATAAGCGGTGGTGAAACAGGCTATGAAAACATTGGTATTGCCAGAGACAGAGTACCGTTCTTTTGCGTGCTTCCACGACACGCACGCTGTTTCATCATCGATAAACTCGCAGGATGAAACCTCATAATTGGGGGAGAACAGGTACTGCAAGAGTTCGTCAGGGTCTCTCACGATGCTGGTGTTGGGTAGGTTGGACCTTTGGCCGAATTTACCCCACAGAGAATTTAAAAAAACAGGTTTAGCGATTTGGCGTTTAGCAGGGTTTGATCTGATCTCGTGTTGGCGTAAATGCACGCCTTCTTTCTGGTAGAAATCGCTAACGTACTTATTTTGTTTTTCCTCGTCTGTGCACCAACTGGGATACCCTGAAGCCTCTTGTTTCTGACGGAGGTGTAATTTTATGTACTCTGAAAAGAGTTTATCAGATTTTTCATTAAAATGCCAGATTTCATAGATCTTAGCCACCGCGTACCCCTTCGCTATGGCCGCGTTCAATTCCACCGTGCACCAAGTCCCCAGGATGGCCCTCTCCTCGTCAGTATGGGTGCATGTCTCCCGCTGCTCGGTTTCCGCACAGGTTCGGCATAGCGGGAACATAAGCTTGCCACCCACTCTGACAGGTAACAATGGGAAAGAGAGGCCTCGTGGGGGGTACACTTTAACTTTTGCAATTCCAAAATAATTTGCAAGGGGCCCAAATTTGTCATAGACTATATTGGGGTGTCCGATAGGGTATTCTTTGGTTTTGTTTACGAAAGGGTACAGGCTGGTAAAATCATAATAGTGGATTTCTTCCCCGGGGTTAGGCTTGTAATATAGGCGGATAGCGTTTGTGCTCCCCCCAAAAAGAGCATCCCTAGGCACGAGAGGCTGGGGTAACTGGGCTCGGTTTAAAAAGTCTGCAAGCTCCCTGTCTGTTTCTTTCATCACCTCCCACTCGTGCTCCCAAAGAGTCCGCACTACAAAACCAAGTCGTTTCAGATAGTCAGTCTTGAGCTGCGTCTTGTAATAAAGAAACCCAAAAGATGTCCCCGTCATAGGATTTTGTGCTTTTTCACAATAACAGGTGACACAGCCATGGAAAAAACACCCGTTAAACTCAAAGGCTGTGCGTACCCCATCAACATCGGCATAACCGTCTAAAAAGTAGGGGCATACCTGTAGTTCCCCACCCTGTAAAGCGTGCCGTATTTGTATATTTTCTTTGTGAGAGATGTACAACAGCCACTGAATAGATGGAGTGGAATATCTCTTTTTCTGCCTGTGATAGTTGTCTGGAGGGAGAAGAGCTACCGTGTTAGGCTCCAAAAACATAAACCTGTACATAGCCATGCAGACAGAGGCCAGTGTTATGTACCGGAATGGATCTATACACAGTTTTATCTCGGTGAATTTACCAGGTTCTTTCTCTACTACATTTCCCTTCTCCGTCATTTTCATAATCTCTTTTCTGTATAGGATACAGGCCTGTCTCAAAATTTTTACATCCTGCTGACAGTAATACGCGAGCTCTTTCTGCAAGTCAAACGCCTCAGAGCTGTGGTCCCGATACCAGTCGAGAAACTCTGCTTTTTCTCTGGGCATCATGCTTTCTACACCATAGTGCTCCATACCGGGCATAGGCCCCACATAATTTTGATTTTCTAACGTGTTAAAAAAGTGTGGAAAATACCCTTTGCACCCTTCAAACCCCATCGCCTATGGTAGCTTGCTAAGCTTCATGGGCAAGAAGTTTAAAGAGTCTATAAAACGAATGCCCAGGGCCTTAACTTCCACGCACATTAGTTTACTACCCTGAGTGATCAGTTCTAGGCCCATCTTTTCCTTGAGTAACTGTCTAACAATAAAGTATGCATCATAACCTTTAGAATTGTGTGCTAGGAACGTGAAGTCCCGAAACTCTTTGCCAATAAAGGTCTTCACAAACACATAAAGACACTCATCGCCCTTAAATTCCCAGGATTTTTCTGGCTTTAGGGACATAGCAAAAATGTAATTGGGAGTGTGCACCCCGGTCTCCTGCGTGCATTCGAAATCATAAAAAATATACTTTTCTGAAGATTCGGGCTTTCTAAGGCTGTCCATAAAACAGAGGTGACCGTCTACATCACCAACGATCAAACCCTGACACTGCTTACACCGTCTCCCTTTACACCTATGCCGCTTGTCCACGTAAGCGTGACACTTCTCACACAAAGTTTTAGACAGGCATTCAACTTGGTTTTTTGATGCACAGTCGATATGTCTGTCTAAACACTCTTTGGACCGACAATACAGTCTACAGCTAGGACACCGCTGCTGCACGCCCACGCTGTCTGAGCACGTTACGCTCAAGCAGAGGCGGCAATGATACCTGCAAGAGTGGTCGTGGCTGTACGCCATGTGGCAAAACTCACAATAATTTTTCGCTCCGAACAACTTTTTTACATCCAGAACCCCATAGTAATGCTCATCGTGCAACAGGATAAAATAAGTCTTGGGGTACACTGTGCCCCCCGTTTTAAAAAAGCCCCAGCCGCCTTTCGCCGTACACAGCACCACCTGTATGTTAACTCCTAAATGCTGTTCAAACTTTGCTACGTCGCTGAGCATAACCTTTTTTTGATCTGACCACCCCAGTTTCTCATGTAACTTTCTCGCCTCCGCTAACAATTCCGCGTCCGTAGGTTTACGATCGGACATGACGGCCAAGAGCCCACCCGCAAAACACAAATTGGTACCGGTGTAAGTCAGGTCTACTAAACACTGTCTCTTTTTATGAATAATTTGACTATTAAGGATAGTATTTAAAACTCTACGAGCGCCCCCACCCCTGTTTTTTACAACTGTCACAACAAGGCGCAACGTCCCATCGAGATGCAACTCTCTATTGCTCTGTAGCAGTTTTGAGGTCTGATTTAAGAAATCCTCAGCAGACAGCTCATCCCTAGTTCTTTTGACCGAAAACAAAGAGTTAGTTAAATTACGGCTCTCTAAACGTAACTGAACATAATCATCAGGGCCTACCCTACCATTAATGTCATCGAGCACTAACTGTATCCCCCGGTGTATGGCTTCAACAACCTGCTGAGCTGAATTTATTTGCTCAAGATTAACAAAACGAAATTCCTCACAATACACTGACCCCCCAAATCTGGATACTTCACGTTGCCAACTTCTCACTCTCTCCATATACACCTCGGCATTTTCGGGGTTACTTGGGGGTTCCTCTACGGGATCATTAGCGGCATCTTCTACATCAGATGCTATTTGAGAGTCAGACTCTGAGGCGCCTCCATGAGGGTCATTGGGAGTAGAACGGGACCCGTCTAGAGAGCCCTCTGGGGAATTTGCTAAACCAGAGTCTGATTCCGCCTCCCCATTTTCAGACAAGCCAGTTTGAGAGCCTCCAGTAGGGGGCATCTCTTTTTGTTTTTGTTTTTTTTCCTCATTACCTCTTTAGCCCTTTTAAAAATTTTTACAACAACCCGGGCCTGGAACTTTTTGGCAGCCATCTGTTTATCCCCCAAGCGCTGTCCCCCCTTTTGTTTACACATGAGCTGATGTGTACCCTGGAGGGTGCCCCTTTAACCCAGGCCCCTTTTCACGACTAGTCATGCCTGCTCAGAGCCACCCTTTCCAGCCCTTATGTTTTTCAGCATGGCTGTGACCCAAGCATCATATTTTTCCCATTTCTTTCTAGAATCCCGTTCTTTTAGACTACCCGAGGATACATCCTCCACCACTTTTCTGAGGGAAGCCTCAACCCCTTCCCAACTACTAGAATATGGGGGAGCTGGGACAAGCTTATGGTTTTGGGAGAATGGTTTGTCAGTTCTTGGTTTTTTATTCACAACCCCTAGAGCGCATGCTCCGGGTTTGTGAATGTGGGCATTTTCGCTCACAGTTTCCTCAGGGCTTGGTGTGGTGGTGGCCACTGAGGAACTGGAGTTGTGGTGGCATGGTTGTTTTTTACCAGAGTCTTTTGTTTTGTCCTTGGGTTTGACGTATATGAGGTTTGGACCGCCCGGATGTTTCAGCTGCACTCTTGTGCTGTTTTGCGTTGTTAAAGGTCTCAAAGCAGATTCCTGGTTCGTTGGCAGTTCTGGAGGAGATGTCCTTGTATCTCTGACTACCGCATTGTCAGAAAAGTTGCCCAGGCCTATGACGGGGAAAAAACAACCTTTTACAAAAACTGAACTTTACCACCTCTCTCACCCACACCTATGTATTTACTTAAAATACAAAACCTCATAGAACAACCAAACCAATAAGCTAAATATATTTACAGGGCTTCATCCATCCATCAGTCACTGATGCTGGTGAATTTTCCTTTTCAGCGGTCTCTTTCCTTTTTCTTTTCAGCTTGTTTTCCCTCTGGTCTAAGGATCTCTCATGTTTTGACTGTACTGTGGAGCAAACAACAACATTATTATAAAACACATGAAACCGTCTTGTAAACATACATATCACACACACACACACACTTCATTAGGGTGTTTTTCTATTTAAAAAGTCATAGCTTTACAACAAAATAATCCATTTCAGGCTGTACAACAAACAGGTTTTTCAATACATCTCATTTTGCAGAATAAAAACCAAAACTGCTTTTAAAATCCATTTTGCAGAGAAACCCTTGTTAGTTTAAAATACCCATACCACCAGTTTAAAACCCACAGTTTGCAACCAAATACTTTTCAAAACCCCCACATGCATTTAAAAGCCACATGGTTTTTTCTGACCCCCAGCCATGTGCCTTTGGTTTAGTTAGTAGCATCCACCCCATTTTAAAAACCCATCACATTATGCAGAGTAAAAAAACCAAAACCCCTGTGCCAAGTACTTTTAAAAAAAAAAAAACACCTATGCCTTGCACAGGCCCCCCCCACACACACACACACCCCAGCAGCTTTATAAAACACACCAAACCAAGTTTGCAGCCATATACTTTTCAAAAACCCACATGCATTTTAAAAGCTTGTTGCAAAAAAAAAAAAAAATAAATAAAGTTACCTTTCACTATGGGATAAAGTGTTGGAGGCACATGGTTGTTCTGTTCCCCCTCATGTGAGCTTGAGCCTTCAGGTTCAAGAACAAGCAAAAATGTTAGTTAGTATTACCACCAAATCCCTATACAGCCTGTGTAATACTTTTTTTTTTTTAATTCAACAGTATTAAGCACAACTATAGTTAAAATGGTTTTTACCTTGGCCTGGTGGTGAAATGCAGTTTAAAGTTACTGGTTCCATGCTAACAGATCACACTGCAATAAACATAGGCACCATTATTTACTAAGACAGCATAGGCAAAGAGTGGCCTTATATAATATATAGTTTCCGAGTTAAAGACAGCAAGTCTTCCCTCTTTTTGCAGTCCAGCAGCTATCCAAGAAAGTTTTCTGTGAAAAAGGAGAAACTGCTGCATACCTGAGGTTTTTCTACCCTCTTAGCCCATTGTTTCAAACAAAACTTCAACATAGTTGCTAACAGGTTAATTTAATCACCCCTCCCATAGCATTCCCTTTTGTGATCTGGGATAGTGAAACCATTTTGTCTGGGTGTGTGTGGTTAAAACCCCATTCAGTTCAACAGACTAAGGATAGCTCAGTGGCTTAAGCATTGGCCTGCTAAGCCCAGGGTTGTGAGTTCAAGCCTTGAGAGGACCACTTAGGGCTCTGGGGCAAAATCAATATTTGGCCCTGCTAGTAAAGGCAGTTCTAGGAGATAAGTATATCACCATATTAACTCTATTGTACTCAGACACATGTCTGAACTAGCCTTGGTTTTTTTATTGTAAGCACATTTTTAGGATTTTTTTCCCCTTCCCCACCACAACATACATTTCAGCTTTTTGCTATACACACACACAAAAAACACAAGAGCTAATTCTCACAAACAATTAATTTTTTTATTTAAAAAACATATAGCTTCTTGAAAACAAAACCAAGATGCTTCATTAAAACTTTTTAGCTCACTTAAAGGCCAAAGGCCTTCTAACAAAACACAATAGTCACAAACCCCCCTTTTAAAAAAATTTACAGCTACCAAGTTTTATATCGCATGTTTGTCCCCTCACCATTCTCTAACTTAATCCTTTTAGATTTCTTACAAATAGTTTTTTTCTTAAGCAGGGTTCTGTAACTCTTTGTGCGGACTAGACGGTCAAGATAATGCTCTAAGCAGGCATCTTCCGGTTTGGTCATTTTCCTTAGAACACGGTCAGGGTCTGCACTGAATTGCACAGCATTTATCAAGGTCACCCCTTGCGCTAAATGTTCTTGGGTTAGGCACAGACATTGCATACCATAACCTATGGCAACAACAGTGTTTAATAAGCTTTCCAAACACAGCTCAGCACACAGGCCCCGGAGCTTGCAGTTTATATCCACTGAAGTCCAAGTCACACAATCATGGTGCCTTTGGCCTGGCACATCTATGACACAGCCCTCACAATCTTCAAAAAGCTTTTCCCTAAGGCAGTGTTTAAGGATAGCATAAACAGCAACGCGTACAATAGTCCGCATGACTTTTTTACGCCTTCTACCTCTGAGGGGGTGGACAA